>NC_142064.1:141671861-142317694 GCF_059756535.1 Pantherophis guttatus
CTATGGAACAGAATTCTCCCAGACATGTGGATGGCCCTGACCTCCTTGCTTTTTGAAGGCCCTGAAGATCTGTTCTTTCCCCCCAAGTTTTATGCCCATCTTAATTGTTGTTTGTTGTTCTGGGCTGTTTGAAGTTGCTTCTGGTGCACTGTGTTTTGCTACATTTTAATATCTTTTGATTAATATTTGCTGTTTTTAATCTTGTATGCTGACCTGAATCTCAAGTTGATTGGGCGGCTATATAAATTGAACAGATCAGCATTATCTTTTAATATAGTCTGCCTTTGTAAATAAATGCCAGAAGGGAAGAACTCATTTCTAAAGTTGTGCCCCAATCTATATTTAGCAGTATTAGTTCAACAGTGTTACATGTCACTGTTCAACACTGATAACACAAAGCTAATCAACCCATGTCACCTTCCAGCATCAAGCAGAGACAGAGAAAAAGAAGGACACATCAAATGCAATTCAGACATAAGCAACATTATAGACCTAGTACAATATCATTAAAGGAACATAAAGTATAATCTGTTCTTATCTTTCTGTCTGAAATCAAAGGAACAGAAATGTGTTTAATTTTGGCTGCATTGAGTTACATATTATTAGTTCCTGCACCAAAAAGAGATTTTAATAACATAAAATTAGATTCAAAACATACTGATTTGATTAATGGAAGACTACTTTTAATATGTAAAGGCATACACATGGATTTAAAACTTAATCAATGAAAGAAACAATAGAATGTGAATGAAAAAGATATTCAAAATCATTTGGGAAGTACAGGAGTTAAGTGCCGCAGGTATGTTTCCTATAATGGTTCAATTTTCTTTTCCTGGATGATTGTTACTCATTCCATTACTGTAAACATACAGTATATGGTTGGCTCTGTGTTCCCATGCATTAGCTATTATTATTTTGTTTACCTCATATCTTTAGAACATAGAATATCAGAGTTGGAAGGGATCTTGGACATCTTCTAGTCTAACCCCCTGCTTAAGCAGGAACCCCTGTACCATTTCAGACAAGTGGCCGTCCAGTGTCTTCTTAAAGATGGAGCACCCAAAACTTCTGAAGACAAGCTGTTCCATTGGTCAATTGTTCCCACTGCCAGGAAATTTCTCTTTAATTTTAAGTTGGATCTCTCTTTGATCAGTTTCCATCTGTTGTTTCTTGCCTTGCCTTTGGATGCTTTGGAAAATAGGTTCACCCCCATTTCTTTGTGGCAGCCATTCAAATATTAGAACACTGCTATCATGTCTCCCCTGGCTCTTCTTTTCACTAGACTAGATATATCCAGTTCCTGCAACCGTTCATCATGTTTTAATCTCCAGGCCCCTAATCATCTTTGTTGCTTTTCTCTGCTCTTTTTCCAAAGTCTCAACATCTTTTTTATAATGTGGTGACCAAAACTGGATGCAATATTCCAGGTGTAGCATTACTAAGGCCACACTTCAACTTCTATCCTTTATCTCCTTCCTCTTCCTTTGTTCTACCCTGATATGCAACTCCTGCCAAGCCCTTCCCTTCCCACATTCATTTAATACAGCCCGCAAGAGAGCCCTCCAGCTTGTGGGAAGCCCCCCCCCCCAGAAGAATGAAATATTTTGGGAAATATTAAAAAGGCAAGATATTATATTTCTCCAAAGGGAGAAATGGAGAAACATGCTCTTAAGACCCGGCAGATATTTTGTGCCCATTAAGAAAGACTGGGCCAGCTGATCTACAAAACAAAACACCTTCAACTCCAGGATGATGGGTTTAAGAATAGGACATGATCCTTTAGGACATAATAGAATTAACCCACTACTATTTAGAAGACACAGAGCTCACTACATTGCACAATCTCCTAGGTGCATTTCAGACATTACACAACTGCATCTCTGAAACTTATAAAAATTCATGTACTCATCTAACCAATTGGTCAGCTGACCCTAGACTGCTGTTGGTTCTGTTCATCATTAAACCATCTTTCCAATTAGCTTCCATGTTGTTTCCAGCATCTTTCTCCCAGTTTGGAATTGAACCAGATGGATTTTCCTTCCAACAAGCTACATATAGCTGGGCAATCCAGCAATTATGGATTTCCATTTTATGTCTATTTCAGTTAAGGGTAATTAAGAAGGAAAATCCCTCTTTTTGATTCCAAGAGGTTTTTTTGCTTGACCTATGCCACAAAGCCATCACTCTGCTTGTTAAAATCAGTGCTTTTCCAGTGCAGTATTGACACAATCTTTGTTTTGCTTTTGCCTGTTGTTTTTGTTTTGTGTATGAAATCATGTTCTCCTTTGACCAAAGGGAAAAAAACAGAAACTCTTTTCAAAATGTCACCAGGTATATAATATAAGTGAGTAGGGAATTTTCTGCAGCTGCAAAACGATGTTTCTGCTGACAGTGATGATGATGATTTCCAAGATAAGGATTTTCGAATCTTGAACTCAGGTAGAACACACACACACACACACAAATATATATATATATATATATATATATATATATATATATATATATATATATGAAATGGAATTCTTTCTTTCTTGATTAAATTTTTAATCCCATTTTTATTACTTTACAAATAATTCATGGTGGCACTGGCAAACTTATCTAATACTCCTTACTCCTCCTATGTTCCCCATAAAAACAACCCTGTGAGGAGGGTTGGGCTGAGGGAGAATGACTGACCCAAGGCCACCTAGCTGGCTTTCATGTCTAAGGGAGGACTAGAACTCACAGTCTCCTGGTTTCTAGTGTAGCACTTTAACCACTACACCAACCTGGCTCACTGCACAGTGAATATCTACACAGAAGCTCTAAGTAGGTCACGACAATATTCTGACCACGTTTAAAGCTAATAAATTTAAATTAGCATTAGACTATTCTCATGGCCTACTAATTTAATTTACATGCTGCTCCAAAGACCTGAACAGAGTTGCCTTGTGGTAAGATGGGCGGCAAATAAATTTAATAAATAAGTCAAATAAATAAACTAGGATTGGCAAAACTTAAAAAGAAAACAAAGTTAGCAGTAGATTGACCTTCCAGAACAAAATTATATTACAGAACAAAACTCCTGTGAATTGTGCATTTTATAAAACTCTACCAAATCAACAATGATATATGGCAGCTGATTGGGTTCTTTGTACGCATTTGTTTGATTACTGTGGCTTGCTGGTCAAAACTGGAAACTGGGATTGTTGAGCAGTTGGTGGGAGCAGTACAGTAATGACCAAAATTGGGGAAACCTTTTGGGAAAAGTGTATTTTCTAAAACTAGCTACTAACACCACTTTTTTTTGAAGTAGTACCATAAAATTATATATCAATGGAAAGATAATTTAATCAAGAATGTAATGCAATAACTTTTATGAAGGATTTGCTATTAGAATAGCAGTTACTATAAAGAAGGAAAGTAAAAGACGTAGAAAAAATGAGATATACAAAAATTATCACGTCAGTTAATACTTCGTTGGGTAACCTTTAGCATGACTTAAGGCCTTACAACGTCTTCCCATGGAGTGAACCAAGTCTTTTAGTTCTGCAGCTGTTATAATGTGAAACCAAGATTGAATGATTGCTTCTATTAACTGGGTTTTATTGCTGGGTCGCTTCTGACTAACAAGTTTCTTTAGTCGGCTCCATAGATTTTCAATTGGGTTAAGGTCTTGGTTATTCCCAGGCCATTCCAGCAGTGGAATATGATTATCTTGAAACTCCAAAAAAAAAAAAAAAAAAAAAAAAGGTGGTGTTATTAGCAATCAAACCTCAAAAATACACTTTTCCCAAAAGGTTTCCACAATTTTGGCCACTACTGTATCTGTCCAAGGGTTCTTTCAGTTACCTGCCAAGCACTGGGTCAGAAACATCAGCTGCTGATGGAAGAAGACAGAGGTGGGTGGACAAGAATCCCTTTTCTCAGCTGTGGGGAAGCTGTGGTCAGGAAGGAGATCACTAGACTCCAGGGGACAAAGCAGTGGTGGGATTCAGCCAGTTTGCACCACTTCGGGAGAACCGGTTGTTAACTTTCTGAGCAGTTTGGCAAACTGGTTGTTGGAAGAAATCATTAGGGCAGAGAACCGGTTGTTAAATTACTTGAATCCCACCACTGGGACAAAGGGACAAAGAGCAGCAGGGTTCCTAGACCAACAAGGAGAAGAGTGAATAGAGGCAAGACCTCTATCTGAGCAAAATATGGCCACTTCCAATTTTTTAGAAGTTCAGGCTGAATTATTTCTTCTATCTGGATAGTACAAATTGTTTCACTGAATCTTTTATTTATTTAACTTTGTTGCAGCTGCCCAACTATAATGGACTTTTTCTTTCTTTGTATTTGTTTGTATTTCCTCATTCTCTCTCTCTATCTTTAAATTCTTTTTCTTTTCTCTCTTCTTCAAGCAAAACAACCATCACCACCACCCCTGATAAGATAACAAACCAAAAATTATGGCACGCAAAATCAAACCAAGGCAGCCAAATTTGAAGGGGGGGGGGGGGAGATTATGAGGCATGATTTGAATATTTTTAAATTTAGAAAAAAAAATTTACCAAGTCTTTGATAAGACTGCATCAAAAGCTGTTAGTGTTCATTCCTACAACTGATATTACTCAGTAGAGCTGAGTTAGAGTACCTGTGTTAAACACACATACAACTTGGAGAGAGTTTTGTGGATATAAAATAGCTGCCACGACAGGGAGAGTTTCTGATTTCATAGGGCGGTGGACACGCATAGTCCCAAAATGTCTGTCTACTATATAGCAAAGTCATAAACCTATTTAGCATCCCAGGACAATCTGCGACACTCCAATTCTCTGGGCAGGAGGGGCACATTTCCAAATAAAGTGTTTGGGTCCAGCCCTTTTGTTTGGTTTTGTTTTCTAAACCATTTTCTTTGAAGCTACACAGGGCTACGAGACATTCTGGGAAATAATGGTTGATTGAGATTTGGCACATGGCTTTGCAACATAATTGCTTTCCATTACATATCTTTATTATTAGAAAAAAAATCTAATGGAAATGTCTTCCCCAGCCTGCTGTGTTCACTCCATGCCTCCATGTCCACTCATGCATTCTTCCAGGGGTGAAATCCAGCAGGTTCTGAAGAACCGGTAGTAGAAATTTTGAGTAGTTTGGACAACCAGCAAATACAACCTCTGGCTGGTCCCAGAGTGGGGTGGGAATGGAGATTTTGCAATATCCTTCCCCCAGGAGTGGGGAGGGAAGTATCCTTCCACTGGAGTGGGGTGGGAATGGAGATTTTGCAGTATCCTTCCCCTGCCACACCCACCAAGCCATGCCCACCAAGCCACACCACACCACACCACACCCACCAAGCCACGCCCACAGAACCAGTAGTAAAAAAAAAATTGAATTTCACCACTGCATTCTTCTCCTCCCGCCTGGATCTTCCTTCTGGCTTCCTCACTGGAAACTGACTGCAAATTGTGAGGAGGTTGTCACTTAACGACAGCAATGGGGCGTGCCGGGATTGTCACCAAGTGAAGTGGGCAAATGATGTTTGCACTTTATGACTGCATCACTTAGTGATGGAAATCAGTCCCAATTTCTGTATTTATTGCTGTAAAACGCTGACAGCAGAAAGATAAAAAAGTAGAAATTTCAAGGCCCCAGATGGAGATTTCTAAGGTTACATCCCTACTCACAGCTCTTTTTCCCTGCCTGCAGAAGGGAACAGTAGTTAAATCTTATGGTATTGGGGATATCCTTTTAGGGGCTGTAGAACTAAGGTATCTTTTTGAAAAGAGCAGGGAATATTCTTTTTTTAATTCTCCCCAGATTGTCTTTGGAAAATGCCAGTTATGTTGTATATTCTTTTTCTTACTTATGGCATAAGATCGCTATGGGATAAAAGACATGGGAAGGCTTGGCTGCAAATTGGGTTATTAAGATGCCCAGAAAATTCTCCTTTCTTCAGGGAAACAACAAAAGTATTTTTCCATTTAATATATATGTGTGTGTGTGTGTCAGCGTTGTTTTTGTTTTTGCACTTTTCTTTGTAGGAAGCACAAAATGCTTCAATGAATTTGACATCTCCCAGCTCTGATCTTATTAATTATTTTTCTTTACTTCTTTTATACCAGACATTCTTTTGGAATTTGTCCTGGGTTTTGCCTCAAAACTTTGTGGCATGAATGCATAGGCCGAGCCACATTGAGCTTATCAGTCTGACATACTATTTTCGAGAAAGAGGAAAAGAGAACTGTCTCCCAGGGGATAAAGATTATGGGAAGTGCATTAATAAAACATGTTTCAAATGTCAAAACTGCTCATCATAACATTTCAGGAAGCAGGAAATATAGAGTCACTGATTCTGAAATATGCAAAAACACATATCCCGGGGTGCCAATTGAAGTGCCCTAAAACAGACCATAAGCAAACATTTAAGCGTTACAATAAATGGAAATACAATATTCTGAAAAGGAAAAGGCTACGGATAGTATACACCATCCCTGCCACACTGGCATTCCCTCCAACCGGCATTTTCCAAAACAGAATTGAAAACACTCTGAATTTCTAAAGCAGTTTGTTATATAACACAGGAAGATGCTGTTGAAGAAAATCTCATCTGTAGCCCACTGGGGTGTTGTTTGGATTCTGGCCATAGGCTTTAATTAATTGTGAATATTCATTCTTGGTGGGCGAGAAAAAAAGTGTTTTTCTAACGTTGAAAAAACTTGCAGCCTGCAGAGTACTAACCAGTACTGCTGGCGTGCTGACAGTATGCCCGACAATAGATAAATAATACCATTTTTAAAAAAACTTTCTGACTTACATTTATGTATCATTAAAATAATACTTTCAGATCCCTGCATATATTTACCAAGTTCACCTCACAAAAATCAGACAATTTAAATCCATTACATGCTTTGTCTTTCAATTAGTTTCAGAAACTCATAACCAATTGCTTTTTCTTTAATTTAGGACATAGAATAACAGAATTGGAAGGGACCTTAGAGGTCTTCTAGGCCAACCTCCTGCTTGAGAAGGAGACCCTATACCACTGATGGCTAACCTTTTTGCTATCGCGTGCCAGGAAGGGGGGGCGGGGGTGGTTCGCGTGCACGTGTGCCCATACCCATAATTCTATGCACCCTGCCCCGCGCATGCAACCCCCCCTTCCCCCCGCTCCAAGCACACGATGGCCTGGTAGGCCCGTTTTTCTTTCTCACCTGGCTCCAGATCCACTCTATGCATCTGGGGAGGGTGAAAACAGCCTTCCCCACCCCCCCGGCGGCCTGAAACGGCCCGTTTCCCAACTTCTGGTTGGATAGGAAGTGACTTTTTTGCTGTCCCCAGCCTCCAGAGACTCCGACGCATGTGCACCGGAGCTGAGCTGGCGTGCCAGGAAACATGGCTCCATGTGCCGCCTGTGGCACGCGTGCCATAGGTTCGCCATCACGGCCCTATACCATTTCAGACCAGTGGCTGACCAGTATCTTCTTCAAAGCTTCCAGCCATGGGGCACCTACAACTTCTGAAGGCAAGGCATTCCACTGGTTAATTGGATAATTAATTGGATAATTTCATTGCATAATTCATGTCCCTCACTCTTTCATTCCAAGTTGTATCCTCCATACTTCACAGTCATCACTGGATATTAAAGTCAGGGTCTCCGGATTTCTAGCCTAGTGCCTCAACCACCACATGAAACTGTCTCTCACTCGTTTACTAGAGCTCATAATTACGAATCCTGTTCCTATTACGAATCTCTAGGATTTTGTCATTTAATACCTTATTTGGAAGAAACAGGATTTTTTCTAAGTATAATCCAGAACCAAAAATTAGTTAGTTAGTGAGTTAATTAGTTAGTTAGTTAGTTAGTTAGTTAGTTAGTTAATTAATTAATTAATTAATTAATTAATTAATTAATTAATTAATTCCACTAGGGTAGAAATCAGGAGACCCTGACTTCTAATTTCACCTTAGGCACAAAGTCAGCTGGCTGACCTTGGGCCAGTCACTCTCTCTCAGCCTGGGAAGAAGACAATGGCAAACCCAGTGGTGGGATTCAAGAAATTTAACAACTGGTTCTTTGCCCTAATGATTTCTTCCAACAACCAGTTTGCCAAACTGCTCAGAAAGTTAACAACTGGTTCTCCCGAAATGGTGCGAACTGGCTGAAACCCACCACTGGGCAAACCCCTTCTGAAAACCTATCCAAGAAAACTGCAGGGACTTGTCAGGGTAGTCTCTAAGAAACAGACTGTGATTTATTTATTTTGCAATAAAACCTATAAAAATAGCTACAGCTATATAGGAATAAGATGAAATGAACATTATTATGTTACAACTTCTTTGCCAAGAAACTGTAGGCGAGTTTAAATTAGTCCTTGATCTTAGCAGGCTATTCCAAGTTTATGTATTAATTTATCTCAGTTCATCTATCTAATCACTGTCTATAATCCTGTGTAAGGATCTGGATAAAAAAAACGGATTTATTTATCTCAATTGGACGTGAGGGTGCAGTTTTTCCAAAAACACACTTTTCTGCATTATGCCTCTGCTTTTGCAGACACTATCATCAGCCTTCTACAAACCAGCATATCTACTAAATACAGGTAGTTCTCAACTTACAACACTTTGATTAGTGATCGTTCGAAGTTACAACGGTACTGAAAAAGTGACTTATGACCATTTTTCATACGTACATCCAGTGGTAGGTTTCACTTACCTTTGCTACTGGTCTGCTTGCATGCATGCACGAGCGAAGCGAGCGCGTGAGCCACTTCTGAGCATGTGCAGAAGGTATTTGATGATGTCTAGGCGGGTGGGAGGAGCCTCCCACCACCACTACTACCAGTTCGCCCGAACCAGGGTGAATCGGTAGCAACCCATCACTGCGTACAACCATTGCAGCATCCCCATGGTCACGTGACAACTGATTCATATTTATGATGTTGCAACCATCTGGCAAGTGAAGTCAATGGGGAAAACAGATTCCCTTAACAACCCTGTTACTAATTTGACAACTGCAGTGATTCACTTAACAAATGTGGCAAGAAAAGTCATAACATGGGGCAAAACTCACTTAACATATTTCTCACTTAGCAACATTAAATTTGCGGGTCAATTGTGGTTGTAAGTCGAGGACTGCCTGTGTATTAAGCATTCCAAATAATAAGAATTTCCATAAATTTAAATTGTTCTGGTTACATTCAGGCTTCAAGGAATTTATCACCCTACCCCTTCATCAGAGAGAATGTCTCTATACTGTGAAAGCTGAATAAGAAACTGCTACTGCTACTGGTATTAAATTAGCTTAAGTGTAACTCTTACAACTAATTATGTGTTGCTCTTTACCCACCTCTTTGCTGAAGAGAAAAGATGACAGTTCAAATACAGCAGAAGAGAAGTTCCGCCAAGATGGCCTCCTTTCAGAGTCTCAGAGAATTAACTAGAATAAAGCTAAGTAAAGATTAATCCCTCTGTTGCATGCATACGTACATTTTAATGAGACCTGGAAGTAGCACACCATTATACTAACCTATTGCATTGCCAGCATCCATCTGTGGTCCCTTCCTCATTTTTTTTTTTTTTAAATGAAGCCAACTCTGGCCTTTCTAAACACAGCTGAAAGAGAAGCACTAATGAATTGGCCCAGATACATATGTACCTCATTTGGCTTTTTCCTCTCGTGTTGATCTGATTTAATCCTATAGTTTTTAGAAATAGTCTCAGAGAGATAGGGGGTTCAATTTACTTGAAAGTGAAAGTGGCCATCTGGAAGGGGCATGAATATTTAATACAAGATTAATACAAGATACAAGGGGGCCAAGGACATCAAAAGGGTGGATGCAATTAACTGATTGAAGCACCACCCCTTTTTAAATGCATGCAATGAGATGAGATGAGATGAGATGAGATGAGATGAGATGAGATGAGATGAGATGAGATGAGATGAGATGAGATGAGATGAGATCAGTGGTGGGTTGTTCCCGGTTCTATAGAACCGGTAGTAAAACTGGCGGGAGGCTCCGGCCACCTGCCACGATGTCATCATGGGTGATCTGCGCATGCGCAGAAGCTTCTGTGCATGTGCGTGCACTCCCGCTGTGAACCGGTAGTAAAGGTAAGTGGAACCCACCCCTGGATGGGATGGGATGGGATGGAGTAGGATAAGATGATAAGATATGATATAAGATGAGATGAGGTAAAATGAAATAACCTTTATTGCCACTTTTTTCTGTGAACACACTGGCACATATTAAAAAATGAAATTCTGATCCCTGCTATCAATATCTATCTATCTATCTATCTATCTATCTATCTATCTATCTATCTATCTATCTATCTATCTATCTATCTATCTATATCTTTAGCCAGGTTCTTCCTACGTAAACCAAGATTTTTATGCAGTCCTAGTTCAGTGAAATCACAATCCACTAGTTTCTAGGCTTTTTTTTCTGGCAGCCAGCAAACACTCTGCTGCCCATTGGGAGACTAAGGAGACTAAGATAGATCTATTTCGGACTTGTAAGTCCTCATCAGTTAGCCACACCCTCATCCCATGTATCCTCCCTGTAAAGGCACAGTATTTGTTTTCTTTCCTTTTCGTAGGCTTTATGTGTATTTCTCTTTAGCCAGGTTCTTCCTACATAAAGCAAGATTTTTATGCAGCCCTAGTTCAGTGAAATCACAATC
Source organism: Pantherophis guttatus (assembly GCF_059756535.1). Taxonomy (NCBI): domain Eukaryota; kingdom Metazoa; phylum Chordata; class Lepidosauria; order Squamata; family Colubridae; genus Pantherophis; species Pantherophis guttatus. The sequence continues at coordinate 141,682,515 of NC_142064.1, forward strand.
CACTAGTTTCTAGGCTTTTTTTTCTGGCAGCCAGCAAACATGTGTATGTGTGTGTGTGTGTGTGTGTTCGTAGATTTTCACAGGTAGAGGTATGCAAGTTTTGGTGTATTCGGGTCTTTTCCCATGTAAGATTAAGAGTATCTTGGCGATGTTTCGACGAGGTCCCACTCGTCATCTTCAAGCTGGTGTCTTCGGCTTCGTCCTTGTGCGAGGAAAGCGTGATCGGAGCTGCTGTCTCTCTATAAATACTGGTGGGGAAGTATGGGGTGCTGGCTTTGTTGCTGTGAGCAGGTTGGTTGCCTGTGTTGTTACATCTTGATTAGTTGATGATATTTGCAGATGTAACAACACAGGTAACCAACCCGCTCACAGCAACAAAGCCAGCACCCCACACCTCCCCACCAGTATTTATAGAGAGACGGCAGCTCCGATCACGCTTTCCTCACACAAGCACGAAGCCGAAGACACCAGCCTGAAGATGACGAGAGGGACCTCGTCGAAACATCACAAAGATACTCTTAATCTTACACGGGAAAAGACCCAAATACACCAAAACTTGCATTTATATATATATATATATATATATATATATATATATATATATATATATATATATATATATATACACACATACATACATACATACATACATACATACATACATATACATACACACATACACACACACACACACACACACACACACACATATACTCCTGGGGATGTGCCTCTATATGTGGATGACAGATTATTTTCATGGTGCCATGTTTTCAGTTGACATGGTGTAATCTAGGCTTTCAGTAGCCAGCGCTAGATTCTCTACATGATGTTGAATTATCTTCATATTTAGACCTTTCTTTCAGTCTAAAAAAAATATCAAGGATTTCAGTACTGAATGAATTCACAATAGTAGAAGATGTGGAGACAGGTCATTGGACTGATAAGTTTGTCTACCATCTACACATTTTACAAACTGCTGTTGAAATCTGTTTTATGCTCTCCTGTAAAGCTTCTTCCTCTGTGAACGCAGTTGCATTCTCAGATCACTTTATTTTTAACATTTCTCAGGAATTCCTTTTCCTGCTGTATTGTACCTTGACTGAATGTTGCACAAAGACCAAGGGTACAGTGTGTATTTTTATCCCTTTATTCCATTATGTATCTCTTCATCGCTCTGTGTTCTCTCTCTCCATTCTTCAACAGAAGGCCTGAAGGAGGAATTCTTGTAACATCTCCCATATTTTGATCGTGAGAGGCTACAGATCATGGAGAGACAGTTGTACTACTGTCTCTCCATGATCACACATACAAAACTAAAGTCTGGCTGTGATCTGGTTTGAAGTGTTGATTTAGCTATCATTGTCCGAGCCAGCCAAGTCAATGCAGAGTTTTAGTCTAGAGCAGAGGTGAGGAACTATGGCCCTTTTATGACTTGTAGCCTTCAATTCCCAGCATGCTGGCTCAGGAATTCTAGGAATTGAAGTCCACAAGTCATAAAAAGAGGCACTGTTCCCCACCTCTGGTCTAGAGGATTGAGTTCTTCGGCTTTGATGTTTCTAATTGAGGAATCAAAGTGGGTTGATTTCATTCAGCCAAATGATGTGCTCCAGATCAAAAGGAGAGGGTGGAGGGGTGCATGTATATGCATGGAACCAACTTCCTTTATTCATTCAGGTCACCATGGCAAGATCACTTCGATTCAATACTTTGATCCAGGATATTTAGCTTTTTGTCTCCAAGGGATTCTTCTATGGAAAATCCACTGAATCAGAGGGCCCCTTTGAAGTACATTCCTGGTTACACACATGCCTCTTTGACATTTATAATCAACACATCTATCATGAACTGTGGTGGTGTAGTGGTTAAAATGCAGTACTTCTGCTGACTGCTGGCTGCAATTGGCAGTTCAAATCTCACCAGGTTCAAGGTTGACTCAGCCTTCCATCCTTCCGAGGTGGGTAAAATGAGGACCCTGATATATATATATATATTGTTAAAAAAAAATTATAACACAACACAATATAACAAACACATAATATAAATTCCTTTTTTACAATTGTTTCGTAATGGTCATCTTCTAATATTTACATCTTCCCCCATTTCCCCTTATACTGTACTTTTCCTTCTTGTCCCTTTTTCTTTTATTTACATTATAATCCTAACAATCATGATAATTTTGTACATTTTATACATTGGAGGACCCTGATTATTGGGGGCAATATGCTGACTCTGTAAACTGCTTAGAGAGGGCTGGAAAGCATTGTGAAGCGGTATATAAGTCTAAGTGCTATTGCTATTGCTATCAGCCCAATGTTGCACTGATAATACTTTTGTTGACTTTTCCCCTCTATCTACATTTTCTTTTTAGAAGAGCTGATAGAGGAACATCATTATCAGCTATGTTTATCTGAGATTTTGCCTAGCCACCATTGATAAATACAGATCAGAAAATATTACCCTTAGCATACAGTATAGCATCTGCAGTTTGGGCACGTATGTGTGTCTGCGTGTGGGTGGGTGCACACAGATATACATTTGCCCTGCATCCACAACTTCTTTGATCTGCTGTGGACTGACCTTCTGTGATCCTCTTCTTCCTGCAGGTAACTTCCTCCACAGTAAAAAATCAGCAATCATGCAGTGAAGGTCTCTGCTGGGGGAAATACCAACCTAGATGCAAAGGCACAGCCCTCCAGCAAAGCTGTCATAGATCCTGCTGCTTGGGGAGAGCCTTGGCAGACAAACTTGACCCCTGATGGAGCACAATATTAATTTCTAAGGCAGCTATAGGTTTGCTTCGCAACTCTGAAATAGCACTTGCCGGGCTCCGAAAAGCCACACGAGGCAAAGAATTCTCACCAGCTTTCACTTTGCAGATTCATCTGCATCCTGCACAACTTCTGAGGTATCGGAAAATGACGTGAACAGTCTCCGCAGGTTGAGAAGAAGGAAGAAGAAAAGAGCTGCTTTTTTTTCCTATTTTGGGTTTTTGTATTCTGTATAAGGCATCATTCCTTTCCCCCCCCCTTTATTTTTGCTGATGTTTTCCCCAAAAAAGGAATCTGTCTCTGTCTATAAATTCATTTACTTTACTATATGAAAAGGAAATTGGGAACTGATGTTTTTCTGGGATATTTCAGTCTCTAAAGTAGGGGTGTCAAACTCAAGGCCTGCAGGTAGGATCCGGCCTGCTGGGTGCTTAGATCTGGCCCATGGGGGGAGCCACTGTGGAAACAGCAAAGGACTGGCTCGTGGTACCTCTACCAGTGAAAACAAAGCTCTGGGGGAGTGCTGCAGGAGGCCACTGCAGCCGAAAACAGAGCCTGAGAGGGGTGCCCCCGACACGAGTGACATCAAGCTGGCCACACTCACCCTGGCCACACCCACTCAGTCCCCAAGGTCAAACACAAGCCTGATGCAGCCCTCAATGAAATCAACTTTGATACCTTTGCTCTAAAGCCACAGTCCACCCCACTCTCTCCCTCCCTCCCCCCCTCTCCCCCTTTCTCTTGTATCTATCTACATTTACTCAGATTGGCATTTTTAAAATATATAATATCTGGCTCTTCTTTCTCTTAATGGGAGGATAGAGAATAATTAATAATTTTCATGTAATATTTGCCATGTCGAGTGCCTTAAATAAGACCCCCATGGGAGTCTATGACAAAGAATATGACGTAGGTGTGTGATTTTTCTGCTTATGTCAATATTCCGAATAGAATAGAAAACAGTTTTGGAGGAACAACTCACTCTCGAACACATTTGGAACCAACAAATGTATGAGAGAATAACCCTTGGAAGTCTGTAGCTAATACCATCAAATGCAGCTGATGAAGTGGATGAAAACCTATGGTAGAGATTCTCCTCTGCCGCCGCCTCCTCCTCCTCCTCCTCCTCCTCCTCCTCCTCCTCCTCCTCCTCCTCCTCCTCCTCCATACTATATTCCTGCAGAAATAACACATGGGGAAGGGCTGCAATCCATATCAATCTTTGCTAGATCATAGCTAAAAGTCACCATTTCCTCTTTCCAATCTGCTGTTCTCCTTCCTCTCTCCTCCTTTTTTTCCTCTTTCTTTCTCTTCACACAATCTGCTAAGGGTGAAAACACCGTTCTTACCCAAAGATTGAATGATATTACTTGCAAAGAAAGGTTAAATTATCCCTATAATGACTACAGTTGGAAAGAGTACGCATAATAATAAAAATAGATTCTAAATGTGTTAATTTATTCAATCTTAGAAGGATTTCTGTTGTTGTTGCTTCCCTTGTCTTTCTTAATTGCAGCAACCCCGATTACCTCTCTGGTAATCAGTTATTTATGTTACAATCCACAATTCAAACTTGAAATGATGCAGTAAATAAACAGAGAGTTGACTATTTTGTTCAGCTCAAGACAAAAATACCTGTTTCTTAATCCTCCTTCCAAGAATCTAAAGCAACCAATGAGAATGTTGGCTGTTTAGTAATCAACAATCCCATGTAACATTCTAAACAAGTTGCTCCTAAAATGCTGATTTAGGCCACCAAAAAGAGGCTATTTTTGCTTGTGAGAAAATTGCTTTCAGCTTTTAATTTTTTTTGTAAAGACTGTCCTACATGTCATAAGGTTATTTATGCATTTAACCAGTGGTGGGATTCAGCTGGTTTGGACCAGTTCAGGCGAACCGGTAGTTAAATTGCTGGCTGGCCCTGCCCCTTCCCATCCCGCTCCTTCCAGGAATCCTCACGCGCCCTATTTTGGCTCCCAGGTAAGTGCAGGGAGGCTTACTAGGGCCAAAACGGGGTGCAGGGAGGTGCAGCGCCCCTTCCACAACCTGTTTTCGCTCCCAGGAAGCTTCAGGGAGGCCTCTAGGCCCAAAACAGGGCACGGGGGGTGGCGTGCCCCCCCCACGGCCCATTTTTGCTCCCAGCGGGGTTCAGGAGGCCAAGTGCTGCCTGTCACACCCCCTGGCCATGCCCACCATGGCCACGCCCACCCAGCCAGTCATTAAGGCAGAGAACCGATTGTTAAATTATTTGAATCCCACCACTGCATTTAACAGATTTATTATGGGCACCTATGTACCAAAGCAGTCTGTGTACTGAACAAATAAATGCAACGATCACAATTTATAACATTAAAAAAAAGCATGGAAAGGAGTAGCAACACCCTTCGAGGATCCGAAAAATCTCACAACAGTAACAACAGATAGACTTGCATCTACATCAGAGCTCCATTAGTATCCTAGACCTACTACCTCGGTTGGTAGCCAAGCAGAATGTCTGGCTTCCTCTTTTGCAGAATGTCGGCAAGGTTAGGACCATCTGTATCTAAGATTATTCTTTAGCTCTGAAGAAATGCTAATGTTTCTAGCCCTTAGAAGGAAATGTTATGTTGGGGAAATTCTACGAAGGCTTCACTCTAGTAAATTTGGTATATTTAATGCAAACCATCACATGGGACGGGGTTATTTTCTAATATTCCAGAAACTGTACAACTGTTTCTCTGATTCATATGCAGCCTTTAGAGCTGTGTTTATTTCCCCTGGGAAAAAATAGTATTATTTATTCCTATGAATATGTATGGTGCAAACACCATAACATCTGCACACAGTCGCTATGCTATAGTAGCTCAAATTTGTTTAGACTTTTAATCCTTCCCCCCCCCACCTTCTGTTAACCAACTGAACACAGAAGAGAAGGGGAGGGGAAAAAAATCCTGTCTTAAGTAAAAGCCATGGGAATGAACTAATTCTCCTGTCACTCAACTAGTTACAAAACAAGACAGGCAAAGATTGAAGGTGAATGTTAATGATGAAGGAGGCAACCAGATGGCACAGCATTTCTTACGGTAGTTTATCACGCTTTATTATTCTGAGAAAATTGTCTTTGATAAATGGTTACAGTGTTAAACAGGTATTCAAGCGATATGGGGGTCACCTTTCATTATGGTCAGGTAAGATATTTTGTCACATTTTTATTTGATCATGGAGTAGGCTGAAGGGAAGAGTGACAGAATGCTATTGTTCCACCTATGGTATATCTGTATGTCTATGCATGACATTAGGAAAATGTCATGGAACCATTTATACTCGCTCAGAGCCTAAGGAGAAGAGATATAGAACTTTTTTCTTGATCATAGCTGAATTAAGATACAATTGAAAATGGTTAGGGTTAGGGTTAATGTAACTAAGACAATGTAACTAGATAAATTCTATGCCCATGTATTTGGGCTAGAAACCAGTGGTGAAATGTAAAATTTGTTACTACCGGTTCTGTGAATGTGGCTTGGAGGGGGGGAAGTAATATGACTGAGTGTGCGTGGCCAACTTTTTTTTTTTTTTTTTTTACTTTTAAAACTATTTTTTCTACAACCTCTTCGGCTGAAGAGGTTGTAAAAAAAATGCTTTTAAAAGCCTCTGACGATCCCAGCTGACTTGCCTGATCGGCAGAGGCTTTTTTTCCTTTTAAAAATATTTTTTCTATAACCTCTTTGGCTGAAGAGGTTGTAGAAAAAATGCTTTTAAAAGCCTCTGATGATCCCAGTGAGCCGTGCGATCATCAGAGGCTTTTTTTTTTTTACTTTTAAAAGCATTTTTTCAGCCAAAGAGGTTGTAGGAAAAATGCTTTTAATTTTTTTTAAAAAGCCTCTGATGATTGCATGGCTCAGCTGGGATCATCAGAGGCTTTTTTTTTTTTTTTTTTTTTTAACTTTTAAAAGCATTTTTTTGGCCAAAGAGGTTGTAGGAAAAATGCTTTAAATTTTTTAAAAAAAGCCTCTGATGATTGCGTGGCTCAGCTGAGCAATGGGGGGCAGGGCAGGGATTTTTGCTACCAGTTCTCTGAACACTCGCCTCCATCACTACCGGATTGGGCGATCCGGTCTAAACCGGGAGCATTTCACCCCTGCTAGAAACCCAAATAACCCAACAAACAATCCTAGATGGCATCAAAGTTAGAGTTAACTCATATATGATAACCCTAAATCTCTCTGGGCATACAAGACATACAGATTTCTCTCACAAGTGAAACAACAAGTTTGTTCAAGAAAATAATCAGAGGGACATTTACTCTGAAAATAGGTAATCCTTGATTTACGACCACAATCGAGCCCCAAGTTGTTAGGTGAGACATTTGTTAAGTGAGTTCTGCCCCATTTTATGACCTTGTTTTACCACAGTTGTTAAGTGAATCACTGCAGTTGATAAATTAGTAACCCGGTTGTTAAGTGAATCTGGCTTTGCTTGTCAGAAGGTTGCCAAAGGTGACCACGTAACCTTGGGACACAGCAAGGGTCACAAGTATGAACCAGTTGCCAAGCATCTGAAATTTGATCATGTGACCATGCGGATGCTGCAAAAGTTGTAACTGTGAAAAACAGTCATAAATCATTTTTTCCAGTGCCGTTGTAACTAAATGAACTGTTGTAAGTCAAAGACTACCTGTATCGTAGGCACATAATTGAAACACAAAGCTGTCTTGCAAGACTCACACTTACTTCCCTTTGCCTCTCTCCTCAGCCAAACTCAGCTTTTAGTTTTCTCATAGTAACTAACTTGTCACTTTTGCTACTGTCCTCCATATGTCATCCAAGCTTCCTAACAGACAGGAAGCAGCAAGTGAAGCTAAGCAGAATCGCATCAGATACCTGTTCAATTAGCACAGGGAGCCCACAAGGCTCTGTGCTCTCTCCACTTCTCTTCTCTGTATATACCAATGATTGCATCTCAAACGATCCATCTGTTAAACAACTGAAGTTCGCAGATGACACAACAGTGATCGGTCTCATTCAAGACAATGATGAATCCGCATACAGATGGGAGGTTGAACAACTAGCTTTGTGGTGCGACCACAACAATCTGGAACTGAACACACTCAAAACCGTAGAAATGGTGGTGGATTTTAGGAGAAACCTTCCCATACTACCACCTCTTACAATACTAGACAACACAGTAAAGACCTTCAAATTTCTAGGTTCTACCATATCTCAAAACTTAAAATGGACAGCTAACATCAAAAACGTCATCAAAAAAGCACAACAAAGAATGTTCTTTCTGGGCCAACTCAGAAAGCTCAAACTGCCCAAAGAGATGCTGATACAGTTCTACAGAGGAATTATTGAGTCTGTCATCTGCACCTCTATAACTGTCTGGTTTGGTTCTGCAACCCAACAAGACAGACACAGACGTCAGTGGATAATTAGAACTGCAGAAAAAACAATTACTACCAACTTGCCTTCCATTGAACCTGTATACTGCACGAGTCAAAAAGAAGGCTGTGAAAATATTTACAGACCCCTCGCATCCTGGACATAAACTGTTTAAACTCCTATCCTCAAAACGATGCTATAGAGCTCTGCACACCAGAACAACTAGGCACAAGAACAGTTTTTTCCCAAATGCCATCACTCTGCTAAACAAATAATTCCCTCAACACTGTCAAGCTAGTTATTAAGTCTGCATTACTATTAATCTTCTCATAGTTCCTATCACCCATCTCCTCCCACTTATGACTGTAACCTTGTTGCTGGTATCCTTACGATTTATATTGACTGTTTCCTAATATGATTTGATTGCTTATTTGTACTCTATGACTATCATTAAGTGTTTACCTTATGATTCTTGACGAATGTATCTTTTCTTTTATGTACACTGAGAGCATATGCACCAAAACAAATTCCTTGTGTGTCCAATCACACTTGGCCAATAAAGAATTCTATTCTATTCTATTCTATTCTATTCTAGTCTAGTCTAGTCTAGTCTAGTCTAGTCTAGTCTAGTCTAGTCTAGTCTAGTCTAGTCTAGTCTATTTAGGTTATTCACAAACAATTCATCATAGAGCAGCTCAGTCAGATCCGAAGTAGACAAAAAGCAAATAATAACACCTAATTCACACAACATATATGAGCAAGCTGTCTTGTGTGCAATGTTCACCTTCAGGATTGCATGGGATGTTTCAAATACAATCAGGTAATACACATTGTAAATATGCATTTAATTATCGTTAGTGTCTGCCTTCCATCTCAGGGAAGCCAGAATATAATGCATCTTGCCTATCTGTCTAGGCAAAACAGTGTTCCAGGACTACTTTCCTTTAGCTTTGTTCTCTGACAGCTACAATTAGGATTTAGTTTCTGCTTTCTGGGTGGGTCTAACATTCAGACTAATAGTTCCTTATTTTTCTTCGACCCTATATATATCCATTTCAAGTCCATTCTAATTTGGGTGCTTCACCTTCCTCCTTTTTCTTCTTCTAACTGCTCATTAAAATAAAACTTTGCTTTAACTTGTTGCACCCATAGCAGAAAGAAAATAGAGCAATAGTGATAGCAATTTATGTGTTTGTTTTTTTTTTAAAAAAAATCTCATGTTTCACATTTCCTTCTCTTCAACTTCAGCAGCAGGCACTTGGCTTCAAAAAGTGATATGATCAAATGCAATTTTCACACTCTCCCAACACCTCTTATTCATGGCACTTGATTCTAGCTCCAACAGGCAATTCCATGTCCAGAATTGCAGTGAAATCTAAGGGAAAACTTAAGACTGCCTATAAGGACTCCTCAGTTTGATGAGAAATTCAAAGCCATTTACTGAAAGGAGTCTTCATTGCAGGGAATGTGATATACCCTTCCTCATGTTCAGAAGAAATATGCTTCAACTAACACTGATTCACCACATGTTAAACTTTTGAAACGCATAGCACTATATGCATAGTCTCTGTTTCTGTCTGTCTTTGTCTCTGTCTCTGTCTCTATCTTTCCCTCTGTCTCTCTCTCTCTCTCTCTCTCTCTCTCTCTCTCTCTCTCTCTCTCTCTCTCTCTCACACACACACACACACACACACACACACACACACACGTACACACACACTTCAAGTTTATGAATCAATACATGAAAATTAATTAAGGAATGATTTCTAAGGAGATTCCCTAGCTTCAATGTATAGAGATACTGATTAAGGTCTAATTAGGTTTCTTTATGTCAACAATGTTTCCTTGTAGCAATAGTACCCAAATTTGGTTCAAATCTGTCCCAAGGATTGGGATTCCAATCTGCAGTAGATTGAGATTGTTCTGCTTGATAATAATCATGCTGCAAAGAAAATGTCTATGGAGATTCTCAGTCATTCAGGTCATCGTTGACCAAAAGTGCTTTTTCTAAAGGCAACTGGACTTCCTTTGTTTTTTCTTGAAGACATTTCACTTCTCATCAAAGAATCTTCTTCAGTTCTGACTGAACGATGGAGAATTTATATTCCTTGCAGCTATCTGGTCATTAGCACTCTCTCTGAGAGTCGTTGAGGCCACTTGGAGGTTCATCTGTGCCCTCAGGGTCACTTGAATAGTGCAAATGGATGTGGAACCTTCTTGAAACTGCTGAAAGAACTGTATTGTAAACAGGAGATAGGTGAAGTCAATGTACAAATCTATACATTGGAGATATAAAGCAACCACTTCACAAACACATAGCACAACATAGGAGAACAAACCCATCAGGATGAGATTCACCAGTCCATCTGCATTTGAAGAGCAAAGGCCACTCTTTTGAAGACAGCAAAGTCCACATTTTGAACCGAGAGGACCACTGGTTTGAAAGAGGGGTCAAAGAGGCCACCTACATTAAAATTGAACAGTCCTTTCAGCAGAGAGGGAGGGATACAACACTATCTATCTCCTGTTTACAATGCAGTCCTTTCAGCAACTCCAAAAAGGTTCCACACCCATTTACATTATTCAGGTGACCCTGAGGGCACAGTTAAATCTCCAAGTGGCCTCAAGGGCTCTCAGAGAGAGTGCTAACAATTGGATGACTGCAAGGAATATAAATCCTTCCATTCTCCATCATTTAGCCAGAACTGAAGAAGCTTCTTGAATGAGAAGCAAAATGTCTTCATGGAAAAACAAAGAAAGTCTTGTTGCCTTTAGAAAAAGCACTTTTGCTGCAGAGAAAACTCTACTACCCTTATGTATAGTCTATATTTTCAACAATGCCTCTGGGCCTCATACAGACTCCAGAGAAATGCAAAGCAGATAAAATGCTGAGGAGTTTGCCTTCTAGTCTACGGTATTATATAATCGGCTACCCCCAGCATGGCAATTTTTGCTATCATGGCCATCGCATGAACTCTTACTTTCAAATGTGTCATTGGATCAAAATAGTTTGGGGATCTTTATTGTTTTGTATTATACCTTTAGAGAGATGAGATCTTCTGACCTTTTCATATTTGATAGAGAACAAGCATCTTTCCAACCCTGAACTATCCATCCCTTTTCAATCATAAACACAGGTAGTATCTATTTCCATTGTTCTCTTCTTGGTTTCCAAGAAGAGAATTCAATTCAATTGAATTCATGCAATTCAAGAAAATAAGCCTCTCCAGAAAAAAGTGATTGATCTTCCAGATCAAAATGAATATGTGAAAAAAATTATTCCCAAAGGAGAATCCCCATGGCAAACTACCATATCTCATAAACAAATGTTACATATTATTATTTGCTTTATTTCAACAACGGCTTTGCCTCCCAAAGAATCTCACTGCTTTACAACAGGAGGGGCAAAACACTCTAAAATAAAAACATCACAATAAAACTGACAGCACTTCAACCCAACAATTACAATAATTGTTAAATGCAACAATTAAAAACAAAGTTCATTTTAAAAAAAATCAGGAAAGGAAAATAAATAATAAGGAGCCTCAGAGGCAATCTGGTCCTGCAGTAGTTGGCATCCCATAGTTGACCCATGCCCAGGTCAATATGGGTATGTGTCTGTGTGTGTCTGTGTATCCCTCATCTGGGTTTGAAATTCTCATTATTATTTGTTTTTGTTTTGTGTGGTTTTCTGTTTCAGCATTTTGTGGGGTTAGCTATTTTCTGAAAAGTGTCACTGTGGAAGGTCACCCAAGCAACTCTCAGAAAAAAGTTCTATTCCTTGTCCTAAGCAAACCCTACTCCTTAGCTCCTCATTGTGAGGCACTGGTAGAGCCAAAAATGGGTGTCTTGGCCAATCATATTGGGCAAATTGGGGACGGCTGTCTCTTAAGTGCAACATTCTAAGTCAGGTTTGGTTATATAGGTTAATATCAACACTTACATTGAAACTAGGAATTCATGGCAACAACAGTGTCACTTTGAGGACTATTGCTCTAGCTGACCCCTTAGTGATCAGGCAGTTTCATCCCGCACTAGATGAACTTTCAGATCATCTTCAAGAGTAGTTTCATGTAGAGTGAGTGTGTTATAGTAATTCAATTGATCCTTGAATTTGTTTGTAGGTTCTAGCAGGGGAGCCCAACTAACATTTACCCTTGACCGAAGATTGGTACACTACTTCTTTCTGGGATGGTTATCCTCTTCCACCAAGCACGCAACTTCAGGAGTGATGTTCATGGAGGTGTGAACAAGAAAGGGGACACCGACCTAGCCAGTCAGATCAGCCAAATCAAACCTGGTGATCAGTGGAGTAACCAATAAGGACAGATCGTCCTCACAACCAATTTAATCAATCAATCAATCAATCAATCAATCAATCAATCAATCAATCAGATATTTGGGCATAGAGCCTGGACCATCTCAATTTAGGTCATAGCTGGTATATGAGATGAGGATCAGCCTTCCTTGCCATTTATGTTTCTACTAATGTATTAGACTTAAGGTTAAATGGGATTTAAATAACCTAAACAATCTGTTAGAAGCTGCTTCTAACTAGATGCTTATAACAATCTCCAGCATCTTGCTCATGAAAGGAATATTTGTAGTCAGATGGTAGTTGGCCAAAATCTTAGCATCTGCAGGGGGCCTCTTTCAAGAATGGCTAAACAGCAGCCTCCTTTAAAGCACAACCGGATGAGCTAATTCCACTTTATTGTAAGGCTACCTTAGCAGAAACTTGCAAGCAAGTTGGAAGTACAGTTCTCCTGCTGCCTCCTTTACAGCCCAAAAAAACTAGGAAGGCTTCCTTCTGAGCTTTCCCCCCCACCCATTGAGTATTTGCAGGCTCTGCTCCCTTTTATCTTCCCTATGCAGCTTCTCTTCCTCCATCTTCCAAGGTCAATCCCACAAGCCATTACATCTCCACATATTAGCATCACATCCATCCAATGCTTCCACCCCTTATTTTAGATTCCTGTAGGCTTTGATATATACTTTCTATTTTAATATCTTCCAATATTTAATATATTAGATACTCTGGTGTATTTTCTATGCTTTTGGTTCACTGTACCATATCTTTCTTATGCTGGTTTGTGACCACAATCAAGATTTGATTTGCTAGATATATGGGTAATAGTATCAATATAATTTATGTTCAGATAATATTTGTTTCATATTGTTTCTGCATAACTACTCACCACTACACCATGTCTAAAAACATCCTAGGCAGAGTCACCTGAAAATTTTCTCCACGCTCAATCAAACGAAAAGGTGAGTTTTTATATACACTGAATTATTCTTCACAGATGTTAAACTCTGAGAATTGCTGGCTCCTTCCATCCTCCGATTAGTTCTCCTTGCCAGATCCAGATATAATCCTTCTGTCTTGGGGAATACTGGTAATTTTGGAAGCAACTGGGGTGAAGTTTCTTTCTATCCTATCTTGACAGGGTCCTCTAATCAGCACAGAGATATTTATTTATTTATTTATTTATTATTTATTAAATTTATATACCGCCCGACTCCCGAAGGACTCAGGGCGATGAACAGCCAAGATAAAATACACATAATACAAATGTTAAAAACCATTTAAAATATATTAAATACCATGGCCCAAAAACAAATTTAAAACACCCCAATTTATAAGACAAATTTAAAACAATTTAAAAAAGAGGTTAGGCCAGGCCAGCCTGCTGGAAAAGGAAAGTTTTAAGGGCATGGCGGAAAGCGCACAGATCCGGGATCCGCCGTATCTCCGGAGGGAGCTCGTTCCAGATGGCAGGTGCCCCCGCAGAGAAGGCTCTCCCCCTGGGGGCTGCCAGTTGACACTGTTTGACCCTGAGGAGCCCCTCTCCGTGGGAGCATACTGGTCTGTGAGAGGCTACTGGTGGCAGAAGGCAGTCTTGTAGATACCCTGGTCCTAAGCCATGGAGCGCTCTAAAGGTGGTAACCAAAACTACAAAATATGATTATAGTTGCAATATCTCACATGCATCTTACATATAGTCTGCTATCTTAATAAGGTCTTCAACTAAATAATTATAGAACAGAACAGAACAGAACAGAACAGAACAGAACAGAACAGAACAGAATTCTATATTGGCCAAGTGTGATTGGACACACAAGGAATTTGTCTTAGGTGTAAATGCCCTCAGTGTACATAAGGAGAATAAAATACATTCATCAAGAATAAAAAGATGCAACACTTAGTGATAGTCAAGGTTACTAATAAGCTATCAAATCGTATTAGGAAACAAATAGAAACAATATAAATTTAAAGATACAAGCAACATGGTTATAGTAATAAGTGGGAAGAAATAGATACTAGTAAGGAAGAGAAGAATAATAGTAATACATTCTTAGTAAATTATTTGACAGTGTTGTGGGAATTAATTATTATAATTATTTATTAAATTTATATGCCACCCATTTCCCTGATAGTTAGATTCCATGAGGTTAATTGCTATTGCACATATCTGATAAGCTTCATCAAAAGGCACACATACATAATATTTAATTTTACCTCAGAAACTAAAAGTTTCTTTTAGTTTAGGGAAACTAAAAGAAGAAAATTCATATTAATTTAACAAAATATTTCCCCCAGGCTTCTTGGATGTTCAGGTAGCCCTCAACTTACAACGGTTCATTTAGTGACAGCTCGAAATTACAACGGCACTGAAAAAAGTAACTTATGACCGTTTTTTACACTTACGACCATTGCAACATCCCCCTGGTAGTGTGATCAAAATTCAGACACTTGGCAACTGACTCATATTTATGATGGCTGCAGTGTCCTGAGGTCTTTTGTGACCTTCTGAGAAGCAAAGTCAATGGGGAAGCCAGATTCACTTAACAACTGTATTACTAACATAACAACTGCAGTAAGTCATTTAACAACTGTGGCAAAAAAGGTCGTAAAATGAAACAAAATTCACTTAACAATTCTCTGACTTAGCCACAGAAATTTTGGGCTCAATTGTGGTCATACGTCGAGATGGCTCAGTGGCTAAAACACTGAGCTTGTCGATCAGAAAGGTCGGCAGTTTGGCGGTTCGAATCCCAGGTCTCCTGCGTCAGCAGGGGGTTGGACTAGATGACCTCCAAGGTCTCTTCCAACTCTGTTACTGTTACCTAGCTACCCTTATTGACTACTGACAAGCAATGCAAGCATATAACATTGTTTGTGCCAAAGCCCTGCTGTGAAAATGTAGCTCTTAACAGAGATATCAGGGGTATCTCAACACATGTTCTTTTGAGGTAGAAAACAACAAATGTTGTATCTCTGATTAAAGATATGTCTGACATGTCACTGCTAATGTAGTGGTAAAAGATACCACCACTTGCGAGCTGCATCGACCACCAAATCTATGAGATTCCTTTCATACATGTGAACTACTTAAAGCACCCTTATAAGAGAACATTCACAGGAAGCTCAAGTAATCCTGAATAGTAACAGATAGTGGCTGGTAAACTACACTGTTCATATTAAGTTAGGTAAAGGAATAGACTGGAGGCAGGCTTCAACAACAGCTCTTTATTCGGTCAACTATATACAATCCAGCAGCGAGCTCTCTGACAGCTCTCATTTATATAGAGGGCTGTCAGTGAGCTCAGCCAATCAGCTCTCTGTATTTTCCCGCTCGATCAGCGGATCTTGCTGGAACCTTCCATCTGTCAATATCTAACCGTTCATATACACTGGCCCTATCTCAACAATAGTTAGATAAGATAGGCCTTGCTGACCTAGGAGAAATGGGAGTAATAACGGGAAGATCAGCCAGATGAATTTATCTTACAACATTCCACCATTGTGTTGTAATTTGCTCTGGGTCTGTTTTTCTGTCTTGCCTTTGAACTCTAGAATGCCAAAAGCATACAAGTTCTGGTTCTGATTTTGTTCATGGTTGTTCAGCAAGCCATTTGCTCAGAGTATATTGATGTTGTTTGCATGCTGACTACATTTACAGCTATCAAGTGATTGCATTGCTTTAGGTGAGCCAGGTTTTGGCCACAACACTACACAGAATTTACTCAGTGACAAAGGGAAAAAAATGCTCTTCGGGGGCGAGAGAACCATAAGGCCCCAGAATCAGATGCAACCCGTGGAAAACATAAGTAACTACTATACCTCATTGCCATCGTACAATCTGACTTTGGCTAATGCTGCTCTATGTGCTAACTTTAAAAATAAGCCCTCTTTATTTATTTAGCATATGGCACACAGTGTCAGAAAATCTACAAATGCTAGACACAATGCAGTCCTGACAGCCTAAATGGGTAGTTCATTCTGTTTGGCGCTTGCGTCCTATCCTTGGTACCATCACGGGCAGAAGTGGGTTTCACATATTTTTACCTCCGGTTCACCATGCATGCACACCTTCTGTGCATGTGCCCAGGCTTCCGTGCATGCGCTTTCCTCACACGCGCACTTTCTGCACATGCGCTCAGCCTCGAAAACATGGCTAAATAGGACAGCATAACCCTGGGGCAGGTGGGCAGGCCCACCGTTATCTCCGCTACCGGTTTGCCCGAACCGGTCTAAACCAGCTGAATATACCACCACTGACCACAGGGGGGAAAAGTAGTTTGCACCAGCTGACTAGCTCCTCCGCCGGTCTCGCCTGGCCTCACCTTGTGTTGCATTGTCTCGTGTCTGTCCAGGTCTAGTGCCAGCTTCTGCTCTCTGCACACACAGGCAGCTAAGTTTTTCCAACCGAAGTGATAAGCCCTTTGCTTGCTAAGTTGGTTACATTATCAAATAAATCTCTTTTTAATATCACTGGTCTGTTTTGGTTTTGGTTTTGAGCTATGTTGTTTTTCTTTTCCTTGGGTTTTTTTTTTTTAGCCCCTCATGTGTTTATATACTTTCTCACTTTAGGAAAAAAGTAGATATTTTCAGCTTTTGTGGAATGGAAGGGGACTAAAATATGACCTCTTGGTAACTTTGGGACCGACAGAACATGCAACATCTTCCTTCTGCTTTTGCTTTCCCTAAATCAGTTCCAGACATGTCCAGATTGTTATGTTAAGACAATACCAAGAGAGAGAGAGGGAGAGGGAGGAAGAGAGAGAGAACAATATTGCACTTACTGGAGTGAAATGAAATCATACCATGTCTGCTTAAATGCACAAGGCAGCGGCTGTTATAGTGACAGAGTGAATCAAAAATATGTTGCAACGTATGTTAGCACAAGGCGTTTAACAGAACATGAAGTGCAGTTCCATTTTTCTTCCCCAAATTAGAAAGTTGTTATCATTGCTTCTCCTTTTTTCTTTTTTCCCCCCTGTGCTCTGACATCTGGTAGCAAATAAGGCATATATGTGTAGTGGCAATGGCAGAGAAAGGTAACACGTAGCTAAATATACTGTAGCTGACTGCTTTCAGCTAGCATCGCTGAGGTGTATCAGTTCATATGCAAACTGAGGTTATAAAAAGTGCAGGTGGGAGGGTGTACAGAACAGCCGGATTCTCCTTTCCTCTCTAACATTTACTTCCTCCGCAAGCTGTTGTTTTCTCTGATTTGGGGAAATACTGGAGACAGCATAGCTGGAGCATCTGGATTTTAAGCATTGTTGGAGGTAGGCAAGTTATGCTGGTGAGCTTAGTGGAGTGGAGTGCTCTGTACTGAGCCAGCATGGTAGTCTGTGGCCCTGAAGTGGAATGCAGAAACTGTGGAATCTTGTAGAGAGCCCTGGATATGACCTTCCTCTAAAGTACTTAATGATATAGAACATAGAATAATACAGTTAGGAGGGACCTATAATCAATCAGAATAGAGCTGGTAGGGATCTTGACAGTCTTCTAGCAAAGCCCCGTGCTCAAGTAGGAGATCCTATGCCATTTCAAACAAGTGACTGCTGGTCTCTTCTTAAAAACCTCCAGTGATGAAGCACCCACAATTTCTGAAGATCAGCTGTTCCACTGGTTAATAGTCCTCACTGTTAGGAAGTTTCTCCTAACAGGTTGCTGCACCTTAGAGGTCTTCTAGTTCAACCCACTGCTCAACCTTGTTTCTTTGTTTTCCCATCTTCTGTTTCCTCCATCTTCTTTCTTGGAGAAAGCATTCAGAGGCTTTTAGAGAAATAGCAAGCCCAGGAGAAACATGTACAGCATTTATTTATTTGTTTGTTTGTTTCTTGGTATCCTGCCTTTATTATTTTTACAAATAGCTCGAGGCGGTGAACATATCCAACATACCCTCCTCCTCCTATATTCCCCACCACAACAACCCTGTGAGGTTATTTATTTATTTAGCGTATGGCTGGTCACACACAATATTAAAACACTTCATTTTGACAGGTTAAAACAATTAAAACAATTAGAAAAAGAGCAGTAAGAAAACCTAAGAGGAAAACAGAAATAACATTTCAGAGTTTAATGTCGAGTTTGGAGATCCAGTCAGTAGCTGTCCTTGTTACGCAGAGGAAGTCCCTAAAATCTCCTGGATACCTTCTGTTAGGGCATTCCCTCACTATATATTGGATAGTCTGTCGGGGGGCCCCGCAATCACACTGTGCTGAAGTCTCTTTCCCCATTTATATAAGGAGTCGGCACACACCCCATGAGTCATTCTAATTCTATTGTATGTCACCCATATGTGTCGGGGTAGATTAAATCCTGGAGGTATACTATTAGGATTAATATGCTCAGAAATATCTTGGGGGGAATAGCTACTCCACGCTTCCATCCACTTTTGTGTGGTGTTCTGATGATCGGCCAGCAGCTTAAGCGCTGTCAAGAGTGGTGGGTTTCTTGATTTTAATCGGCATCTTAAGAGATCAGGAATGTAGCCATGAATGGGTAGAGAGGAATTTAACAGGATCTTACTATACTCCCGAATGAGAGCTTCTTGTCGTCGTAAGTGCGGGGGAAGTATGTGACTAAGAACTGGTAACCAGTAACAAGGTGTAGATTTTATGCACCCAGTAATTAGCCTCATTGTATGGTTGAGTTGAACATCAATAAGTCCTGTATGTGATCTGTTTATCCATACAGGTGCGCAGTATTCCACTGCAGAGTAGCAAAGCCCAAGGGCTGCACATCGAAGAGTTGGGGCTGAAGCTCCCCAAGTTGTTCCGCGTAGTTTTTGTAGAATGTTATTTCTGCTGTTAACCTTGGCAGCCATATTCTGAATATATTTTTTAAAAGACAGAGTCCTGTCTAAGGTGACCCCCAGGTATTTTGGTATTGCCTCATATGGGAGCAGTTTGTTGTTTAGGTATACATTGAGTTTTCTTTTTGCCAATTTGTTGTTAAGGTGAAAACATGATGTAACTGTTTTACTTACGCTTGGGATTAACCTCCATTGGTGGAAGTATGTACTCAAAGTTGTAAGGTTGGCTGTAAGTACACCTTCTGTAGCTTCAATATCCTTGTGGCTATATGCTAATGCCAGGTTATCAGCATAAAAGAACTTTGTTGATAGCGTGGGTGGCATATCGGAAATATATAAATTAAAAACTGAGAGGGTTTTTAGAGTTTGGAGGGTTTAATATAATTTATGTACGTACATTATGTATTTTATAATTTTAACTGATTGTTTTATTGTTGTGAGCCGCCCTGAGTCTTTGGAGATAGGGCGTCATATAAATTTGATAGATAGATAGATAGATAGATAGATAGATAGATAGATAGATAGAGATGAGGCCAGCATGGAGCCCTGAGGGAGTCCGTTATTCAGGTGTCTTTGCTTGCTGATTTTGTCACCCATGATGACTTGAAAGGTCCTTGCTGAAAGCATGTTATTTATTAGGCGGCCCATAGTCCTACAGGGGACAGCGTGGATTTGCTTAATAGGCCCTCCCTCCATACTGTATCGTATGCTGCTGTGAGATCCACAAATACAACAGATATTTTCAATTTATTCTGATAGCTGCTTTCAACATGGCTTGTAAGACTAAGGACCTGATCAGTACAGCTCCAATAAGATCTAAACCCAGCCTGTTCAACCGGTATTTGTTCGTTAATTTTCTGTCTGATTCTGTTAAGTATCAACCTTTCAAGTAGTTTATAACAGAAACTTAACAGAGCAATGGGGCAATAGTTTTCTGGCTTATTGCTTTCTTACCCTGTGAGGTAAGTTGGGCTGAGAAAGAGAGGACTGGCCCAAGGTCACCCAGTAAGCTTTCATGGCTAAGGTGGGGCTAGAACTCATGGTCTCCTGCTTTTCAGCCTGGTGCCTTAACCACTAGATTGAACTGGCTCTAGTGTTAGGTCCAGAGAAATGGGAAGACCGTTCTAAAGAAATATTACTACTATCCATCCAATTTCCTGGAGGAATTGGGAAGATATGGATAGACTAGGAATATTAGGTTATTATAGCTTTTCTCACTAAAGAATAGTTCTGGTCTTCTCTTCCTCTGTTTCCTGTCTACCAAGAAGAGTTGACAGGTTTGTTTATGATATTTATATGCCACCCGTCACTCTACCAAGTGTAGAGTGGCTTCTATACTTACGCTGTCCCCCTATTACTACAGGTTAACAGACTGCAACCCCAACACCGCGTTTCACTGACCACATGGCCTGGCATTGCAATGTGTCTGCTTTATTGATGAACTTACCATCAAGGGATACAACTAGTTTTTTTTACATCATCCTAAGTTTTAAAGTGGCATGTTAGGCCTTTCACCAGATACAAACTTAGCTATCTGGGTTGGTAGTTTTGATGTGATAGCTTAGTCTTTGGCATGAGCCCAGCCGTTTGAGCTTCTTCCATAAACTTCATCAACACTGCATTGTTGAGGAAAATTGTCTGTGTAGCATTCCAACTTTAAATAGCCTGTACATCTGAAGAGATTTGATTCTGCCATCCTCAGCCCCAATCAGGGCGTGAAACTGGCCTTCCTGTGTAGTTTGGTGCTAGAGAGAGAGGAAGGACTGAGGGAAAGGAAGAAGTCCGAAGAATTTTTGTAAAATCCCTAACTCTAGAAAAGATACTATTTTTATTCTGACTAGAGGCATGAAGATATAAACTATTTGGCATAAGATAAAGGTAAAGATTCCCCCGCACATGTCACGCTAGTCGTTTCTGGCTCTAGGGGCAGTGCTCATCTCTGTTTCTAAGCCAAAGAGCCAGCACTGTCTGAAGACATCTCCATGGTCATGTGGCCGGCATGACTAAATGCCGAAAGTGCACGGAGTGCTGTTACCTTCCCACCAACAGTGGTCCCTATTTTTCTACTTGCATTTTTTACATGCTTTCGAACTGCTAGGTTGGCAGAAGCTGGGGCAAGTAATGGGAGCTCAGTCCATTATGTGGCGCTAGGGATTAGAACCGCTGAACTGCCAACCTTCTGATCGACAAGCTCAGCATCTTAACCACCGCATCCCTAACTATTTGGCATAGGGTGTATTAAAATAGGATAGTCTCAGATCCATGCAGACACTCACTTCCAATTCAGTAAATAAAAATGGGAACGGAATTACAAGGTATGCAGAAGGATTGAATCGTGACTTGCATTCTTTCTCACCCGACTTTATTGCCCTATCTGCAATAAAATGTTATTATACAGTTGCCCCTTACAAGGTTATTGTGAGAATTATTGACATAATGAACATCAGATGCTTTGAAATATCATGAAGCCCATGAGACTTTGGACAAGGCATGCCCGAGTTGGCATAGATAGAAGAACAGAATAGAGTTGAAAGAAATTGGAGGAGCATTCCAACTTCTGTGATGCTTAAAAATGACTATTTTCTAAAATTCACCCCATAGATGATAGGGTGAAGTGTGCTCAGTGAAGGTTCTTTCAGTAATACTGGCATTTTCTCAGATCTTTTCTGGAAAGATAGTGTATCCTTCTCTGGTTTGCTTAGCTAAAAAGCAGTGATAATGATTTGGTTCTTCTGGAGCAGAGATGGTAACCTTTGGCCTCATAGCCGCTGCCTATATTTTGCAGTTGAAGAACACAGTTCATCAGCAAATGGTATATTATTTTTGCTTGTTTAAAATGGTTTAAGCCTCCAAATAGGTGCCTTTGGTATATCTAACACATTTATGGCTATGGAGCTTCTCAGTCATCCAGGTCATGGTTGTCCCAAAGGTGCTTTTTCAAGAGGCAACTGGACTTTATTTGAAGACCTTCCACTTCTCATCCAAGAATCTCATCCACTTCAGCTCTGAGCTGAAGAAGCTTCTTGTACGAGAAGCGGAACATCTTCAAAGAAAAACCATAAAAGTCCAGTTGCCTCTTGAAAAAGCACCTTTGGGACTAACACATTTATTTTGCATGAAAATAGCACACCAAACATCCCAAAAGCCAACAAGATAAATTATTATTATTATTTATTATTATTTATTTAATTTGTATACCGCCCTTCTCCAACAGGATTCAGGGCGGTGAACAGCCACCCTGTAAAACACAACATATAAAATTTAAAAGCAGTTTAAAAATAGCAGTTTAAATAATTTTGGCCATCAATTTAAAATAACCCAGTTAAAACCAATTGCAAATTTAAAACCGCAAGGATGGGGTCAAGCCAGCCTGGCTAGATAAAATAGATGTGTTTTCAGGGCCCGACGAAAAGTCCGGAGGTCTGGTATCGTGCGTATCTCCTGAATCCTGAAGTGGCATGCCCCCTGCAATACTTGAAATACCCCCAAATAAAATGCAGCTATCAGTGTTCCAACTAAGGCACCCAAAGAAAGCAGAACTCCAAGGCTCTCAGGGGAAAGAATTCCCTAAAAGTAGAAAATGTGCCAAGCCTTGCTAGATAATCCAAAGCCTTGATACCAAATTGCAGAAATTGTTCCATCTGCTGCTAGCCCTTTGGCACAGCGATGGCAAGGCAAGCTCAGCAGCAACTGTTCTATGAGCCAAACAGAAGGGTGAATGTCAGAATGCTTTCACCTTTTGCCAGTCACTGTAATTCAAGAGAAAATATTATGAAAACTGTGTCAAAGACTGCTAGGCCAGAGACTTGTTAACGGTTGTCATTCAATCTTTTCCAGAGTTTCAAAACGACACTCATGGGAAAAGAGTCCCTTGGGAATTGGGCGGCATAGAAATGCGACAAAATAAATAAATAAATAAATAAAAGAAAGAAAGAAAGAAAAGGTTTACTTAAGTGATCTAGCAAAAATTAGATGGTTTTGTTTTGTTTTCAAGTTGGATTGTTTCATTGAATTATATTGCTAGTGTAATTTAGGTGTTTTGTCAGTACTTTGTATTTTGTGTACACACACACACACACACACACACAGAGAGAGAGAGAGAAAGAGAGAGGCACATTTTGGTGATGCAGGAGATAAAATTTCCATGATGTCAATCCCCCACTAGAAAGAAGTATTTTTTGTCTAATTTAACACAATGTGCAAAAGATGGATTAATTGAATTTGTTCATTATGAAAAAAGATTATACATTTACTTCTTGGAATTCGGTAAGACTTACTACCATATAGTCCTGCATAGGAGTACACTGCAGTTCTTAGTATATTCTGGTATGTTTGAAGTTGCTTCTGATGTGGGTCATGTTATATAATCATAACTGTTCAGTATCTTATATTTCCCAAGTTCATAAAACTCGGCTTTCTAACAAGAGTTGAGAGGCTCCCTTACACGATGCTTCCCTGTGCATGCATCTTTTCACACTGCCATGCACTTTGGAAGCTCATACCAGAGGTGGGTTTCAGCAGGTTCTGACCAGTTCTGGAGAACCGGTAGTGGAAATTTTGAGTAGTTTGGAGAACCGGTAAATACCACCTCTGACTGGCCCCGCCTTCATGTG
Organism: Pantherophis guttatus; assembly: GCF_059756535.1. Lineage (NCBI taxonomy): Eukaryota > Metazoa > Chordata > Lepidosauria > Squamata > Colubridae > Pantherophis > Pantherophis guttatus. The sequence continues at coordinate 141,706,370 of NC_142064.1, forward strand.
TTTTCTGCTTCCTGAGTCCCAGATGATCAGGAGGAAATGGGGATTTTACAGTAACTTTCCCCTGGAGTGGGGAGGGAATGGAGATTTTACAATATCCTTCCCATGCCACACCCACCAAGCCATGCCACGCCCACCAAGCCACACCCACAGAACCCAGTAAAAAATTTTGAAACCCATCACTAGCTCATACAGTGTCTATTTATGCAGACTGCCTGCTTTGTCCTAGGTAGCAGTTCTAAGAACTGCTTAGTCCATAGACTGTGAGAATAGTTCTAGGTATGTCATAGACGGAACTCAATCAATGGAAGCTAACGAAGCTTACAATAAGCACTAACACCCTGTGAGGAAAAAAGATATGAACATCAATGGCTGGTTGGCTTCTTGGACTGAACCTGAGAGAGATCCTTATAAAGGACTGAGACTCAGTGATAAATATGGAAGCTCTAACTCTCAGGTGAATGCCTCAGAAGTCAGTTTGGTATAGTGGTTAACGCACCAGGCTAGAAACCAGGAGACTGTGAGTTCTAGTCTTAGCTTAGACACAAAGCCAGTTGGGGGATTTTGGGCTAATCACTCACAACCCTAGAAAAGTGGCAATGGGAAACCACTTTTGATATTTCTCCAAGAAAACTACAGGGATGTTTTGTTCGGGCACACATCAGGAGTCAACATGGACTGGAAAACACAAAGAGAAAGAAGAAGGGGAGGGAAGGAAAGGGGAAGATGAAGAGAGGGGAAGAGGAGAAGAGAAGGCCAACTTGCATCTTAGCACTGTACTTAGGATTCATGTGCACAATATACCTGGGAAAACAGATACATCTGCCTCTTCTAGAGGGCAGGACACATGCACAGGGGACTTTTGCTTTATTCCCCTTCTACCAGATAAGAGGTAAGAAGTAAAGATGGATGAGAAATTCATCATTGAAGATTTTGTACAAATAACCCCATTTGTATCCTGAATTTAAGGAAAAATCCAAACCATAGGTATCTGATGAAATTTGCACTTCTCTGAAAATTTGGCTGTGTAATTCACAACTCAAAAATGATGTCCAAAATGTGTGTACCCATGAATGAACTAAATGCATTTAAAATGCATATATACTGGAGGGAGATGTGCATAAAATTGCACTGTGCTGTGGATAAACTATGAACAAAAGTAAATGCAAAAATGCATTCATCATAGTACTCCAGGCTTGTATAAAAATAGACAATTTTTTTTGCTATTTTTTTTTTTAGCAATGATTTGAATGGCTGTCTTGAAAAATCTTTTAGGAATTAGATGATGAAATAAGGAATCAGGTTGCAATTCTTTATAGTATAAACAATAATTTCCAAATTTATTTTGACCATTCATTAAGAATTATAAAAGGAGAGCAGAGTTGGTACTCCACCTCCTTAAAATAGATGCGTAAATGGTACAGCTTCTAATTAATCAGAGTCTTCTCAGAGTGTGTCAGATTGATTGTAATTAAATTAGCGCATATTATTATATCTCCTGACAACACCCATTTTAGTTACCTATTTTGGCTAAACATTTTTGAGGAAATTAAAAAATCACATAACCGTCTATACTGATTAATGCTGGTATAGCTTTCTTATCCATTTTCCTCAGGATGTATAAAAAGATGCAACCCAAGAAATTAATTCATTTTCATCTGAGTTGACAGGTTTACTGTAGCAAATTAAAAAATGGTATTGGAAAAAATAGAAAAATAGGAGTGGAAAAAAGCAACAAAGTCTTGAAAAATCCTTTAATTAATATTGCTTGTCATATTTGGGCTTCATGTTTTTAGCTGCGTCCACAGTGCAATTCTTCATATATTAACTCTATCTATAAAATATATATTTTGGGGGGAGAAACATTGAATTTTTGAATGTTTGAAATTTTGTATCCCTTTTTACATTGCAGATATTCCCAAACTAGCCTACTTTGCTGTTTTCCTTTTATATAGCTTTTTTTTTAAAAAAAAAAAATCTAATATTTCTGGTTGGGGTGTGTGTATGTTGTTTTGAACTGTTTTTCCTGCTACGATTCTCATTCATGGAATCTTTCTTATTCTTTCTCGTGGTTTGTTGAAGTGACTCTCTTAAAATCTAGAACACTGGTCTGACTTTTTCAGTTATCCTTGCCTGCGTGATGGTGAATCCATGTATGACAAGGTCACTTTCTCTAAGTTCCTAGAACTTTCACTCCCTCAATCACTTTATCCCTATTAGTAAGTATCAACCCCAGTAAAACTAACCCTCTAATTTCTGCTGTACCTTCTGGATGGTAAAGTTGTCAGCTATGCATGTCAGGAACCTGTTTGACCTCTCACATGCTGCAGAGTTTATTTCCCAGTTAATGTTAGGTCACTTAAAGTTCCCCCATTATTACAGTGGAATGTTTCCGGCACACTTCAGCGAGCTGATTTACAAAAAGTCCATCTATTTCCTCTGCTTGATTGGGTGACCTGTCGCACATACCTATAGCAATGTCATTTCTTTTTGCCCTAATATTCACCCAAATACTGTCAAGAAGGCGTTTGTCCTTCGTACCCTTATTTCTGTAGAGGTGTAATAATTCTGTACACACAATGCAAGTCCTACTCTTTTGTTGGATCTGCTTCTTTTGAGCAAATTATATCCTTCTACTAATATATTCCAATCTTGGGTTCTTCCTGTTTTCCATACAAAGCACATGAGGGTGCAGGCATCCAAACCCATTATGGGTGACCTTGCATTTGCTTGCTGTATCTCTTGTTTTACACCCAAGCACCCCTTCCTTCTCATCACTTCCTTGCTTATTGTCAGAGTCATTATCTTGAGGCTTTTGCTTTGGGTTTGGTCCTAGATAGACTTCTACCTTTTCCATAAATTCCTCATTTTCATGGATGAGTCTGCGCCAGGGGTGGGTTCTACTTACCTTTACTACCGGTTCACAATGGGATCATGCACGAGCGCTTGCTTTGCTCGCGCATGCACAGAAGCTTCTGCACATGCACAGATCACTTCTGATGACGTGAGGGTCAGTGGGCAGAGCCTCCCTCTGGTTTTACTACTGGTTCTATAGAACCGGTCCGAACCATGGCCAACCCACCACTGGTCTGCGCTATCTGATCAGTTTATGCTAGGTACAGGTATGGGCTTACAGGTGATATGAATCCAAATAAATATTACCTGCTAGACTTCCTCATTTAGATTGTTAGCTATAAGGACCACTACAGTGGTGGGTTGCTCCTGGTTCTGTCCGGTTCTTGCGAACCGGTAGTAAAAGTGGTGGGAGGCTCAGCCCACCCGCCAGGACGTCATAATTGATGATCTGCACATGTGCAGAAGCGCGCTCCTGTTGCGAACCAGTAGTAAAGATAAGTAGAACACACCCCTGGACCACTAGCTTTAGCCAATAAGATGAAGTCCCTCTTCTCCATTGCTCATAGTGAGCTCCTTTTCTCCCAAAATCCTTCACTGCAGTGCAAACACTCAGAGCAAGGTAATTGCCAGATGCCTACCTTGAACAATGAGACAAAGTCCCGCTCCTCTGGGTGCTCATGGTGAGCTCTTTTTCAATCCTCCCCTGGAATGGAAATAGCAATAGCACTTAGACCAGCGGTTCTCAACCTGGGGGTCGCGACCCCTTTGGGGGTCGAACGGCCATTTCACAGGGGTTGCCAAAGCCCTCTCTCACCCCCCCCCACGCCTTCACTCACCCTCACTCTCTGCTCTGTTGGATCGCCGGCCGTTCACTTACCCCGCCCACTCCCAATCTATTGCTGCCTCCTGAGTCCCAGCTGATGGCTAGAGGAAAAAAAAACTGTTTAAATTCTTCAAAGGCTTCAAAGGGCCGCCCTATAGCCAGTGCTGGGATTCTGCCGGTTCTAGGGGGTTCGGCCGAGCTGTTTGTTAAATTGCTGGATTGCCCTGCCCCTCTGCACCACTATTTATTGTCAATAAATAGTGGTGGGCGAGGGGCAGGCGAGCCAGCAATTTAACAAATGGTTCGGTGGTTTTTTTGTAATTTTATTGGCCCGCGGAGCTTCAACATAGGCTAATTAGTCCTTGATTAGATTGGCTCCCGACTCTCAGCTGATTTGCTCTCAGCTGTTTTGCTCAGGGCTCTGCTGCTTGTTTGCAAAGAGTGCTGGAGCAATTTTTTTTCCCCTAGCTATGCTGAAAAACGAAACTGAAAGTAAAGCAGGCTGTTGGCTTTGCTGTTGCTGCAACGTTGGAAAATTAGGCAGGCAGATTTCTTTTCTTTTTCCTCACCAAAAAAGGTAGGTGCAAACAATGGGAAATTTAGGGAAAAAGAGGAGAGTTCAAGATTTTAAAACACAAAAGAAAAAAAGCTCTATTTAACTAGGGAATTGTAATAATTGAGATACTATTAATTGTATATTGTGTTGAAAGCAGAAATGGTTAAGTTGTGGTTTGAAGGAATATATGGGGGAAATTATTTGGTTTATTATTATTGGTAAATATAATTAATTGATTTGTAAGAAATTGGATTGCATGGAAATAATTGGAATATTCATGTTCATATTGATTAATATACAAAAAAGGTAGTTATATAACTAATTGATTTATATTAAAAAGTTGAATTTATATTAAACAACTGTAATATTACATAATTAACCAATGTGAGGATGGATATAAAAATAGATGACAATGGGAAGGTGTATAATATAGAATAGAAGGGAAAAATTGAATTTGATTAAGATTAGAGATGAGGATGAAGGGTAATATTGGTTTTTTATAAAAATAGATGAGGAATAAATATGGCAAAAAGGAAATATAGAAATTGTAAATTTAATTGAAATGACTAAACACTGTTTAAATTTGTGAACCGGCCAAATACTCTGTTCAAAGAAAATACATTGTATGTTTGTATGTCTATTTCTAATTATTGTTATTTATTCATATTTGTTCTCTTTTATTCTTTAAAGTTTAACAATTCATTCTTTATCTTAATATCTTTATATTTGTTTGGGGTTGGCTTTCTTCCCTTTCATCTTTTTTATTGTACAGCAATCTTTCTCCTCAAACCTACCACCTCTCTCTTACTTCTTACTTTCTCTTCCTCCCCCTCTTCTTTTCCTCCCTACTTCCTCTTCTTTTCTCCTTCTCCTCCTCTCTTCCTCCCTCTCTTACCCTCATTCCTACTCTAATTTCCCTTCCCTTCCTTCATCCCTCTCTATTGCTGTATCCTTTTATGCATATGGACTACTCAGAGGGCTGAAAAAGTTATTTCTGACTGGTCCTCACACTTTTGACCAGTCCTCGAACTTACGACTGTCCTCACATTTTACGTTTTTGCCCTATCTTGTCACCATGGTGAAGAGAAGCAGTTGTGAAATGAGTGACACGGTTGTTAAGAATGCTACAATGGGCATAAATGATGACCAGTCATAAGTGCAAAGACCAGTCAAAAGTGCGAGGACCTGTCAGAAATCACTTTTTTCAGCCCTCTGGGTAGTCCTTTTGTGCACATGGACTACTCAGAGGGCTGAAAAAGTTATTTTTGACTGGTCCTCGCACTTTTGACCAGATCTCGAATTTACGACTATCCTCACATTTTACGTTTTTTGCCCTAATCTTATCACCATGGTGAAAAGAAGCAGTTGTGAAATGAGTGACATGGTTGTTAAGAATGCTGCACGGGCATAAATGTGAGGATGGTCATAAGTGTGAGGACCAGTCAAAAGTGCGAGGACCTGTCAGAAATGACTTTTTTCAGCCCTCTGAGTAATCCCTATACACATAGCCATGGCCACCCGGTCACATGACCAGCTAGCCACGCCCACCCAGTCACATGACCTCTAAGCCACGCCCACAAAATAAGGTACGCCCACTGAACTGGTAGTAAAAAAAATTAGAACCCACCCCTGGTTGGGGGTCATCACAACATGAGGAACTGTATTAAAGGGTCGTGGCATTAGGAAGGTTGAGAACCACTGACTTAGACTTATATACCGCTTCACAGTGCTTTACAGCCCTCTCTAAGCAGTTTATAGAGTCAGCCTATTGCCCCCAACAAACTGGGTCTTCATTTTACCCACCTCGGAAGGATGGAAGGCTGAGTCAGCCTTGAGCCTGGTGAGATTTGAACTGCCAATTTGCAGGCAGCCGGCAGTCAGCAGAAGTAGCCTGCAGTACTGCATTCTAACCACTGTGCCATTGAGACAATTTTCAGGCTACCAGCTTGATCAGATGAGACAAAGTTCCACTTCTCTATTATTCACAGTGAGGTACTTTTCACTCTCCCAGCCTCCTGTAGTGGTATGCAAATAATCCCAGTGATGGAGTTCAAATTGGGAGTTCTCCAGAAAATGCGGTTCAACTTCCAAATTCTATGCCATGAATATTAATCAGACTTTTTAAGGTAAATTGGCTGAAACAAAAGGAAGGACTTGGAATCATTTTTCCTTCTTATCCTTTTTTTATTTACATCCCACTTCACTCTGTTATTTGCAATTTACTTTTGGCATGGATAGACCTAACGTCCACTCCATCTCTCGATTCCAGTTTGGCACCTTTCCTTTTTTCTGAGTTTTCATCATGAAATGTTCACATTCCTTAGAGAGACTGGATACCAGAATTGCCATAGGCAACTATCTTAAAAAAAAAAAAAAATTGGTTCTTTAAAAAAAAAATTCTCTCAAAAATATGAAGTAATTCATATTTAAATATTGTATCGCTTTCATTTGGTAGCCGTGCTTAAGAAGAAAAACCAATGTGTTATTAATATGCTTAGTGTCTGAGGAAGAATGAATGTGTTTTTGATTACTCTTTTGAATGAATGAAATTGCTTAAAACTACTGAGCCAAGGAAAAGCCAGTAATGGAATACTTAAAAGACAGGACAAACTCACCCTGACTATATTCTCCCTTTCCCTCAAACAGTTCAGAATGGTTCTACTCCATTTGTTTTACCCTTGTAACAATTCTGTGAGATTATGATAACCCAAGATCACCAGTAAGTTTTAGCCTGGGTTGAAATCTGAACCTGTTTTTTTCCTCCCCAGTCTTAATATCAAAATGCCATAGCTATACTATGCTGGGAACAAGCTAAATGAAAGGGAAAATATGTACATCTGTTCTTTTCTTTACGTATTTATTTGATTTGATTTGATTTCTTTAGCTGTCCATGTGGGCAAGTGACCCTAGGTAGCTAACAATTCAAAACATATATTGCAACTGAAATTTTAATACAATAAAAGCAGTGAAAAGCATTAGAATGGTAAAAAAAATATTAAAATGTCTAATGTCTACTAGTAATCACAGGGGATGTAATATAGATTTGGATCCTGAGATATGAAGTATGAATTCTTTCTTCTTTTGTTCCTTCCTCTAGGCTTTTTCCCACACTGTACTGTGCCCATTCATTTCAATGGATTGTAGAATAGAATAAAAATTGTAGCGATAGAGAAGCTGATTTGGGTCTGGACAGCTAAGGGATCATAAGCCTTATTATCAGTGGTGAAATCCAAATTTGTTTACTACCGGTTCCGTGGCCGTGGCTTGGTGGGCGTGGTATAGCTTGGTGGGTGTGGCAGGGGAAGGATACTGCAAAATCTCCATTCCCACCCCACTCTGGGGCCAGCCAGAGGTGGTATTTGCCGGTTCTCTGAACTATTCAAAATTTTCGCTACCGGCTCCCTGAACTGCTCAAAATTTCCACTACCGGTTCTCCAGAACCTGTCAGAACCTGCTGGATTTCACCCCGGCTTATTATTATTATCTTGATTTAAACTGAAGTCACTGCATTTATGTTGAAGGAAAAAAAAGGGACAGATGTAACTGTACACGATGTAATAAAGCTGGTGAAGGTTTGGCTCTCAGCACTTCATTAATTGGTTCAGAATATGAATTTGTTTTGCTCATGGTTCTTGAATATATTGATTAGAGAGCAAGATTTTCTCCAGGAATTGTTCTCTGAACTAGAATGGCATATGTTATAGGTAGATAACTTGCATCTCTGGTGCAGTACATAGACCCAGAAGGTGGGGTTGGTATTGGGGATGGGGGAGGGGGCTGTAATTCCCATAATTATGCCATTACGTTTTGGTGGCATGACTGCTGAGTATTTGGTCTGAGAACCAAGTGAGATTTAAAATGCAGGGTCTGAAGTAAGCATAACAAATATATATATATGGGGAGGGGAGTTCCACTCTAAAACAGAGTAAAAATAAAAAGAAAGAAGTATCTGGCTTTATTCCACTTATCTGGAATTACTATTTTGACAAAAGCAGCCCATAGTCCAGTGATGGCTAACCTTTTCTGGACCGAGTGCCCAAAGAGCGTGCCTGAACCCACAAAATGCAATGCGCATGCGCAATGCATGTTCACCCTGCACATGTGCACATGGTCCTGCATGCACCACTGTGCATGCACGCATGGCCCCCACAAGCTCCCTGCGCATGTGTGTGCAGCCCTTGCATGCACCCCACCCCCATGCATGCATGCATGTCTCCCACATGTCCCCCACTCCCTGCACCCCACCCCCCACATGCCCCCCCACATGCACAGTAGAGACTCAAAGACCAACTGGCTGTTAGGAGGTGCGTGAGCATGCACGGCGGAGCTGAACTGGGGCGATGGCTTGTGTGCTCACAGAGAGGGTGCTGCATGCCACCTCTGGCACCTGTGCCATAGGTTCGCCATCACAGCCATAATCCCTCCACCCACCCACCCCAAAATAGTTTAAGGTAGCCCTTCTGTACAAGAGTCAAAAAGCCAATTTACAATTTACAAGGTTGTTTGGTAGCTATGTAAGATTCTTTTTGTAAGCAAGTATGAAACAGTTGTTGACTGTTGACTGATGTGTATTTGTGAATGATACAATCAACTGTACAATGGATTTGAAAAAGCAAAAATTTCGTAATAAGAAAGCTTTATTCTTGCAAACATGTTTACAAATTGCCTGAAAAGAAGAGGCCTGCTTGGCCCACTCAGCCAAAAGTACTTTTGTTTGGGCCTTAGGTTTTTTAAACCAGTCCAGTTCTTGTGATATTTTTTTTTCATCTCAGCCAAATTTTACCTTGTCTTGAAGTGCAAAATTAAACCAAAGGCTCAAATAGCTGAGGGATATTTGATACATTTGGAGTTTTGAGAATGTGTTGTGGGTACTTTTACAATGTGGATGATACTGTGAGCATATGGTAAGATATATAAGGCACCCTGATGAAATAAAAGAAAAATCTAAATTATTAGAGAAACCCAAAACTGCTTTGCTCCAGTAGTCATTTTACAAAAATTACTGTGAAGACAAGCAAACCTGGTCCAAAAGTGGGAGAATAAACTGAGGCAGGAGTTATCCCTCAAACTTAAGGTGACCAGATTTTAACATTGGTAAAGAGGGACATTGTGGGCGTGGCTTATTTTGTGGGCGTGGCTAGCTGGTCATGTGACTGGGTGGGTGTGGCTAGCTGGTCATGTGACCGGGTGGCCATGGCTATGTGTATAGGGTAAGGTGAACAGATTTTAACATTGGTAAGAAGGACACCATTGTGGGCGTGGCTTATTGTGTGGGCATGGCTTGGAGGCCATGTGACTGGGTGGGTGTGGCTAGCTGGTCATGTGACCGGGTGGCCATGGCTATGTGTATAGGGACTACTCAGAGGGCTGAAAAGTCATTTCTGACAGGTCCTCACACTTTTGACTGGTCCTCACACTTATGACCATCCTCACATTTATGCCCGTGCATCATTCTTAACAACCATGTCACTCATTTCACAACTGCTTCTCTTCACCATGGTGACAAGATAGGGCAAAAACGTAAAATGTGAGGACAGTCGTAAATTCGAGGACTGGTCAAAAGTGCGAGGACCAGTCAAAAATAACTTTTTCAGCCCTCTGAGTAGTCCATGTGCACAAAAGGACTACCCAGAGGGCTGAAAAAAGTGATTTCTGACTGGTCCTCGCACTTTTGACTGGTCCTCACACTTATGACCATCCTCACATTTATGCCCATGCAGCATTCTTAACAACCATGTCACTCATTTCACAACTGCTTCTCTTCACCATGATGACAAGATAGGGCAAAAATGTAAAATGTGAGGACAGTCGTAAGTTCGAGGACTGGTCAAAAGTGCGAGGACCAGTCAAAAATAACTTTTTCAGCCCTCCGAGTAGTCCATATGCACAAAAGGACTAACCAGAGGGCTGAAAAAAGTCATTTCTGACAGGTCCTCGCACTTTTGACTGGTCCTCACACTTATGACCATCCTCACATTTATGCCCATGCAGCATTCTTAACAACCATGTCACTCATTTCACAACTGCTTCTCTTCACCATGATGACAAGATAGGGCAAAAATGTAAAATGTGAGGACAGTCGTAAGTTCGAGGACTGGTCAAAAGTGCGAGGACCAGTCAAAAATAACTTTTTCAGCCCTCTGAGTAGTCCATATGCACAAAAGGACTGACCAGAGGGCTGAAAAAAGTCATTTCTGACAGGTCCTCGCACTTTTGACTGGTCCTCACACTTATGACCATCCTCACATTTATGCCCATGCAGCATTCTTAACAACCATGTCACTCATTTCACAACTGCTTCTCTTCACCATGATGACAAGATAGGGCAAAAATGTAAAATGTGAGGACAGTCGTAAGTTCGAGGACTGGTCAAAAGTGTGAGGACCAGTCAAAAATAACTTTTTCAGCCCTCTGAGTAGTCCATATGCATAAAAGGATACAGCAATAGAGAGGGATGAAGGAAGGGAAATTAGAGTAGGAGTGAGGGTAAGAGAGGGAGGAAGAGAGGAGGAGAAGGAGAAAGGAAGAGGAAGTAGGGAGGAGAAAAAGAGGGTGGGGGGAAGAGAAAGTAAGAAGGAAAGAAAAGAGAGAGGTGGTAGGTTTGAGGAGAAAGACTGCTGTACAATAAAAAAGATGAAAGGGAAGAAAGCCAACCCCAAGCAAATATAAAGATATTAAGATAAAGAATGAATTGTTAACCTTTAAAGAATAAAAGAGAACAAATATGAATAAATAGCAATAATTAGAAACACACATACAAACATACAATGTATTTTCTTTGAACAGAATATTTGGCTGGTTCACAAATTTAAACAGCGTTTAGTCATTTCAATTAAATTTACAATTTCTATATTTCCTTTTTGCCATATTTATTCATCTATTTTTGTAAAAAACCAATATTACCCTTCATCCTCATCTCTAATCTTAATCAAATTCAATTTTTCCCTTCTATTCTATATTATACCCCTTCCCATTGTCATCTATTTTTATATCCATCCTCACATTGGTTAATTATGTAATTATGTAATACAGTTGTTTAATACAAATTCAACATTTTAATATAAATCAATTAGTTATATAACTATCTTTTTTGTATATTAATCAATATGAACATGAATATTCCAATTATTTCCATGCAATCCAATTTCTTACAAATCAATTAATTATATTTACCAATAATAATAAACCAAATAATTTCCCCCATATATTCCTCCAAACCACAACTTAATTGCTGGGTCGCCCGCCCCTCCTCCCATCCGCGCGGCATCAGCCTACCCTAGCCCAGGGCTGGGCAATTGTGGCTCTTTTACAACGTTTGGACTTCAACTCCCGCCGAGCCCATTCTGGGGAATTGTGGAGAATTCTGGGAGTTGAAGTCCACAAGTCTTAAAGCTGCCAAGGTGGGAGACATCAAGCATGAGGCTGGCCAAGTATCCTCCTTGAGAGACAACAGTTGAACATCAGGAGAGCTGTAAGAGGGCAGGGCTACATTTGGAAATTTTCGCATTTTTGCAGGTGGTGCATTACGATCTGGTGTCTGCAATGGAGAGCAAAATCCGGCTTCTTCTCTCCGCTGTAAGGGCGGCATCAGGATTCCACCTTGGTATATTTGCAGCACAAGGCAGCCCTCCTCTCCTGTCGCTTGGGACTCGGAGCGGTAAACAGCGTCTGGTTCGGGGAGCAGCCGGATTTTGCTCTCCATTGCTCTCTCGGCCCCCTGCAAGCTCTCGTCTCTCGAGGAGCGCTCCCTGAAATGGCGCGGGAAACTTTGGTTGGGCTTCTCGAGAGATGAGAGCTTGCAGGGGGCCGAGAGAGCAATGGAGAGCAAAATCCGGCTGCTCCCTGAACCAGACGCTGTTTACCGCTCCGAGTCGGCAGGAAACGAGGGCTGCCTTGCGCCGCAAATATACCAAGGTTTTTTTTTTTTTAACACTGATCAGCTGTAGGACGCCCTTTGAAGCCCCGCGGCAAGAGTTCAAACAGTTTTTTTTCCCTCTAGCCATCAGCGGGGACTCAGGAGGCAGAATGAAAAATCGGGACTTTTTTAAAACGCCGCGGGACGCGGGACAAATTGCTGAAAAGCGGGACTGTCCCGCCAAAAGTGGGACGTCTGGTCACCTTACTCAAACTACATATTGCTGCTCACATGTAAAAGAATCTAAGCAGAAAAATCAACCCCCTGCAAAACCCCGTAAACTGCAGGCAAAACTTTAAACATGTTCACGCACACCAACAAAACACAGGCACATGATTAGAATGATTAGGCACCAAATTAAACAAAACACAAATAAAATATGTACTCTATACACATAGATATAGTAGAGATAAAACACCCCTCTTATTCACTTTAAGGCACATACTACCACTTTTATAATTCCTTCCTTCCTTCCTTCCTTCCTTCCTTCCTTCCTTCCTTCCTTCCTTCCTTCCTTCCTTCCTTCCTTCCTTCCTTCCCTCCCTCCCTCCCTCCCTCTCTCCCTCCCTCTGCTTCCTTCCTCACTTCTTCCTTTCCTTTCCTTTCCTTTCCTTTCCTTTCCTTTCCTTTCCTTTCCTTTCCTCCTCCCTCCCTCCCTCCCTCCCTCCCTCCTTGTCTTCCGTTTGTAATTGCCCATATAATTCTTTCAAACATAGGATCTATTGATAGAGGGTGGAAATCTCATTTTCTGGTTGAAAAACAAGGTCAACTCTTTGTAAAATTTCTGGAATGTATATACAAAACTAAGCCAAAGCAGGAGAATTGTCTTTATTTATGGTGATATCCATGTCCTATAATGTTCTTCGTGTTTGATTTAATGCAAGTGATATTCCAACTTTCACTTCAGACTTTTGGCCATCAGTCACAAAAATAAGATGTGACATAAATTTATCTCTGGCTTGATCAGGGGGCTACTGATTTTCTTGTTATGAATTTCACTCTTTTTCTGATATTTCACAAACATACTAATGACAGAAAACTTTTCCAGGGTGATCAATTCTCAGTCGATCCTCTATAAGTGTGGGTTGAGTTATAATGTCTAAGCACAAAGTCTGAAACCATTTTTTCCAGAAACCTTTTTGAATTTTAGAGTGTGGCCTGACCTAAAGCTTTGTGTTAGCAGCTAGTAGTTCCCATTGCCAAGTTCCTTATTTTCCAGTGATGTCTCACTTGGCATCGACTCCCTATCCCCAGCTATAGGGATTCTGGCAATTAAAAGGTAAAAATTAAAATAAAAGAGAAATGTTTTCTTGTCTTGTGGCTCAGAGGCATGGTTCTAGAGATTTTAACCCTTCCATCTCCCAATACCCAGGAGATAGAACTATGTCCCCAGAGATAAAGAAAAGAAATATTTTTTTAAAAAAAAACATAAACTATAACAACCATTTTAATTTTATTTTTTTAATTCATATAATCAGTGTTGTAGAAAAAGATTTACAGTGTTCCTTGAACAAGACCAACAATTGGAAAAATGTGAAGAACATGCAACAGTATATACTAGCAGTATAATACTGATCAGCTGTAAAGGAAGAGGGGAGGTGACGTAATTTAATATGTACCGTACTAAAAGATGATATGTGAAATTAATAACTTCTTGCCCTGCCTGACAAATGGAATACAAGACTGAGAAAACACAATGTCCTTATCTATTCAAAGAAATGAGAGCATTGGACTTGACTTAGCAGCACACTGATTTTTTTTAAGGAAAAGAAAAAAACCTGACACAATTTCATAGCAATTGTTTGAAACAAAATTCTTCTTTTATTTAGTTAGACCCCCATCCTTGTCAAGTCTTGCTCTTAAGGCTGTTTTTGTTTTATTATTTTAAGCGAACATTTTTCATCTGGTGAATCTAACTCTGTTCATGATAAAGACCCATGCCTCAGTTGAAATTTACTGAATTTCAGTTTAAATGTGCATATTCATAACATGTTCCTTTCAGAAGTATAGACTATCATCTCCAAGATTACATATACTGATAGCAATATAGCAATAGCACTTAGACTTATATATCACTTCATAGATGGGTGCTCTACAGCCCTCTCTAAGCAGTTTACAGAGTCAGCATATTGCGCCCAACAATCTGCATCCTCGTTTTACTGACTTGGAAGGGTGGAAGAATAAGTCAACCTTGAGCCAGTCAGGATTGAACTTCTGGCTGTGGGCAGAGTTAGGTTGTAATATTACATTCTAACCACTGCACTACCATGGTTCACCACAGCTCACCAAGGCAGGATATCTGAAAAACTGAGTGGTGGGCCCCCGCTAAGGGGCGGTGCTCATCTCCGTTTCAAAAGCCGAAGAGCCAGCACTGTCCGAAGACATCTCTGTGGTCATGTGGCCGGCATGACTAAACACCAAAGGCGCACGGAACGCTGTTACCTTCCCACCAACAGTGGTCCCTATTTTTCTACTTGCATTTTTTACGTGCTTTCGAACTGCTAGGTTGGCAGAAGCTGGGACAAGTAACGGGAGCTCACCCCATTACACAGCACTAGGGATTTGAATCCCTGAACTGTCTACCTTTCAATCAACAATCTCAGCGTCTTACCCACTTATCAGCCCTAACTGGACAATTGGCATCAGGATTATGAAACTAGTTAAGAAGTACATGAGGTACCTCCATCAGTGCTGTTCAATAACTCCCTCTCACCCACTTTTTCACTACTCCTTGTGAAAATAATCATTTTGTAGCAAATTTGCATGAGAAGTGAAATCTCCATTATGAAGCTGTCATTTCCATTTTAATTTAAATAAGCATTCTGTGTGTAATATGAATTAGTCATATCATGGATAGTCTACAGTTCCTCCCAGGCTTCTAGTTATATATATATATATATATAAATCTATCTGGGATACAATGTCCATGAACTCCAGGTTAGGTTTTTTAAATTCATCCTCTTAAACATGTTTTTCTAAGCAAATGGATTTTATGTGGTAGTATTCATTTTGTTTCATAATAAATTAAATATTACAAAAGTATGCATAAAATCTAACATAAACTAACAATCAAGAAGAAAGGTAAAGAGGAAAGAGAGAGACAAAAATAGAGATGTGGAAAGAGATAAAGAAAGAAAAACAAAAAGATATACAAAGAATGACTTCCAACTTCTTCTTCCAAGGATATAAAACCACTTACTGTACATTTAAGTGTTAGTTTAATACTGTAATATAGTATCCATTTTCCTCAAGAAAGAAAAAAATCTTTTATGTGCAGAATTCAGATCCCTTGCCATCTCTATAAGTTGTATTAATTGGCCCTAAACAACATAATCAGAATAACAGAATTGGAAAGGACTTTGGAGGTCTTCTAATCCAATCCCGTGCTCAAGAAGGAAGCTCTATATCATTTTGGACAAATGGTTGTCCAATCTCTTCTTAAAAATCTCCAGTATTGGATCATCCACAACTTCTGGAAGCAAGTCGTTCCCCTGATTATTTGTTAATTAATCTTATAAACAAAAACTTATTTCTCTCAGTAATTGCATGGCATTTTCTCAGTCATTGTGGGATCTTTGACCAGATGGGAATCCTGTTATGATGCATGGAAGAACAAACAAATACCAATCCTGGAGGGTGGGGCTTCAAATGATGACTTTGACGGAGGATTATTTCTTCACTGAAACAGGAAGAATACTGAATAGCTTACTGATGCCTGGCATAATTGAATTGAGATCCCGTTTTTGTGATTTGGCTTGTGACTTCAAGCAGACTCAAATGTTCTTGTGTGTGTGTGTGAGTGAGTGCAAAGATCTGTGGTGGCATCAAGCTGGTTGTGTCAACTCAGTCTGGCTTTATAGGTCAAACAAATAATGTAGAGTTACGTTCTGAGCTTTAGATGCCATGCCTTGGCTATTAATAGAAGATAGGTATGAAACCTTGAGACTGAGCTGCCGCATTGTAATGTATTAGTATCAGAACCTTTTTAAAATATACATATGGAATGGATATGGGAAATCTCTTCCCACGGTAGATGCCTGCTGCGATTTAGCAATTTAAAAGTTCCTGAGAAGTGCATTCAGCGTCAGATTCAGAAAGAAGATTTATAGCTCTTCTTTCAACCTCTCTCCCCTGCTCCCCCCTCCCCCAATCCCTTGCCATATCTTCTTTATTATTCAATTAAGGAACTTTTATATAAAGACATTATGCAGCAAGGGTAGCTGAGTGGAAGAGGAGTGTATGATCATACAAGATTATCAGCCACCTGATCTACTTATAAATAAAGCATGGCAAACTTTAGTTTTACAGGACTCATTAATTAAAGCAGCAGCTAATAATAGTAAGACACAATATTAAAAGAGATAAATACACAAGACACATAAAAAGCCTTGTGATTAAAAATGTAATAAGGTGAATTTTTTTTTCCCATTTTGAGATGGCACTTTTATGCACAGACTGGAACTAATGTCTACACTCAAAAATAGTGGCAAGTGTAGGCCAGTTTTATCAGGAAGTAGGAATTCTCTGTTTTCATCAGTTTGAAATATCTAGTTATTGAACAATGGAGTTGGAGGAAGAATTTGGTGCCATTGTACTAGGATATTCAGGGTTAGAATAGAATAGAAAAGAGCTGGAAGGGACCTTGAGATTTTCTAGTTCATCAGGTGACCCTATACCCATGATGGTGAAACTATGGCATGTGTGCCACAAGTGGCACGCGGAGCCATATCTGTGGGCATGTGAGCATTGCCCTAGCTCAGCTCCAGCGCACATGCACGTGCCGGCCAGCTAATTTTCTGACCTTCTGGGCCCACCGGAAGTTGGGAAATAGGCCGTTTCCAGCCTCTGGAGAGCCTCCCAGGGGCTGGGGAAGGCCGTTTTCGCCCTTCCCAGGCTCCAAGAAAGCTTCTGGAGCCTGGGGAGCGCAAAAAACAGGCCTATTGGGCCCACCATGCCATTGCGTGCCAAAAGTGGGGGGAGCGCAGGGGGTTGGGTGCATTGAATTATGGGTGTGGGCATGCATGCGCACGACCTCCCCCACAGTCCCCCGGTTTCGGCACGTGATGGCAAAAAGGTTAGCCATCACTGCCCTATACCATTTCAGATAGATGGCTGTCCAGTCTCTTCTTAAAAACCTCCAGTGATGAAGCACCCACAACTTCTGGAGGCAAGCTGTTTCACAGGTTAATTGTTCTCACTGTTAGTAAGTTTCTCCTTAACTCCAGGTTGCTTCTTTCCTTGATTACCGTATTTTTCGGAGTATAAGACGCACCTTTTTCCTCCCTAAAAGGGGTGAAAATTTAGGTGTGTCTTATACACTGAATGTAGCCTCTCCCACCCACTGGCCCCTACCCTTTGGCCTCTGCCTCGCAGCAGTTACCTCCTTGCAAGCAAACAGCAAGAAGAAACAGCTCCTTTCAGCTTCAGCACAGCCTAATTAGCACAAGTTGATTAGATCGGTCTCCTGACTCTCAGCTGATTTGCTCTCAGCTGTTTTGTGCAGGGCTCTGCTGCTTGCTGCAAAGAGGTAAATTGCTGGAGCAGATTTTTTTTTCTCTTGTGCTAATCAAGCTATGCTGAAAACGAAAGTGAAAGTAGAGCAGTCTGTTTGCTGTTTGTTGCAACAAGACAAAATTGCTCAGAGGCCGAGGGAGATTTCTTTTTCTTCTTTTCCTCATCAAAAAAGGTAGGTACGTCTTATAGTCCGATGCGTCTTATACTCCAAAAAATACGGTAATTTCCATCCATTGTTTCTTGTCCTGCCCTCTGGTGCTTTGGAGAATAAGTTGACCCCTTCTTCTTTGTGGCAGCCCCTCAAATACTGGAATACTGCAATCATGTTACTCCTACTTCTTCTTTTCTCTAGACTAGTCATACCCAGTTCCTGTAACTGTTCTTCATATGTTTTAGTCTCAAGGCCTTTAATCATCTTAGTTGCTCTTCTCAACACTTTTTCCAAAGTCTCAACATATTTTGTTCTTTAGAAGAAAATACTCAGCACAACTTTGCATTGTGGACTGAGCAGATGGACTAATGAGATGGCCTCTGTATGCAGCTGAGGGCTCCTGTAAGCTGGGCTGTCAGCATTATATTCAGAGGTGGTATTCAGCACGTTTGGGCGAACCGGTAGTTCCAAATATCAGTTGTCCCTGTCCACCCACCGCCGCTCTATCCTGTCCTTTATTTCCTGCTTTGTAGCTCATCTCAATCGTGCGGCACAGCTGATTCCCCACCTCGCTGTCCTACTTACCGTTGCTGACTTAGAAGGTAAGCAGCTGAGCTTCTAAATGCTCCATTTTAGCGATGTGTGCAAGCGCGTGCTCACCGAATCAGTTGTTAAACTAGCAGCATCCCACCACTGATTTATATTGACTAACACATGGCACCAAGGAGGTTCAAAAAAGTCTCTTTGATGCCACTGAGTGATCTTCCTGATCTTCCTGCAGGCCTAATAGGGGAGCTTAGACAACCAGATATTGTGTGATAGCAGGTCTCACATAATCATCCTTATATTTCAGTTAGTTGGATCCAGAGCAGATCAACTGGTGGCACATTTAATGCAATATTTATCCAAAATCTGTATCTTGTTTATTCCTCATGAGAATATGAAAGAAGACAGGGTTCCTGCACCGTGACCTAAATTTCCTCTCCTATCCAGCTGTTAGAGGTGCAGAAGTCCTGCCCTCTTTTGCATCAGATTGCCCCAAAGGATAATAAATTGGTAGCTTGCTTACAATGTTTAGACCCTGGACCACCTCAAGGCCTCAAGAGATGAGTCGTTTTGCCCCTGAGGGTTTTTGCTTTTTAATGCACATGATGATGAGAATGTTGTTGCTAGTACTTCTGGTACTGAGCAATAAAGTTGAAATGAAGAAATCATTATTATTTTTTTTCCTGGAATGAGATGAGTTGAAGGTAGCTGAGAATTTCTTGTAGTTACCTAGCAACTATACTGCCCCCCCCCCATTCCTCCCCTCCATATCATCTGTCAGGACTTAGAGACAAAGGAGTGGAAAGCTCCTCTTAAGGTTGAATCAAGGAATGTATCTGGATGGACCAGCTATGGTCATTTAAGTATAGTTCCCTCACCCACTTTAATACGGAAAATACAAATATGTATGTATTGCAGAGGAGAGTCTAAATCAGCTTTGAAGGCTTCCCAAATAATTTGTTCATGGACAGATCATTTTCACTGGGGGAAGGGGGGCAGAAAATAGGAGCCATAATGAGTAAAGGACTGGATACTTTCACCACAGTAGAAATTTAAATAGGAAATGCTGTCTTTGTTTTAATATAAGAAATCAAGATCATTGAGAGAAGTGAATTGGAAACACATTCAACCAGACTTGGGGAAAAAAATGGAAGAGCTTTTTAAATATACAACATATAATTAATCTATGAAACTCATTGCTACAAGATTTGCTGACAGCTACTATTATAAATGGCCTCAAGCGGGGGTTCTGTAGATGTCCAAGTTCAGGCACACTATTACATTGTGGGGTAATAAATATTATAATTTAATTATGTGCTGTTCGAAAGGCTGTATGTATGTATTTAATACCTGGCTGAAAATTATGACGCTCAATACCTTACAAAATATACAATATAACCACAATTAAATTGCAGACATGTAGAAAGAAGCAGGATATAGATCACACTGCTTCAACCACCTTTTTGTGGACAGTTTTAACCCCCTTTTACATAATTTCTCTCTGTTGTTGTTAGTTGCAAAATCGTGTCCAACCCATCGCGACCCCATGGACAACGTTCCTCCAGGCCTTCCTGTCCTCTACCATCCTCTGGAGTCCATTTAAGCTCATGCCTACTGCTTCAGTGACTCCATTCAGCCACCTCGTTCTCTGTCATCCTATTCTTCTTTTGCCCTCAATCATTCCCAGCATTAGGCTCTTCTCCAGTGAGTCCTTCCTTCTCATTAAGTGGTCAAAATATTTCTTTCTCGCATTCCTTAAATGAGAATAAACAAGCAACTGTTTGTCTTTAGTCAAGGCCATTCTCTGGGTTACTTTGTGAGAAGGTGTGATTTTTTTTATTTTTTTGCAAATTGAAGCTACACCAATTAATTGAGGGGTCCTTGGGACTCTCTGAACTTGGTCATTTTCTTGCAAATATTTCATTACAAGATAACATCATCATCGTCAGTTTTTGGGTTTTACTAGGGAGTGAGGTCTAGTAGAAAGTGGGTCTAGTACAGTGGTGTAATGTAAAATTTGTCACTACCAGTTCTGTGGGCATGGCTCGGTGTGGGGGTAATGTGACTGGGTGGGTGTGGCTAACTTTTTTTTTTAACTTTTAAAAGCGTTTTTTTTTTGCAACCTCTTTGGCCTTTAAATGTTTTTAAAAACCTCTGACGATCAGGCAACTCAGCTGGGATCATCAGAGGTTTTTAAAAGCATTTTTTTTCTACAACTTCTTCGGCCGAAAAGGTTACAGAAAAAAATGCTTTTAAAAGCCTCTCATGATCCCAGCTGAGCCGCGCGATCATCAGAGGCTTGTTTTTTTTACTTTTAAAAGCATTTTTTCAGCCAAAGAGGTTGTAGAAAAAATGCTTTTAAAAATAACAAAAAGCCTCTGATGATCGCGTGGCTCAGCTGGGCATGGGGGGGCGGGGGCAGGGACTTTTGCTACCAGTTGTCCAAACCATCCGCCACCATCGCTACCAGATCGGGCAATCCAGTCCGAACTGGGAGCATTTCACCCCTGGCCTAGTAGGGAGTCTCTAGTACTGATGATGTTACCTAATTTGAGTAATGAAATGTCTGCAAGAAACAACCAAGCTCAGAGAAAACCAAGGACCCCTCAATTCAACCCTGAGCTACAAATATTTCTCCTCCATTGACAATCGCTAAATTCCACAACAGCTTTACTCTTCACATAGTAACTTACAAAAACCTTGTGATCTTAAAGTGATCTCTTTGATGCACTTATGTATCAGGTAGCCATGAGTACAAACTAAGAATCAGATAATTAAACATGGGGCTGTAATCCTTCAAAATGCAACAACTGCTGAAAGGATTTGCACCTGTACTTTATTCCCAAAGGTTGTAAAGCAGCAACGCGGTGTCTAAAAAATAGCGATCAAAGAATTGCCAGAATGTTGAGACAGACAGACAGACAGACACTGGAAGCAAAACAATTCTGTTTTAAGGACACAACAGAACTTAATATAAAATGTAACAACATAGCATAGTATCCTAAATTCAAGATCATCTCAGTGGACAGGAGTTGTGAAAATCCAGCTCTCTTCAGCCAATTCAACTTTTTGTAGATCAGGACTTTTAACAGGATTTAATCTCTCTTTATTCACTGGAAACTTAATTGCGTAGTTTCCTATTCCCCACCCACCTACCCCCACCTAAACAAGGAGACAAAATCTGAAGCAGCATAGGCTTTGGAGTCTTCTCACCGTGCCCCACTTATTAGCTATGTTGATTTGTCAAGGCTCAGACCCACATTTAATCTAATTTGTATTTAGTTGCAGCAATGCAACATAATTTCCACCCCCCAATAAATATCTACATTAACACGGTCCTTGGCATTTTATAATTATGCATACCTTTTACAAAGTGGAGTTTAATTAATCAGGACTTCATATTTCTTCCCATTGATGATGCCCTATTTGTCACCTCTTTGTTTAGAGTATAACTGTCACTATTATTTACCCCTTTAATTAGCATTGGATCATAACCCCATATGACTTCTCTTTTCTCCTTACTATGCATCGATTTGGTGAAGAATAATAACAGGGATGCACTGTATTTCCTCCTGACACTCTGGGCTATTATCACTTGCAACCTTCTCCTTTGCAGCTGATGGCAGGATTGATGAAAGCCAGGAACTGCACTAGCTCGCTACCTGGCTTGTAAAACGCTGGCAAAGAGGACATGTATATATATGTTTTTCTTCTAGCCAGGTTTTCCCTACGTAACCAAGGTTTTTTTGTAGCTCCAGCTCAGTAGAATCACATCTACTCGGTTCTGGGCTTTTTTCCTTTCTAACAGCTAGCAAGCTCTAACTGCTAGGTGGGAGACCCAAATAGATCTATTTCTAGCTCGTTTGCTTTCATCAGTAGGCTACACCCATCTCTTATGTATGTGTAGTAGATGTGATTCTACTGAGCTGGAGCTACAAAAAAACCTTGGTTACGTAGGGAAAACCTGGCTAGAAGAAAAACACACATAAACCCTACGAAGAAGTAAGAAAATTGATACTATATATATATATATATATATATATATATATATATATATATATATATATTCATTCATTCAATTATTCATTCATTCATTCATTCATTCTATGGTCTTTTTGTTCTGAGGAGAGTTTTCTGTTATAGTTAAACAGTTAAGCAGCAAGGCCCATGGTGACTGTGCATGTTGTTTGATCTATAGGGCTATATATATATATAATGCCCGGGTTCCAAGGAACACCCCCAACAAAATAAAGCTCTGAGGCCTGAGGTTCCTCAAAGTTCCAATTTATTAGAGATGTCATGTTGGCCCATCTGGGAAAACCCAAATCTGAAGCTTCCAGGTTTTCCCCACCCAGCTAAGAGTTCACAGTCCTGCCCCATACCCACAAGTTCATCACATTGTCCAATCAACTCTTCACACTCCACTGGATACAATCTTCAGGCAGTCTCCATCAGACGCAGACAAAAGTCCTTGAATACGGAATGTTGTTATGACTAACTTTCTACTGCTCCAACAACAACCCCCTCCCAACTTCCCCATCTAAAATATGTGGCAGTTTAAAAGCAAAAAGAAAATTGTCTTCCAAAACTGGCATATAAATTATGTAGGGCTATATATAAACAGAATTTCTAACACCAAATGAGTCCAATCTTTTGGACTTCCCATTGGCTCCCCTTTGTTCCTTAGCCCTGGGAAACTGGAAGCAGCCATGTCAATGTTTGTAATATTATACAGTGTAATATATTGTGCTAGGTACATTCTAAGGTTCCTAGAATTTTGTTTAGATCCTTGGCGGTCAGAATTTAGGCCCAGTCTTGGAATAGACACATCATTAGTCACTCTAATGGATGTCATTGATGGGGGAAATTCACTTCTCATTCTCCAATTAGACCTTTTGGAAGTGTTCAATACCATCAACCACAATATCCTTCTGGACCACTTACAAGGATTGGAAGTCGTAACACCCCTTCATGGTAACTCCAGTGCCACTTGAGTAGCCAGTTCCAGCTGATTTGCTTAGGGGAGAAGCAATCAGTTCCTTGGACTCTCATGATAAAGTCCTACAAGACCAGTGCTCTTCCTTATGTTATTTAATATCTACATGAAACTGTTGGAAGACATCAACTCTTGCTTCGGAATGAGGTGTTACCAATATACTGGTGGAGCCCCAGATAAATAATTGCCATTTTGGACTCAGGCAAAAATGCCACAGAAGACCTAAATTGGTGCCTGGAAACTGTGGGGATGTGGATGATGTGAAACAAGGACAACTTAAATTCTACTAAAATAGAACTGCAGTTCATTAGTAAACTTCTGCATATTTCTCTAACATCAGTCCCAGTAGAGATTCTGGGTGGGGTTGAAGAAGGTGGCTTATGTCTTTTGGGTCAAGGAGTCTGGTGGTGCAGTGGACTAAACTACTGTTAAAGTAGTATTTAGCCACCAGCTACCTGCAATTACTGCGAGTTTAATTCTCACCAGGCTCAAGGTTGACTCAGCCTTCCATCCTTCCGAGGTAGGTAAAATGAGGACCCGGTTTGTGGGGGCAATAAGTTGACTTTGTATAAAATAGAACACCGCTTTGGGGTGGGGGGGGCAAAAGCCCTACTAAGCAGGTATATACAAAAGTATGAAGGCTATTGCTTAAAAGCATTGTAAGCTGCCCTGAGTCTCCGGAGAAGGGCGGCATATAAATCAAACTAATAAATAAATAAATAAACTCTTCCTGGAGTCTTGGATTTTGCTCACATATGAGATGGAAGCCGTTGTTGGTGAATCCTGGACTAAGGTGCCCTGATGACGGGAATTTAAGGCCTAATCCCATTTGGTCAGATCACTGTAACATAGTCTGTATAGGGCTGCCCTTGGAAATGACCCAGATGCTGCAACTGGTCAAACTCTAGGAGCTAAGTGGATGGGACAATTCCATCAGTGTAGAAAAATACTTAAATATGTTGCAGTCATTATCACTAAGTTTCTGGTTTAAAATTTGGGACATTTCCATATTAAGGCCCAGCTATTTAGCATTTTTCCATTCCAATATTGCAAGCTATTTGGAAGGCTGAAAAGGAGCAGAATTATACAGTTGACAATATACCCATTCACATATTTGCACATTTGTGGCTCCCAAATCCACCATTCAGCATCATATGTGGATGTCCTATATTGTAAGAAGAATAATAAAAGAGTTTCACTGGTCCAGATATGTAAGAAAATTATTATCCTTCTTGCAAAAAGCTAATGAGACAATGGGAATATTCAACAAAATTGGCTCATTGCAATGCTGCATTGAATTTTAGATACATATGGATAGAATTTGTGGAGTTGCTTATCGTGTCTGGTTCACCCTGTGTAAGATTGTGCGGTAAGATGATGCCTTCAACTGGCAACTTCCAGATGTTCTAGGATTGCAGATGGGTTAGAATCTATGGCTCATGGGGAAGGTTCCTTGATAATAGCAATAGCACTTAGACTTATATACCGCTTCATAGTGCTTTACAGCCCTCTCTAAGCAGTCAGCCTATTGCCTCCAACAAACTGGATTCTCACTTTACCGACCTTGGAAGGATGGAAGGTTGAGATAACCTTGAGATAGTGAGAATCAAACTTCTGGCAGTCAGCAGAATTAGCCTGCAATACTGCATTCTAACCATGAGTCATGGGGAAGATTCCTTGATAATCTTGCTATGCTCTTTCCTATCATCATATTCTTGTCCCAACTCTGAAATTACATACTTTAATGTTCTTTATATATGCTATTTCTTTTTTAATGCTTCCAAAAGCTCTAAAGAAAAATATAGGGGAAAAAAATTAAATGTCCATGCTTTTTCTTTCCAGTTAATTGAAATTGTTGATATCTCCTGAATGATTTTAATGACATACCGTGTTAATAAATGATGGCTAAATTCTACTTGGGGAAAAGTATTAATAAAGATGATCTATCTTAAGAGACCTGGTAAGGAACACTTTAAAAGATAAAATCCTTCTATTAAAATGTGAGGAAGATGGCATTCGGTAGATACCAGGTAAGAAGGACTTGGAAGTGCCCTTTTGAGGAAACCTAATGCTGCCCAGCTGGAAGAGTTTCATGCCATACCTGTAATTCCTAGTCCAAATTAGTGCCACAAGAATCAGATGGCTGAAATATGACCTTCTGTAATCTTTTACCTTTGAGGCAAATTGTCACATTAATCCTGTTGGTTCCCTAGAAGTAGCTCATTTAAAGCACAGTGGTTGAAACAATATGATGGAATACTGGGAAGACCTCAGAAAGTTTTTTGAAAGGTTGAGGAAAGAAAGGAGGGCTATTATTCAAACTTTCCCATTTTTATCATGTTTTTCTACCTCAAAAAAAAAATCATATAAGGAAAGGACTAAAGGTTTTTAGCAGCCCACACATCCTGGGGAGTCTCAGTGTCTCCAAGCACCAGGATTAGAAACAAATAGATAAAGATACAGATTGTATATGATACTGACATCAAGGATAGTACTTCCTTCATTTGTATTTTTAATTCATTTAAAAAAAATGATTTAAAAATACCTGCTTCCATTTACACCTCATAAAGATCTGTCTTTAATGTATGTAATAAATACTTCCCAAGCTTTTATAAGGCACATTTTCCCTCATGTTTTGTTATATTCATTGTTTTCTTATGTACATTTCCTCAGTGCAGGTTTTTAATATAAGCTCATTGTTTTGGGGTTTGTTTTTTTTTAAAAGAGCTTCTTTTGCAGTATCTTGAAACAGAACACTCTGTTTTACATGTGTTGTTCACTCACAAAAATAGTGGGAGAAATTGAATGTGTGTGGACTTTCCAAAAAAGAGAGAATGAGGGAGCTCTATTCAGTGACTATGTTGCAGTAGAATGTTTTGTTAGATCCAGGAAATCTAGCTTGGTGTGATTCTTTAATTAATAACACAAAAATTATTGGTTGGAAAATTGGCATATTATATTTCACCATCCTTATATCTCAAAATGTGGGCTCTCCAGACAGACAATAAAATGGCAGATAGCTTTAACTAGTGTTCTCTCAGAAAGTATCTCCATTTGCCTAGAAAGTGTTGGTGGAGCAATAATAAAGAGAGTAGAGAAGGGAGGAAATGAGTAAGAGAGGTGACCTCAATGTCCAGAACAGTGTTTCTCAACTGTAGCAACTTCTAGGCATTGATGATGTTACCGTGGTGGTGCAGTGGTTAGAATGCACTATTGCAGGCTGACTCTGCTCACTGCCAGGAGTTCAATCCTGACTGGCTCAAGGTTGACTCAGCCTTCCATCCTTTCAAGGTTGGTAAATGAGGACCCAGTTTGTTGGGAGCAATATGTTGACTCTGTAAACTACTCAGAGAGGGCTGTAAAGCACTGTGAAGCAGTATGTAAGTCTAAGTACTATCATTACCTACTTTGGTAATGAAATGTCTGCAAGAAAAGAACCAAGCCTAGAGAGCACCAAGGATCCCATTTCTAGGTGTGTTGACACCAACTCCCAGAATTGTCATCTGTGTCATGTTGACAGTGCATTTATGGGAGATGAAGGGAGTAGAAATTGTCAAAGTTGAGGAATCCTGATGTAGAAGATGAGGAAAATGGGCAGGATCTGCATATTGAGCTTAATGTAGAAGGAGATCCAGAGGAATCTATGGTAGCCAAAATTCAGAAGGAAATTGGCAGCAGCTTTTCCTATTAAACACAATTTTTTTTAAAAAAAAAACCCTAAGCTTTCATGAACTACAGTACGTATGTTTTTGGATGATGGGAATATATGATTTAACTTTCAGAACTAAACCCACTGGTTTTTCATATTCAGTTACTTTACCCTATGACTTGCTTCTAAACCTTATCTATTAGCCTGCTCTAAAATTGGTGTTGAAGCAAAACATTGGGTTCAAAAGAACAGATTTGCATTAGGGAGCCCACTTCTATCTGATGTCTGAGTTCTTGAGCAGACTCCTTTCCTGTTCATTTTACCTATTCCCATTTTGGGAACTTAAAGCTGTATGGTAGGCAGGGAGGCAGGCAGACCATACGCTGTTATTCTCCCTGAAATGAATGGCAGTATCAATCAATTCTGATGGATGTAGGGGAGTGAGAATTTATTTTAATTTGTTTTCTGATCAGAACTTTATTTTTATTCATGAAAGAATTCATCAAGTTGCCTAATTTATTACCTATAACTCTGGAGTCTGTATATTAATAAAAACCAGCAATTAACCAGTAAAACGATTTGCCTCCCGAAATTGTGAGTGCTCCAACACTGGAGGTTTTGAAGAAGAGATTGGACAACCATTTGTCTGAAATGGTATAGGGCTTCATCCTTGAGCAGTGGGTTGGATTCAGGGGTGGGTTCTACTTACCTTTACTACCGCTTCGCAGCGGGACCACCGGCGCTCTTCTGCGCATGCACAGAAGCATTTTAATGATGTCGGGGTTGGTGGGTGGAGCCTCCCGCCAGTTTTACTACCGGTTCTATAGAACTAGTGCAAACTGGGGGCAACCCACCACTGGTTGGATTAGAGGACCTCCAAGGTCCCTTCCAACCAGTGGTGCAATTCAAGTAATTTAACAACTGGTTCTCTGCCCTAATAATTTCTTCCAACAACCAGTTCACCAAACTGCTCAGAAAGTTAACAACCGGTTCTCCCGAAGTGGTGCGAACTGGCTGAATCCCACCACTGCTTCCAACTCTGTTCTTCTGTTAAAAAGAATCAGAACCTAACAAATATAAAACTAGTATAACAAACACAACAGTACACATATAAGACTGGATATAACAAACCCTCCCTTTCCTAATAGGACAAGCTGAATTACCATCCTGGTTGAATGAATGGGAGATGAGCTGGACTTTGTGCCTCTCTGAAAGGCTAATAGGGTTCAAGCCATTCATATCTGGATGGAGGAGCTCATTCCAAAGGGAAGGGGAAGAGAAAGCACATCCCCTGGTTCAATGAGATGACTTTGCCTCAAAGAGCATCAACTTGGATCATATCCACTTATGCAACTTAGTGGAACAAGCTGAAATAACTGAAGGTGTACTGCAGGAAACCTGATGCTGTGCCAAATAGGGCTTTATTGGCAACAACCAGCATCTTGAATTGCACACTGAAGCCCAGGGAAGCCAGTGCAAGTCACAGAGTAGTGGTATTACAAGGGTGTATTGAGGGACTTCAATTACTACCCCCTTTGCTGTATTCTGGATTAGTTACAGCTTCTAGATTGTGTTCAATGGCAGACCCATGTAAAGCATGTTGCAGAAATGCAAATGCAAGGTGTACAGGTGAGGGACTATGAGCAGGATTTCCAAACCCAGAAATGGGTGCAATTGGCACACTAGATGAGTCAGGGGAACCCCCATATTTCACACAATATTTGAGTGGGGAAAGATGGAAAAAGTCCTAATCAAAATCCAGGGTACACAAAACCCATAGCTACTTTGCCTAGTTTAACAAAGTCTGTTAATCAAGATCCCACTATCTTTAGATATTAGGAAAGCACCAAACAGCATTGGTTGGCTTTTTAGGCCAAGGGCAAAGATGTACCATCAGCTTCCTAATCTACTAAAAAGGATGCTCCTGAGTTTTAGAAAACAACAATCGAACGTAGAAGAAAGCAAATCTAGCTTTGTAAATGTGAATAGAAAGTTCCACAGCGTAAGAATCTTATTGACAAATAAAACAGCTATCTGATTTATCAATATAATGTGCTGTTTTGAACACATATGCTCCACCCAGTTGTTTCCTGTAGCGCTGACCTAAAAACATTCTCCTATAATAAAACTGTATGGTTTGATGTTGCACATATGAAAACAATTCACAGTGATATTCAGACCAGGGAAGATATAATTGTTGATTTATTGTTTTTGATAGGGCTTCTCGCTTTCGTTGGGACCCTAAAATCCCAATAATGAAAATAGGTGAAGGCACTTATAGTAAAAAGCATGTTATTGCAGAAGTAAGAAAAAAAGACATACCAGTAGATACCATAATATTTGACATCCAATCAGGATGTTAGCCAGGTAAATGTAAGAACTGCTTTTCCATCTTTACAGCTGAGATGACACTAGTGGTGATGGTGGCAGGGAAGTTGTTGTTCCACATGGCATTGTGCTACATCTAAAAGCAGTGTGGCATAGTCTTCTACCAGTGAGATTTCTGGCTGCCCAGATAATGTCATCAGCCATGCAGCACAAACATAGCTCTGTCTTTCAACAGTGAAGAACAGGGAAAATGTCATCAGAGGACACAAACAACCAAGCTCAGAGAGCACCAGGGACTTCACGGTTCAGCCCTGAGCTACATATGTTCTGTTCTATTGGACCTGAGGAATTGCATTTGAGGGAAAAATGGCACACATTGAAGAAGAAAATCTAGATCTGAACCAAAGAAACAAAATATGGCTTTATAATATATAACAATTTGGCCAACCACAGCAAGTTTATTCATTCTTTTAGAAGGACATTGATTTGATTTTAGATATTTAAATTCATTCAAAGCTGACTTTATATATTATCTTTGGCCTTTGGTGTTCTTTGAATTTGGTTGTTTCTAGAAGATTTTTTTTGTAACCAGGCAAAGTGATATATCATCAGTGCATAGGAGAATGGAGTTTGCTGGTTGTTTATATATAAAACTAGCACATCCATCCATTCTTAGTTGAGTGTAATCTCTTCATTGGTGGTTCCTTGATTAAGATATTGTTTCTTCTTTATCTGGTGCTGTTTCCTGTTTATCTGGAGGTTGGCTGCTGGGGAGATTGTGTCTGAGTTGTTTGTCTCCTTCCATGACTTTTGATTATATATTTTAAATAGTATGAAGATAAGGTTTATCTCTGTGTTTTTTGAAGGCTGATTTATCAACAGACAAAGTCAACCACATTTTCAACTGGGAAATTGTTGACATTTTAGATTAAGCCAAATCCAAAGTGCCAGGACCTTCCTGGAAGCTTGCCTTTCTGACAAATCAGCTATTAACACCTGAGATGAGAAAGAGATGGAAGGAATACTTGCAAACTTTTCAGAAGGTACACAATGGGTTAAGATAGCTAAACCCTAGAAAAAAATTAAAATAATGCTGGTAGGCTAGAGAAATGGACTGAAAATCAAAATATAAAATTTTAAATATTTTATTTAAAATTTAACAGTCCTGGGATGCATTAACAGAAAGACAGAATCAAGGTCACATGAAGTATTAGTACTGCTTTATAGATCGTTAGTAAGATCACACTTTGAATACTGCATCCAGTTTTGGTATTATAAAAAAGATGTTGTGACTTTGGAAAGAGTGCAGTACAACAAAGATGATTAGGGGTTTGGAGGCTAAAACATAAGAAGAACAGTTGCAGGAATTGGGTCTGTCTAGTCTAGTGAAAAGAAGGACTAGAGGTGACATGATAGCAGTATTCCAATATTTGAGGGGCTCCTACAAAGACGAGGGGGGTCTTCAAAGCACCTGGAGGCAGGAAAAGAAACATTGGATGAAAACTAATCAAGGAGAGAAGCAACCTAGAACCAAGGAGAAATTTCCTAACAGTGAGAACCATTAACTAGTGGAATGCCTTCAGAAGCTGTGGGCGCTCCAACACTGGAGCTCCAAAAACTCAAAAAACACTGGTGTCTTTAAGAAGAGACTGGACAACCACTTGTCTGGAAGGGCGTAGGGTCTCCTGCTTGAGCTCAGGGTTGGATTAGAAGACCTCCAAGGTCCCTTCCAACTCTGTTATGCCGTTAGATAAATACAAAGTTATGCGCAGAGGAAGCAAATTTAATGCAATGGTACATAACAAGTTTAGCAGTGATACTTGTGAAGAAGAGCTTGGAATAATAATTGATTACAAATAGAGTATGAGTCAGCAGTATGATGTGGCAGTTGAAAAACTCAGATGCAATTTTAGGCTCCCCAAATCAGCCATATAATCTCAAAACTTTGGAAGTAATAATTCTACTTTATTTTGTCTTTAGCACATCCCATCCTGAGTCTTATGACACATTGGAAAATGTCAGAGATAAGCTTGACCAGAATTTTAGAAACCTCCTATGGAAAAGGTCTAGGAATGTTTAGCCTTGAAAAGAGAAGATTTGCGATGATATAATCTCATGGTTTGTAATACCTGAGAAGAGGCCACATAAGAAGAAGCCTCTCCCTTATCCCAGAGTGGCCCATACTGAACTGAAGCAGATTCCTATTGGATGTTAGAAAAATCCCTTCCCAACCTCATCAGAAGTTTGCTTTTGCTAGAGAAGGGTTGAATCCCCCTTGATGGAATGTGTATAAGCAGTGGCAGGGTAGCCATCTCTCAGAGATGCCCTGAGGAAGGAATTACCCTTAACCATCTAAAAGGCTTCCATTAACCCTTCCCTTCAAGGATGTCAAACTCGTGGACCGTGGGCCAGTGGTGAAATCTAAAATTTGTTACGACCGGTTCTGTGGGCATGACTTGGGGGGGGGGGGGGTAATGTGACTGGGTGGGCATGGCCTTTTAAAAAAAAAAAAAAAAACTTTTAAAAGCATTGTTAAATGCTTTTAAAAGGCTCCGACGATCCAAGCTGAGTTGCCTGATCGACAGAGGCTTTTTAAAAAACCTCTGCAGATTAGGCAACTCAGTTTAGATTGTCAGAGGCATTTAAAAGAAAAAAAGGGGGTTTTTTTCTTTTAAAAGCCTTTGACGATCCCAGCTGAGCTGCACAATCATCAGAGGCTTTTTTTTGTTTACTTTTAAAAGCATTTTTTGGAGGAAGAGGTTGTAGAAAAAATGCTTTTAAAAGTAAAAAAAAAAGTCTCTGATGATTGTGCGGCTCAGCTGGGCATGGGGGGGCGCAGGGATTTTTGTTACTGGTTCTCTGAACCACCCGCCTCCATTACTACTGGATCTGGCAATCTGGTCCGAACTGGGAGCATTTCACCCCTGTCATGGGCCAGATACGTCACATACTGGTCACCCCCATCTCCATTTTAGCGAAGGGGGAAAAAAGTCACAATATGTCACGTGACAACAACGTGACGATGCGAGTTTGACACCCCTTCCTTAGATGATTTTGCAAAAATGTAGCATCAACTGCATCCCTACTTACAAAAGGATAAATGAAACAAATGGTACAATTCAATCTCATGATAGCTTCCAAACATATGGGGAGTCAATGGGGAAGCCAGATTCACTTAACAACCGTGTAACTAATTTAACAATTGCAGTGATTCATTTAACAAAAAGTGGCAAGAAACCTGGGAAGCTACCTTGCAGCCAGAAACCCACATGATACAAAATGATCCACTTTGATCATTAAGGCTTCTCAAGTGCTTTAAACAAGGGCATGTGCCACATACAAATGAAAGACGTTGGGGTTAAATTTGGGAGGTTCTGCCTACAGAACATGCTATCTATCTTTAACTAAAGACCATTTAGCTTTGATATGGGAATGTTGTAATTTCAAGCACAAGTAGTCCTCAACTCATAATAGTTCACTTAGAGACTGTTCGAAGTTACAACGGTACTAAAAAAAAGTGACTTATGACCATTTTTCACATTTACAACCATTGCAGCATCCCCATGATCACGTGATTTATGTCCGGTAGCTTGGCAACTGATTCACATTTATGACGATTGCTGTGTCCCAGGGGTTATGGGATCCCCTTTTGTGACTTTCTGACAAGCAAAGTCAGTGGGGAGGCCAGATTCACTTAACAACTAGTGTAACTAATTTAAACAACTGCAGTGATTTGTTTAACAAATGTGGTAAAATGGGGCAAAACTCACCACACATTTCTCACTTAGCAACATAAATTTTGGGCTCAGTGGTGGTTTTAAGTGGAAGACTACCTGTACCTTCTGATATCAAATGTGGGGTGAAAAAAAAAAAACGATCTATGAAGGGATTTCTGATTTAGTGTATGCTTAGATCTTGGGTTTTCTTTAAGGCTTTGGAAAAATGTGAATTTGCTTGATTATTCATAAAGAATACAAACTGAATGGGAAATGCCTTAAAGTGTAGCACACCTAACACCTAATTTTGCTATTAATATCTAATTCATCCATCTCTTTTGGCCTTCCCCTCATTGTGTGTCTGTATGTGTGTGTGTGTGGGGGGGGGGGGAAGCAGGCAAGGTGGGGGCAGAAGAGAAATGTGCATAGCATTATTGGTTCCAGGCTTTCTCATTAGGATGATTTCGGAACATAATTAAGCAAATCCTGCCACCCGCAATCATTGTTAGGTGTGTTAGGTGTGTTGTTATTTTTCTCCTCTTTTTCCTGCCCTGCAGCCCAGGGAAAATTCATTGTTCATTCTTTGGAGGATTAGAGTATGCTCAGCATCTTTAATGGGTTGCATTTGCTGAATGGAACATAATCATCCGCTTTTCAAGCTTGTATGGTGTTCCAAAAAGAAAAAAAAAACCCACTTATTTTATTTCTGAATCTATATTAGGAGAGCTGATGCACTCTTATAAGTTGAATTATAGGCTTGGGCTCAGGTTGTCATTCATGAACTCACTAAGTGGCTTTGAAGAAATCAGCCTGTTTCTCAATCTCCTGTTTCTGTCCCTAAAATGAGAATGTCAGGGCCAATTTGTATTGGTGGGAGGTGGCTGCCATAGCTCAAATCTATCACTCAGCATTGAGCTCCCATCTTGACTCACATATACGATGTGAACAGGCAAGTTTATGTTGCAGCGTGTAAATTGATATATTCCTTCCTTACTGGAGCCACCTATCCTAACACAATAAATACTCGTGATTAGAACTGATCCATGGAAAGGGCTAGATTGCAAACCGAATCAAACCAAAAGTATTGCAAGCAACTTAACATATTTCAGAAGTTTGGACTTCTGAATTAAAACAGGGATTTTAACCAGGGGTGAAATCCAGCAGGTTCTGACAGGTTCTGGAGAACCGGCAGCGGTTCTCTTCAGTTTGCCTACAAAGAGTCCCTGTGGATTTTACTGTGCTAGTCGTTGCCAATTATAGGAGGCAGTGCTCATCTCATTCAAGGCCATTGAGCCAGCACTATCTGAAGATTTTTCCATGGCCATGTGGCCAGCATGATGTCACGTTGTGCTGTTACTTTCCACCAAAGTGGTACCTATTTATCTACTCACATTTGCATGCTTTCGAATTGCTAGGTGGGCAGGAGCTGGGGCGAGAAGGGGAGTTCACACCATAAATAATTCACTGGTCTACAAGGAAAAAAACTCAGAAATGAAAATAGCTTAATTTTACCAGAATTGGGTCACTAATAAAGCAAAATTAAGTCCTGACTATTAATTGGTTCCAGTTTCCAAGATACAGCTTCAGGTCAAAATTGCATCAAAATAATTCAAAATTATGAGGGGTATGTGCGATTATGCTCCACAACTTTTCTGCAAAATGTGATATAGTAATGAGAATGGTGCCACACCAATCATCTTTTTATTGACAGCAATAATATAACTTTCCATTCATTTATCGGTTTGTCATGTAACATTTTCATACTTTTAGCATGAAAAACTGACAAGCTCTAACATCAGATTAAATGGCAAGGTTCCATCTTTATTCAGTATCTAAACTGGGCTTTTTGGCTTTTCTCTTGTGAACTGCAGTAGGATCATCCCTGGGGGAGGTTCCAGCAGTAATCGGCAAGCATGGACAGACTCTATTTTCATTGGTATCTTTTCTCCATGCCTGCGATATCCTGATGGAATCTCTCCCCATGCTCATCACTCACTGCCCCACAGCTCAAAGAGAAATAGTCTAAATGCAAGTGTAAGAAGTGAATTTTCAGTGACATTTCAAATCAGGTGCTCTATAGGACCTAAGCAAACTTTCCACGTGTTTTTCATACTCATCTGCTTTGCTGTTCTCAAAGTGAAGATAAATTTATACACTTCCATGTGGTACCATTTTCATTGTTCTACCGTACTTCGTTGAGAAGTTACGAGGCATCATGATCATTAGACACCTCCCTCCCTTGTAGGCAAATATACTCGCCTGTCAGTGGTGAAATCCAATTTTTTTTACTACTGGTTCTGTGGGCGTGGCTTGGTGGGCGTGGTGTGGCTTGGTGGGCGTTGCAGGGGAATGATACTGCAAAATCCCCATTCCCTCCCCACTCCTGGGGGAAGGATATTGCAAAATCTCCATTCCCACCCCACTCTGGGGCCAGCCAGAGGTGGCGTTTGCGGGTTCTCTGAAGTACTCAACATTTTTTTAAAAATTTTTGATTTATATGCTGCCCTTCTCCGGAGACTCAGGGAGGCTTACAGTGCGTTAAGCAATAGCCTTCATACTTTTGTATATTTTATACAAAGTCAGCTTATTGCCCCCACAAACTGGGTCCTCAATTTACCTACCTTAGAAAGGATGGAAGGCTGAGTCAATCTTGAGCCTGGCAAGATTCGAACTTACTTTAATTGCAGACAGCTGGTGTTAAATGGCAGTGCCTTGTCTGCAGAGCTATCCAGGCTCCTTTAATTAATTAATTTCCGCTACCAGTTCTCCAGAACCTATCGGAACCTGCTGGATTTCACCCCTGTCGCCTGTGTATAAATCTTTATTGTGAAATATCTTGAAAACTTTGGCCAACCAGCACCTTTCTCACCTGTTTTCTAATTCATCTAATCAAAATAACACATTTTATCTCTGAGATCTATAATTTCTCAAAATTTATAGACCAATGATCAGTTTGCTGTATTGGACTGTTGCAGACTTAGTTTAATGACCAGCCATAGTTTCTGTTGCCCCTGACTTTATCATCTTTAATCTGGATAAAGAGTTTGACAAAGCTCAAGATTGCATACTATGGTATTTTTTAACATTTCACTTGGCATTAAAAAAAATGACCTTAATTTGATTTTTGACTATTTAAACACCTTCCTCTTTTTTTTTCTTTTTTCTTTTCTGCCTTTTAGGCAGATATTGTTATTCAGGCAGCGTTTTGAATTACAATAGTGGTCCAGATTGGAATTTACATTTGTTTCTGCTGCTAATGTGTCACCTCTTTTTTTTAATGGACTGCTGAAGATTTTTGTTTTTCTCCTTGATTCTATTCTAGTCTGCATTGTGCTTTTATGATTATGACTCACTATGCATATATTTTTTTTAAAGTAAAACAGAATATAAAAGCCAGGATATGTCAAAACTGGTGCTGACCTTTGTCAAGACTCCATCAGGGTAACACTACCCTTTTGTTAATGCTACATCAGATTTTCACCTTGTACTTTTGGGATACTGTATCAAGCTCCCTTTGTCCTGTGCATTTCATTCTATCCTTATTTAATTTCCAACCTTCTTCATGCTATTAAAAGCCTCAGTACAGGCGGCAAGTATTAAAAATGACAATAGAGACTCCCTGATACAATGATCATGCATTGCTGCAATAAAATAAGCATAGATAATAAAGACTTGCCATTTTGGCTAAGAAAAAGATTAATTTAATTAAGTAAAATGTTAATTTTGGGCTTAAATTCATCTATTCTCAAAGGCTTACTATAATGATTAAAATGTCCCATCCTTACCAGAACCACTTATTCCATGCAATCAAGGTATTAACACATTCCTTCTCACTATCATAACCTATACTATATCATAAAACATAGAATAATAGAGTTGGAAGGGACTTTGGAGGTCTTCTAGTCCAACCCTCTGCTCAGGCAGGAAACCTTATACCATTTCAAATGGTTGTTCAATCTCTTCTTAAAAACTTCCAGTGTTGGAGTATTTACATCTTCTGGAGGCAAGTTGTTCCACTGATTAATTGTTCTAACCATCAGGAAATTTCTCCTTAGTTCTAAGTTGCTTCTCTCCTTGATTAGTTTCCATCCATTGCTTCTTGTCCTGCCCTCAGGTTCTTTGGAGAATAGCTTGACTCCCTCTTCCTTGTGGCAGCCCCTGAGATATTGGAACACTGCTGTCATGTCACCCAAAGTCCTTCTTTTCATTAAACGAGACATACCAAATTCTAGCAACCATTCTTTATATATTTTAGCCTCCAGTCCCCAGATCATCTTTGTTGTTCTTCCCCACACTCTTTCTAGAGTCTCAACATCTTTTTTACATAGTGGTGACCAAAACTGGATGCAGTATTCCAAGTGTGGCCTTATCAAGGCAATACAAATTGGTACTAACACTTCACGTGATCTTGATTCTATCCCTCTGGCTTTGCAGCCTAAAACTGTGTTGGCTTTTTTTGGCAGCTGCAGCACACTGCTGGCTCATATTTAAATGATTGTCCACTAGGACCCCAAGATCCCTCTCACAGTTACTACTATTGAGCAAGGTATCACATATAGTGTACCTGTGCATTTTATTTTTGTTGCCTAAATGTAGAACCTTACTTTTTTCACCATTGAATTTCATTTTTTTAGATAGTGTCCAATGTTCAAGTCTGTCAAGATCCTTCTGTATCTTAAGCCTGTCTTCTGGAGTGTTGGCTATTCCTGCTAGCTTGGTGTCATCTGCAAATTTGATGAGTTCCCCATCTATCCCCTCTTCCAAATCATTGATGAAGATGTTGAAGAGTACTGGACCCAAGACAGAGCCTTGGAGTATCCCACCACATACTTCCCTCCATGTAGTTCCATTGAGGACTACACGTTGAGTGTGGTTGGTCAGCCAGTTACGAATCCATCTGGTGGTAATGCTGTCTAATCCATATTTTTCTCTTATCAAGTAGTAGGTTATGATCTACTTTATCAAATGCCTTACTGAAGTCCAAGTAAATTATATCCACAGCATTCCTCTGGTTCACTAATTTTGTCACTTTGTCAAAGAATGCAATAAGATTAGTCTGGCATGATCTGTTTTTGACAAACCCATGCTGGCTTTTGGTTATTACTTTGTTTGCTTCTAGGTGTTCACTGATTCGTTGCTTGATTATCTTTTCCAGAATCTTCCCTGGTATTGAGGTCAGGCTGATAGGTCTGTAGTTTCCTGGATCTATTTTTCCCCCCTTTTTTGAATATGGGAACTACATCGGCTCTTTTCCAGTCCTCTGATACTTCCTCGGTGCTCCAGGATCTTTGAAAGATATAGTTCAGTGGTTCTGAGATCTCGTCTGCCAGTTCCTTCAGAACCTTGGGGTGTAATCCATCTGGTCCTGGTGATTTGAACTGTTCTAGGGTAGACAGGTGCTCACTTACCATTTTCTTCCCTATTTTAACTTGTGTTCCTAATCTGTTTTTTGCAGTGCTGTTTTTGATAGGTTGAATTGTTTTTTTACCTTTGTGTAAAGAAAGATGCAAAAATCAAGTTAAGCAGTTCATATTGTTGACACTGTCCTGATACCTAAAAATACAAAGGAACTACAAGCTCTAATAATAAAAGTCAGAGGAAAGCATGGGCAAAGTAATCTGGGACACTGAATTGAAAGAAGAAATGAGACGCAAATTGCCTCACAACATGTAACTCCAAGCTGTGGCATAGAATCTTGGCTTTAACTTCAGAGCAAAAGATTAACAGCAAACTTTAGAGTATTATGCTAAAAGGTGACCATCTTTGCAGACCTAAGGTGAAATCATGCAGTCTCGTAAAATGGTTAAGGTATTACTTCCAGATAATCTTAAAAGGCTCAAGATGTCTAAATTGTGTGTCACTTCAGCATATAAGTGAATGTTTTGGAAAACCAAGAAAAGTTAAAGATGTTAATGTTATGTAGAATTATATACTAAAGCTTTGGAATCTGACTGTTTATCAAGAATTATGATTGTACTGAATTAAGGTGTCTGTATCTAACAGAATCATATTAAGAAATTGGGGGGAAATGAAATTATTCCAGATATGAAGGATCGGTCAGAAATATGTGACTTTGTTTTAGAAAAAGCAGTATTTTATATTAATCAGAAGATAAAGCAATACATTTACTAAGGCAGGGATTTTGTGATATTTTACAATAAAATTTTGTATTGATTAAAGTAATCTGTTTATTAATAAATAGCCAGTTTAATGTAGTGCTTAAGGCACCGGTCTAGAAACTGGGAGACTGTGCATTCTAGTCCTGCTTTAGGCATAAAGCCAACTGGGTGACCTTTGGCCAGTCACTGTCTCTAAGCCCTAAGAAAGAGGCAATGGCAAACCCACTTTCAAAAATGTTGCCAAAGAAACTGCAAAGAATTATTCCAGAAGCCAGGATTCAATATTGACTTGAAGGCACTACTATCAACAACAAAAAAATTAGTAAACCAGTACTATGTATATTATTGTATTGCAATGTATTGTATTGTATTGCATTGTATGTATGTATGTGTGTATGTGTATGTATGTATATGTATGCTGGCTGAAGAATTCTGGGAGCTGAAGTCCACAAGTCTTAAAGCTGCCAAGTTTGGGGGCCCCTGGACTAGAAGACCTCCAAAGTCCCTTTAAGCTCTGTTATTCTGTTATTCCTAAAATAGCTAAGACCAGTGGTGGGTTGTTCCTGGTTCTCCCCACTTTGGGGAGATTGTGCACAAAGTGAACCAGTAGTAATACCGTTAGAACCCACCACTGGCTAAGACACTCATTGGGATCCTCTCTCTTTTAGCATTTCTCTTGACACTTCTCCAAAATGCACCCTCAAGAAGCCACATCTCTCTCCCTCTCCCTCTCCCACACATTAGATATCTCTCCCCCACCCTCCTTCCCTCTCTGCTTTAGGCTTAGAAAATTCTCCCGCTGCCTTCCCCAACATCTCCCCCCATTGCAAAGGTGGCGTGCCATTCAGGAGGGAATGCAATAAAGCCCACCAACTCACCTCCAGCTGGCAGGCTGGCTAATGGGGGAGGCTGGCTAATGGGGGAGAGGAGATGTGGGGGAGCCGATCGGAGCCCTCCGAAAGAAGGGGGGGCTAAGGGAAAGCGCAGGTGCTCCAGGATCCTGCGGATGCCCTTGCTCACCCTTTGCCTGGCTTCCCTCCTCCCGCGGCCTCCTCAGTGCTCGTTCGTGTTCCCCCTCCCCACTGTAGCTTGATTGCAGGCGGAGCCAGGTTGCCTTTTGCAAGTCCGCTGTCAGAGAAGCTGGGTGCCGGTGAGTGCTAGCTTTTTGCTTAGCTTTGTCCAGCTGTTGGGGGGGCATGGCTTCCTCCCCAGGCCCCCGTCCGTTTCCCCCCTGACAGCCGGACAAAGCCAGGCAAAAAGCCAGCCCTCACCAGCACCCAGCTTCACCAACAGCAGGCTTCGAAAGGGCAATGTGAGCTTCTACCTGCGTCAACCTAGACTGGGGAGGGAGAGAGTGCGAGCGAGCCAGAGGCCCTTCCCTCCAGCCTTTGCCCAAAGCTTTGCGCCACACCAGGAGGCTGAAGTTTGCATTTCTTCCCCACTCCAACCCACGCGTAACTTGGCAATGGGACTGTTTCTCTCTGCCCCCTTTTCCAGTGCTGGATCAGAGGGACGAACTTAGCTTTGCTGCCCATTGCAGCTAGGAATCTCAAAGCCGAGAATGAATGTTTGTGCTACAACCAGCTCCTAGATCGGCCTCCTGCAAACTCTGTCTCTTGAGGATCCCGGCTGAACTTTTGCGCGCCGCTTGCTGAGGCGGAGAGTGGGGCTGGAGCTAATAGGTAGCCAAACTAAGTGCCCAAAGGACCCCATCCTGTCGTCAGGAGTCCTGGTGCCTCAGCGAGTGAAATTTCGGCTGGGATCCTCAGAAGACCACGGAGTTTGCAGGCTGCCTGCCTAGCTAGCGCCCAGATTGGCTGCAACGCAAGCATTTATTCTCGGCTTTATTTGAGATTCCTAGCTGCGATGGATAGCAAAGCTAGGACTGACCCCGGTTTCTCATTTAGGGAACCTCTGCTGATCCGGGAGGACCGTTGTTTCTTCTTTTTAACTGCCAGTGGGGGTATGAACTGATTGGGTGGGAACATGGCTGTGTTCTGATTGGGTGGAGGGGTGTCCTATCCCCTTCTCTCCCTCAGGCTTGCTGCACAGAGGCCTCTCCTATACCCTTCTCTCCCTCAGGCTGCTGTGAAAGTAAAACTGAAACTGTCCTCTCCTCTGCTTGTGTTTTGCATTTGGAACAGATTTCTTTTCAGGTGGGGAGGGGGAGTAGAACTCTTTAGCATCAGAGGGTTGTTTGGAAAGTGAAACAGTATTTGCTGTGTGAGCAAGAAGGAGACAGGAAGGAGCCTGGCGGTGGCTAGCTCAACTGTTCTGTAGTAAAGCTGCTTTATATATATATAAAATGTTTGCCACTTCAGGAATATTACCCCTATCTTGCATAAGGGCACTGAAAAAAGATCTAACCTTTAAATATTTTGAGACAAATTGTGGGCACCAATTTTTGGGGTGATGGAAATTTTGGTGCCTGCAGATGCCAGTAATTGATTAATAGCATCTGGAGATTAAACCCTGGATCTTCTGCTGATGAAAAACCTACACCTGACCTGGGGTTTGGGATCTGGCTCCAGAAGCAAAATGCAAATGTTCTGCCAGTGAGACTAACTAGATAGAGTTGTTGCATTCACTTCTTAAGTGCTTAGCTATAGATGTCCTGTGTTATAGCTGTGACTGCTATAAATCTAAGGTAATTTACTGGAGCAAGTTTGATGCAGAGAAAAGGGCCGGAGAAGTTAGGTTGAAAATGTGAGATTTGTAGCCTTTTACATATTGTATAGGTCATTGTTTGTAACTAGGTCATGATTCAATCAAAGAAGTTCCGTTCAAAGGAAAAGATGAAAAAAAGAGATGAATCACTTCCAGGGAGAGATTTCTGGTTGCAAGTAACACCAAAAGAAAATCAGTGAGCAGGCATAAATGTGCAAACCAGGGCATCGCCCCAAGTATTGCCTAGTTACTAATAACAGTGAGGAAAACTATGATGATCAAAGGCCTGGAGAATAAAACATATGAAGAAAGGCTGCAGGATTTGGGTTTGGCTAGTTTAAAGAAAAGAAGAATTAGGGGTGACATGATAGCAGTATTCCAGTATTTGAGGGGCTGCCATAAAGAAGAGAAGGTCAACTTAGTCTACAAAACACCAGAGGGCAGGACAAGAAACAAAGGTTGGAAACTAACCAAATAGAGAAGCAACCTGGAATTAAGGAGAAACTTCCTAACAATGAGGACAATTAACCAGTGGACTAGCTTGCTCTATCACTGGAGGTTTTAAAAAAGAAACTAGACAGCCTCTTATCTGAAATAGTATAGGTCCGTGATGGCGAACCTATGGCACGCGGGCCACAGATGGCACGCGGAGCCATATTAATGGGCATGCCAGCTCAGCTCTGGGGCGCAGGTGTGCGCCGGCCTATTGATTTTCGGGCCTTCTGGGCCCACCAGAAGTAGGAAAACAGGCTGTTTCCTGCCTCTGGAGGGCCTGGGGGGGAGGCCTGTTTTTCTTTCTTACCTGGCTCCAGATCCTCTCTATTTATCTGGGAAGGGCGAAAATAGCCTTTCCCACTCCCTTGGAGACCCCACGGAGGCTGAAAGGGCCCATTTCCCAACTCCCGGTGGGACAGGAAGTGACCTTTTTTTGCTGTCCCCAGCCTCCAGAGACTCCTAGAGAGATTTCTAGAGACTCCTAGAGAGGCTCCTAGAGACACCTAGAGAGGCTCTGGAGGCTAGGGACAGCAAAAAATGTCATTTCCTGTCCCACCGGGAGTTGGGAAATGGGCCATTTCAGGCCTTTGGAGGGCCCCCGAGAGAGTGAGAAAGGCTGTTTTCGCCCTTCCCAGATAAATAGAGAGGATCTGGAACCAGGTAAGAAAGAAAAATGGGCCTACCAGGCCATCATGTGCCAGGAGCGGGGGGGGGGGGTTGCACACGCATGCGCGTGGGCACATGCACGCACAACCCTCCCCTGCCCCCCCTCTCCTGGCACGCGATGGCAAAAAGGTTAGCCATCACTGGTATAGGTTCTCCTGCTTGAGCAAGGGGCTGGACTAGAAGACCTCCAAGGTCCCCTCCAGCTCTATTCTATTCTACTCTGTCAGAGTTTTCCAACTTTTATTTCAGGCATTCACTCTATCTTCTTTCCAATAGCCTCGATTGCTTCCACTGACTTGGATCTGAAAGAGGAGCAGATCACAGCAAAGAAACCGCTGGTGACTTCTTTAGGAAACGTAATTGTGTCAAGCTGCTCCCCAACAGCTGCCGGGATATTGCTATCTTCTGCAACTCCTGTTCCTTAACTTGGATTCCCACCAGAGGCAAACTTGACAATGGAGGTGGTTGCGATTATATGCCATGCCGCCTTCTACCACTTGTGAGTCAGCTTAGATTTATAGAGGTTTAAATCATGAGCTTTTTGAGAATGGGTGGAATGCCTGTGCAGAAACACCCCATTCCCCTGTCCAATCTAAAATAAGAGAATCATTTCTGTCCTCCCCATGAAGATGAGAAGAACATGGGAGAACAGAGATCTTGAGGTGGAAATATAATACGTTTCTAATCCAAGCCTTCAAGGAGCGAATGTTATTCTACCAAGGAGCAAACGTTGTTCTATTTTGTCCCTGTCTTCTAACTACAAGAATCCCTTGATAACAAGTTGATACCCAAACTATATTGGTGGCGGAGTTATGAGCAATGTCCTTGAAGCAAAATGGAAGACAATTGGATTGTTTTTCAAAACTGTACACCTTGCCTGCTGTTTACAAATGCGCTCTGTTCACGTTTATCCCGTTACAGAACAAATGGCCATTGATTTTCTCATACATTGCTTTTTTTTGTTTTTTGTTTTTTAAAGCATCAACACACAATGAATGTTAGATGCAAGGGTGCTTGTCTGGTTAGTGCAGAATCTTTCCATTCCATTCCCCCCTCAAAAAATAAGCCACGGATTGGAGAAGCTTTGTAATAGGTATTGATTTCTGACAATGAACAAGAATCAACCTGACTGAAGAGATTGCACAATTGCGACAATGATTCCCTTAATGGAGCTGTATGTGTGTGTGTGTGTGTTTGTGTATGTGTGTATACTCACAAACCTATGCACAGCTACAGGAAAAAAAATCAATTTTTTTGAGGATTATGATTGCATTTGAGGATTATGATTGCTTTAGAATGATGAAAGTCAGATTATGGGGGAAATACAGAAAAGGGGGAAAAAATGAAACAAACTAGAGAAAAAGAAGAGGGTTTGTGGAAAAATAATTAATGTAACTCCAGCTCATATACTTGCAACAACTGAATGCAACCTGAGCACACGTTATGTGTAGTGTGCTATATATGGGGGCGATTAAGAAGAATTGCTCCACCAAGTACAGGTAATCCTCTACTTATAACAATTTGTTTAGTGACCGTTCAAAGTGATAACATGACTGAAAAAGTGACTTATGCACATTTTTCACACTTACAACCATGAAGCATCCCTATGGTCATGTGGTCATGATAAATTGGATTATTTTTCCATCTAGATCAGGGGTGTCAAACTCGCGGCCTGTGGGCCGGATGTGTCACATGCTGGTTTAGCAAAGGGGGGAAAAAAGCCACGAGAGGTCACGTGATGACACCGTGACAATGCAAGTTTTACATTCCTGATCTAGATAGACACATTAGTTTGGACTCCAACTATTACATTCTTTTGACTCCCTAATTTGACACAGTGGTTGTCTCATTCTAAAACCAACCAGATGTCCCTAGAAAAACAACTGGTTGTTGGCACAAAAGTGTGCTACTCATCTCCTAAGACTCTTCAGCCTGAAAGAGTTTAAAAAAATGAAGTATATTTAAACACAAATGTTAGGGGAGAAAACAATTTTAA
This sequence comes from Pantherophis guttatus, assembly GCF_059756535.1. Taxonomy (NCBI): domain Eukaryota; kingdom Metazoa; phylum Chordata; class Lepidosauria; order Squamata; family Colubridae; genus Pantherophis; species Pantherophis guttatus. The sequence continues at coordinate 141,751,360 of NC_142064.1, forward strand.
AAATTCTTAAAAATCTAGCATCTCTATGTAACAAGTGATGAGTGAACATTTCTCCTGTTATCAAAGAGTAAGAAAACACAAAAGCAGCAGCTTATCTGCAAAATGTGGACTTATATACATACAATTGTAGGTTATGGCTTTTCACGTCCTATTGCTCTTTGCAAGGATAATTTATTTCTTTGCCTGTTTAGGAGCTTAGTAACCTTCTAGATGTGCCTGAAGAGATCTTTACATTAGCTTCATTTGATGTCTTAAAGAATAAAGAATATTATAGCATTTTCAATTACTTGCCGGAGGCTATAAGCCAAATTCATTTCTTCACAATAGAGCTACAGAATGCAGCTGATGAAATAATGAAGACTTAGAGAGTGACAAGTTGTTTTACCAAAATGGATACAGAATAGCATGGTGTAATTTTAGTTGAAGATTAATTGAATTCTTCCTCGGACAAATAAAGCTACTACAAGACCAATGATTAATCAACTGAAACCTGAGGTAAGGCTCAGCAGGCATATTTGGCAATGGTCTGCTTGTAAGGTTTAGCAAAGGCTAAATGTCAGGTTCTAGGGAAGAACTATAATCAGATTTCTTGACGTTTAGATTGTTCTTTACAAATAGATGACTGCAGATGGGGCAGTAGAAAGGGTTAGAGTGGGCTGAAACAATGACATTATGGCTGTTTGTTTGTTTGTTTGTTTGTTTGTTTGTTTATAGTCTCCTCACCAAAAGTGCTTCCTCTCCACATTCTTTTGCTATCTCTCTTAGCACCCATATCTTGAAAAAATAATCAAAGTAGAGCCTATCTCTTCTACTTTTCGGGTACTTTGTAGCTGGAAGTGATGTGACATTTCCCTTTTATCCTGCAGAATGGTGAGGTAAGACATGATGAGAGAGAGTTACCCTAACACTAATCAATGAACTCAGTAAGTATGATATCTCAATTTGCTAAGGAGGCAGTTACCTGTGCTGCATGGGTCAAGACCACTGTTTTTTATTTGAAGTGTAGAAGAAATGAAATTCGTGAAATTCCAGATAGACTTATTGTGTCTCAAGTATTATTTTGCAGTCCTTTACATCAGGGGTGAAATGCTACTGGTTTGCCAAACCGGTAGTAAAAAATGTAAAAAAAAAAAAAAAAAGTTCCGATGATCAGCTGAGCAACGCGCAATTGTCGGAACTTTTTTTTTTTTTACTTTTTAAAAGCATTTTTTGACTACCTATTCGCCTGAGCCGGTAGTAAAAAAAATGCTTTTAAAAGGTAAAAAAAGGTTCCGGTGATCTCACAGCACAGCTGTGATCGTCGGAGCCTTTTTTTTTTACCTTTTAAAAGCATTTTTTAACTACCGGTTCCGGTGAATAGGTAGTAAACAAATGCTTTTAAAAAGTAAAAAAAAAAAAAGGCTCCAACGATCACGCAATCATCTGAACCTTTTTTTTACTTTTTAAAAGCATTTTTTACTACCTATTCGCCTGAGCTGGCAGTAAAAAATGCTTTTGGAAAGTCTTTAAAAAGGTTCCCACGCGCGCCACAGCTGATCAACCCCCCCTCCTCCCGTGCTGTTCTACTTACCTTCCCAAGCCTCCTTTTGGCATGCACTGTGTGTGCGCATGTGCAGCTCGCGTTTGGTGTGCACTGTGCATGCGTGTGCAGAGCGTGTGTTTGGCGCATGGTGCGCATGTGCGGCCAGCGAACCGGTAGTAAACCGGTTCAGATTTCACCACTGCTTTACATCTAACCTGGGCCTACCTTCAGCTGCCCTGTTCACGTTGATGGCTCTGTTTCAGAGTCTTACTCCTAAAATCTTCTGGTGCTTAGCCAAACCTGGTGCAACTTGATCCAGAGAAATTCCAGCATACCCTACAAGGACTAATCATCCAGATGCAATTGCCAATCATCATCAAACTGTTACAGGAGCTGCAAATTACAGTCTTTGCCTTTTATCTTTCTTTATAGTCCTTACCAATTCGTTACATCCCTGTCACTCTCAGCAAGCAGTGTTTATTTAACAACAGCCCCTGGCTAAAGTTGTTTGTTAGCAATTTATTTATTTATTTATTTATTTATTTATTTATTTATTATTTGTTTGTTCGATTTAAATTCCGCCCTTCTCCGGAGACTCAGGGCGGCTTACAATGCGTTAAGCAATAGCCTTCATACTTTTGTATATTCCTGCTTAGTAGGGCTTTTGGCCCCCTCTAAGCGGTGTTCTTTTTTATACAAAGTCAGTTTATTGCCCCCACAATCCGGGTCCCCATTTTACCTTGAGTCAACCTTGAGCTTGGTGAGATTTGAACTTGCATGGCTCCTGTTGTTGCCTTCTCCCTGGTGGGTGAGGTGTTATGGAACCCCATTGCAAGGGTGTTTACTACACTTAAATCACTGTTGTGCCTTGTGTCTAGCACACTTCTTGTAGCCATGAAATTCAAAAAGGAGACTCAGAAGGATGGGCCTACCAATGATACTAATCAACAGTGGTTGTTGGAGGTCTCCTGAGCTGGCTCTTGGACAGAATCCAAAATCAATTTTCAATTAGTGGGCAACTGGTATTAGCTAGTAAAGCTGTGAAGAAAAGTACAAAAGGAGAAAATCAGAGCTGAATAGCAGGAGAGAAGCATGCAAATCAGTAATTGCTTTCCCCTCAATCAAATGCACAATAGCAACTAAACAGCACAGGAGTATGCTGAGCTATCCAAAATGAGATAGACAAAGAAATGGTCTTCAGAATGGATATTAGCAAGGATGGGAAGGGAAGGGAATTTTTAGGCAGATCTGGATTATTTATTTATTTATTTATTGCAAACAATGCCCTTAAGATGATGGAGTGTTTCTGCAAGACCTGGGGATATAGCCATCCAGAAATGTCTGAATTTACACTCTTAACATGACCAACTTACTATGGCCAAAGGTGGATGTGCACCTTTTCACTTCAACAGCATCTGCAGTTGATTCTACTTGGTGCTACTTACAAAGCTGTAATAGCTTTGTAACTTTGTTGTCACTTGACAACATGTAGTGGCTTCTCTTGAGGATTAAGTTTTTTTCTAGTGAGACCGGTTTATCAGGGCAACCTGCCCACAATCCAGGAGCCTTTGCAGGCAGGTGCTTCCACGACAAACTATTTTGTGTTAATTTTTTTTTTAAATTTACCGACAAAGAAATAGAGACTAGTATAGCTATTTCAAGCTTTTTTAGCTCTCATCAGCTAGCCATACCCTTCTGGGATTCGAACCCAGACTGCTTGCATATTAGGCAGATGTATTAACCTCTAGGCCACGCTTTGTCGGCTGTACCAGGAAGAACATTAAGTGTTTTTCTGGTGACACCGATCTATCAGGACAACCTGGTCTACCCAAATATGGGATGGAGCATACTTATTTCTTTGTCGGTAAATTTTTTTAAAAAAATATCTTGAGGATGACTCCTCAGAGGAGGAGGACAAGTTGGTAGATTCTACAGAGATCCCTGCATTGGCCTGGACTTGATTTTTAATAGACAGTAATCTCTAATCCTAAATTGTGATCCAAGAGTTAAATCCTAGATTCTGATCCAATCTTGACTGCACAAAATCCATAATAATAGCAGTTCTGTGCTCCCAAGTAGAACGCTGAAAGATACAGAAGTGTGAAATTGCAGGATTGATCTTCTGGGGAGTAATATTATATCGGAAAGAGGCAATTTAGTAACCTACAATCTGAACATGTTTGATGAGCACCGACTGGTTTTAGGAGAGGATCTTTAAAAGTGGTTGTTGTTATTTTTTTTTAAAAAAATATTCTTTTCATTGATCCTTCTAGTTGAGGATCATGGAGCAAGGGTTGTATTCCATAGACTGGAGAATTGGAGGACTGAAAAAATGGGATACATCATATAAACATTGGGAAGAAGTGTTTGGCAGATGCCTCACCAGAAAGGCATTAAATTGGAACAAAAGAGAGAAGTGGAAAAAGCAAGGACCAGTGGTGAAATCTGAACTGGTTTGCCACCGGTTCGCTGGCCGCGCATACGTGCTGCATGCCAAATGCGTGCTGCGCATCAAACGTGTGCTGCATGCATGCACAGTGCATGCCAAACATGCGCTGCATGCACGTGCATGCATGCTACATGCCAAACGTGCACTGTGCGTGCACATGTGCAATGCATGCCAAAAGGAGGCTTGGGAAGGTAATTAGAGCAGCGAGGGTGGGGGATCAGCTGTGCCACGTGACTTAGATTCACTAGAAAGCAGGATTTCCTGCTTTCTAGCTATTTTAAATTGCGCGACACAGCTGATCGTTTTGGTAGCTTATTTTTTTACTACCGGTTCACCCGAACCAGTAGTTTTTATCACTACTGGTTCACCCAAACTGGTGCGAACCAGTAGCATTTCACCACTGGCCAGGACTGGGGCACACAGCCAAGGACTGGGGTTAAGAACATGGTACACAAAGGAGAAACTAGAGGCCAGGATATGGATTCAGTGTTTTGAATATTCTACAACAGAGACAGAAGTGAACGTAACTCAGAATCTCATATGTGTCTATACCAGTGACCAGGCTAAAGAAGCAGAAGTAGTACTGGTTTGCCTGAACCAGTAGTTTTTATCACTACTGGTTCACCCAAACTGGTGCGAACCAGTAGCATTTCACCACTGGCCAGGACTGGGGCACACAGCCAAGGACTGGGGTTAAGAACATGGTACACAAAGGAGAAACTAGAGGCCAGGATATGGATTCAGTGTTTTGAATATTCTACAACAGAGACAGAAGTGAACGTAACTCAGAATCTCATATGTGTCTATACCAGTGACCAGGCTAAAGAAGCAGAAGTAGTACTGGTTTGCCTGAACCAGTAGTTTTTATCACTACCTGTTCACCCAAACTGGTACGAACCAGTAGCATTTCACCAATGGCCAGGACTGAACACACAGCCAAGGACTGAGGTTAAGAACATGGTACACAAAAGAGAAACTAGAGTCCAGGATATGGACTCAGTGTTTTGAATATTCTACAACAGAGACGGAAGTGAGTGTAACTCAGCATCTCATATGTGTCTATACCAGTGACCAGGCTAAAGAAGCAGAAGTAGAAATCCTACCTCAGGAAGAGATGTGTGATATCACAAGCATGGCTGAAAGTTGGTGGGATAATACTCATGCTTAAGCCCACAGCATTGGAAGCTGCAATTCACTCAAAAAGAACAGACCAAAAACAAAGTTCCAAGTTAGGGGACAATCTTCATATTGTCCCGTAAAGCAAGAATTCTGTTTAAAGAGTTCCACCTTTAGCTTAAATGTTTGGAAGCATAGGAAGAATAATGTGAAGCTTCTGTTTTCCTCTGAAGGCCTGAGCCTGTCCTGCCAACTAGACTTATCATCAGCCAGCACATGCTCAGAAGGGCTCTTACAATTTGCACTGAGAACCTTGGAGTTGTGCATCCCTATGGCGTGTTTAGAGCTGTTGACCTTTTAGGTCTCTTGCTTAAATTGTTGTTATGGCTTTAATAGTCCTTTCAGATGGATGACCATCAAGAAGATGTGAATGGTTGATTTTTTTCCATGCCCTCTGTCCTTTTAAATTTATATAGTATAGGAGAAGGGAAAGCAGAATCTTTAGTCCTTCAGAAAAAGTTATCAAATGTGTGTTTCAGAACTTCCGATGGCCACTAGAGGCAACAAGGAGGCCTCTTTTTTTAAAAAAAAATAGTTGTCTGGAGCAGGGGTCACTAACCTTTCAGACCTCAGGGACCACTAAATTCATAATTTTAAATCCCGTGGACCACTAATATGATCTACCTAATGACAGGCTGGGTGGGCGTGGCAAGGTGGTTATGTGACTGGGTGGGCGTGGCCAACTCTATGTCACTTATGTCGAAGGGTGCTTTGCCAGCCTCTACTTGCTACTCCTTGCTTGCCTGCCTGAGCTCCTTAGGGCTCTAACAGGAAGCAGTTGCTGGAGATAAGCAGTCACCATGAGAAAGAGTTGGCAAAACAGCTGGCTCAGTTCAAATTGGATCTGACCGAAAAGGAGGCTCAGCAGAAGGACCTCACTGAGGACTACAAGCATAGGCTTTCCAAGCAGAGGGAAGACTTGTGGGAGTGCAAGGCCAGGTATCAGTGTCTGGAGGCTCAGCAGGCTGAGATGATCAGTCAGTTCCAGACCATCTCCCACTCTCCCACTGAAGCAAAGCTCTCTGGCTCTTCGCCACCAGTGGCACTTCCCTCCAGCCTTCGCCCAAAGCCCCACACCAGGAGGCTGAAGCAGACCTCAAGTCAGAATTTCTGCCCTCCTCCGAATCCATACAAAAAGACCCAGAAGAGGGAAACTCTCTGCAGCAACACAAACATTTGTTGCACATATCCAGCCCAGGGGCCGTAGCTTGAGGACCCCTGATTTAGTGCAATATAAAAAATGCAAATAATTTTTCTGCGGACCACCAAAATTTTCTCGTGGACCACCAGTGGTCCACGGACCACCAGTTGGTGACTGCTGGTCTGGAGTATCCCAGCCCAGATCTGGTAAGCATCCCACTGGATGTTGTTGATCTAAAACCCCCAGATTACTTCAACACTGATTTTCTTGGGGGAGGCACCTGGATATTGAGTTCAAAGGATGATGCAGGAAGCCAATAATGTATCCAAACAACAAAATGGGCATCACAGCATTAGGAAGCAACTCTCCCTATGCAAACTTGCATGCAGCTCTGACTGTGATGCTAGCACAAAAGGGATTCGGATGTTGCAACCACTTTTCATGATTTGACTCCCCGTGCCCCACCCACCCCTTCCCAATTTCCAAAAGTGAGGGGCATTTGGAAGGCCATAGGTTCTCCAATGCTAGCTTAAAGTTCAAAAATAGATGATGGCATTTATTTAAAATAAATTGTTCTAACCCTTAGAACAATAAGAGTTATTCCTGTGTTGAGGAATAGCTACATCAGTGGGAAGCAACAACCAGAGGGATTCAGCAGCTTAAGCTTTATGGCAATGGACTTCATCAACTAATTCAGTGGTACATTTGCTTTATTAAAAACAGATGTAGCAAAGAAAGAGCAAACAGTTAAGAAGACAGAAGAGAATCATAAAGATAAAGTACTAGGCCAGTGGTTCTTAATAGGCATTCTGAGGATTATGCAATCCACACAGGTATTGCAGATCATTTCTGGTATGGGCAAACTAAAAGTAAAATATATTTTTCTCCCCAGTGGCTGAAATTTCACGAAATCACCAAAGCCACACAAAATTTGCCTTAAAGTTTGCCTTTCTTGCCTTAAATCTCCAAGATTTCTGGTGGGAACAATAAGCTCTCGTGAAATGTGGTGATCTCATGAGTTTTCAAACTTTTTAAAAAATCTTTTCATTAAAAAAACAATAAAAGCATAATTTATGATGGGAATCTTACAAACACCACTTGGAGAATTACATGTGCAAGGATATTCAGTGGAGCATTACTGCCAATCCTTGGCTTATATAGTGATCTGAAAATTTCTTAACCAAAGTTAATTGGTTTTGTGAAAAGAATATAGGGACTTCTGCATCAGATCACAGATAGCAAGACAACAATTTATTCCATTACATTTTTAAACATCCTGCCTCGTAAAAGAAGCTGCCTATAAAATCAATGCTCTCAAACTCCAAAAAAGAAATTCTGGCCCAGCCTTTCTAATCTAGAAGTATTTTTCAGTTATTGGGAATTCTGGATGTAAGGAGCCTTCTAAAATATGATGTGTGATTCATCTACTATTTGAAATGGTAACATCTATCTTACTACCTTCATTGTGTGTAACTTGTGCAGATCTTTCCTAAATTATTGCTTTTTCAGAATGTTAGAGAGACAATCAATTGTTCATTCTTTGATGAAGTCATGTGGCATTCCAATTTTGTTTCAGTTGTGGTCTAGACAGATATTGTATTTTCTAGATATTAAATTAGGCTGTTGCTGTGTGTTTCTTTCCTATCTTCCTTCACTTCTGAAATGCAACGACAGTGATATCAACTGTACAAAGTACCAGAAGCTGCTCGGAGAGTCAAAAGAAAAGTATAAAGCTATATACAACAGATTCTGTCCTCTCTCTAATGCGTTATCTAAGTTACTTCTCTGAGGATGTTGAATTTGTTCATCTGGGAGGCTCTAAATCTTCAATGGTAGGAAAGAATACTAGTCAATAAAACTCTTAACAGGGTATAATATGTGCACTAAGTAACAGTTTAGAGAGGAAAAGCAGAGAGTAATTGGATTTTCAGCAAAGAATGCCATAAAGCCCACAAATACGTAAAACCTTTTACAAGTGACACAGCATTGGTAGTGATAAAAAAGATGTTTCAATTGTTCTTATGAATTTTTGGATGTTTATTGAAATGTTAAGTAGCCTTATGTGTGCACCGCCACCAGAAAATGTAATTATTATTTTTTTCTAAACATATATAATTTATGGCACACTTATTCTCTTTAATAAAAAAGGAATCTAAAGGCTTAAGAAGCCTTAGATGAATTGCCCCCAAACCTTAATGAGCTTTTATATATCTTTCTCAGTACTTGAACTATCTTTAATGACTTTTTACTGTTAAGATGTCCTTTAAGTTTATTTACCAGCCATTTTATGCCTCAAGTAAAGCTCACACAGCCTGCTGTCTTCTTGCCATATCATCTGCTGCGTTTCACTGGGAGGAAGGGCTGCTGTTGAAAATTAAAGCACACAGCTAGTAGTATTTGCTCTTTTTTTATTTTAATCACTCAGTTATTAGCAGGCCTAGATATTGAAGCGTCTTTATTTATTCTCTTCTAGGTTGGAAAGATACACAAACTCTCTGAATACATTCCACAGAAGAACTACTACTGTATATCACAATTCAAGGAGAAGCAAATCACCAGGTCGATAGATTGGCCTTTGTAATGGTCATATTACAAACTGACCAATCACCTCTCTTCATACTTTTACAAAGAATGAATTTGGTGGTAATTATGTCAGTCATGAAATGATTCTTCCCTCCCACCCAATCTGTCAAAACTCAGATAATGTAAATGCAGACCCAACAAAATTATTGCTGTGGGGGGGGGGGGGGGAAAGCTCATGTTGGAAAAGCAACATATTTTTTTCTAAAATAAATATATATTCATTAAAAAAAAAAAAAAACATTGTTTGAAGAATCTCCCCAAAGCAAGGTGGCAAAAAATAAAATAAAATAAACTTGGATACAGGTTTGTATATTTACTGAGGAAAAAATAATAATAATAAAAAGCAAACTTGTCAGGTTTAAAATCCAGACTTACTGTTAGAAAAAAAAGTGGCATCTCTAGCAGTTTCTTGAAATGTCAATACCAATGTTTAGCTTTGTCTTCAAAACAGTCATAAATCAATCATCTGCTGCAATAATTTTTATTTTTCATCCAAGTGAAGAGACTTTCCTTCTAACTTCCCCCACCATTTTTTTTTTTTTTTTTTTTGTCATCTCAGAATTACTCTCAAAAATTGAGTTACGGCCCTAATGTCAGAAACAGTATATTTTGTACATGCTACAAAAGAAATACAGAAGACTGTTTGCTTAGAAATGGGCTGTTGATATCGTGTCCAGCAAATGACCAATTAGTCAGCAGCGGTGCAATATATAACATTTTTATCTACTTTCAAAGAGCTTTCAAAATGTTCACAACAAATAAAGTTCAATATAAAAGTGCAGCAGTAAATGTTCAATGTGTGAAAAAAAAAATCCTCTTCCCCACCTCCACAAATAACTAAGAGATCTCTGCTTCTAAACTAAATATGTATGTGTGTAACTACCTAGCCTTTTGCAGAGGGATATTTGCAGAGGAGTAAAAAAAAAAAAAAGATGGCAACAAAGATTATTCAGACTATTTTTTTTACCCTCACTGTTCTGTCCTCACTACACATTAGTCCGTGTGCAGCTCAACATGCAGTTCAACCCACCTATCCTCCAGTAAAACAGACTGTGTGCGTAGATCTGGATGCTTTATCGAAAGAATAGGATATGGTGAAACTGGGGAAAATAGGGATACATACAATGAGAACCAAATACAAGATAGGCAATATTGAGTTACTGCTGAACATAATAATTAGTAATACAAGTATTACTAATTCTCATCAGCGACGCTCTGTGTGTGGGATGTGGGTTTGTCGTTGGATGAACATATGTCACAGATTAAGATAGATTCTTCTTTGCACATCTGTCTTCTCCAAATGCTAAAGGAAAATGGAGTCTGGCTTCCCAGCGTGCACTTGTTTTGAGAGTGCAGCTGATGGGTAAAGGGGTTGGGTCAGCTTCAAAACAATATAATTGGTATTTGTCCCTCCGGCCACTAGATGGGGCTAGAGAGCAACAACAGTATATAAAGATTATATGTTGGTGCATGACACTCCCTCAACCATCATCTTAAATCTCTTTTCTTATACTTCACTCCATAGTCATCCCTGCATGTGCAGGTATGTTCAAATAAGTCCTGCCCAGTTCACAAGAGATTAATCATCAGGGAACACAACATCTGCAGGTTAACAATTATTATGTATGTATATGTGGCTGGCTGGTTGATTCATTTATTTATTTCTGCGTGTAACTCCTTATCCCGGAAAGCCATCTACTGTTGCGTGAGGAAGCATAATGGCTATTCCGATTAAGTCTGTGTCAGACAGATCATTGAAAAAAATGAAATGATGTCATTGATTATTCATTAGTAATTCAGCCGGTGCAGCTGGTCGGCTGTGTTTCACAACTTTCCATGGAAGGAACAATGGCTATTGATGATTCGCCGTTACTTGTATGCTGTTTTATTTCCTGTATCAAAGAGTCTCCCACGACCATGTGAATGGATAAAATGGTTGTGTTTATTTCTGAGATAGATAATTATTGCCTCCTAGCTATGATTCCAACAGATTAGGTAGAAATCTTAAGTGAATTCAGAAGTCTAACTGCAAGGTTGGGTCCCATTAAGTGTCTCTTTCTGGGATGTGTTTTACAAGAGCAAGAACTGAAGACAACATAGCAGTTTCACTGCTGTTAGACTTGTAGAATTATTGGATTAATGGCCTTATCACACAGTAGCAAGCTCAGCTGAGTTAAATACAGCTTATTTACATATAAGTACTAATGAAAGTGGAGACTGTTAAAGCAGGGATTATAGACACAGGGCCTTTCTATTTATCCTGTGAACATCCACATACTATTCTGTGGGGGGAAAATATTTAGGAGCTACTCAACAGCTTCATTGACAGCTGTTTCAATTGAGTTCAATGTTGAGCTTAAACATTGGAATCCATTGTAAAAGTATATATACAGTAATCTAAATAGGGACTGATTAAATTTGCTTATACTCAAGTACAGCTTTTTCCCAGCCTGATGACCTCAAGATCTGTTGAACTTCATCTTCCAGATTTCCCAGCTGACAGTATTAATTCCTGGGAAATAATGGAGGTTCTAGAGATCCTCTGTAGAAAATTGATGATGTGGCTACGTATTTAAGGGAAAAGATCAATGTAAAGATCTGTAAGGATGTTTTCCTACTCTTTTTTTGTCCTTGCTTCTTATTGCCATGGGCTTTCCTTATTCATTTTAGGCAATTAGATGGGTGAAGCAGTTCTTACAACATGATGTCTCTCATTTGGAAATTTCCTGTATATATTCTCTGTTAATTAATTGTGAACACTATTGCATTACCTCATCTAATATTATGATAGACCATGTTTTGGCATGTTTTCCCAAATTAAAAATATGCATGTTTCCTCCCTGAAACCTCTAGAGGATCTAGTTCTTGGAACAAATTGAAATTGGAATGAAATTTTACAGAGGAAAAGAGGGGCTCAGGTTACCTTCCTTAACTAGGACAAACCTGGCTAAACCTTTAACAAATTGTTAGCAAGAAAGAAAGCTAATGATTTCTTATACACCTAAACAGAGGCCACTACAGATTCCTTTATAGTAGAAAGTTCCTTTAGAGTTAGTTTAACTCTAGTTTAAAGGTGTTAGTTTAACACCTTTAAACTAAGTGTCCTTTTCTCCCATTGTTTTCACAATTTAACAGAAGCCTTGCTTTATATTTCTCACACTGAAAACCCTCAGATATTTTCAAAACTCCTGCATGAGAAGTTATAACTCTAAGCTCCCGGTATATCTCCCATACAATCTTCATCTGTCTATCTGCCCCCCTCCCCTTCTCTCTCTTAGTGTCTAAGTAGGGACCATCTCTACTTCCACCCAGTTCAGAGCTTCAAGAAATAATTCATTTGTCTTTCTCCTCCCTTAGAGACCATTAGGTGAAGATGGTAATGCACCTGAGAACTCAGTATTCTCCATCCTTTCTTTCGGTGATGAGGTCTCCTCAGTCCAGGAGGCTGAGAGGCCATTAGAAAGCCTGTCCTTTCACTTCTCTACTCTGATATCCAATTCCCATTCATCTCCCCCTCCAACTATGTGCCTCCTCCCTAAAATCAGAATTGCTTGCAAGGATGAAGGGTTCTCTGTAGAGCCAGTCAGGCACTTTTGTTTAATGGCAATATCACAAATGGAAAGAGCAAAGGAGGTGTATTGGAGGCATCTCCAGAACAGCTTTGGGTTTCCAGTTAGTCCTTCCAGTGAATTAATACTCAAGGTGGCACTTCTTGTACTCAAAATCCAGAATGTGCTGCACTTCAAAACGGATGCATCTTCAAGGTGGCAGGTGAGTGAGAAGTGAGAAGTCAGTGTATTACAAAAGTTTACAAAATTTCAGAATGGTCCCATATACTTGATATCCAGCTTCTTGGATGGTTGGATAGAGATGTTTGCTAGATATGGTTTTCCACAGCAATGGGTGGGGGACTTTCCTAGCAATAGCCATCAGATGAGTCCCATTCGGAAGGTTTGATATGACCTACATTTTGCCAAGAGAAGCACTGAACTTCCTGAAGTTTTTGAAGGAATTAGAAGGTCTCTGGAGTAAGCAAAGATCAATATATATTCAAAAGAAAAGTAAGGTTAGTATCCATAGATGACTTCACAAAATTAACAATTGACTCTGCCATGGGTAGAAGATCTATTCACTTTTCTTGTTGGAAGCAAATATCCCAGTAGTAAAAATAAATTTTCATCCTAGATCTATGGAACTGGGTATGTCTAGTTTGATGAAAAGAAGGACTAGGGGTGACACGATAGCAGTGTTCCAATATCTCAGGGGTTGCCACAAAGAAGAGGGAGTCAAGCTATTCTCCAAAGCACTTGAGGACAGGACAAGAAGCAACGGGTGGATACTAATAAAGGAGAGAAGCAACTTAGAACTAAGGAGAAATTTCCTGACAGTGAGAACAATTAATCAGTGGAACAACTTGCCTCCAGAAGTTGTGAATGCTCCAACATTAGAAGTTTTAATGAAGATATTGGATAACCATTTGTATGAAATTCTATAGGTTTCCTGCCTAAGCAGGGGGTCGGACTAGAAGACCTCCAAGATCACTTCTGTTCTGTTCTGTTCTGTTCTGTTCTGTTCTGTTCTGTTCTGTTCTGTTCTGTTCTATTCTATACAAAAAACTGGGCAGGTATACTGGGATAATAGAAAAAAAGAGAAAGAAGTGAATGTGTTTGAGTTGATCACCCTCATTGAGCTTTTAAATCCCACAGAAAGAGGTATACTGATAAGCTGAATCAACCGGATGGGAAAAGTAGGGAAGTCAAAAGTGTGGGCCAGCAAAGACAACAAAAAAGTTATTTCTCATCCTTCAGATAAAATGTAATATCCATAACAATCCATGCGGGCAGATCAAAGAGTTATAATCTAGCCTGATACATTAATTGCAATCAAAGCCAATGCTCTAAAACAGAGTCCTGAAAGTAAATAAGCAGGTATGGCAATTTACTATCAGAAATGTGTCTAGGAAATCGTGGGAAAAACCTCTGTCTGTGTGTATATATGTTTAAAATAACAAAAATAAATTAACAAAAGATACAAAACACAAAAATACATCCATAATAAAGCTGTTAAATATTTATGCCCCTTTTTCATAAGGATAAAATCATCCCACTCGGTTCCAGCCTAGTGAAGATTCATGCTTTCTATAGCTGTTCTAAGCGCTCTAGAATCAGAGAAAGAGAATATTGATTCCTAATTGTTAAGGAATTAAGGAGCTGAAAATAGAGGATTACATGCAAATAACCATCCTCCTAAGAATTGTGGTTACACTTGCAGAGAATAGGATTGATTCATTACTTTAGAAATGCTAACTCTGCTTCAGACACAAGCTAAGGATGCCAAACAAGGGGAGAAGCTTTAGCAATAAGGTTGAATGTGCAATCACTGAACCAATGAGAGGACAAGGTGTTTGGTCTGGCTAACACGCGTCTGCATAGACCAAATATTTTGAAAGATGTTTTGAGGCTGTTAGTCTTACATCCAGAGAAGTTGAAGGGATTGTCACTATGTCTATTATGGATTTGAAGACAGTCCATTTCCAGGAACTGGGAAATTCTTAGGAAAGTGAAATAGAGCTGGAGGGATCTGTGGTTGTCACCATTGGCGAAGTGCAGTGGTTCCATGCATTCACAAATTGGACCAGTGCACAGAAACGAGGCAACACCTCAATGAGTATGTGGGCAAGATGAGTGAATAGAGGATGTCTGCATGCAACAAAGGACTCAGTGAAATGTTCAGTCTGGATCAGCAGGTTCTGACCAGTTCTGGAGAACCAGTAGCGGAAATTTTGAGTAGTTCGAAGAACTGGTAAATACCACCTCTGACTGGCCCCGCCCCCATCTATTCTCTCCCTCCTGAGTCCCAGCTGATTGGGAGGAAATGGGGATTTTGCAGTATCCTTCCCCTGGAGTGGGGTGGGAATGGAGATTTTACAGTATCCTTCCCCTGCCATGCCCATCAAGCAATACCACGCCCATCAAGCCACACCCACAGAACCAGTAGTAAAAAATTTTGAAACCCACCACTGGTCTGGATATATAAGTTGACACCACCATACAACACCAGTTTGAATCTTTAATGGACTAGAGTAAATGCCAGCGAGCTGGTCTAGAAATTTTGGCTTCAACTCCAGCCCTGGAGCCTTTAGTGGCTGGGACCGTGTCATTTCCATCATAAATCTTTGCAAAATCCTCCCATTTCCACAATTTCAGCATTTTACTGACGCTCCAGGGGTTGGTTTAGCAGGTCATTCAAATGGCCAGACTTTTCATAATATAAATTTAGATAAGCTTAGGTCCAATGGCATCAAGAGGACAGAAAGTGCGATTCTGTTGTTTCCCAGGCTACTTGGGTATTTAGCCCTAAAAATCTTTAGTGAAGGTGAAAAAGAAGGGAATAAAAGGAGTGGCATCTTTCCATCTGTGATTACCTGTAATTCCTAAGATTTAAATAAATGCCTTGGATTACTACTGTATCATAGAAGTCCAGTTTTCATTTTCAGCAGATAAGTGTCTCATTAAACAGGTCAGTTAAGTCTTTCTCCTTCTAACACACATCCAGGGCCAGCTGTGAATTCTATAGCTTATTCTCATATTCAAGGCTTTCCCTGCTGCAGGCAGAAAATCTCACAGCTTTGCTTTGTTCCCTGATAGGATCCTCAAAATTAGCTCTCAGATAGACCTGAAGTTATTCAAGTCTGAACTGGAGTGGATCAGTAGGGAAGCTGCCTACTTGGTCACAAGGCTTATCCCAAAGCTTCACAAACATTGCAGAAGATGGATGTTTGTCCAAAGAAGTTAAAATAGCCGTGTATAAGAGCTTCTGCCCACTTGGTTGTACAAGTGAGGAGAAACAAAGCAGAAAATAAAATGCGGCTGGTTGGCAAATAATGTTAGGCTATATTCTGCCTCTGAATGCAGAAACCTCTTGGCATCCTTTCTTAGAGGAAACATCGATCACATTCAATATTTGAAGCTTTGTGTCACCAGGTGGGTTTTTTTTTTTTTTTTTGGCATATTATTAATTCAGGAGTGGCGAAGAAGTATGATTACCTGGGATGAATGATGAGGATGTGTTTGTAGTTTTATCTTGATGAGAATGCCCAAAGTGACATGGCTCCTTCTTTGATTCCCTCTGCATTCTTCAGGATCAGTCAATATGATGAAGAATAGGTTTCTGCAGCTGTCGTTTGTTACACTGCAAATATGTGTCTAATAACCCATCACTACTGGAGAAAGATACTCTTTAACATCCTTGGGAACATAGTTGGTTCTTTAAAAGAATATTGTCATGGAATAGATTGATTTATAGGGTTAGATCCATTCTAAAAGGTAGGGAACTCCTTGGCCATGAATATGAAATTGGAGAAGAATTATTTCAAAGGAGAAAAATGTACTGGTTATGACTGTAGCCAAGAATAATGACAGCAGGAGTGGTGGCCAAGCTGGACCCACACTGGAACAGCAGAAGCAATTGCCTTCCAGTCAGGGCTAATCTAATCTCGGGGGGTGGGGGGGATGTGATGTTTCAAAGGACTGTCCCAAAGATGCTTTTTCAAAAGGCAACTGGACTTCCTTTGTTTTTCCATGAAGATGTTTTGCTTCTCATCCAAGAAGCTTCTTCAGTTCTTCAGAAACATCTTCGAGGAAAAACAAAGAAAGCCTAGTTGCCTCTTGAAAAAAACACCTTTTCGACAACCATGATCTGGATGACTGAGAATCTCCATAGACATCTTTCAAAGATGTGCCACAGCTGTAAAAGCTGTCATCCTAAGTCCCATCAAATAGCATTACTTAATGGATAGGACCCTTAATGTGTTTCTTCTGCTGGGCCTGATGGGATGAGTGATTGACAAAAGGAAGTCCCTTAAATCAGGGGTCACCAACCTTTCGGACTTCAGGGACCACTAAATTCATAATTTTAAATCCTGTGAAGCACTAATATGATCTGCTTAATGACCAGCTGGGTGGGCATGCCTAGGTGGTCATGTGACTGGGTGGGCATGGCCAACTTGATGTCACTCATGTCGAGGGGTGCCTTTCTGGCCTCTACTCGCCCCTCCCCTCCTAGCCACTCCTTGCCTGCCTGTGTTGTGACCCAGGCCCAAGTAGTTAGTATTAAATAAAAACAGTTTGAAAACAAACAGACTTTATTAGAACAGCTGAGAATTAACCCATTCTCAGCGTAGTCCAAACTAAATTAAAGCAAAGTCTTCAAAACACCATTCCTCAGTTTATCACCTGACCTTGGGATAATTAGGCAAACTGCCAAAGGCTTTTCTTGGCAAAAGTTCAGAAGCAGAAGATGCTGACAAGAAACAAGTGAAACAAGAAGCAAATCTCTCAACGTTGTTTTCCCGCAAAGAGGCCAAGAGCCGTTGCTGGTCTTTTAAGCCTTATGTGAGGGGCCAATCATCTCTTGGCCCTACTCCTGAATCGTCCTCTTTGCTTTATCTGCTCCTGCCTTCTGGCAGCTCTTCTCATATGTGCACTAGGAACAGGTGTTGTGACTCTGACCCCCGAGCCCATCTTATCAGAGGGAGAAGACTTTGAAAGTGAAGGAGAGGAGTTGGCAAGGCCTCCCTCTCCAGGACCCTCCTCTCTGGCAATGCCTCAGGTGTCCTCCAAAGGCCAAGAGATAGGCCAGGAGCCAGGCACTTCCGAGCAGCCGCAATTAGACAGTGATGGAGATGAGTCTTGGCTGGATCCCCGACAGCATCGGAAAGATAAGTGCGCGCAGCAGAGAAAGAGGCATGCCAGAGATTAAGCTGAGTCACTGGACCACACCCCACAGGGGATAAAAGGGGGTGTGGTGGCCATTCAGGCCTTGTGACGGACAAAACTGAAAAGCTAGCAAATCATACTATGTTTCTGGAACTTCGATATATACCCTCCTTGGATTTATTATGGACTGAACTTGACAATTCTTTGGCTTTGTGGACTTATTTTGGTGTATCGGACGGAGGAGAAAAACCTCCCTTTGTGAGTAAAGTCTTTGGCAGGCAGCTACTGGGTTGCTGCCAATTCTGTTATCTCAAAGGAATTGACTGCTGGTTTTATTAACTCCTGGCTGACTGTTTGTGTGTGTGTGTGTGACGGGGACAGAACAACAGGCTCCTCCTGTTCCTCTGCCTCTCTATTGTCAGCCTCTGGAGGCTCCAAAGTCTGTGCATCGCTCCCCGATGGCGCTGGTCCCATCTCTGCCTCCAATGCAGAGCCCTCATCTGGGCCTTCCCCAGCCTCCAGGACTGGCCCATGTTCTTCCTCAGCCTCATCGCTGTCCGACTCCACTGCCAGCTCTGCAGGCTGCAGGCAGACCACAACAGCCTGCCTGGGCTCCTTAGGGCCCCAATAGGAAGCAGTTGCTGGAGATAAGCAGTCACCATGAGAAAGAGTTGGCAAAACAGCTGGCTCAGTTCAAATTGGATCTGACCGAAAAGGAGGCTCAGCAGAGCACCTCACTGAGGACTATAAGCACAGGCTTTCCAAGCAGAGGGAAGACCTGCGGGAGTGCAAGGCCAGGTATCGGTGTCTGGAGGCTCAGCAGGCTGAGATGATCAGTCAGTTCCAGGCCATGATGCTCTCCCACTGGAACAAGGCCCTCCGGCTCTTTGCCACCAGCAGCACTTCCCTCCAGCCTTTGCTCAAAGCCCCGTACCAGGAGGCTGAAGCAGACCCCTAGTCAGAATTTCTGCCCCCCTCCAACCTGCACAAAAAGACCCCAAGTGGGGAGACTCTTTGCAGTAGCACAAGCGTTCATTGCACATATCTGGCCCAAGGTTTGAGGACCCCTGACTTAGTGCAATATAAAAAATGCAAATAATTTTTCTGAGAACCACCAAAATTTTCTCATGGACCACCAGTTGGTGACCGCTGCCTTAAATAACTCAACCTCCTGTCATATAGGGCTTCATAAGTCCTTAGCACCTTGAGTTGAACCCAGAAGCAAACTGGCAATCAATGCAAAGGTGTAACGTGGGCTGAATGAGGAATGCCCACAACTGCCTGTGCTGCTGCATTTTGCACCAATTGTAGTTTCCAGATGTTCTTCAAGAGCAGCCCCAAGTAGAGCACATTCTGAAGGCAACCAGGACATGAATGACCAGGGGTGAGCAGCTGTAAATGTGACCTGCAAGTGAGGATGGCTTGGTTTCCCTGTTATCTCAATATGAGGTGGTCTGCGGTTGAGAAGAGCAAATGGAAATTATAAGCAACAAAGACTAAAAATATATTGAATCTCCCATTTCTGGCTGAGTTAGTTTCCCAGCACATATTGGTTTCCTCTTGCCACTGTGTTTTCTAGAAACCACAGAGAGATGACATAGAAAAGGATTTGTCTACTCTGACTGTATAGATAACTCAATAAACTTCCAAAAAGGGCATTGACTTTTTTATTTTATTTTATTTTATTCTACTCCTTTTAATCTCATCCAGAAACTTTCAACAGGATGCCCATATTCAGGTTAGATGGCTTGTTTGTGTACAAAGCTATTTGGCCTCCTGTTCATTGGCTTTGATTCTTTTGAACTAGAATATCCTTTGAGTACTTTGTTCTCCATAATTCATTCATTTTGTCAAGATCCTAGCAACCTATAATAGCTTTCTGATTAAAGACAGAGATTAAATTACTCTTCCATCTTTCATCCAAATATTGATGTCTAAATCTTACGTCATTAAGTATCTTCCTGCAATTTCTATGTATTTTTAGAGTAACAATTCTCTAACATTTGTTTGCAGGACCCATTTACTATACATTCTTAAAAATGACTGAGGACCACAAAGAGCTTTGTTTTTTTCTGGATTATATCCATCAATATTTATTGTATTAGAAATCAAAACTCATAAATTTAAACTAGGGAGGAAATCCAGCAGGTTCTGACAGGTTCTGGAGAACCGGTAGCGGAAATTTTGAGCAGTTTGGAGAACTGGCAAATACCACCTCTGGCTGGCCCCAGAGTGGGGTGGGAATGGAGATTTTGCAGCATCTTTCTCCTGCCACCCCCACCAAGCCACGCCCACAGAACCAATAGTAAAAAAAAAAATGGATTTCACCACCGATTTAAACATATTAATTTGGATTCATGGACTCCCTGAAAGAGTCTTGAGGATGCAATTGGCAGGGTGGTTAATCCAACTGCATGTGAGATTGTACATGTGGGCATGTACTTTCTTGAGTGGCCTTCCTTTCAGGTGCAAATAACCAGGAACAGGAGCTGGATTCAAAGCATTAGAGCAGGGGTGTCAAACACAAGCCAACCCTGGCCCCCTGAGGTCAACCAGTGCCCTGATGCGGCCCACAACGAAATTGAGTTTGACACCTCTGCATTAGAGTTTATTCTTGCCACCTATACACAAGAATCTGACCAACTAACAGTCGGTTGGCACTAGATAGGATTCAAAGGAATTCACAGGGGGCTAGACTTGGATCTCTTATGGCTATGCTTTCATTGTTTTAAATTGTTTCTAATGTCTTATTATGTATACTTGTCCAGAGTTACTTGTTAAGATGGGTGGCTACAGAAATCAATCAATCAACCAATCAACCAACCAACCAACCAATCAATCAATCAATCACTCAATCAATCACACAAATAAATAGATAAATATTGGCAAGCAACTCCTGGTTCCAGGAATGAAACTGTTGTGACCTAGGCTTCCTGAGTCATTAAAACACAAGAGTAGTCCCTTACGGCCAAAATATTTAATTATTTTAAACTGCTTTTAAATTTTGTATGTATTGTTTTTTACTTTGGCTGTTCACCGCCCTGAGTCCTATTTTGGAGAAGGGCGGTATAGAAATTTAAATAATAATAAATTAAATAATAAAAACATATTTTATTTCAACAGCAGTGAATTACGTTCATTCACAGCTGAGTCCCAATTAGTTGCAAAAAGTCCTTCGGGGGAAGTCCTTTGGGATAATCACCAACCTTTATCGCCCTTGACACTCTGCCAAGGACCTACTTGGCAAAGCCACACGGATTCCAGAATCAAACAGAGATGCCGACTGAGAACAGAATTAACAACGTTGCTTTCCTGCAAAGTGCCCATGTGCCTTTGCTCCTCTTTTAAGCCTTATGGGAGGGGCCAATCATCTCCAGGCCTTACTCCTGAGTCGTCCCTTTTGTTTTAACTGTTTGTGCCTTCTGGCAGCTCAGTGCATATGCACACTAGGAACAGGCTCCTCCTGTTCCTCTGCCTCTCTGCTGTCTGACTCTGGAGGCTCCAGAGTCCGCGCATCACTCCCAGATGGCCCTGGCCTGGCCCCATCTCTGCCTCCAATGCAGAGCCCTCGTCCAGACCTTCCCCAGACTCCAGGACTGGCCCGTGTTCCTCCCCAGCCTCCTCACTGTCCGACTCGGCTGCCAGCTCCACAGGCTGCTGGCGGAGCACAACAGAAACTAAGTGTTGATGGCCTGATGTTTCTAAGTAATATTAATAGTCTTGGCAGGACTCTACTGGGTAGTAACCCATTCCAAATGAGTAGTTCAAACAACAGCCCTATGGCAACAATTCCAGATCTCAAAGACAGATAAGAGGGCAGCCAGATCCAGAAGACCAAAATGTAGCTTTCCTACAAAGTTTGGCAGGTATGGATCACTTGTGAAAGGCTTTATTGGTGGTTTAACATCTTTTACAAAATGTGATTTCCTGGATGACTAGATTTACAGATTCTCCAAAGCCTGATCATTTCTGCTATAGTTTTCTAGTCCTGTCATTGTTTCAACAGAATTTCTTTCTAATTGTCAAATTGGATAATGTTTGCCATCTTTTAAATGTACAAGGGTGCACTATTAGCTTTTTTAATAATTCCCACCCTACGCATCACAATTAAGTAATTTGCAAAGAGTGTCATTTAGCCTGTCGCTTCTTGAATTTCTTCAGTCCTGGGTTAAGAGTTATATCCCACCTTTCCACAGAAACTCAAGGTAGCACACAAAGCTCTTCTTGCCATTTATTTCTCCACAACATCCCTGTGATGTAAGTTGGGCTGAGTGAGGGACTAACTCACGGGTGTCAAACTTGATCGCGTCACATGACGTATTGTGATGTATCATGACGGTTTTTGCCTTTGCGGAGCCGGGGTGCGTGTGGCCTGCGTGTGATGCATCCGGCCCATGGGCTGCCAGTTTGACACCCCTGGTAACTGGTTCAAAGTCATCCAGTGAGTTTTCATAGCTCTTAGAAGAGCACTGTAACCACTGCATTACACCAGTTATCATAGAATAAGCTTGTGACATTAAAACAGCAAGGGCAGAATTTTGCTTCAGTGGATTTCCTATTTCCATGATGGCAAACCTATGGCACACATGCCACAGTGGCACACAGAGCCATATCTGTGGGCACACAAGCGTTGCCCTAGCTCAGCTCCAGCATGGATGTGTGTGCCGGCCAGCTGATTTTTGGGCCTTTTGGGTGAACTGGAAGTCGGGAAATGGGCCATTTCCAGCCTCCAGAGGGCCTCCGGGGGGGGGGGGGAGGCTGTTTTCGTCCTCCCCAGAGACTCCTAGAAAGACTCTGGAGCCTGGGGAGGGCAAAAAGCAGGCCTATCGGGCCCACCAGGCCATCACGTGCCAAAAGCAGGGGGAGCATGGAGGGGGTCACTCATGCATGCACGGGGGGGAACACATTGTATTATGGGTGTGGGCATGCACGCATGCGACCCTTCTGCATTCTCCCCCACTTTTGGCACGCAATGGCAAAAAGGTTAGCCATCACTGTCCTATTTCTAAGACAAAAAGAGATGGCAGGAAAGACTTTGTTCTCTGCAAAAGAAATGAATGATGCAAACAGGACACAACATTTCCCACTTTGGAGCGTTCACAAGAATCATCGATGCTGCTTGTATTTAAAGATGCAAGTCTGCTGATCTTTAATTAAACAGCTTTTTTTTTAAAAAAAAATTCAAAGTCCATTTCTCTTCTCTCTGTGTTTCTCCCTTGTGCTTGTTTTCCGCAAAAGCAAAACTGCCAATGCATAATCAGATCCTTCCTAAAATTATTGAATTCGTCTCTTCCTTCTGCTCCAAGATGATTCTTTCTCAAAGAATCTCAAACACCGTGCTTCACGGTTAAATACAAAGACATCATTGTTAAGCAGAAGCACGGCATTCTTCTGTTATGAGCGTGGCAATATCTGATCATATTCCAGGTTCATATTTTGTATAGTAAATCACCAAGGCCTGTTTTCCCCCTCATTAATTATGGATGTAGTTTTTCTAATATTGGGGAGAGGGAGGGGTAATAATCCCGTCAAACTTGTAATAACCAGCTCTGGGAACAGGGCTTTTAAAAATCTGGGAGCTCAGGTAAGAGGCAGCTCTTTGGCATTCACCATAGATGAGGAAGCACAGACAGAGACAAAATTCTGCCACCTACTCTATATCATTATAATTAGGTGTCATGCAGAAGTATGGAATTTTGTAACTTGATCTTCACACTTTGATTCCAAGGTTATTGCTAATGGCAAGTGGGTTCTAAATAAAGTAATGACAGGAAAGACTTCCTGTCAAAGAAATACCAACCCATTGGGGTGAGGGGGAGCCATTAATTTATGATAGACAGAACATCAGGAACAAACTCTTTACATGCTTATTTACCAGAGGCTATTAGCAAAAATTGAACTTCTGCATAATTGCAGAATTAAATGACCTACTAGATTAGTGGAAGTTATTGAGCCCTTTAAGCTTCAACTGTATACATTTTACATGTCTAACCATATACAATAAGGGGGGGGGGGACCAGGGGTGAAATGCTCCTGGTTCGGACAGGATCGCCCGATCTGGTAGTGATGGTCATGGGTGGTTCGGAGAACCGGTAGCAAAAATCCTTGCACCACCATGACCCCCATGCCCAGCTGAGCCGCACGATCATCAGACACTTTTTTTTTTTACTTTTAAAAGCATTTTTTCTACAACCTCTTCCAACGAAAAAATGCTTTTAAAAGTAAAAAAAAAAAAAAAAAAGCCTCTGATGATCGCGCGGCTCAGCTGGGATCGTCAGAGGCTTTTCAAAGCATTTTTTTCTGCAACCTCTTGGCTGAAGAGGTGGTAAAAAAAATGCTTTGAAAAGTCTCTAACGATCCCAGCTGAGTTGCCTGATTGGCAGAGAGGTATTTTTTAAAAAGCCTCTCTGACAATCCCAGCTGAGTTGCCTGATCGGCAGAGGCTTTTCAAAGCATTAGAAAAGATGTTTTGAAAAGTTAAAAAAAAAAAGTTGGCCATGCCCACCCAGTCACATTACCCACCCCCCACCAAGCCACACCCACCAAACCAGTAGTAACAAATTTTACATTTCACCCCTGGGGGGAACCTTTTAGTTTTCTGCAATCCAAGGTCTGCTATCTATCAATTTATCTCTTGCCCTATTAGGTAAAATGGGTTCTCTGCCTTAGACAGAAGAATCAAATATGGAGATAGGGTCTATTCTGCACACCATTAGTTGAGAATCTTGTCCTTTCCTTAATTTGCATTTTTCTCAAAGGAAATCAAGTTGACTCCGCCCTACACCATTTTTTTTAAAGGCTTTTCAATTATTCTTTGTAGAGCTGCCCTTTCGGTCCCTTGGGATAATTAAAGGTGTTTTTTAGTTCAAAGGTAGAAGGAAAATAATAGCCCTCTTCACATAAAGGACCAGTCATGATTGGTAAGTGTTCCTTAGTCTGGACACATGATTAATACATCTGTATTTCACAAAGACCTGAGAATCTTTGAGTAAAACCAATTATTAATAAACTGCATTTAATCTCTTTTATTGGAATAGATACCGCCCTTCACACATTAACATTTTGTGGAACTGATTTGTCACCTAGTTCTTGAGGATTGCTGGCTTAAGCATCTCTGTCTTTGGGCCCCAAGTTCTTTCCTCAGAAAGAAGTGTGTTTCAGTTAGTAGGCTGAAAATATTAGGTCTTGTAGCTGCTTCTCACAAAGCAGTTAGACACACAATGGATTACAAAAGAAAAGTACCAAATTCAGATTCATAGCTTAATGAAGACCTATACCTCTTACCAGGGGTGAAATCTAAAATTTTTTGCTACCGGTTCTCTGGGTGTGGCTTAATTAGTGGGCGTGGCTTGGTGGTAAGGTGACTGGGTGGGCGTGGCTTGGTGG
The DNA here is from genome assembly GCF_059756535.1 of Pantherophis guttatus. Lineage (NCBI taxonomy): Eukaryota > Metazoa > Chordata > Lepidosauria > Squamata > Colubridae > Pantherophis > Pantherophis guttatus. Next base: position 141,776,334 of record NC_142064.1, read on the forward strand.
TAAGGTGGGCGTGGCCAAGTCAATGTCACTTCTTTGCCCTTTTTTAACCTACAAAACACACCACAAAACAACTGGCTCACCCACAATGTAAAAGCAGCTGTGCTAGATCCAAAATGGCCCCTGCAACAAGCAGGAACCTCACACAGCCACAAAAAGTCCAAAAAAACAACTTTCACACTTTACACACACACAACATAACACAACACAACTGGCTCACCCACAATGTAAAAGCAGCTGTGCTAGACCCAAAATGGCCCCTGCAACAAGCAGGAACCTCACACAACCACAAAAAGCTCAAAAAACCAACTTTCACACTTAACACACACAAAATTCCACATACAGCTTTGTGAGATTTTGTGTGTTTGTGTAGTTAGAGTGAAACACTACAGAAACACACTAAATCTCAGAAAGCTGCAGAAATTTTATTTTATTTTATTTTATTTTAATTTTTATATAAAAGCAGCTAAATTTAAAACTTCCTAAACTTTAAATGGCTAGGTCTAAAAAAGAACAACTAAAAAAAACCCCAATTAACTATTTTTTTTTAAAGCTCCCAAAGGGGAAAAAAACTTATTCAATAGAACAGGGGTCTCCAACCTTAGCAACTTTAAGACTTGTGGATTTCAACTCCCAGAATTCCTCAGCCAGGAAAGCTGGGAGTTGAAGTCCACAAGTCCACAAGTCTTAAAGTTGCCAAGGTTGGAGACCCCCGCAATAAAAGGTACAAGGCAGGCAGGCAGGCAGACAGAGCTGATCACCGATGAGCTTGATTGCAGGCAGGGAGATTCAGTTGCTTGCTGATGCAATGGATTGCAGGGATTACAGCAAGCGAAGCAAGGCAAGCGTTGCGACCAGCAGCTAAGGTAAGCAAGCTGGGGGAGGGGGGGAAGGATTTTTGCTACCGATTAGCAGGCAACTCAGCTGGGATCGTCAGAGCTTCGATCGTCAGAGCCATTTAAAAGAAAAAAAAGGCTCTGATGATCGCGCGGCTCAGCTGGGCATGGGGGGTGGGGGCAGGAATTTTTGCTACCGGTTCTCCAAACTGCCCGCCGCCATCGCTACCTACTTGCCCGAGCCGGTTCGAACCAGGAGCATTTCACCCCTGCCTCTTACCCATTAAAAATTACTGCATCTCTATATTATCATGGACTTGTGCATGGTCAGCCTAAGTCCTTAGGAAGGGTCTTCCATTCTGGTCCATGATATTTTGGGGGAATAGCACTATCAGTGTGGATGTTTTGATTCTAAACTCTGATTCATTTCTCTTTGAAATGTACCTACATCACTATTATCTTCGGGGGGGGGGGTTGGTTTTTTTTTTGCTTTTCCTCCCCTCTTTTTTGTTATTAATTACAAAGTAATAAATAATTTTGAAAGGGGAGGAATATATTGCTGGTTTATTTGATCAATGTTAAAATAGATGTTGTTATTTCTGATAAGCCTTAATGGTCTTATGCTGACCAGGACTGAATGACAAGGTTTTAAGAATTTGTTTATAAATAAGGTTGAAATATGGAATGAAGAGACTGTTGTATTTTAAGACAAGACAATAAGTGGTTAAAATTGCCTACTTCTGAAGAAGGGGGAAATTACTTGTCTTTTTCCCCCCTTTCTTCTTTTCTTTTTCTATTTCTCCTTTTTTCTGCACTCTCTTATTTTTTAATTCCTTTATTTATTTATTTTTTGGTAGTTTTTATCTGCATAGCTGTAATGCTTAATAAAATTACTCTAAAAATGGAACTACGGGTCTCCTAGAAATACAACATGGAATAGCAATTTGTTGGAGTTTTAACCCTGGGATCCCTTTCCTCATGCTGAACCCTTTATGACCCAAAAAGGTCTTCCAGCTGGTAGCTCTGACAGTTCACTAGGCAGGAAGCCTGAATACAGAGCAGCAGACTTATGTTCCTGGCAAAAATCCCTGGCAGAGAAAAAGACTCTAAAAGAGAATCAGAGATATTAATGTTCCCCATAACATGAGCAAAAAAATCTGTGTGTCTGAGCCACAGACAGATAAGTGCTCAGTGCTGGATGGAAGGTTTCCAGTGCCCTGCCGATTTTAAAGATGACAGTGGACATTTCAGAAAAGCCAGTGTGCTAAGAATATAATAATGCAGAGTCCTGGCTTGTGTGTGTGTGTGTGTGTGTGTGTGTGTGTGTGTGTGTGTTTTTGGGGGGGGGGAGGTAAAGGAGTTCCTGGAGATTTTACTCTGTTAGTTGTTGCTGACTATAGGGGGCAGTTCTCATTTCTGTTTCAAGACCATTGAGCCAGCACTGTCCGAAGACATTTCCAGGGTCATGTGGCCAGCATGATGTCACAGAGCACTGTTACCCTCCTACTGAAGTAGTACCTATTTATCTACTCGCATTTGCATCAGTGGTGGGATTCAAAAAATTTTAATACCGGTTCTATGGGCGTGGCTTGGTTGGCGTGGCAGGGGAAGGATACTGTAAAATCTCCATTCCCTCCCCACTCCAGGGGAAGGTTACTGCAAAATCCCCATTTCCTCCTGATCAGCTGGGACTCAGGAGGCAGACAATAGATGGGGGTGGGACCAGTCAGAAGTGGTATTTACTGGTTCTCCGAACTACTCAAAATTTCTGCTACTGGTTCTCCAGAACTGGTCAGAACCTGCTGAAACCCACCTCTGATTTGCATGCTTTTGGAAAGCTAGTTTGGCAGAGGTTGAGGTGAAGATGAGAGCTCACCCTGTTGTGCGTTGCTTGAGTCTCAAACCTCAGATGCTGGCTTTCCAGCTGACAAACCCAGTTCCTTAACTGCTGAGCCACCCCTAAAGTATATAGACGTACATGAAAAATTCATTGTTATACTCTTCTGTATTGTTTTTTGGGGTCCTGTTAGTCAAAGCAGTTGTTTTGAATCATGCTTCCAGGGCTGCACAAAATTCTAATTGGCTTGCATTCTTTGTGTTGCACTAAAGTTCTTTCTGGGGCATACTGTGTTTCGTGGTGGACAGTGGACAGCTGGAGGTATTTATCTTCCATTCAAGTTTGGTTTCATCTTTTTCCGTGGGGTTTTGTAGCTTGATTTACACATGAGATCTTCCCTTTCCAGTTTCTCTTTGTGAAATGTTGTTGATGGTCGTTGTTATTATCTTTATTAGTTTGCATCATAATTTGCTCTGATTTCTTTTTGAAGCCATCAAAGACATGCTGGCATTTATGCCGTCCAAGGCAAGCATCCATGATCATCAGATGTACCATTTTTCAGCCATTCTGCTGGGCTATTTTCCATCCAGCTGCATAGTTTATTGGAAACCTGAATCTTATGCTAGTGGGCAGGGCCTGCTGTCATAGACATTTGTGCAGAAATAATACTTGTTCTTGGTTGAGGTTTGCTGCATGCAAATTGCTCCCATTTGTGTGCCTTCTGAACAATGCCAGATTCAGATTTGGTGAGGCCCAAAGCAATATAAAGCTTGAAGGCTTTTTGTTTAAAATTACACCAGAAAGTCTCACAACGGTGCGTACCAAAACAGGACCTTGGGATGCCACAAAAATTTGAATATATACATAATCTAATTGCAAGGTACTTAAAGTGAAAACTGCAAATGATTTTCAAATGAATGCATTTACTGATTACATATTTATCATTTGGCTGGCTTGATCTCTTTCATATATTATAATCTCTCACACATAATTTCTTTCATAGATTACGGTACACGTAAAAGCCAAATCAAATTCTAAAAGTCATACACACACACACAAACCGCATAGACTGCAATGTTATAAGGCCCTGCAGGTTGTCAAATATAGCTTGTTTAGCTTATTCTAAAATCCAGCAGTTCTTCTAAAGCATTTGACACTCTCATATGGTTCAAGAGCATAGAATGCCCCAATTTAGGGAACATCTAGAAACAAACCATATCCCAGCCAACATTGGCAGACCAAGCTACTATATATAAACAACTGGAAAAGTCCACTCTCCCGTGCACTGATGTTGCCATCTAGTCTGGTAATGAAACATTTGCAGGAAAATAACCAAACTCAGAAAACACCAGGAACTCAACTTTTAAGCAATTACTATTACTTTTTAATGTTTTAATTATTTCACAGAGTTTAAAACTTGTCTTGTTTTTGGTTTCTTCTCTGGTGAGCATCAAAAAAACTGAATGGATGCATGCATAGTAGTTCTTTAAGTCTTCTGGCTGGACACAACATTGCATTTTATTTTTATTTTTTTTACAACTGCATAAGACAAGGAAAGCAGGATGAGGTCTCTCTTTTCGTGGTGACGGTTCCTATTGTACAATTTTGTGTTTTATTTTCCTGCTGGTGTGCTACAGTTTATGCACCTGGAACCCAACTGTTGTTTTGAAGTAGACCATTTCCTTCAACTTTGCTTTATAAAGCAAATACTGAACAAGTCACTGAAATATCTTTTTTTGAAAGTAGCATTTAGAAACCAAACTGACAACAGGGAAAGGAGCCAAACACAAATGGCCTGCAGTCGGGAATTCCTGCCAGCAAGAAAACACCTACTCTGTCTTGTAAACAGCCTTACTACTAAAATGGGTTACAGTCTTCACGCTGCTTGTCCATTAATTAGGAACTTTGCATTGTAGGGATGCTTTTACTGGGCAATTGTTCTGAATCAGTGGGAGTGGAATTCACTAAGCTACTCATTAAAGACTATTCTGCCTTCTTTTGCAATGGACCTATTTGAGTTGCTTCATGCTTTATTTCTGACCAGAACAAATAAGTGGAAACAAGCATTGCATACTAGACTGTTGTGGAAGATTTAAGCAAAAAGGGATCCAGGTCAGATCAGATGGTTCAGACTCTTTGAAAACTTTACTGAGAAATTCCAATTTACAAATAAACAGTGATTTCAAAAAAAAAAAAAAAAAAAAATCTGCTCACAGATAGTACTGCAAAATCTTTTCATATAGATTTGTGTCATAATGTTATTATACATGCCATCTTCATTTTTTTTTTAATGAAGTGTCTATATTCTCACAACATTTTACCATTGCCATCAAGATCATAGAGGTGGGAAGATTAACTGCTGTCACACAAGAGGGAAATGATGTGAAAACATTGAACACCAATGGGTTTAAGAATAGATGGTCAAGAAATATCGCAACAAACATTTGAGTAGACTGGTTCCTTGGAACCTCTCCGACTAAGGAGAGGATGGGAAATCACCCATGAGTGCTCCAGATGGCTTCTCCTCACAAGAAGTCAAGAGGACAGTGGCTTGGTATGAGTTTGAGTGCTGAGAAATGTCAGGATCAGCCATCTTGCTTGCAACTGTGGTGAAGCCTTTTAAAACAGTAGCCCCCAACCTTTCTGACTCTGTGGATCGGCAGCAGTGGGGTGGGGGAGAGGGGATGGTTTCACGCATGCACTGCTTGCGCAAATGCAGCTTCGCATGCTCATGTGCACAGCTGCCACTTGAGCAGCCCAGTTCCCAAAAAGCTGCAGACAGGTACTAAGCCATGGACTAGGGGTTGGGGACAGTGGTGGGATTCAAATAATTTAACAGCCAGTTCTCTGCCCTAATGACCAGCTGGGTAGGTGTGGCTGGGTGATCATGTGACTGGGTGAGCATGGCGAACTCAACGTCACTCACATCGAGGGGTGCTTCGCCTTGCCTGACCTCTCGTGACCATGGGGATGCTGCAACGGTCGTAAGTGTGAAAACGGTTACAAGTCACTTTTTTCCAGTGCCATTGTAACTTTGAATGGTCACTAAATGAACTGTTGTAAGTCAAGGATTACCTGTACAAAAATACAAAAGTTTCTTTGCTTGCAAAAAGCTGTCCTAAATACCAATCATTAGATTAGAAATACCTGCAAACTGGAGTTACAAATCAGACAGGCACCTTGAGAAATTAAAATAAGTTAAAATGCAATGATAATTATCAGCAGCCAACTCTTGCTCATAAAGTGAAACTCTTTAGCAGAGAGGTCATTTAAGCTCTCCAGAAAATGGATGGTCATATTTAGGCTACAAAATGCTGAGCTAAAGAGACAAATTAATGAATTATATAGGGGACCCAGGTTGAAGCCTCCCAAGCTTGTCAGGATCAAAATAAAATTAGTACATGCCACAGATATCTAAATAAACTTCAAGCCTGGTGCTATGTTACTAAGCCTTATTATTATGAGAGCCTTATTATTATTCATTTTATTATTATAAAATGAATTGGAAGATCCATACCCCTACCACACCCTAACCCTAACCCTCTTAGAAACCTTCAGTGTTGGAGCATTCACAACTTCTGGAGGCAAGTTGTTCCACTGATTAATTGTTTTGTCAGGAAGTTTCTCCTTAATTCTAGGTTGTTTCTCTCCTTGATTAGTTTCCACCCATTACTTCTTGTCCTGCCTTCAGGTGCTTTGGAGAATAGGTTGACTCTCTCTTTTTTGTGGCAGCCCTTTAAATATTGGAAAATTGTTATCATGCCACCCTAGTTCTTCTTTTCGTTAAACTAGACATACCCAATTCCAGCATCCATTCTTCATATACTTTAGCTTCCAGTCCTCTAATCATCTTTGTTGCTCTTCTCTGTATTCTTTCCAAAGTCTCAACAACTTTTTAATATTGTGGTGCCCAAAACTGGATGCAGATTTCCAAGTGTGGTCTTACCGAGGCATTATAGAGTGGAGGTTCACAAATCTCCCTTTCTAATCACACTCAGAAATTGCCTATAAGCCATCTTAAAGGTACAAGAGGCCTCCGAATGGCAAATTTGAAAAGTCTTCACTGGGTGAATTTATCTTTACCTCTGAACAAAAGAAAAAATAATCATAAGATCTAAGAATGTTATGAATGGAAAGGGGTCCAGGTAAATTTGGAACACTGATTTTTGCTATGTATGATGGTCTATGATCATAATAAAGATTTTATTTATTTATTCATTTATTTATTGAATTTATATTGCCACCGATTCACCCATGGCGACTCAAGGCAGCTTACAGAATATAAGACCACATTTAAAACAATAAAAACTAACAAAAAGAATCCAATAAATTAATACAGTACAATATAACGAAATCAGTCCACACGTGTTCAAGTTGCCAAGGCTGAGAACCATTGCTCTAAGCAAATAACCTGTCTTATTCAAAGTATATCATAGACACTGAACAACCCCTTCAGAGACCTTGTGGAAGATTATCCATGGTCATATTCTAACCATTTGCCTTTTTAAAAATATTATTGACAACAAGGGACAACATTGCGAAAAGTATGGTTCAAGAGCAATTGTATGATGTCTCAGAAATGTAGAAGACTGCCCACACCCTGCAAAATCATTTAAAAGTATATAGCTCTTTGGCATTGTGAGGGTTTGGGGGTTTTTTTTGGTGGGGGGAGGTTGGCTCTTTTATAAACAAGGCTACTGTGAATCTCCTCCATCGCTGCGTTAAAGGGATTGCATAGAGGGTAAAGGAGTAATCGGCTATCAGAAAGGTCAGCCCTGATATAAACACATCCTTGAGCAGTAGCACCTTTTATATTAGTAGAAACCAAGGCTGGTGAAAACAAGATTTGTGGGGGTCAAGAACTCCATTACGAGGAGCATAAAATCTTTCTATTCTCTGATGTTTGCCCAATGAAATATGGAAAGAAACATGAGTTATTGATTAACTGCTTAAAAAATAGAGACACCTTGGTCTGTGTGCCAGCAGAAGGAAGAATTTCTTATCAGCTTGCATTGGGACAGGAAGCATTACATTCCCTTGATCCCAACATGAAAGTAATTCAAGTTACTCTGCCTATTAAAAACAAGCTAGTGGTTATTACAGTGGGAACTGAGTGTACTTGTCCCACCCTCAGTTATTTAACTTTATCTCTCCAGATCCAAGGCCTGCAGGAGGACCAAAGGCTTCTTTCTAAAAAAGAGAAATTTTTGTGAGGTAGGGATATAAAATAATTGCATCCCAAATTCCCCCAGGAATGTTCCCCCCTTAAAAAAAAAAGAATCATATCAGCATGGTGGCTGAAAGAGTTGCGTTAACTTTTTAAAAATGTATAAGGTAGCAGAAGCTCTCCCAGCTTGGTTTAATCTTTACATAGCCTGGGGTGATTCTAGCAATCCCAAATTCTTTGTAGAAGGCTTTTTATCACATATATCCTGGAAAGGTCATGTGAACAGTGGTAACCTGAATACATTTACTAGACCAGGTTACCAGGTTCCCTTTGTTATGTATTTCCCGGGTGGACAATTGCCATTTGTAGGATTCACAGCTACTATAAATCACAACTTGAGAAGCTGGGCTAAGGGCTATACTTTATGTACCTCTGCAGAAGGAGAGGCTCCTTTTCAGGGCTTTCTTTTTCTCTCTTGAGGACTAGCTACGTATTCACATTCAGCAGTGCGGAACCTGGAGAAGAGCATATCAAAAAAGCAGGGGTGAAATCCTACTGGTTCGGACCGGTTTGGGCGAACCACTAGGAATTATGGGCATCAGTTCACCGAACCGGTAGTAATTACCCCTCCTTGGCCGGCCAGTTGCCGCTCACCTCTTCCAATCGCTCGATATTCCACAGAATTCAATGTTAAATGCAGCAGAGAGAATGCTAACTTTTCTCCCTTCACAACAGAGCTACTGCAGCATTCCCTTTTAAGGTAGTCCCCAGGAGGGAAGGGGAGGGGGGGAGCACTGGAATGGAGCCATTTTTGTGAAAGGCAGGAAAATGGGGAAGGGGATTTTCCTGTCTGTTATCCATTCCTCAATCTCAGCACAGACTGAGAGAAGGATGGTAGGCAGGAATATTCCCCTCCCCATTTTCCTGCCATTCGCGACAAGGAGTGGGAGGGGAGGGGCCAGTGAGGAGCCCCTCGATGTGAGTGATGTCGAGTTGGCCATGCCCACTCAGTCACATGACCTCCCCCCAACAAGCCATGCCCACAGAACCGGTAGGGGAATTTTTTTTAATTTCACCCCTGCAAAAAAGACTAACTTAGGTCCAATTCCCAAACTGGTATATTTATGAAAATCCAGCACTCCTTTCAGTATATAGCACTTTGGCACTGTGAGTTTCAGCAATGGTCAGCTACAATTTAAAGTGAAAGAAAAGATAGATCTTATTAACAATGTATATCTTATATACATTTGAGTTAACTTTTTTAAACTTGCCAGGTTCCCTCTACAACTTTATGTAGTTTAGAAAGATACTGAGTCTGATTATTTTTTTAAAAAAAAATGAGGAAGAGGAAGATGGTTTTACAGGTAGTCCTTGACTTACAGCATTCATCTACCGATGTTCAAAGTTACAACGTCACTGGAAAAAAGTGACTGTTTTTCACACTCAAGACCATTGCAGCATCCCTAGGATCACAACTGACTCATATTTATGATGGTTAGAGTGTCCCGAGGGTCTTTGAATATTCAAAGAAATGAATGGTATAATGAAATTTGGAGCATGGCAACAAACGATAAATTAACAACAGAAATTAAATTTAAAAAAGGGATGATTAAAACAAGCAATTATAAAGAAATATGGGGGGGGATTTTATAAAATCAGTGTTGGTGGAAGGCAAAGGGAATAAATCTACTCAAGAATATATGCTGTTTTGGAGGGGATAAGGGCACATTTAGAATATATTGTATATTTTTTAGCTGTTATAGAAGAATAAATATAAGGGGGAAAAATGGTTTCCGGAGGTGGCGGTGCACTGTATTTGTATTTTTTTTTCTTTTTTATATTTAGATGTGTATGTATATGTTCGTATTGTTTGCATTACCGTATATACTCTTGTATAAGCCAAGTTTTTCAGCACATTTTTTATGCTGAAAAAGCAACCCCCTCGGCTTATACTTGAGTGCCGGTGTTCTCCGGTCTCTCCCGCTCATCTGCAGGTGCCTGCAGCCTCTGGGTGGTCCGATAACTGCTGATATCACCGTTCTTCTTTTCTCCTGCACGCCAGCAGCTTCTGAGTTGTCCGTCTTACCCGTGCTTGGTCACGCCCCCTTGCTCCGCCCAAGCATTGCTGAATACAAGTACCGGTATATCTCTGGTCTTGGATATACAATACGTTTATTTACAGTACTTAGTCTGCTATATTTTATTTTTGAAATTTACCAGTAGCTGCTGCATTTCCCACACTAGGCTTATACTCGAGTTAATAAGTTTTCCCAGTTTTTTGTGATAAAATTAGGTGCCTCGGCTTATATTCTTATATTATACTCGAGTATATATGGGTACTTGTATTTAAAATAAATTTAAAAATTAAATTAAAAAAAAAAAACTAGTTGGGAAACCAGAAGATATCCCCCCCCAAAAAAAAGGAGTGTCCCGGAGGACATTTGATCACCTTTTGCGAACTTCTGACAAGCAAAGACAATGGGGAAGCCTGATTCACTTAACAACCATTACTAATTTACCAACTGCAATGGTTCAGTTAATAACTGTGGCAAGAAAAGTCATAAAATGAGGCAAAACTCACTTAACAAATGTTTCACCTAGCAACAGAAATTTTGGGCTCAGTTGTGGTCATAAGTTGAGGATTACCTGTTCTTATTAAAAATGTTGGATCTGAAAATTGCCTTGCTAAAAGCAAGAAGTAGGGTTTGGGGTATTTTTTTTTGGGGAGGGGGGGAGGCAATCTACACATTTCTCCTGTGAGGGTACCTGGTCCAGGGGACAGCAAGTTTTAGTCCCACCTATGGCATGAAAGCCAACTGGATCAGTGGTGGGTTGCCCCCAGTTTGCACTGGTTCTATAGAACCGGTAGTAAAACCGGCGGGAGGCTCCACCCACCGACCCTGACATCATCAAAACGCTTCTGCGCATGCGCAGAAGCTTCTGCATTTGCGCAGAAGAGCGCACACATGCGGCCCCGCTGCAAACAGGTAGTAAAGGTAAGTAGAACCCACCCCTGAACTGGATGACTTTGGGACAGTCGCGCTCTCTCAGCCTAACTCACCTCAGAAAGTTGTGGGGAAAATAGGAGGAAGAAAAATATGATGCATGTTCATTGCCTTGAGTTACTTATAAAAGTAATCAAGGCAGGATAAAATCAAACTAATAAAAAAGCTAATAAATAAAAGACAATCATCTGTATCATATGCCTTTCTGATTATGCATTTCTTCATATCACAGGCCGCAGCAGAGAGCAAAGCTGCTAACCCTGGAAACAAGGGAGATTGAAACATGTGTAGAGATTTTATACCATGCTGCATACATCTTTTCCTTAGGGAAATCGTTGTACTGCTACAAGAAAAAGGCGTGCTACTGAAACTATTCCTTGAACCTGGAAAGTTTATGCTGAGTCAGTTGCTGAGGTATTTTTGCAATGCTGTTGGACATTTATTGAACAATTAGATTAGTATGGCATACCCTCCTGTGCATCATAATTTTTCCAGAACATCTGCTCTCTGGGCACTGGTTCGTCTGTTCTTTTCTGTGTATTTGTTCCTTCCCCATACTGAGTAGCTACTCTTTGGCTGTGGCACAGTCTCTTCTATCATATATAGGAATCTTGATGTCCCACATTGTAAGAGAAAACTGGATGAGGGCCGGCATAGCTCTTTCTGAGTGAAAAAAAAAATACACTCTTGTGTTCTTGTACTCGAGAATAAGCATGGAGGAATGTCTGTGAAATTAAAATAGGAAACATAGCAGCACTGAAGAAATCTTATTGCCAACAAGAGATTCTGCAGGAGTTCCAACCAAAGCAAGCAACAGAGATATGGTGCCTGATATTGATTATATTTAAGAGCTGCAGTTAGATGCTCTAGGAAATGGGGTGTGGTAGGGTAGGAAGGATGCAGTGCACAGGCTATCTGTTTTTGTGCTTTGGACTGGGACAGTGTAATTAATTTTCTTTCCAAGAAGTTAGCAGACAATTTCCAAATTTGAAATTATTCCACGGCTGCAGGAATGAAAGATGTCAAAAGTTCTGCCTCACCAGTTCCCATTTGGTTTGAAGCCGAAGCAGTCTTTTTCAGAGGCACACTTAATGCAACTTGTTGGGGGGAAAAAATTCTCCGCAGAAAGAAAGAAAGGATCCAAATCAGAACTAATTTTGGTTTCCGAAAACTCTGCTATCATGGTATAGATGGTTTTCATTTTCTTTCAAGCCGTTTACTTTTCCCAGGGTTGCTTCCGAATGACTTCCAGAGTTAATTCTGCATGGTCCAAGAATGTAGTCATATAACATGTCCCAGAACAGGGATATGGGGGAGAGGGGATTAAAAAAAAAGTCAAGATGGCAGCAGCGACTGGGTGACGGCCCTCTTTTCACAGGTGTAACATATTATGAGTCTTGAGAAGTAAACCAGACAAGAAGCACACCCAGGAGTATTAGCTTTAAGTTTATTATAATGTTACATTAATAGAATCTTGCAAGTCTGAAAGTACATCTCACACCCCTCTTTAAGAAATTAGGGAGGGTCCTCCTGAGCTGTTTAACCATGCCCTCATTCCTTCTACAAGCTGAGCTGCCTCTTACCTGATGTAGTATGCTCTGGTCTGCAGCTCTTCCACCTGTCTCCCAAGGCCATTCCCACACACCATTACACATATGCAAAGCACATAAATGAGCTTTGATAGACAATAGCAGCCACACTACTGACTTTGTAAAACTCCCTTTCCTCCAGATGCATCTGTCCCAGAATCCCCCGCACCTCCTAGAAATTCCATTCAGAAATGAAAAACACAGTGACATTCATTTTTGTATCAAGGCTGCTTCTGTTTGTTTTTTTTTTTAAAAAAAATAATTTTCATTAAACGGTTTTTTAAAAAACAAAAAAAGAAATTTCTACAATTTTCTTTTTTACAATTTTTGCATCAGTAATCATTTCTTACATATCCATTTTTCTCCCCTATTTCAATTTACTGTTTATACATATGATTCTAATATTGATTTTTATATATATAAATAGCATTGTACTCAATTTCGATCATACATTCTGTGTCAGTTCCATTTCCACTTGTTTGTTGCTACATTTCAACTCCTGGATCTTCCTCATTTATTCTTTCCTTGCCCTTTATACCTCTCCTCTAACCATTCATACCATTTCTCCCATTCCATGTAGTATTCTGTTTCTTCCTTATCTTGTATTTCTTTTGTGAGTTTGTCCATCTCTGTGCACTCCAAAACTTTTTTGATCAAATTTTCTTCTGTTGGTATATTATTATTTTTCCAGTTTTGTGCATATATTATTCTTGCTGCTGTTGTAATATGTATAATTAAGTATTGAATTTTTTTGTCATATGTCCCTGGAAGTATTCCTAACAAATATATTTCTGGTTTCATCTCTATACACTGTCTGGTTATCTCTTCTAAAGGCTGCTTCTGTTTTAGACTCACGGAAAGCAGGAAGACAGTAGTAAACTCACAAACACTTTCTTTTTAAAAAAAATACCCTACACCCCACATTTCTGCACAAACATGACAAATTCACTCAGCACAGGCTTGTTTCTCTGTCCCTTGATGTAAGCCACAGATTCACTCACAAATGCTAGCTTACATTCCTATTAAGATTTAAAGCAGACATGTGCAGACGTGATCCCTGCCACTGAAGTCCCTTTTCTTCCTGTTTGTGCTGAGGATTGCAACCCTCTCTTCAGTTTCTTCTTTCTTTTCCTAAAAGGGAACTTGTAGAAATGGACTGTTTTCAAAAGCTCCCTGCTGTTGTTTGAAAGAACAAAAGCACACAATCTTGGGGAAGCAAAACAAGTGGGGGGGGGGGAGAGATTGCGAAGCCACTGCTTCTCGTGCATCGAAGAGTGGGAAGTTCTCTCTGGGGAGCACTGGGTGCAAATCTAGGAGACGTTTGTTTTCTTTTCAGTGATAGATTTTTTTTTTCTCAGCTATGTTGTTTTCCATATTGAGCCAAATGCTGTTGCCGTCTGTGGGCTCAACTGCGTTCTAATCTTGAGATATTTTCATACATGTTGGTCACGATGCTTGCATTGGATGGTTCTTGTTTTCTGAAACTAGAATTGCAAAACTCTTCTGAGGATTAACTCCGAGAATGGAGATTCATATGACTCTGCCAAATTGAAAAAAAAAAAAACCACTACAAAAAATAAAAATAAAATAAATAAGGCATAGAACTATAAATGTTCTTCAGGGCTACAGGTAGTCCTCGACTTACATCAATTCATTTAGTGACCATTCAAAATTATAACGGCGCTAGAAAAAGTGACCTAAGAGTGTTTTTCACACTTAAGTCCGTTGCAGCATCCCCAGAGTTACGTGTTCGAAATTCAACTGACTCATAGTTATGACTGTTGCTGTGTCCCAGGGATCATGTGATCATTTTTTGCCACCTTCTGACAAGCAAAGTCAATGGGGAAGCCAGATTCATTTAACAACCGTATTACTAACTTAATTACTGTAGTGATTCACTTAACATCTGTGGCAAGAAAGGTTGCAAAATGGGACAAAACTCACTTAACAAATGTCTCTGTTAACTACAGAAATTTTGTGGTCATAGGTCAAGGGCTACCTGTATCTTCTGTTGCTAATCCCTACAAAAGAAATGTTTCTCAGTCCATTTCTGGACTGATTTATGAAGCTCTTGAATGGAGAGCTTTAGTTTTGATATATGAGGGGTTAAAGAATTAAACAGTTTTGCAAAAATTATTGTGGGGATGATGCCTAACTTTGAATAGGTTTCGGCTAGGATCTCTCTACTTCTGAATCGTGATGCATTCACATGTTTTTAATTGCTTTTTTCATTCTTTGCATTCTGCATTAATTTGAAACTTTTTTAAAACATCTATTCAAAATTTACGCTTAAATATATTTATTTATTTTATTTTATTCAATTTGTATACCGCCCTTCTCCTAGTGGACTCAGGGCGGTGCACAGCCAGAACTAAAACACATACCAATACAAAATTTAAAATTATTAAAAGAATTACATACTTTCACCCAAATTTAAAACAATTTGAATTAAAACCCATTGACAAATTAAAAGCTAAAAAACTAAAAAAGACTAAAAAAGGGGGGGCAGCCCTGCTTGATGGAAAAGAAAAGTTTTCAGGGCATGGCAAAAGACCCGGAGATCCGATATCCTTCGTATCTCCGGGGGCAAATCGTTCCAGAGGGCAGGAGCTGCCACAGAGAAGCCCTCCCCCTGGGGGTTGCCTGGCCGATGGCACCATGAGGAGTCCCTCTCTGTGGGAGCGTACTGGTCGGTGGGAGGCTATCAGCGGCAGAAGGCGGTCCCGCAAATACCCAGGTCCTATGCCATGGAGCGCTTTAAAGGTGGTAACCAACACCTTGAAGCGCACCCAGAAGACCACTGGAAGCCAATGCAGCTCACGCAGGAGAGGTGTCACATGGGAGTGCCCCCTTGCTCCCATAATCCCCCACACGACCGCATTCTACACCAGTTGGAGCCTCCGGGTGCTCCTCAAGGGGAGCCCCATGTAGAGAGCATTGCAGTAGTCCAGGCGGGAAGTGACGAGTGCCTGAGTGACTGTGCGTAAGGAGTCCCGATCCAGAAAGGGACGCAACTGGCAAATCAGGCGGACCTGATAAAAAGCCCCCCTGGCCACAGCCATCATATGCTCTTCTAAAGACAGCCGTGCATCCAGGAGGACGCCCAAGTTGCGAGCCCTATCCGTGGGGGTCAATAACTAGCCCCCAATAGCCAGCGATGGCACCAGCTGGCTATATCAGGATGCCGGAAGCCACAGCCACTCGGTCTTGGAAGGGTTGAGTCGAAGCCTGTTACTCCCCATCCAGATCCGCATGGCCTCCAGGCACCGGGACATCACTTCAAGGGCATCGTTGGGATGGCCTGGGGTGGAGATGTACAGCTGAGTATCATCAGCGTACTGATGGAACTCCACCCCAAAGCCACGGATGATCTCACCCAGTGGCTTCACATAAATGTTGAACAGAAGGGGCAAGAGAACCGACCCCTGAGGCACCCCACAAACAAGGAGCCTCGAGGTCGACCTCTGCCCCCCTGCCAACACCGACTGCGACCAGTCGGAGAGATAGGAAGAGAACCACCACAGAACAGTGCCCCCCACTACCAACCCCTCCAACCGGCGCAGCAGGATACCATGGTCGATGGTATCAAAAGCCGCTGAGAGATCTAACAGGACCAGGATAGAGGAGCAACCCCTATCCCGAGCCCTCCAGAGATCATCCACCAACGCGACCAATGCCGTTTCCGTGCTGTGCCCAGGCCTGAAGCCGGACTGGAGCGGATCCAGATAGACAGCTTCATCCAGGTACCCAGGAAGCTGTCGCGCCACCACACTCTCAACAACCTTCGCCAAGAAGGGAAGGTTGGAGACCGGATGGTAGTTAGCCAAAACAGCCGGATCCAGAGCAGGCTTCTTGAGGAGGGGCCTCACCACCGCCTCTTTCAAGGCGGATGGCAAGACACCCTCACTCAAGGAAGCGTTGATAATCCCCTGGAGCCAGCCTCGCGTAACCTCCTGGGAGGCCAGCACCAACCAGGAGGGACACGGGTCCAATAAACATGTGGTCCCGTTCAGCCGCCTCAGTATCCTGTCCACGTCCTCGGGAGCAACAGGGTCGAACTCCTCCCAAATGGCAGTCTCAAGACCGGCACCCATCATCCCGTCTGTACCTACCCAGTCAGAGATCAAGGCTTCCCGAATCTGAGTGATTTTATCATGCAGATACTGGACAAAATCCTCAGCATAAATATATATTTAAATATGCTTTTTTTTTTTTTTTCTGGAGATAACTAAGTGTATTTTGGTAAGCTGAAACGAGCAGGCTTTGTAATAATGTTCAGAGAAATGTGAAAGAGAACTAAGCTCTGACCTACAAATCAGTTTGAGAGATACAGATGAAAACATGACATAATTTGAATTTGAAAAGGCAGAACTCCTCAAACATTCTTTGGTTCCATGAGTAAATTCAGTATACATTGAACTGGTTAGGGACAGCATGTAACTTTTACTAACAGAAACATAGGGGGGCATCTAACTCAAAAGCTATTATCTTAGAAAGCTGTAGTATATCAATATTTTCAAGCAGAAACCTAGTTTTTCTATATATAAACCAGGGGTGAAATCCAGCAGGTTCTGACAGGTTCTGGAGAACCGGGAGCAGAACTTTTGAGTAGTTCGGAGAACCGGTGAATACCACTTCTGGCTGGCCCCAGAGTGGGGAGGGAATGGAGATTTTGCAGTATCCACGCCCACCAAGCCATGCCACACCCACCAAGCCACAGAACCGGTAGTAAAAAAAATTTGGATTTCACCACTGATCTAAACCCTGTCAATAACTGGCCTATAGGTTTCGTCTCAATATTAATTGACATCTCAGAGGTGGGCAAAAGCTGATCTGTAGCCAGTTTCATTCATGAATGATCCAGTCTGAGTCATTTCTGGAGCATGATTTGGAAAAAAAACAGAGGACTAACGTTCTATTATCTAGTAGGACTAACGCCTAAAGGGCTAAAGAGTTTGACTTTCAGAATGGGATAGGTTATTTACTTGTTTATTTACTGGGTTTATATGCCACTTCAGACTAAGTCTAAGTGCTAAATTTGCAAAATTGTTGAAACTATTATAGAGAGGTAAAATGCCAAAATTGATTTAAAAAAAAAGAGTGGCAGGGTTTTGAGATATACTGGATTACACTCCAATGTTTTGTTTTATTTTAAATGAGCTGTAAGTTATTTTGGGTATTTTGAAACAATAAAAAGTGGCCTTATTGTGCAGAATATTTATAATACATTTTGGGAAATAATTTTGTTTTGTTTTTTTTAACGGGAAAGTAGTGGTAAGGTATAATAGTCTTCTTTTTGATTGCTGGGATGCTGATTGTCAGGGCTCAAGAGAAATAGAAGAGAAAAACGTATTGGTTGTTTTCATTAAAAGGAACCATTAACATGCTAGTTAGCCTATTAAGACAAATTGCCAAATTTGCTTTCACACTGTTGCTAAGGATGTGGGACACATGTTAAATGAAAAGGTAAAATTAATAATTTTAAGGTTGTTCCACTTATGTCTGATGGTGATCTGGTCCAAGGAAAAATTCTTAATTCACAACGAACTGTTGATCCCTGAATTTAATCCTACTTCTTTCTCTCCGCACAATTCTTTTCCCAAGGAATTCAAGTTCACTTTCTTGTGCAGCTGACACATCGCTTCCCTTATGTAGACCTCTTTGACCCTCGATTGACAACTAAGAGCTAGATCTTGATAGAAGATTTTGAACTGAAGCAAGGTAAGGTTGAGCCATCTCTTCCACCTTACATCAGTAACAATCTTGCTCAAATCTACTTTGTCATGTTATTGTTTTAGTACTGCCTTTGCTTTTGGTCTGCCCTGCATTTTAATTTTTTTTAAAAAAAAAGAAAATAGTAATGAACTTTTTCTTTCTGACTTTTCCATCTGCCCAAAATTAGTCCCATTTACCAAGGAGTACATGCCTCATTGTGGTCGGGTGAAGATACAGCTATAACTTACACAGATTCTGATTTTTGTTTCTTTTCAGTGCAATATATCTTACACTAGGTAAGTACCTTAATAGTCATACTGTTGTGGCCCGTACGTGGCCTGTGCAGCTAGTAGCTGATTTAGACAGTGAGGAGGCTGGTGTGATGCTGCGCCAGCAGCCTGTGCAGCTGGCACTCGAGTCAGACAATGAGGAGGCTGGAGAAGATGTGGTGCCAGGGGCGGGGATTCAGCCAGGGCCTTCAGAACCTCCAGAAGCTCCCTTAAGTGAAGAGGACGAAGAGAGGAACCTCTTCTCGATGCACGGGCACGCAGAGCTGCCAAAAGGCAGGAATGGCTCCTTAAGAGGAGGTCTTCTTGAGAGTAAGGCTTGGGGCTAATTGGCCACTCCCTTAGCCTATTTAAGGAGGAATGCTGACTGAAGCAATTTGCAGGGAACAACTTTGTTCACATACCTTCGTGTCTTGTCTTGCTTATCTTATCAGCTTCCTGCAAATTGCTTCTGGGCATTCTGCCAACCACAGTAAGCTTTCAGTTATTATTCTTTGAATTCTTGGCGGCTGTTAATGCAGTTAATTAACAGCCATTGTTGTAAAAGACTGGTTTATTTAGTAAACTAAGGTTTAAATGGACTTTGTGTGTGCTGCATTCTTTGGGGTCCGTAGCTGGGGCAGAACACATACCTATAAGTAGTATGAGCATAGAAAGGGAGATATAATATCAATGGTAAACAATATCTAGTAATGTTAATTTATACAAGAGTTCATGTGTGGGCTCTTAGTCAAGAAAAAGGTAACTTTGGATTAAAAATTGTCATTTTCCTGAAGCAAGCGTGTGACAGATCTAAAAGTAAGATGAGATGTTTTGCATTAGACTTTGGGGCCTGTCAATAGTGAGAAAATGTGAAGTATCACCATGAGGAAAAAAAAAGTCATTAATAGTTTGGGGGAAAAAAACCCCCACAACTGATTTAATTTATATGCTGCCCATCTCGCCCAAAAAAGCGACTCTGGACAGCTAATCTGAGAAAAATTAAAAGGGGAACCCGTGAATCTTTTTTTTTAAAATGAGGGAATGTCTCGATGTTTGATCAAATACACCTTAAAGCTGACCCTATTCTCTTTCCCCAGGCTTAATGCATTTTCCTGACCTTTGCCAACATCTCCTTTTCCTTCATCTTTGTTTTTGAGGATATTAAAGCAAAACCTCTGAACTGAACTTGAATTCTGGTGACCGCAGGGACATGTTCATGTCTTTTTTTCCGTAGGGCATGACCTTAGTTCTATCAAAGCCATGATTAGCATCCGGAACTTAGAAAAGCGTACACGAAATGTGAAATATGGAACTCTTCAGATTCAAAGAACCCAGGTGTTTCTTTACGATTCTTTCATCTCACAATTTTGGATATGGAACAGCAACATAATGCCCTTTTCACTGATACAGAACTAGGTTCAGTTGAAGCGGATATTAGACAGCCCGAGGAATGGTGGTCAGTGCAATATGTAGGTTGGCACCAAAGACATTGGTGTCCTCTGCCCTAAGATGGAGAGGGCAGAGGGCAACCTTTCTGTGGTCATGTCACACATTGTTTAGACTTTTTTTTGGCATTCGAAGGCTTCAGGGGCATAGTGGAATCATTAGTCTGTTTTGTGTTTTGAGAGACTTAGATAACTAAAAGATCAAATAGTTGAGTGAAGTCCATTGGAGACATAAGGCACATAATGAGCCTTAATTTTAACAGGAGGGGGAAAGAAGCACTTGGGTAGAACTTGACCATTTATTTGTTTGATTCATATACTGCCTTTTTAACATTTGAGTTGCTATTCATGACACTGCCTTTTCTATCTGACCTACAACAATTTTCTTTGTTAATTTTAACAGTCCTGTAATCCCTTGCATCAAGGTGGAGTCAGGGCAACTGAATAGAGCCGTGATGGTGAACCTATGGCACGCGTGCCACAGGTGACACGCAGAGCTCTTTCTGTGGGCACGCCAGCTGTCACCCCAGCCCAGCTCCACCGTGCATGCGCATACACCTCCCACTAGCCAGCTGGTCTTTGGGTCTCTGCCATGCATGCGTGGGGGGGCGGGGCCTTCCCCGATCTCCGCAGGTCCACCCTCAGTGTGCCGTACCTTTCTACTCCATTTCTGCCACCTGCACCAATCTGGAAGCCAAAACGGGGTATGGGGGTGCCACGCAAGCCCCCTCCCCCCGCACCCCATTTTGGGTCTGGAAAGCCTCCTGCACCAACCTGGAACCCAAAACAGGGCTTGGGGGCCCCGGGGCACGTGCATGGGGGGGCGCACATTGCATTTTGGGGGTTCGGGCACACATGTGTGCATTCGCGCACATGCACACGCACTTTAGGCACTCGACACCAAAAAGGTTAACCATCACTGGAATAGAGCTTACTGGCCATATGCCCTTCCCGATGCCTATCTGACCTACAGTAACCCTATGAAATTGGGTGATTGATGCAAAATCAGGCCCAGTGTCATCTACTGTGTTTCCATGACTGAGGCTGCCCTTATACTACAGTTTTCCCAGTCCTAGTTCAACAACAATGCTATAGCGCTATTGAGGGCATCTGGCCCATAGAATAAGGGATTCTTACCTTTATTCAGAGGGCATGTGAGATGGAAATTGTGGGTCAAAAGCTAAACAAACAAGGCATGGAGCATCACTAACAGATCTATATCTTTTAATCAAAAAGGGTGCAATTTAGTTAATTAAAATGCTTAGAAGAAGCTTAAATTAACAAATCGTTTGACCAGACCATAAACACAAAAGTATCTCTTTTGAATATGGTAAAACTGAAGCGTTTATAGAACGTGGTTACTCAGTCTTGGTTGTAGAATGTGGTTACCCCATTCATTAATAATGAATAGTCTATTAAGCAATTGTAATAGATCAGCAACCAATTTAGTCAAGATAATTTTATTTGTGAACTCTTCTTTAATTAAAGGAACTTCCTGAATATGCCTAGAAATATACACTGCTTGTCTCTTTATCGTTAATAGTTTCTCAAACAGTAACAGTGTTAGATTAACAATCACCAGAAAACATTATACATATTTTATGTGCTGTCCATAGTCACCCATTCATAATTCATAATACATTACTAAAGCATTTATTGATATCTGGGTTTTTTCTGCTACACCTGCATATTAGAAATACAATAAAATAACTTCCTTCAGATGTATGACTGTCTCTTGTGAAGACATGTTCAGTGTTAATATATTTCTCCAACAGCTCTGGTATAACAATGTCCATCATGTTTTCGCTGAGATTGATGAAAGCCTCTCTGTTTACTCTATTCATCCTGGATGGCAGGTTTCAGAAAAAATGGCAAAACATTTATCGGAAATGTTTCAGACAGTGAGATGCTCAGTTGCACATAAGACAAAATCGTTGGAATGTGGCTGCTTTTAACTCAAGGCTACTTGTTCAAAGGAAAGTCCACCTCAGATCTATAGGAAGACTATAGAGCTTTGATGGTGAACCTATGGAACGTGTGCCATAAGTGGCACGTGGAGACATCTCTGAGGGCACGCAAGCCGTCACCCTAGGTCAGCTCCACCATGCATACGTGGGTGCCTCTCGTTGGCCAGCTGATTTTTGGGTCTCTGCCGTGCATGCGGGAGATGTGTAAGCATGCATGGGGGGGGGGTGTTGCATGCACATGTGCAGGGGTGGGGGTGGTGCACCTCCTGTTGTGCCCCATTTTTGATCCCAGGAGGCTTCAGGGAGGCATGCCCCCATGCCCCGTTTTGAGCCTAGCAGGCCTCTCTGAAGCCTCCTAGGACCAAAAATGGGGCGTGGGGGTGGGGGGGGGTCACTCATGCATGTGCAAGGGGAGGGGGAGCATGGGGGGTCATGCACATATTCGCAGGGGGGCAGGGCATGGAGGTCATTGCATTATGGGTGTGGGCATGCATGCATGCAAAGGTTAGCCATCACTGCTAGAGAGCCTCCAGTTGAACATGGTATTTCACACCAGTAGAACCACCCCATTTGCTTGTAAGAAGTAGCTAGGATTCATGCTGGATATGTGGGCTATTTAGTAATAGCAATAGCACTTAGACATATATATGTCGTGCTTTACAGCCCTCTCTATGTGGTTTACAGAGTCAGCATATTGCCCCCACAACCTGAGTCCTCATTTTATCAACCTCGATAGGATGGAAGGTTGAGTCAACCTTGAGCCAGTCAGGATCGAACTGCAAGCAGTCAGCAAAGTTAACCTGCAATTCTGCATTCTAACCATTGTGCCACAACCATGTATTTGTTTATTTGCTGTATTTATAAAGCCCCACCCCAATCAACTAGGACTCTGAACCAACGCCAAAATAAAATAGCCATACAAATAGCCATTAAAAGCATTAAAAGATTTTTTTAAAATACACACACACACACACACACACACACACACACACACACACACACAAAATACAGGAGGAGAGTACAATGACCCAGAAGCAATATAATCATTTTATGGTAAAACCATGTCTTCAGGCCTTTTCTGAAAGGCCATCAAGGTCTGGGTCAACCCAACTTAGGCAGGGAAGAATGGGGAATCCCCTCTTGTTTTGTCACAAAAGGTTTCCTTGCCCATTTGCCTTTTAATAAGTGGTCTTTATAAGCCTGTTCTTTCAAATGTGACCTACAGGTAATCCTTGATTTACAACAGTTCATTGAACGACTGTTTGAAATTACAAACAGCCCTGTGACTTATGACCATTTTTCATACTTACGACCATTGCAGCATCCCTGTGGTCAGTGATGAAAATTCAGACCCTTGGCAACTGGCTCATATTTATGATGGAGGAAGTGTCCCGGGGGTCTTGTGATCATCTTTTGTGACCTCCTGAGAAGCAAAGTCCATGGGGAAGCCATGATAACTATGTTACTACCTTGTTTCCCTGAAAATAAGACCCAACCGAAAAATAAGCCCTAGCATGATTTTTCAGGATGCTCGTAATATAAACCCTACCCCCAAAATAAGCCCCCGTTAAGATTGTCAGCAGACAGAGGCTTTTAGTACTTTATTTTCCCCCAAAATAAAACCTAATGTGGAAAATAAGCCATAATGCGTCTTTTGGAAGAAAAATTAATATAAGACCCGGTCTTATTTTGGGGGAAAAACGGTAGGTTAACAACAGCAGGGATTCACTTAAACCAGGGGTGGGCAAATGTGGCTCTTTTACAGCCTGTGGACTTCAACTCCCAGAATTCCTGAGACAGCCAAGCTGTTCTGGGAGTTGAAGTCCACAGGCTGTAAAAGAGCCACATTTGCCCACCCCTGACTTAAACAACTGTGACAAGAAAGGTTGTAAAAGGAAGAAACATTCAGGTTTTTATGAAAAGGTGTCTTTTCCTCAGAGAAGGACCGGAGTTCTGTATAAGCCCTGCAGGAACACTAACTGCAGTCAATGATAGCATCACAAGTATAATTGTCATTAACTCTTTCTCTGATAATCTTATGCTGGCATAGTTAAAGGAGCCCCAAAAAGAAGTTTGTTTTTTTTAATGCCTTGCTGCTGCAGAGAATTTTGAATGTTGCCTCAGAATGAAATGCTGTATCTGAGCATATGCCTAGGTTGTGTTGTGGTGTGTGTGTGTGTGTGTGTGTTCTGAATTAATCTTGCCCTCCTAAGCAGCATTAGGAAAGCTTGCAGGTCTGAATCAGTTCTACAGAAAATTCCCAAGAATGATGATTTTAAAGAATATCATTTCTTCAGAGACAGTTTTCTCAACTTCCAGCAGCCTTACCACCTAGATTAATGCAATTGAGATTAAGACACCCCCCACCCCCACCCCATGCTACTCAAACACCATCCTCCTCCTAATGGGATTCAGAAGCCTAAACAACTTGCTCACAGAGCAACCTGCAAGATTAACGATGTGTCGTCTTTTTCGTATTGCACCAAATTTCTCTCTCTCTCTCCCTCTCCCTCTTTCTCTCTTTTTTCTCTCTCTCCTTTTTTAGATAGTGCACTCCAGATTGATTTGTGGCCTTTGCCCAATTCCATACATCTTGAATTTGACAACTTTTCTTTTATGAGCTTGGTTTTTATGAGCCTCTGCAAGTTTAAACTGCATTGCTGTTAACTTTTCCTTTGAAGCCAGTGGGAATTAAAAGTGGTTGTAAGGGTTGAGTAGGAAATTGGTAGCGTCTGTGGAATGAAGGGGAGTAAACTCTGAGCAGCTTATAAAATTCAAAAGAAAATAATAGGAAAATCAGGGAGGAAAAAGAGAAGGGAAAAGTGTAGGGGAAAGAGAAAAGAAAGAAAGAAAAACGTTGACTTCCGACTCCTTTTGGTGCAGTAGAATAAGGTAATAGCATCAAAACCCAACTTTATACTTTTATATAATAATACAAACTAGCTGTTTCTATAAGAACAAACCTATCTAATTGGCAAGATCCAAAATCAAAGTTTCATTTTTTTTCCACCTCAAACACAAAGTCCAAAAGTGGTTTCCAAGTAGAAACAAAATTAATGGTGTTCTTTTCTTTAATCAGAGCAGCCAGTTTGGCCATCTCTGTTAACTCCATCAACTTTTGCAGCCACCCATCCATTATAGGAATTAAAGTGTTCTTCCATTTTTGTGCATAGAGTAATCTTGCTGCTGTCAACTTGTATAACATCAAAGTCCCATTTTTTTCCAAATCTTTTCTCATTAAACCAAAAGAAAAGTTTCTGGTTTTATCTTTATATTCACTTTTAAGAATCTTCTGTCTTAAGATGTGAATCCTACTCCAATATTTCTTTGTTTTTTCACATGTCCACTGTAAATGATAAAAGGTCCTGGTGTGGTATAATTTTTGTAATTCCAAATATTTTGGACAATTACTATTTCTATTTTCTATTTGATCAGAAGATGTGGAGAGACCTGGTCCATAGACTCGCCAAGAGTTGACTGAATGAATATCATCATCATCATCTTCTTCATCATCATCATCATCATCATCATCATCATCATCATCATCATCATTTTCTCTTCAATTTTAGAGTTAACTTCCGCTTGAAGCTCCTTTCACTATGCCAGTATAAAATAATCAAGTAAAGAGTTAATGATAATTGACTCCTTAATCACTTATTCCATATGGACTCAACTCATTGCCATTGGGTTTACACAGAATGGTGGTTCTTCTTTGAGGAGGAAGAGGAGAAGGACATCCTTTCATAAAAGGAGCCTGGTGGTGCCTGGTGGAGCCAGGCCTGGTGGAGCCTGGTGGCGCAGCAAACTAAAGCACCGTTATTAACATCAAGCTGTCTGCAATTACTGTAAGTTCAAATCTCACCAGGTTCAAGGTTGACTCAGCCTTCCATCCTTTCTAACATGGGTAAAATGAGGACCCAGATTGTGGGGGCAATAAGCTGACTTTGTATAAATATACAAAAGTATGAAGGCTATTGCTTAATGCATTGTAAGCCGCCCTGAGTCTCCGGAGAAGGGCGGCATATAAATCAAATTAAAAAAAAAAACCCTCAGCAAGCTACAAGCTAAGTGAACAGCCATTCTCAAAGCTGGTATGTAGTCTTCCCAAGCTGTCTCCTGGTCTTCTTGATCAAGTATCAAAATATATGATTAAGAAGGAGGCACTCAACCTCTTAGAAGTTCCTGATACTGAAATAGCTATAAAACACTTTTTACAAATAAGAGAGGCATGCCTACAGCATAGAGCATAGATGAGAAATAAAAAACCTTACAAAGACCACATTAAAAGGAATAGCCAACATTCCAGAAGATAGGCTTAAGATATAGAAGCATCTTGACAGATTTGAACAGTGGGCGCTATCTAACAAAATGAAATTCAATGGTGAAAAAGGTTCTACATTTAGGGAAGAAAAACAAAATGCACAGGTACTGTGTATGTGGTACCTTGCTCAATAGTAGTAACTGTGAGAGGGATCTTGGAATCCTAGTGGACAATCATTTAAATATCAGGCAGCAGTGTGCAGCAGCTGCCAAAAAAGCCAACACAGTTCTAGGCTGCATAAACAGAGGGATAGAATCTAGATCATGTGAAACATTAATACCACTTTATATTGCCCTGGTAAGGCCACACTTGGAATACTGCATCCAGTTTTGGTCGCCACGATGTAAAAAAGATGTTGAGACTCTAGAAAGAATGCAGAGAAGAGCAACAAAGATGATTAGGGGACTGGAGGCTAAAACATATAAAGAATGGTTGCTGGAACTGGGTATGTCTATTCTGATGAAAAGAAGGATGAGGAGTGACATGATAGCAGTGCTCCAATAACTACAAACAGGACACTAAAAGTAGAAACATTTAGAAAGGTTGGTTGCCACAAAAAGGGACTCAAGCTATTCTCTAAAGCAGGGTAGGCCAAGAAGCAATGGGTGGAAACTAATCAAGGAGAGAAGCAACTTAGAATTAAGGAGAAATTCCCTGACAGTTAGAACAATTAGTCAGTGGAACAACTTTCCTCCAGAAGTTGTAAATGCTCTAACACTGGAAGTTTTTAAGGAGAGATTGGACAACCATTTGTCTGAAGTGGTGTAAGGTTTCCTGCCTAAGCAGGGGATTGGACTAGATGACCTCCAAGGTCCCTTCCAACTCTGTTATTCTATTCTAAAAGTGGAACCAATCGCTTCCCCTTTTGCAGTAGTCACACTTATGTCAGAAAACCTACTCTTGGATACCAGGAGTTGTTCAACAAGGTCAATGCAAGACACTTCATCACTGACGAATAGCAGAATTGGAGATTTGGTCAAATGCTTTTCCTAGGATGGCAGAGAGATCTATGAATGGCTTTATGGGGTAGCAGCTGGACTATCTGGGAAACTGTTCAAGCCCAATTGTTCTTTGGCTGTCCCAGCCATGGGTTCTTCAGGGGTTTATATGCTGTGGACAGCTAGCCCAAATCTGATCAAACAAAAGACAAATTCTGAGTATAATTAGTGGCATCTGATCCAAGGCCATTTTTGTTTCATTCAACATGGGCTGTTTCAGTGGTGAGCTTGATAAACCTTTCCAGGATTCACTGATATGGGATTTCA
This sequence comes from Pantherophis guttatus, assembly GCF_059756535.1. Lineage (NCBI taxonomy): Eukaryota > Metazoa > Chordata > Lepidosauria > Squamata > Colubridae > Pantherophis > Pantherophis guttatus. The sequence continues at coordinate 141,803,747 of NC_142064.1, forward strand.
AACCACAGGTATTTCTAATGCAGGATTAGGAGTTGTGAGTTTCTGCCAACTCATTAAAAGTATTAAGCAGTGCAGAACTGAAATATTATCTATCATTATTTCTATAGCAGCTCTATGCCAGCTTAGTTTACATATAAATATTGATATCCGTGGCTGACCAAGCATTTCTGATCGCAATCACTAACAGGAGACATAAAAATTTTAATTCAGTACAAATTCCTAACAACATAAAAGCAGAATCACTTGGAAAGACCAAATAATTTATTGAGTACAAATGTCTTTGTGAGGTGGAAGGTCATCTTAAAGGTATTCAAAGCTGGAACTATTCTATCTAACTGTAGCCATAGGGATTTTATTCAAATCCAGTTCAGATTTTATTTCATGTATTTATTTAAAATATGTGTACAGGTAGTCTTTGACTTACAACCTTTTCATTTAGTGACTGGTCAAAATTACAACAGCACTGAAAAAGTAATTTATGACTGTTTTTCAAACTTACAACCGTTGCAGCATTCTCATGATCATATCATCAAAATTCGACCACTTGGCAACTGACTCATATTTATGATTGTTGCAGTGTCCTGCAGTCAGGTTATATAATCTTTTGCAACCTTCTGACAAGGAAAGTCAAATGGGAAACCAGTTTCACTTAACAATTGTGTTACTAACTGAACAACTGCAGTGATTCACTTAATAACCATAGCAAGAAAGGTTGTATAATGGGACAGAGCAAGTGTCTTGCTTAGCAACATAAAGTTTGGGCTCAATTGTGATCATACGTCAAGGACTACCTGTATTGCCACCTGTCTTAAAACCAAACTCTGGGCATCTCACAACAAAAGATAAAACAAAAATCACAGTGAAAACAATAACAATCTTGTGCCACAACCAAATTGCCCCAGTGCCTATAATATTCTCCTCCAACTTCACCCTATCCCAATGTTTCTGGGAAAAGCCAACTCTTAAATGCTTTCTGCAAGATTAAAAGAATAGGGGCCAATCAGATCAGAAGGGGAAGAGTGTTTCATAGATAACTGAGTGATGATGAGGAGAATGTCTGAAGTGGGCTTTAATGAGTGGACAGGCTCATATAAAAGGAGGCCTTTTTTTTTTTTTTTTTTTTTTGCAATAATTACATATGACTCTATAAGTATACCTAGGAGAAGAGCTGGCAGTGTTGGGGGGCAGAGTAAAGCAAGTCATCCATTTAGAATCCTTGCACTCCCACAAGCACTCCAAGTCGAAACCTTCCTGAATACTATTGACCCTTACCTGGTGCCAGTTTAGGGTTGAATTTGAGTTGACCAGATTCATGTGTATAGGATTGAATAAATCTGGGCTGCAACCTTATGGATGGTTCTGATTCTTTGTACCTCACATTATACTGGTGATGATCTTGTGTAGTTCTGGCTGAGAAAGGTATAAGAAATACATATATCAAGAATTCTAATGTTATGTAGACTCTTTCTCAGACTTCAAGAAGTTGAATTCCTTCCTTCTGCACATAATAGCCCATGCTCCTTCCCTGCCACACCATTAGCCACCTGTTCCATTGATGAAGTGTGGGGTAATACATTTACACAGGTAGGAACATCTGCTGCATTTGTACATAAAGATCTATGGATTGGGACCTAACTTAAGGGGGGGGGACCTCTCCTTATAAGCAAATCGAGTTTTAGATCACTTTTCTTTTAGTTGGGGATAATGGCATAGCAAGGTCATAGCTTCCTCTATCACTCTTCTAGTTGGTTGGTTTTTATTCCTGATTTTCAGAATTCAAAATCCATGATTTTTATTCCTGACTTTATGCTGTCCACTAAGGACCAGTAAAACAGAGACACTTGAAAAAAATGTCAAAGTCTTGGCAGCCAGAGACTTTTTTTTACTGCTTTATACCTCTCCATGCAGGAAGGTGTCTAATGAAGCTATGAATTGAAAAAAATAATAACGAATCTAGCATTTAACATTTAAAAAAATGTTAATTCAATATTATGTAGGCCTCCTCTAAAGTAACTAACTAACCAGTGAGTGCTACAGGACCTTGATATAGGGCAAACTATATTTTATGTTAAAGCTGTAGGAACTCTGAAGGGAAAGCAAAACTAAGCAATGAATCTGATAGTTTTCCTCAAGGATTTATTTGCTGCAAATCATCCTAGATGTATCAAGCGTGTGACTTCATTAAGTTCAGGTTCTTGAACTTCAACTGAATTAAATTCTACATCATATTTAATAAGTGCAAGGTCTAGGGATGTTCATATTTCCACTACAAGCGTGTTGGGAAATGAAATTAGGTGAGTGGTTGAAAATATTTTTTTAAAAAGATGGCCTACTGTTTTACATTTTTTGTTTGTTTGTTTGTTGTAAATCTTTAATTTTCAATAAAATTGAACTCTGAATGAACTGGAGGAAAAGTGAAAGACCCAAAATAGGAATCAAGCATTAAACTTAATAAAAAGGAGTTCATAAAACAATTATTTGTGCATAGTGTGATATGCAACACACCATCCCTCTCTCTCTCTCTCTCTCTCTCTCTCTCTCTCTCTCTCTCTCTCTCCCATCCATCCATCCATCCATCCATCCATCCATCCATCTATTAATGCTTAAAATATTTTAAGACTTTGTCCTTCAGTGTAAGAAAAGGAAGGAGAATTGTTTTTGAAGCCAGGGTCTATAATGTATACTTTGACTGAAGTATACTTTGACTGAAGGCAACAGGGAACATAATTAATGCATACTATTATTACTATTATTAGATCAATGGATTTTCAGTTCCCTTTTCACAAATGATCCTAAAAGTATTTATTTAGAAGTCAATTTGTTTACTTTTTTCATCATCAGCTCATAGGAATATGAGTCTATAATTCTGAATAGCATATAAAAATACACAAAAATAATTTGCCTGCATAGACACATACCCACACACAGACACCCACACACACATTTATCTACCAGATCAATTTTGCTTGATTATGCTGTTTATTAAATTTTCTTTAACCGTCACTAACCACTGCAGCATTCATAACGGGAGTCTCTCCTAGAGAGGTACATGATTACAAAAATAAAATGGCAATCTATTTAATGTAATCTCTTTTACATTACGTTTAACCACTATGGTTTGTGTGCATCAGGGTAAGGAACTCTCGAGGGGAGATGAGGGGAGATGAGGGCTGCTATTTCTCTGACCTTGACAAAGGCTTAAACTGAAGCTTTTGTTTTCAACCAATTTTCTAATGTTTTGCTAAACCCAGAGCTTTTTCGGTCTGTAGGCGCGTTAAGGCTCTAATCCTACAAATGCTTAATTTGACTCAGTTGACCTGAGCGCAGGATGGAGAGTGCTGAGTTGTGAGTCCAAAGTTGAGCAACAAAATGCTTTCCTAGCTATAGAGAGAAAAATGACACAATTGTGGAGAGGGCCTTCCCTTGATATTAAGATCTAGGACTTGCTCAGAGTCAGCTGCTTCCTGGGAATCATGAACATGCAGAGAGGCAAAATGAACAGATGTGTATTTAGGCAGTAACTGTTTCTTTTCCTTCCTCCCCTTGGAGACCAGCAGGGTACCCAAACGCCCTGTCAGCAGGGGAGGGGCACTAATTGGCTACAACTTGCCAGTATGTAGAAAAAGAGCATCGAAAAGGCAAGGTTACCTATGGCTTCCTGTCTGGACTAAACCACTAAGCCATCTTGAGAAGTAAAGGAATGTGTGTGGAGTAACAATGTGAGAGAAGTTTTGAGCCTGGGGCAGGGTTATACTCCTTTGTTAGTTTTGATTTCTGCATGTTCCTTCAAGTCAGTCTTGACTCCAGGCAACTACTTGGAATGTCCCTGCAGGTTTCTTGGCAAGTTTTTTTTTTTTTTTTTTTTGGAAGTGGTTTGTCCTTGTCTTCTTCCCAGGCCTGGGGAGAAGGGGGACTGGCCCAAGGTCAATCAGCTGCCTTTGTGCCTAAGGCTGAACAGTTTTCTTTTCGTATTTATAAGACATATCTTATTAAACAAACTACACACTCAGAGTACATAAATACACACACATATACACATATATAAATGCACGCAACACATTTGCGCGTAATGCTATAAATAACAAGTGATACTACTTAACAAAATAACAAATGTCTCTTTTACCTTGTGTTCTTAACTACAGAACATTTTTTGCAATCAAGGCAATATTAGCAGGGGTTTTTTTTTTTCTTCTTCTAGTCCTTCAGCCATATAAGTTGTTGTGGAGAAAAGTTAGAGATAAGAGTGCTGAATGCCTAAAAATAAGTTGGACACGAACCTAGCAAGTAAACATATCAAAGATTCATTGACAGGATTGCAATTCTGTTTTTCTCTTCTTATAATCTGGGGTTCCAAGTTGGAGTGTGTGTGGGTGGATATGTAGGGTCATTTTAGGCCAATCTTTTGTGCAACAGGGACTGGTTCTGTGGAGAGAGTTTTTTTTCCTCAGACTGGAGAGGGTGTCATTTCATGTTCTGCCTCCATCCCGCAGATGGGGCTTCATTTATTTGTGAGGCCTGGTTTCTGGCATGCCGCGGACCATTGCTGGTCCACAGATCAGGGGTTGGGGACCCCTCATTTAGGCCATTGTCATCCAGTGTCCTGCTTCATGCAGGAATCCATATTAAAGGAGCCTCAAACAGTGGTGAAATCGAGATGGTTCTATCCGGCTTGCGTGAACCGGTAGCGCCAGCAGCGGGAGGCTCCACCCACATGCCCAGTCCCATTTTTGACATTTTTGTGCATGCATGGAAGAGGCGCGCATGTTCACATTTGCAAACCAGTAGCGAAGGTAAGTAAATTTCACCCCGGCCTCAGAGATGGCTTGAACACATGCAAGTGAAAGGGGAATCCAACCAACTTTTTGATTAATTGGCTCCACTGCCTGTTTTTTTTGTTTGTTTGTTTGTTTTTTAATGTTAGGGAGCTTTTCTAGATTCAGGTGAAACCTATTATCCCATGCCCTAAACTTGATGAATTGCACCTAGGGTGTAGAAGAAGCTTGCTAATAGTCTGTACATATTCTTTGCATTACCTTTCAGATATCCTATAGAACAAAGAAAGTGCCAGGTGAAGGAGAGCAGAAGTATTCAAAAGAATAACAGAAATAGAGAACAGATCTCAGGCTTCTTCAGTATAACAGCCTTTTCTGCATATGAACAGTCCTCTCTTCCTAAAAGCAAACATGCACCTTTCCTTCAATCACTCTTTGTAGGGCTTAATTTTTTGGCTTCTAGTCATCATTGCTCTTCTCTAAGCCTGTCCCAATTTCTTCTAAATGTGTCAAGGTAGGATACTGTATAATCAAAGCAGAATAAACATTTCCTTCTCTTGATTTGGAAATTTACACCTCCGCTGAAGCAGCATAAAATTACATTTGCCCTTTTTCAAAAGTACATAATTCATACTCACTTTGCAATCAATTACTATTCCTGGATTATTTTTCACAAAATACTGATACTAATATCTCAAGGATTACTTCTGTTCCATCCCATGCTTATGTGTTTGATTATTGTTTACTAAATCAATATTATGTTTGTTGCTGTGAGATTTCATTCTGCTACTTTCAGCCATTTCTCTAGCCAAGGTAGTTTTGAAATGGATTTGTAGTATTGTGACCAATTTTCAGGCAAGTCATGAATAAACATATTGAAGCATACAGTCTCAGGACTAATCTTCTGGCACTATGGATGATAGCTGTCTCCAGTTTGACAACAGATTGTTTCAGTGCAATGTCCAAGCCAGTCTAATGTCCAATTTCTATTTAATTCATCATGATAACCAGCCCATATTTACATTATAATATCATCAGGTACTATGTTAAATGTTTTGTTGACAACAAGATCTATTGTGTCTCAGCATTCCCTTATTCTGTAAAGGAATTTACCCTTTCAAAAAGTCATATAAGGTTAATCTGGCAGCATTCTTTCTTGAAAAATCCATTCCGACTTCTGATTATTACCGCATTACTGTAAAACACCCTCAAGCTGTTTACTTGGAACAATCTTTTTTTATGAACTGCTCTAGAATGTTCTTAGATATTGATCTGATAGATCTATAACTCCCTGATCTCCTTTTCTCCTCTTTTGAAGATGTTTGATCTCTTCCACCTGGCGCTCCCTGTGTTCTCCAGCTTTTCTTAAAGATTATATATAATGCATATTATCAGCAAATCCCTTTTCTAGCCAGAAACATAATTTATCTTGGTCGGAAGATTTATATGTTTTCACAATAGTGATATTCCCAACTATTTCCATGTTTCTATCAATCTCACAGTTAAGTCCTGTTCCTTCATCCAACTGATCACAGATTACTAGTGGAATACATATTTAGTTCAATAAGATGAATCAAAAAAGGAACCAAATAGTTTTACCTTGTCTTTGTTTCCTGTAACATCTTATAGTAGCCATAGAGTAGCTACTGTACTGATTTGTCTCCTTCTGTGTTTTCTTGTGAATGTATCTTTAGAAGCACTTTTGTTATTCATAGCTTGCTTTATCAACCACAGTTAGGATTCCTGACACCACATCTACTCTTCTAAGCTAATTTTATATACTCATCCTTGATTTCATGGCTCCTTTGCTATCTTCCATGGATATCCTTTTTGTTGATGTATCAAATCTTGTTGGGCTTTGGGAGACAATGGACAACAGAGGGACCTGGTGTGCTATGATTCATAGGGTCACAAAGAGTCGAATATGACTTAGCAACTGAACAATAACAACAGGAACAACAACATCTGATCTTTGCAAAGTTTTTTTTAGCCAGATACATTGATTTCTTCTACTGAACTGAATGTCAACCCTGAAGCTGATCTGACCAGAGCCATAATGGAGCTTCAGTGTTGCCACACTGGAGCTGAGGGAAAGCGAGGGGGGATTAGAGATAGAGGGGGTTGTGTAGCCAAAATTAAATATGATCAGGAACCAAAATTAAATTAGGAACCAATGTCTTTGGTTCTCGTGAGAACCAAGGACATTCTCACACCTGGACCGTGGAAGGAGGAGTGAGGGCACCAGACAACCAGACAGCGGCTTGATTGGACCATGTGACTGATTGTTTGGGGTTGTGGGAAAACTTTCTTTTTTAATTAGGTGAAAACCTCAGGAACCTTCAGAGTCGGTTTTCATCAGATCTATGCCAATATGATGTTTCCAATAAAGCTATTCTTTGAGGAATTCACCTGCCTCTGTGTTCTGCTTGCTATGGGTGTATTACTTGGAACCCTGACACTGAAAACAAATGATTAGAAAAGTAATACCCGTGGCTACTGGTGTAGCCCTGCCCATCTCCCTTTGCATCGTGAAATGCAACCACCTTGTTTTAACCTTCTTTTCTGGCAGCTAGAACAGCTTAGAGCTGAAACGCTAATCTCCAACCACTAATATTCATTTTCAATGACCTAGAGACATTGAAAATGTTTGGGAAAAATTGGTGGGTGGTTGCGAGAAAGGGCTTCATTGTATAGTACAACTATAGAGGAGGAGGGAAAAAGTCCCTGGCACCTGATGAGCTGGGGAATTCCCAACATTGAGAAGAAGAGTGATACCTGGAGAACCCAGAAGGAGAGTCAAATGGCACGGAGAGCTGAGAGAGGGGGAAAAGGCTGAAAAACAAATGCCTACATTTTAAAAATAGAATCTTGAAGAAATACCCAAAACAGCATATCCCCCAGTATAAAGCTCACACAGAAACACTTCTATACGGTTTTTATTTTTATAATTAATCAAGGCAATTGCTTGTTGCCCAAGTTCTTTTTTCAAGAAATTAAATGTGTTCATTACCCAAAATGTTTGCTTGATTGATGGAGGTAGAAGGCACAAGAGAGAAAGAGCAGAAAACTGAGTAAAGGAAGAGCAGAGGAGGTATGATGGGGATCCCACCAGTCAAGGAATTTCAGGGTCCAGAAGAAGAGTCTTCTGTGCCCTAGCTTTGGCCCTTTGGAACATCTTGTCCCCAGGGGGAGAGCTGATCCCACCCTCCTGAATTTCCACAAGAGCCTGAAGATTTGGCTCTGCCAGTTGGCTTGGTGCCCCAACAGGAGACTATCATGTTGGAGGTGGTTAATGGACCAATAGCAGATCTCACCTCAACCCCTGCACGTTCTGTTCTCTCCATCCCCATCTTTTTACCATAGTTTTAACCATAATTTATATTTTAATTGCTACTAGAGATATATAAAGTATATATTTCTATAGTTGTATTGCTTTTAACCTTGCAAGCTGCCCAGAGTTGCTTTGAGGCAAGATGGGCAGCAAAATATTGCTGGATAGCCAGATAGCCAGACAGACAGACAGACAGACAGACAGACAGACAGACAGACAGATGATAGACAGACAGACATGAATTCCTTTGACCCTCCTTTTCTCACAACTGCTTCTCTGATTTTTTCTATAATGTCTTGGGATTAAAAAAAATAATCAAGATATCCATGAATTAATAATTGTCTTTAAGGATACTCCTTATAATATAAAGGAAGACAAAGAAATTGTGCTAAGGAATGTTTCCTTTTAGTTTGATAGACTCTAGCAAACTCAATGTTTGTACCACTAAACTGCCATTACGCGGCTCTAATTCCACGTAATGTACGTGCAGACACTTTCTTTCTTTCTTCTAAACAGGTCTATGAATAATCTTAAACAGATCATCCTGTACTGATGTTCTATAATTTGGTCAATATTTGGCCATATTATTGTTGCACTAAACCATATGTGGGGAAGGGGACTCAAGGACTCATAAATGTGGAGAACTGAGTATGCATATTTTCCCCCTACTCTGTCTGCACAAATTCTAAATTATGGAGTATAAGTCTGTGATGGTGAACCTATGGCATGCATGCCAGAGGTGGCAAACAGAGACCTCTCTGCTGGCATGCATGCCATCACCCCAGGTCAGATCTCTATGGCGTTTCTTTTGTGAGCTTGTTTCCCTGCAAATGACGAAACAGAAGCTTACGAAAGAAAAAGATCTTACCTCTTGCCGTGCTGCTGGTGTTGGGATGCCCCGCCTTCCGCCGGCCAGCTGGTCTTCGAGTCTCTGATGTGCATGTGTGCATGTCTGCACATGTGCATGTTTCCATTGTGCATGTCTGTGCATGTGCACATTTTGTGCACATCGACAGTTTGGGCATGCGCACATACACAGTTTGGGCACTCAGTGTCTAAAAGGTTCGCCATCACTGGTATAGGTTATACAACATGTGCATTTGAATGGATGTTCAACATTCTAAAAAAAATTAATAGAGATTTTGGAGTACTAGATATGTCCTTCGGAATTCTCAATTTTTCAATCCTCTATACAAATTCCTGAATAGTCTGCCATTTTATAAGAACATTTAAAAAACAGTGCTAAATTCAAGTTCCTGCTGAAAAAGTAGACAGTAGGGACTCAGAAGTCCGTAAAATGTTTTTTTTAAAAAGACAAGCATATCTAGTCACATTACTTCTTTTAACATTTTCTCATGTAGGTTATGTACAAAGCATGTTCTGATGTTGTTTTTTGTCTGGATTGTAGCCTTTGCATAGGAGAGTGTGATTTTTCTTGAAAGATCAATTGTCGAACAAATTACCAAAATTTCCTTAGAGGAGTCTGGAACTGTTTTGAAGAAACTTCCTAAATGAGGCAAGTCATGTATCTTTTATAATAGGTTTCTGCAATAGAGTTTTAGGAGCCCTGACAACAGATAGTTGCAGAGTGCTAGGTTCAATCAAAATGATACTTTTGAATGCAAGTCTCGTTATCATTGTCTGTCCATCAATATTTGAATCTCATGTAGTTAATAATAGCATGCATAGTGAGGTTTTTCCTTTCCTTTCCTTTCCTTTCCTTTCCTTTCCTTTCCTTTCCTTTCCTTTCCTTTCCTTTCCTTTCCTTTCCTTTCCTTTCCTTTCCTTTCCTTTCCTTTCCTTTCCTCCTGGGGTTCTTCCATAGACTTTTTTTTTTTGTTCAGAAATAGCAACATGTCTGTTTTCCTGCACTCCCCACTCCCATTGGCCATATTGGCAATTCTGACTCATCTGAGTTTCCAGGTAAAGGTATGTGTGGGTTCAAATTAAACAACAACCAACCAAGCCCATTCTTTCTGTCCCCCTCTCTCCACTCATATGGAATTTGGCATTTTTCTCCTAGGGAATTTTGTGTTTTTTTGCAGAGGCAGTGCTAGTTCAAAATCAGTCTGGTGTAATGTAGTCCTTCTGTTGCTTTTCAAAGTTTTCCCCTCGAGGAAATTCTTTCTCTCTCCCTCCCTCCCTCCTTCTCCTCCTCCTTCTCTCTCTCTAAGTTTCTGAAGCAACAATAAAATGAAACCTGACAGAGTTTCCCACTATAACACTTACCAGAGTTTTGATGAATGCATCTTTCTCCTCCCAGAGACAAGGTCAAGGTAGGTAGAAATAGATAATAGATCTTTTTCTGGGCTTCCCTCTTTCTTTACTTATAGCCAGCCTGTTCTTTCTTGGATTCTTTATCACACAAATGTGCACAAGATCTCTCCCAGCCATGCAGGTGTTCTGCCTGAAGCTCATACCTGAGCGCCTGTTTTACATGCAGAAGGCTGCAGGTTTAACCTCTGGCATCTCCAGTCTGGGTTCAGAAAGATTCTTGCCTTAATTGCCTGAGGGAACCTCAGTTTGGGAAGGGAGATGTTCGCAGTTGATTTGGGGGTTTTGTGTGAGAGTGTGTGTGTGTGCCGGAATTTTGTTATAGCAGGGCATACTGTATCTCAAATTCAGATAGAATGTTATTTGCATTCTCTTCCTAACAGCAGGAGGGAGCCCTGATTGGCCCTAACATTCTGTGCAAGTTCTCACCTTTGTGAGGTTGGCAGAGTGGATGATGGTTAGAAGGCATCTTCAAAGCTGCCTTGGAAAAATTAAGAAATGAGAAAGTGAAATTAGGAAATTAGGAAGTGATATGAAAATGCCCTCAAAACTCTGGAGAGCCACTTCCAGTCAATACAAAATAACTCTAGAAGAGACAATGGTGTGGCTCTTGGAGCCGCAGTGGCGCAGTGGTTAGAATGCAGTACTGCAGGCTACTTCTACTAACTGACAGCTGCCTGCAATTTGGCAGTTCGAATCTCACTGGCTCAAGGTTGACTCAACCTTCCATCCTTCTGAGGTGGGCAAAATGAGGACCCAGATTGTTGGGGGCAATAGACTGACCTTGTAGACTGCTTAGAGAGGGCTGTGAAGCATCATGAAGCAGTATATAAGTCTAAGTGCTATTGCTATTAATACAAAACATCTTTGCTATGTGACTCCAATGTTTGTCCTACTCGTGGTTGCTTAGCAGCAAGATTTTTTTTTTAGAGAGAAGAGAGCATGAGCGATAAAGATGTGAATCCCACAGCAGCAATACTTTCTCCTTTAAACATATTTCAAGTGTGCATTCGGAAGAGGAGAAGCCACATTGGCCATATTTACATAGCGAGACCTGTCTACAATAAGAAGTGCTATTTCTCTATTTCGATTTGCTCTTCAGGGTGATTTTAAAAAAAGCCTTGCTGTCTGATTGCATACTTCCTGAACTGCACATAATTTCTCTAAACATGGCTTCAAATACAGGAAGCCAAGCTGCTGGAGACAAGCAATCTATATACCGTTCCCATGTAGCACAATGGGTCATAATTTGAAATTCAAATAGAAAGCATGTAAAATCAGACACTGCAGAATTGCAGAATTCTCCAAGGTTTTTTTTTTCCCTCCCTTTTCCATTTTGTTCCCATTGAGTTCAATCAAAAGCAAATTTCCACTGCTGTAAAACTGAAAATAAAATAATTTTTGTACCGGTGTGGGGACAAACGGGAGGAAAAAATATAATCATCTTTGTCTTGAAAATGGTGAAAGAAGGGGAAAAAATCCATATAATTAACTCACTAGCTTTACATTTTCAAGATTGACTTTAACAAGAAGGTTGGCAATCATGCATTTAGGCAGGGTTGAGTTTATTTATTAAATTTGGATGCCACCTATCGCATTGTTACAGCAACTCTGGACAGCTTAAAGCATAATATAAAGGTAAAACATTTAAAAATTAAGGTTAAATAAAGACTAAGAAACCAAGAGGAGGAGCAACACAGGAGTGGGACAGTTCTCTTTACCCTATTAGCCCACTTATTGGGTAACCAAGCCAGCTGACAGAACCAGGTTTCAAGACTCTTCAGAAGGTCAGGAGTATGGGGTACGACATCACCTCTGATGGGAGACTATTCCAAAAGGCTGGGGCCACAGCAGAAAAGTCTGTTTTCTTGGACCCTGCCAAATTCTTTGGCAGAAGAAATCCAAAGTAGACCTCTTCTGTTGGAGCTACACTAGCCAATCCCATTGGGGAGAGAAAGTTCTTCAGATACCCTGGACCCATGTTATAAAGGGCTTTAAAGTGCTAACCAGCACCTTGAATTGGACCCAGAAACAGACAGGCAACCAATGCAGTTCACACAACAGCAATGTTATACATGCCACCCAAGAGAACTGTCTGTACAGCTGCATTCTGTACCAGTTCTAGCTTCCGAACACTTTTCAGAATTTCATTCCTAATATTCTGTCAGCAAGCATGCATGTCACTTTCAGAGGGAAAATGGGCCATTATATGGACTAGGGGTGTCAAACTCACAGCCCGCGGGGCCGGATGTGTCATGGGCTAGCCACACCCACCCCTAGTTTAGCGAAGGGGAAAAAAGTCCCGATATGTCACGTGACAATGACATGAGTTTGACATCCCTGACAAAGACCATATGCAACTGAGCCAGACTAACTCAGCTCCTGTCTTTATAGTCAGGAGTCCTGACTTCCGACTGGCCCTTAACTGAGCTGGTTTCTGATTGGTGCAGATTGGTGAGGGTTGAGCTCTGATTGGTTCTTTCTTTGAGCCTGACCCTGATTAGACATTGAGCTGCCCAAAGCCGTTTGCTGAGATGGGTGGCTATAAAAATCAAATAAATGCATACATTTTGGCTGCTGGTAGTTTCTGATTGTCCTTTGGTCAGGTTGGTTTCTGAAGATGACAGGCAGAGTTGCTGTCAGAATGTCAGGAAATCTGTTCTGTAGATCATGGAAGCCCAACAGGTACTGGCTGTGAAAACCAACACCGGTAAATTGTAAGTTTATTTATGACACTATCAAGCATTTGGGTTATCAGGCCCCTGAACTACAGAAATCGGTTATCTGTGTGGTAATAAAACAATTATTTTTTAAAATTTCTTAACAGGCAATGCAGTTGAGCAGCTCACATCTTAGACAGGGACAGATGCATTGCCTTTCTTTTACCAATAAGGTGAATGTAGCATTTCATATTGACAAATGAAACCAATCAGTCATTGGATTCCTGCTAGAGACCAAATGAAAGGCTTGCCTTCAGCAAAAGCATTGTTGTTAATAGGTTGACTTGTTGGGATTTTTTAGAACAAGAAAGTCGGTAATTCGTGGCTCCTATCTCAGCAATGATTGCCTTTGAGTTTACTCAGTCTCTAAGACCGTCCCTTGGTTTATATGAACTCTTAAGTCATGTTTTGATTACATATACAGTAATTACACGTTAGCTACAAATGGCTGGATTTCAAAAAATAGACTAACACAAGCCATGATTTCCCAACCATAACAGTTAGGTTTATTCAACACATCAAGCCCAAATAACTGCATTATAGCTTAATATGACATTTTCTATAAACCTTTCTTAGAACTGTCTTCACTTTAATTTGGGTTTTTTTCCCTATTCCTTTCAAGACTAGAACATTCACCTTTTCTTGTCTTGAATCAGCTTGGTGTCTCACTTGCCTTATAGATCCAAAAATAAATGTTTACTCTTAAAAAGGACTTTTTAGTCAGCAACATGCTGCTAGACAAAGTACTGTATATCTAAACCTCTGAATTTATTTCTATTTCTAACGTTATCAGGCAGATGTATTTAGTCCTCAACTTAACACCACAATTGAACCCAAAGTTTCTGCTGCTGAGTGAGTGATTTGTTAAGTGAGTTTTGCCCCATTTTATGAACTGCCCAGCCACTGTTTTTAAGTGAATCAGTTGTTAAATTAGTAACACGATTGATAAGTGAATCAGGCTTGTTTATTGACTTTGTCAGAAGGTCGCAAAAAGCAATCACATGACCCTGGGATATGGCAATCGTCATAAATATGAGTCAGTTGCCAAGCTGCTGAATTTTGACCATGTGACCATGTAAGTGTGAAAAATGGTCATCACTTTTTTAGTGCTGTTGTAACTTTGAATGGCCACTAAACAAATGGTTATAACTCGAGGATTGTACTGGTTTTGAAATTATTGGTTTTAGTAATCAAGCAGATTTAGCGCATCTGGGACCTGCTAGCCAAGATTTGAAGCCACATGCAGGCATTTGCACACATTACATGGAGTCCTGAGTGGTCTTAGAAAGTAGCAACTCTGGATGATCTTAGAAGCTAAGCAGGGAAGGTGGCAGTTAGTATTTGGATGGGAGACCATCTGAAATCCCAGGCTATCAGATTGGGAAGCCAGAAAGCATGACAAAAGAAGGTAATGGCATATCACTTCCACACTGTCCCAAGAAGACCATCATCAGGAGTTGCAATGGATCTGCAGGCAACTTTTCCTTGAGCGTTCTTTTATTATTGTGATGCATAAACTGGACAATTGGACATTTCTTTATGACAATTTGGCTCCAGGCTCTATAATAATTAGAGAGTTTCCAACTGATTATTACTTTGAGCCAATATTATGCTTGGATGTAACATTGGTTGCCTGTTCTACAGGGGACTTGAGCTGCTTGAAGCAATTTCCCTGATTTAAAAATCATAATTAAAACCTCAGAGACTTGAGAATTGTCTATTCACAAGGTATCTTTCTAACTATCTGTGATTACTCTGCAAGTATTGTCTATTGTGTATTGTATGATTATAACAGCTAATATGCCTTATTTTCCCTTTCCAGAGTACCGATGTACAAATCTATCCATTTTTACATTTTCATTTTTCCAGTGTGAAGTTTCATTCATCCAATAGGTTGAAATGTTTGCATAGCAATTCATATATTTTCATGGACACTTCTCCAAATATACACAAGTACTTTCCTCCCTTTCTCTGGGAATGAGCATGATCTACTAAGTTACCCTGGAAAGTATTGATCCAAATTCTGGAGTATTTTGAGAAAAACCAAGCCTTACCTTTCTTTATCCAGCAAGGGAAAAATATAAATTAACAGCTATAACTCTCACACATAGGAGCACAGGATGACATTTGCTAAGGCGTCCCTAAGATGCTTTTTTCAAAAGGCATCTGGACTTTGTTTTACCTTTAAGACATTTTGCTTCTTATCCAAGAAGTTTCTTCAGTTCTGACTGAAAAGTGGAAAATGGAACGATTTATATTCCTTCCAGTCATCTGGCTGTTAGCACTCTTTCTGAGAGTCATTGAGGCCACTTGGAGATTTATCTGTGTCCCCAGAGTCACCTGAATAGTGCAAATGAGTGTGGAATCTTCTTGGAACTGCTGAAGGGATTGTGTTGTAAACAGGAGAAAGGTGGTGTCATATCCCTCTCCCTCTGTTGAATCTTAATGTAGATGGCCTCTTTGACCCCTCTTTCAAACTAGTAGTCCTCTCTGTCCAGAATGTGGACTTTGCTGTTTTCAAGGAAATTCAAAGTCCAGTTGCCTTTTGAAAAAAACACCTTTGAGACAACTACGACCTGGATGACTGAGAATCTCCACAGACTTTTGGTAGCCAGGTAGATAAGGTAGCACTTCTGTTGATGCAGCATGAGAAGTTGCAAAATGAACAAATAGTTAAACTTTCTAAAGTTTAATCTACTCTACCCTCTAGATTCTATGATTGGAAAATGATAGGTTTGATAACAAGGGCCATTCACATTTAAGAGTATAGTTCTCAATCTCTGAATTTAATATTTCCTTCCCTATAAAGCCCCCAAGAATTGAACTGGTGCATGTATAGTATGTGTAAGGAGGAGGAGGAGGAGGAGGAGGAGGAGTGAAGTCTGTGATTGGATATGGTTGGATATTACTAGAACTTTATGGAGTACTCTGAATCAGAAGGCATATAAACACGTTCTGTTGTGTAAGTTAAAAAAACATACCAAATCTCAATTACTCCAGCTTATGGGTTCAAACAATTTCCCATGCCAGAAATAGCTATTATCCTCTTTATTCACACAATCTGCCTAAATTTCTAGACATGTCAGAACTCTGAAGAAGATAATTAATTCCTGTATTCATGTGAAGCCATGTAAGTCCACTTATGCATGTCAGCAGAGGACATGTGATAATGATATACCCAGCAAAAGATATGTAACAATGAAAGCATAATAAACTCTCAATAAGTGTAAAATTTTGGAATACTCCTACAGAGAATGAAGCAGCAATGATCGGATGCTGGGATCCTGAAGCAGCAGAACTGATCAGTTTAGTTCAAGCTGCAAATGGGATCCATGATATTCCCACAAGAACTCTCTTTAAAAAAAAAATCAGTGAAGTCTGTTTGAGATGTTTGAGGAAGGCTGCCGAGTGACCAGAAAGGATAAAATCAAAAATGAGATCATAAGAGAAAGAATTGGAATAGAACCAACTTTAAACTGCATACAAAGATAGCAAGGTAAGTAATTTGCTCACTTGGAGAGAATGTCTTGGGATTCTATATCTTAAGAGGAAGGAAAAGGCCAAAGAACACAAGGCAGACCCAAAAAGAAGATGGAGAGATAACATCAAAGACACACACTACAACAGCAGGAAATAAAAATGGTTGAGGCCACCAAAAATGCAAGAACCAGAACTTTGTATCTCCCTCAACATCCAAAATGGTAAAAGAGGAAGAGGAGGAGGAGAAGGAGAGAAGAAGTGAAGTCTGTGATTGGATATGGTTGGGCCTTTGATCATCAGATATGATCCTTACCCCTTCATATACAACCCATACATGTACCTGCAGAATATCATCTTGCTTGTATCCACCACAAAAACTACTAATGAAGGCAAATATATGTGTTCTAGGATAATGTTTCAGAATCCAATCTGTGTTGGTCACTAGGACCAGAGGTTTAATTTTCCAAGCTTTTGGACTTGTGCTGGAGCCTATCCTCAGGGAACTGCTTTCTCACCAAAAAGTGTGGAAACCCCCTTAACGGGTTGACAGAGTGGAAGAGACTTTTCTAATTCTAGGATGCCCTCTCCTTAATTGTAACCGTTCTGCAAATCTGAATTGTTTTCCTGCCTACTAGAAGACGGCTCAGCTTTTCCTTCTACAAAATCTTTACCATAGGAACAAGGAGTTCCATCACTGCTAGATAATTATACTTGAAAAACTTCTGAAAAGTCAAAAGTGCCTGAGCCAGAGAGTTGTCACAGAATCCTACAGTAGTCAGTTTTAAAAGGAATCTTAAAACATATTTGTTCACTTTAATTTTTCTTCCCATTTTATGATGTTCAGTTTGGCATCCCAGCATTATGCTGTGGCTCATATGTATCATAGGTGGTATTCAGCAGGTTCTGACCAGTTCTGGAGGACCAGTAGTGGAAATTTTGAGTAGTTCGGAGAACTGGTAGTAAAAATTCTGACTGGCCCCTCCCCCATCTATTCTCTGCCTCTCAAGTCCCAGCTGATCAGAGGAAATTGGGATTTTTGCAGTATCCTTCCCCTGGATTGGGGAGGGAATGGAGATTTTACAGTATCCTTCCCCTGCCATGCCCACAAAGCCATGCCATGCCCACCAAGCCACGCCCACAGAACTGGTAGTAAAAAAATTTGAAACCCACCACTGGTATGTATGTATTATTCGGTTTTGTATTTGTTATGTTACTAGTTTTACAAAACTGGTTCTTCTTTTAATTTAACTTTACTGTTTTTACTGTCACTTCTGTTAACTACTTTGCTGCCTTGCTGGGAGCCAGCAATATACATATTTGATCAATTCATCTATCCATCCATCTCTCTATATCTTTACTATCAACACCTGGACACAGAGAGAGCCTTGCTCATTAATTCAACTAGCTTAATAATGTATGTCATAGAATAGTAGTCCCTGAAGTTCACGGTTATCTATAGGCAAAAAAAAAAAAAAAAAAAATACAGCGTGAAAATCATATTGCAGACTTCACTTAGTTGGACTTGGTTTCCTCCTGGCTTCACAATTTACATTTTCTAAGATGATTTGTAATTCATCTTCCAAAGATCCTTGAAGAATTAGCATTGCCTTGGCGAGGGAATTTATCTACCAAGAGAATGAGTGAAACTGCATAAGAACCCAACCAAGCTGTGTATGCTTGCCTCATGTGTGAAGGCAGATAAGCATCCATATGTGCATAAATTTGAATATGGCCCTCTTGGGGCAAACTAAACTTCCCACTTCCCTTGGCATTTTTTGAATATGAAAGCAAGAACATGTGGAGGACTGTGTGTTTTACAGAAGAAAACCCTATAGTTAATTCTGAGTCAAACTGAAGGGCAGAGAGAAACAGAGTGGTGAAATGCTCCCAGTTCGGACTGATAGCGGACTGGTCGGTGGTTCAGACGCTCCACCCATCCTCCCGGTCATCGTTATTTCCTGGTTTTAACCAGGAAGTAACCTGTTTTTTACCCTCTGCGCATGCACAGAGGGTCTGCATGTGCATGTGATGTGTACGTGCACTTCCGAACCAGTTGGGAAGGTAAGTAGATTTCACCCCTGAAGGAAACCCACTGGTAGAAATTCTTATGAGGGACACTGAAGCTTGGATTTTATACCTAGCACAAGAGTATCAATACAGTTGAACTCCATAATAGTTAACTTAGGGCTACCTGTTATATATAGATAGTCCTTGATTTACAACCATTTGTGTAGGGTTAGGGTTAGGGTTAGGGTTTTGGCACTGAAAAAAAGTGTAATTCGCTTTACAACCTCACAGTTACAATCGTCAGTGTCCCCCTGGTCATTTGATCAAAATTCCAGCATTTGGTACCTGGAATGTATATATGACAGTCATGTGATCTCCATTTGTGGCCTCCCCAGCTAGCTCCTGATAAGCAAAGTCAATGGGAGAAGCCAGATTTGCTTACTAAGCCTGTGATTCATGTAACAAAACTGGATGATTCACTTAACAGCTTTGACAAAAAAATAAAATAAAATCAGGCATGATTCAGTTAAAAACCCACCTAGCTTAGCAACAGAAGTTTTTTTTGAAAATGTTTATTTATTTATTTATTTATTTATTTATTTATTTATTATTTGAATTTGTATACCGCCCTTCTCCCGAAGGACTCAGGGCGGTGCACAGCCAGATTAAAATACATACAATACAAAATTTAAAATAATTTAAAACAGAATTAAATCCAATTGGCTCCCCAAAGCATTTAAAAACCCATTACCCCTTAAAACCCTTTAAAAAATTTCAAGCCAGCCCAGCTTGCTGGAAAAGGAAGGTCTTCAAAGCTCGACGGAAGGTCCGGAGGTCCGGGATTAGTCGTATTCCTGGGGGTAGCTCGTTCCAGAGGGCGGGTGCCCCCACAGAGAAGGCCCTCCCCCTGGGGGTCGTCAGTCGGCATTGCTTGACCGACGGCACCCTAAGGAGGCCCTCTCTGTGGGACCGAACTGGCCGATGGGAGGTTATCGGTGGCAGAAGGTGGTCTCGCAAATAGCTGGGCCCTAAGCCATGGAGCGCTTTAAAGGTGAGAACCAATACCTTGAAGCGCACCCGGAAGACCACCGGGAGCCAGTGCAGCTCACGCAGGTAAGGTGTCACATGGGAGCGCCAAGTCGCTCCCATAATTACCCGCGCGGCCGCATTCTGGACCAGCTGGAGCCTCCGGGTGCTCCTCAAGGGGAGCCCCATGTAGAGAGCATTGCAGTAGTCCAGGCGAGAGGTGACTAGGGCATGAGTGACTGTGCATAGGGAGTCCCGATCCAGAAAGGGACGCAACTGGCGTATCAGGCGAACCTGATAAAAAGCCCCCCTGGCCGCGGCCGTCATATGTTCTTCTAAAGACAGCCGTGCATCCAGGAGGACGCCCAAGTTGCGAGCCCTCTCCGTGGGGGCCACTGACTCACCCCCAATAGCCAGAGTTGGCACCAGCTGGCTATATCGGGACGCCGGCATCCACAGCCACTCGGTCTTGGAAGGGTTGAGTCGAAGCCTGTTCCTCCCCATCCAGACCCGCACGGCCTCCAGGCACCGGGACATCACTTCAAGGGCATCGTTGGGGTGGTCTGGGGTGGAGATGTACAGCTGAGTATCATCAGCGTACAGATGGCATCGCACCCCAAATCCACGGAT
The DNA here is from genome assembly GCF_059756535.1 of Pantherophis guttatus. Lineage (NCBI taxonomy): Eukaryota > Metazoa > Chordata > Lepidosauria > Squamata > Colubridae > Pantherophis > Pantherophis guttatus. The sequence continues at coordinate 141,823,987 of NC_142064.1, forward strand.
GATCTCGCCCAGCGGTTTCACATAAATGTTGAACAGGAGAGGCGAGAGGACCGACCCTTGTGGCACCCCACAAACAAGGTGCCTCGGGGTCGACCTCTGCCCCCCTGCCAACACAGACTGCGACCGGTCGGAGAGATAAGAGGAGAACCACCGTAAAACGGTGCCTCCCACTCCCAACCCCTCCAGCCGGCGCAGCATGATACCATGGTCGATGGTATCAAAAGCCGCTGAGAGATCTAATAGGACCAGGACAGAGGAACAACCCCTGTCCCGAGCCCTCCAGAGATCATCAACCAACGCGACCAATGCCGTTTCCGTGCTGTACCCAGGCCTGAAGCCGGACTGGAACGGATCCAGATAGACAGCTTCATCCAGGTACTGCGGGAGCTGTCGCGCAACCACACTCTCAACAACCTTCGCCACAAAGTGAAGGTTAGAGACAGGACGGTAGTTTGCCAAAACAGCCGGATCCAGAGAAGGTTTCTTGAGGAGGGGCCTCACCACCACCTCTTTCAAGACGGGAGGCAAGACACCCTCGCTCAGAGAAGAGTTAATAATCCTCTGGAGCCAGCCTCGTGTAACCTCCCGGGTAGCCAGCACCAGCCAGGAGGGACACGGGTCCAATAAACATGTGGTTGCATTCAGTCTCCCCAGCAACCTGTCCATGTCCTCGGGAGTCACAGAATCGAACTCCTCCCAGATGACATTCTCAAGACCCACCTCAGTCACATCGCCTGAACCCACCCAGTCAGAGTCCAAGCCGTCCCGAATCTGAGCGATTTTATCGTGCAGATAATATGCAAAATCCTCAGCACGCCCTTGCAAGGGGTCTTCTCGCGCTCCCAGATGAAGAAGGGAGCGGGTCACTCTAAACAAGGCGGCTGGGCGATTATCTGCCGATGCGATAAGAGCGGAGAAGTAGTTAGACTTCGCCGCTTTTATCGCCACTAAGTAGGTCTTGATATAAGACCTCACTAGTGTTCGGTCAGATCCAGAACGACTAGCCCTCCAACTACTCTCTAGGCGTCTTTTCCGGCGCTTCATCTCCCTCAGCTCCTCGGAGAACCAAGGAGATGGTCCGATTCGGCGCTGGGTCAGAGGCCGCAAAGGCACGACCCGATCTAAAGCACCAGCGGCCGCCCTATCCCAGGCAGCCACCAGGTCTTCCGTCGAGTTTAGCTTCTCATCCAAGAAGGGATATTGTTTATCCTCATATTTTAGTTAATAAATGTCTCTGGACAGTGGTCGAGGGATCTTGAGATAGGGGATATAGTTACTGAACTCTTGTCATGGTCAGATCACTCTCTCCTTCGTCTCGACTTTCGAACCGCTGCACCCCGCCGCAGGGAGGCGGAGCCGGTGAGATGGTTCCACCCCAGGCGCCTGATGGAACCTGACAGATTCCAGATGGAGCTTGGGCCATTTCCTGAGGTTCTGGCACACGCCTCAACTGGAGACCTGGTGGCCGCCTGGGATAGGGCGGCTGCTAGAGCTCTGGATCGGGTCGTGCCTTTGCGGCTTCTGACCCGGCGCTGATCTCAATTGGCTCCTTGGTTTACCGAGGAGCTGAGGGAGTTGAAGCACCAGAAAAAACGCCTAGAGAGTAGTTGGAGGGCCAGTCTTTCTGAATCGGACCGGACACTAGTAAGATCCCACATTAGGAATTACCTAGTGGCGATAAAAGCAGCGAAATGTAGCTATTTTGCTGCTCTTATTGCATCATCAGATAACCACCCGCCGCCCTCTTTAGGGTGACCTGCTCCCTGCTCCATCAGGAAGCGTGGGAGGACCCCTTTGAGGGTAGAGCTGAGGATTTTATTCAGTATCTGTATGACAAAATCACTCAGATTTGGGAAGATTTGGACTCCGACTGGGTAGTCTCAGGGGGAGAGACAGGGGCAGGTCTTGAGAATGTTATCTGGGATGAGTTTGATCCTGTGACCCCTGAGGACGTGGACAGGATTCTGGGTAGACTGAATGCGACCACTTGTTTATTGGACCCATGTCCTTCCTGGTTAGTACTGGCTTCCGGGAAATAACACGAGGCTGGCTCCAGGGGATTATAAAAGCTTTGCTGGGTGAGGGTGACTTTCCCGCCACCTTGAAAGAGGCGGTGGTGAGGCCTCTCCTCAAGAAGCCTTCCCTGGACCCGGCAATGTTGGTAAATTATCGTCCGGTCTCCAACCTTCGCTTTGTGGCGAAGGTTGTTGAGAGTGTGGTCGCGCAACAGCTCCCCCAGCACCTGGATGAAACGACGTATCTAGATCCGTTCCAGTCGGGCTTCAGGCCCGGGTACAGCATGGAAACGGCATTGGTCGCGTTGGTAGATGATCTCTGAAGGGCTCGGGACAGGGGATGCTCCTCTGTCCTGGTTCTGTTAGATCTCTCAGCGGCTTTTGATACCACCGACCATGGTATCATGCTGCACTGGCTGGAAGAGTTAGGGGGTGGGAGGCACTGTGTTGTGGTGGTTCTCCTCCTTTCTCTCTGACCGGTCGCAGTCTGTGTTGACAGGGGGGCAGAGGTCAACCCCGAGGCCCTCCTGTTCAACATTTATGTGAAGCCGCTGGGCAAGATCATCCGTGGTTTTTGGGTGAAGTACCACCAGTACGCTGACGACACCCAGCTGTACATCTCCATCCCAGACCACCCCAACGATGCCCTTGAAGTGATGTCCCGGTGCCTGGAGGCTGTGCGGATCTGGATGGGGAGGAATAGGCTCAGGCTCAACCCATCCAAGACCGAGTGGCTGTGGTTTCCGACGTCCCGATATAGTCAGTTGGTGCCATCACTGACTATTGGGGGCGAATCATTGGCCCCCACGGAGAGGGCGCGCAACTTGGGCGTCCTCCTGGATTCACGGCTGTCTTTAGAAGAGCACTTGACGGCCGTGACTGGGAGGATTTTTCATCAGGTTCGCCTGATTCGCCAGTTGCGTCCCTTTCTGGATCGGGACCGTTACGCACGGTCACTCATGCCCTTGTCACCTCCCGCCTGAACTATTGCAACGCTCTCTACATGGGGCTCCCCTTGAGGAGCACCCGGAGGCTCCAACTGGCGCAGAGTGCGGCCGCACGGGTGGTAATGGGAGCGACATGGCATTCCCATGTAATACCTCTCCTGCACGAGCTGCACTGGCTCCCGGTGGTCTTCCGGGTGTGCTTCAAGGTTTTGGTTATCACCTTTAAAGCGCTCCATGGCTTAGGACCTGGGTACTTGCGGGACCGCCTCCTACCACCAATAGCCTCCCACCGGCCGGTACGCTCCCATAGAGAGGGGCTCCTCCAGTTGCCGTCGGCCAAACAATGCCGACTGGCAGCCCCCAGGGGGAGAGCCTTCTCTGTGGGGGCACCTACTATCTGGAACAAGCCCCCCCCAGAGATACGGAGGATCCCGGATCTGCGCACCTTCCGCCGCGCTTTAAAGACCTTATTATTTCACCAGGCGGGCCTGGCCTAATTTTCTCCTTCTTTTATAAAAGATTTTTAATTTTTAAATATCTTTTAGTATTTTATACATTCAATTTTAAAATTGGTTTTAAAAATTTTGGGGTTTTAAATTTGTCGGGGCCAAAATTATTTAATTTGATTTTATTCTACTTTTAAATTTTGTATGTATGTGTTTTATTGTTTGGCTGTGCACCGCCCTGAGTCCTTCGGGAGTAGGGCAGTATAGAAATCAAATAAAATAAATAAATAAATAAATAAATAAATAAATAAATAAATAAATAAATAAATAAATAAAGCAAGTGCATCATCCATAAATTAACTCTATGTCAGGGATGACAAACTCGATTTCATTGAGGGCCACATCAGGGTTGTTTTTGATCTTGGCGGCTGGGGTGGCCGTGGCCTGCTTGAGGTCACTCATGTCAGAGGTGCCTGTGGTGGCCTGAGCGCTCTGCCAGAGAAAATGGGTTTCCAACAGCGGTGGGTTTCAGCAGGTTCTGACCAATTTTGGAAAACCAGTAGCGGAAATTTTGAGTAGTTCGGAAAACCGGTATAAAAATTCTGAATGGCCCTGCCCCATCTATTCTCTGCCTCCCAAGTCCCAGCTGATCAGGAGGAAATGGGGATTTTGCAGTAACCTTCCCCTGAAGTGGGGTGGGAATGGAGATTTTACAGTATCCTTCCCCTGCCACACCCACCAAGCCATGCCCACCAAGCCATGCCACACCCATCAAGCCACACCCACAGAACCGGTAGTAAAAAAATTTGAAACCCACCACTGGTTCCCAAGCTCTGATTTTGGCTGCAACAGCTTCCTGCAGCCCTCTGCCAGCAAAAATGGAGCTCAGGGCAGCCTCCCCAAGCTCCATTTTCACTGGCAGAGGGTTGCAAGAGGCTGTCGTGATCGAAAATGGAGCCTGGGAGGGTCAAGCTCCCATTTTTGTTGGCAGAGGCAATGTGGGTGATTCTTTCACTGTTTTCAGGATGGGCAGATCTAAGCACTCTGTGGGCCTTGAGTTTGATACCTCTGCTCTATGTGATGCAGCCATCTTTTACCTCACGGAGAGGTTTTGTACCATAAGGGCAATGCTATCCACCTTGTTAATGTACCTGGGGTAGTTTCTGCAGCCTTCTGTGGCCCTTATGTCACATGGTAGAGCTTTAGGCCATGTGCTGTGCAGGCGCAGAAACCTCTTTTGAGTATAGAAGCATCAGAGGATGATATAAAGCAACAGTGCAGTTTCATGTTGTCCCTAAGCTGGGAAGTGGGTTGTCATTTCACAAAGAAGTCTACAAGAGAGGCCCTCCCTTGAAGTTTAGCACACTGTTCCAATAGATATTTCTTTCTGAGATAGGTTCCTTTTGAAGAATTTTGTGTGTGCATGCTGAACATCCATAACTTATCTCGATTTTATTTATGAGCCGATTTCTGTTTTCATCAGGAAGATCATATTTTACTTCTTCTAGACTATCTTTCAAAGATAAAGGACTGACAAGTCTTGGAGCCATGTTATTGGGTTCCCATTTGCCTACAGGAGCCCATGAATATTTAGATAGCATAGAAATACTGTCTATGGTATGAGTAGTGTTTACTTAGAACTAAACTCTGTTGAATTTATGGAAACATACTTTCAGATAAATAAGTATACCCTTAGCTAAGTGTAGTCTAAATTTTCTTAGGACTCACCCATTTATGCCTCTAAATATGGCATGAAGTTGCCTTTGTTTCTTAAAGAGCATGTCTTGATGCCACTGGCTTCATTTTATCCCATCCTTCCATGGAGGCATGTTTCTAGTCTAAAAGTCATGCTTTCCCTCTTTTCCCCAAAAATGTCTTGCCGTACAAGCAACCTATGATACATTTTTCAAATGTATTTTTTTAAAATATTTATATAGCTGTCTATCTTATTAACCAACTCTGGACAGCTCCCAATCTCATTTCTGAGTTGGGATCCATCCATCCATCATCCATCCATCCATCCATCCATCCATCCATCCATCCATCCATCCATCGTCTCTCTCTGTCTCTCTGTCTCTGTCTCTGTCTCTCTCTCTCTCTCTCTCTCTCTCTCTCTCTCTCTCTCTCTCTCTCTCTCTCTCTATCCAGTGGTGGGTTTGCAATATTCTTACCACCAGTTTGCCGCACCTGCTCGCTTCATGCACATGGTGTTCTACCTCAGCTACGGGTCCCAAAAAGTGTAGCACACACACACAGCTCCAAAAACTCTGTTTAATACAAACAGACCCCTTTCAAAATGCAGGCATTAACCACCAATATCCTTATCAGCCTGCTATGAATTACAGAGATTAAACAAAGTCCAACAAGGGTTGGCAATCATCTCAGAAACCAAGTTGTAACAAAAAACTCACTCTCAAAATGCTCTGCATAGGACCAAACGTTGTTTCCAGCAGCATTTGCTATCTGTGTGCGAACTTAAATAGGCTAAGGGAGTGGCCAATTAATCCCAAACCTTACTCTCAAGGAGACCTCCTCCTGAGTAGCCACTCCTGCCTTTTGGCAGTCCTGCGTGCTCGAGCATTGAGAAGAGGCTCTTCCACTTCACTCTCTTCATTTGAAGGAGCCTCTGGAGGTTCTGAAGGCGCTGGATCTCTGCCTCTGGCACCACATCCTCTTCAGCCTCCTCGCTGTCCGACTCGAGCACCGGCTGCACAGGCTGCTGGTGCGACACCACACCACACCAGCCTCCTCGTCATCGGGATCAGCCACAATCCGCGCAGGCCGCTGGTGGGACCAACATGCGGGCACCTTCCATACATGCATGCACCTTCCATGCATGCTCCTGGCCTTAAAAATGTGGCTAAATAGGACCACATTATGCCTGGGCGGGTGGGCGGGGGGGTGGGCCCACACACAGTCACCACTACCGGTTTGCCTAAACTGGTCCGAACTGGCTGAATACCAATCTACCTACCTACCTACTTACTTACCTACCTACCTACCCATCCATCCAATCTAATTGATATGCTGCCCATCTAATTATCCAATGTGATTCTGGGCAGTTTAAGTGCCATAACAAGATAAATATATATATAAAAAAACATTATGCTATAATGTTTCTAGTCACTCAACCCTGCCCTCCATGGCAATTTTTGCTCCAGTTGAGCAGAAGGATAAATACAAGAAGATGAAGCAGTCAGGAGTAACTAACATTAGATTCAAAATAAATAGTTATTCCCCACATCTCCTTGGAAACAGACAGTAATCCTTGATGCTTGGTAGATTGAAAGGATTTTATACATCTTTCATTTCAAATGAAAACAAATGAAATCAAGAAACTGGTAAATGAGAGGGGGGGATGCGTATATGTATTGGGCGGGGCTGACTAAGAGCAGGGAAATCCTGAAAGGTGTTCCCTTCTCCCCATTTTAAAGACCACCATTCAGAATTAGGAAAGATACCTCCATTTCAAATTGATGTGAATTTCACATTTGCCTATTAGCTTGGACTGTAAGGCCAGGGAGGAGAAGAAAAAACAATTGCTTCCAGCTAAGATTTTTGGGATCAGAATATTGGTAGGTAAAGAATCTGCTTTATCCTTTGTCTCCTGGCATCTTTTAAGTCCTGACAAAAGCTGGGTAAAAGAGGGCAGCCAACTCTTTATCCCCCACAAACAATCTGCATGAACAAAAAGTCAGTGTTCAGGTTAGCCTATTTTGCACTGGTGTCTTGGAAGAGAGCCCAATTATCAGCTGATTTCACTTAATAATTGGGTTATATTTAAACAAGATTTCAACACTTCTGGCATCTTGCTGAACTGTGTTCAGAAGAAGCCTATCAGCTGAAGGCTGGACTCCCTCTGAAGATTGGACTCCCTCTGAACTCCCTTGAAAACTTGTGCAAAATCAGATCAAGATTGGGCACATTGCTAAATGTCAAGCACAAGCACACCCAGAATAGCTCTGAGAATTAGTCAAACAGGCTTGTTTATTGTTGATCACAAATTTACAAGAATCTCTGCCTCCTCTTGGGAAGGCAGCCATAGAGTATGGGTTTGCCCTCAAATGTTTCTTCCCCTCAACAGATTCTAAGATGGGGTGTTTTTTAAGCCTCCCTGTCACGGCCTCCTCTTCTACATCTGGTGGTTCCACCACACTAACCCACTATTGTAGCCAATTGTTAAAACTCCCTTGGTTTCTGGCTCTGGTCCTGAATCATCTTGATGAAAATGATGTTTTTCCCACTGACAGATAACATTTGATGGGAGGGCAAAGAAAGCCAACAGAATCTGCCAGTCCTCCTTAATTTGTAACATCTTAGAGCTCCAATATATGGACAACACCATTGCTTGCCCTCGTTACTAAGCAGAGGTGATATTCAGCCGGTTCAGACTAGTTCAGCCTGGCTCTATGCCATCCTATTTAGGCACGTTTTTGAGACCGGGCACATGCGCGGAAGGCGCATACATAAGCAAAATGCATGTGCAGAAGGCTGGGTGCATGCATGGAAGGTAGGCGTGCACACAAACCGGGCGTTCATATGCACAAAATGAGCGTGTGCGCGGCAAACCAGTAGTAACATAATGTGAAACCCACTGCTGTTACTAAGGCAAAAGATGGTTCAACACTGAGGGCAGAGCATACTTTCCTGCCACCTTAATAATCAGAGGAAAAAGCTAACAGAGCTATAGAGACCCTTAGATTTACTGCACAGATGTCCTCTTACATTCTATCAAGCAATCTATTGTATATCCAGGTAGTCCTCGACTTACAACAGTTCTTTTAGTGACTGTTCAAAGTTACGACAGCACTGAAAAAAAGTGACTTATGACCATTTTTCACACTTACAACCATTGCAGCACCCCATGGTCATGTGATTTACATTCAGGGGTCCTTGGTGCTCTCTGAGCTTGCTTGTTTTCTTGTAAATGTTTCATTACCCTAACTAGGTGACATCATCAGTGCTAGCACCTACCTAGCATAATGAAACATTTGAAAGAAAACAAGCAAACTCAGAGAGCACCAAGGACCCCTCATGTCAAACTTAAGCTACAAATATTCCCCTTTATTGATTTACATTCAGCCACTTGACAACTGGCTCATATTTATGAAGGTTGCAGTGTCCCGGGGTCATGTGATCCCCTTTTGTGACCTTTTGACAAGCAAAGTCAATAGGGAAGCCAGTGTTAACAACCGTGTTACTAATTTAACAACGTCAGTGATTTACCTAACAAATGTGGGAAGAACAGTTGTAAGATGGGGGAAAACTCACTTAACAAATTTCCCACTTAGCAATATAAAATTTGGGCTCAATTGTGGTTGGAAGTGACGGACTGCCTGTTACTAAAACTTTCATGTCTGTTTGTAACCTTCAGTTGGGTAAAATCAGAAGGTATAAGGCAACAATTATTGAATCAAGGTGACTTAAATGGGCTAGCCCTCTTTTTCATCTCCTCTAGGCCCTGTACCCAATCACCGGCTGGCAAGGCCTGACAGGCGAATGGCAATTGGTTGCTTTGGAACATAGGCTGAAATTTGAAATTTCTTAATGGCGGTGGGCAATGAGGGAAGCATGAGCGAGTGACACTGATCCCTGCTGGCAAGGGAGGGCTGTCTGGAGGGTGCCGGTGGTTGCAGGTGAGCCCTCTTCCTCCCAAGAGGGAGGGGGCCCTTGGGGACATGTCAGCATGGGACTTGGGGGAGTGTTTGTTGTTCCTGTTCATGTCTCCCTTTGTTCCCCTCCCATCAGCAAAAAGGCAGGCAGTTCTGTGGGTCAACCAAGGAGGAAAAGGAGTGATTTCTGAGCTCTCTGCCAACTACTCCCAAGAAACATCAGTGGGGGAGGTGGTAGGAAGTTGAAGGTCATTCCCATTTCCACAATTCTTTTACCTCCAGTGGTCATTCTGTTTTTCTGTTTGGGTAAGGAAATACCAGTGAAAGCATGACCCAATGGGTCACAGGTTGTCTAGTGTTTGTTTATACCTTGTAAAGCAGTTGGTGTACCACTGAAGAGAAGGCAAGCTTTAATGAAGCGCCTCTCTTTTGTGATATAGTGTTTTCAGAAAGTAGCATGCAACAATTAGCTTCCTTCCTCAGAAATCCCAGGAAAGCTAATTAATTTTCTTCCTAATCTCTGAGCGATTGCAAATTATTGCATAGTCAGTAATGCCAATGACCTTCAATAATTTCCGTGTCCCTGGTCAAAAGAGCATACCTGTGAGTTCCCAGGGGGGACAACTGACCGGGAATATTATTATTTTGCAACCTATCTGGGCTTGTGAGAAGGGAAATGATTTAGAAGCCATCTGTGAGTGGACTTTGCATTTTTGTTGGTGTCACTTTCATATGTGTATACATCTAAAATAACAAACACACTGTGACCAAGAAGACTGAGAGACAAAAATCTTCTCATTCATTCCAACTATATTAGTCCAGCTTGGTTTTGTTTAGGGACTGCTTTGTATTTTAGCTACCAAACAGAACTGTTCCAAGAATGAATTCAATATGGTTGTACTTATTTTATACATTTACACAACCACCATTTAATCAATCAACCCGTTAGTTTATTTATTTATTTATTAGTCATATTTCTATGCCGCCCACTCTCCGAGGACTCTGGGCAGCTTACACCAAAGACAATATAAATAGCATATTGCCCCCAACAATCTGGGTCCTCATTTTACCCACCTCGGAAGGATGGAAGGCTGAGTCAACCTTGAGCCAGTGAGATTTGATCCGCTAATCTGCTGAACTAGCAGTCAGCTGAAGTTGCTGCAGTACTGCACTCTAACCACTGCGCCACCTCGGCTCAGTAGTAGTTGTATTACTGTAATAGTTGTATTACATTAACAGCTAAAAGTCACAAAAATCACAACAGATATATAAAAACAATCCCTCAAGGGTGCTACCAATATGGGCATATTAACTGTACATCACTTGGATCCTACCCCTTCTGTACAAACTCTGACAGGATTACATGAAGTAAAAGAATTAAACAATAATAAGCATATAAAATGAAATTGATACAAATAAGAGAAAATCCTATTATGATTATTTCCCATATGAAAAAAATGAAATATACTTTAATATGGGAAGTTTAGGCTACATTTACTTTGCATATTGAAAATTAAAGTATGAGACCACCAGTAGACTTATGACCATAACTGAGTCCAAAATTTCCATTACTAAACAAGGCAAGTGTTAAGTGAGTTTTTCCCCATTTTTTGCCACAGTTGTTAAGTGAATCCTGTGGTTGTTAAGCAAATTGGACTCCCCCCATTAACTTTGCTTGCTTTGCTCTTTGGCCTGGAACTCAGTGTGGCAGAAGTGATGGCAGTGAGGTGTATATGAAAATGGGATGCCCTCAGCTACCATTGCCTCCCTGTCACCCACCCTACCTACCTTCACTACCACCATTCTTGCCCTCTTGAGACCAGAGCTTGGTGAGACAGCAGGGAGTGTGAAAATGGGAAGCCCCCACCCATTGCCACTGCTCTGCACTCTCCCCACCTGCTCGCTTGCCTGCCCACCCAGCTCTCCTTCCAACCGCCCGTGGCAAGTTGTCCCCGTGGCAAGTTAGTCATGTGCAGTTGTCGTGCGGCAGCTTGGTGGCGGTGAGTTGGCAGAGATGACTTGGCAGTGGCGAGCTGGCAATAGGGGGTTGTCCTAGACCCAAGGCCCAGTGACCAAGTTGACAGAGACTATTTCTTTGTTTTCTTTGCCCGTCAGGTGAAAAGTGACATTTAGTACCAGATACATATTTTAAGGAAAGCTATGTGGGAAAAGATAGATGGATGGATGGAGACAGACAGACAGAAGAGTAGACATGCTGGCTACTCTTAATGACTTTTTAGCCAATAGATTATCAGAATGATGAATACATAATTCTTCTATTCCTTTGGAACCACTTGATTTATCTCTCCAGTTTTATATCATTTGTAAGAAAGACACAATTCAGGAAAAATCCCTTAAAGCCAGAAGAGGTCTGCCTAATCAGAAAAGAAAAGAAAAACAAGATTCTGTTCCTACCTTTGAAGCAATCCATACTTCATCCTAACTATTACAGATAATGGCTTAATGACTGCCTCCTTTCTTTCCATAATCCGTACCAAAATATCTTTTCACAGCTGGTCTCAGATAGTTCAGATACTTTGCGGGAGTGAAAGAGGGTGAAGATCAGAGGTGGTATTCAGCCAGTTCAGACCGGTTTGGGTGATCCGATCACAGATATCGCTGGTGGGGCCGACCCCTTGCCCCAGCACTATGCCATCCTATTTAGGCACATTTTTGAGGCTGGGTGCATGCACGAAAGGCGCGTGTGCAAGGAAAGCTTGTGCAGAAGGCTGGGCACATGCGTGGAAGGTGCACGCATGCGCAAAGTGAGCGAGCATGCACATGGTGAACTGATGATAACAAAATGCAAAACCCACCGCTGGTGAAGATGGACCCTAATAATTCCCAGCATATATGCTTTACGGTGTTTGTAATGTTTTAGTTTGGCAAGATTCTGTCTATAGGTGAGGAACAATAAAGAAATGCACTTGGAAGAATCACATTGTCTTTCTTGGTTTTTGAAACCCGACAGAAATCACATTACAGCACGTTGAGTCTCATCTCACGTGGCTTTCTAGCTTCAATCATCCAAATGGGGAGTGGATGTCTCTCTAAAACTCCACAGCATCAATTTGTTAAGCGTGTTTGAGCAGTAGCATCTCAGCAACCTCTTTGCTACTGGCTTTCTATGTGGAATCACAGAATGAATGCGGCCTCTCGCTCTAGAAGCCTACTATGATTGATGATTATAGCAAAAGCTGCCAGAGAGGCTCAGGAGATTCTTCCATCTCATCTTCCAGGATAGGTCATCCATCAGGGCTACTAAAGTAGTTTTTCCACAGCCTGAATGAGGGAATCCCCTTTCTTCAACTGGCATCGAGAGTTATGTGATTAATGCACGAGCAGAGTTCAGAACTGAGGTGTTCAAGAGATGGCCTTGATAATCAGTGATACCGTTTCCCCACATTGCATATTAGGTATTCTCCAGGGCCATCTTCTGCTTTACTTTCAAAGGATAATTATTTCAGGTTATTATTCCTCGTTACAGTGCAAGGGACTTAACTCAAAACTGCTGATTTGCAAACTTGGAAAGTCACCGCTCCAGGAAACTGGATTATTATTTTTATAGGCACACTCCCAATTGATACATCATTTCAAAATGGCTGATTGCACCATTTAAATGAATAATTGTTAGCATCAGAACTCTAACCAGCTGCCAGGCTGCCACCGCTTATCAATCCATATTAATGTTTCCCATACCAAACTGCTTTTCTAAAACCCCCGCCCACACTGTAAGCTATGCAAAACATATAATTTGCTTGTTGGTATGGGAATATCTTTTGAAACATATATTTTCTAAAGTTTACATATTGCTGTGGAATATTTCTAATTAAAAACTCAAAAAGACTATTTTGGTTCATATCGGTGCTGTGAAAGCGTAATTAAGAAAGTAACAATAATCTCTTATCAAAGTCTACACAAATCTGTGAAGTCAGTGATGAGGTCAGCCTCGTGTTGATTGGTTCAATCAACTCCACTATCATTGGCTTCATTACTAGGCCTCAGTCACCCTTCATATTCCACTTAAAAAAAAAATACAGCGATTACAATGTTTATGAAATTTCAGCAGTTACTCTCTAAGGCCGTGATGGCGAACCTATGGCACGCATGCCAGAGGTGGCACACAGAGCCCTCTCGGCTGGCACCTGTGCTGTCGACCCAAGTCAGATCTCCGTGGCGTTTCTTTCGTGAGCTTCTGTTTTCCTACAAATGATGAAACAGAAGCAGACGAAAGAAAAAGATCTTACCTCTTGCCGCACTGTCGGTGTTGGGATGCCCCACCTCCTGCCAGACAGCTGGTCTTGGGATCTCTGCTGCACATGTGTGCATGTCCACGCATGTGCACATTCATGCATGTCCACCTGTGCGCGCGTTCGCACATGTCTGTGCATACCCAAATTTGCAAGCGTACACACCTTTCAGTTTGGGCATGCGAGCATGTGCAATTTGGGCACTTGGTGTCTAAAAGGTTTGCCATCACTGCTTTAAGGTCTCACAAATGTATAGTTTTTAATAATATTTTAATCTGTGTAGTTTTAATGTTTTAATATTTTAATTATTTTTTATTTCTTTTATAGCTTGTAAGCTGCCCAGAGTCAGTTTGTGGGGAAGGTGGGTGGCATAAAAATGTAATGAATAAAATAAAATGTAATAAATAAAATAAAATAAAATGCTTAATTAGAAAGAAAATCTTACAGAATTTGGCAATAAGTATTTGATGTCTGTCTATCTGTATAAAAGTATCTCTCTCTCTATCTATGATCTACCTATTTGTATGTGTGTTTGTGTGAGTATACTCTGTGTGTATGTATGTATGTATGTATGTATACACACACACATATAGCCCCATGCAAATTGTTATTGCATCGTAACTGGTTTCCAATAGGTGTCAGCCAAGTTCTGTTTAAGTCATCTTTCAATTCCTTGTAAAACCAGAGGAATTTTATTTTGGCCATGGGCCTTAAATAGACATTTTGAAAGTGTGTAGCTATATCCTGGGACAATCATATATATGTCTATTTAAGGCCCATGGCCAAAATAAAATTCCTACACATAGGATATAGCTACCCAGGATATATACACATATATATGATATATATGCATATATATATATCATATATATATGATTGTCCCAGGATATAGCTACACACTTTCAAAATGTCTATTTAAGGCCCATGGCCAAAATAAAATTCCTCTGGCTTTACAAGGAATTGAAAGATGACTTAAACAGAACTTGGCTGACACCTATATATATATATATATATGAGAAGCAGAACTGTCAGATTTATCTACTCCAGAGTAGGTTGGGGTATGTGTGGGGAGAATGACACAATATGCTGAAATTGAAATGAGAAGCCTGGCTATTCCCAATTATTTGAATATTCTTTTCCATGTCTTGACAATAGCAGACATCCTAGATTTCATTTTTAAGTATCATTAAATGGAAAAAAATGACATTATTCAGTAATAATAATTTTAATTACAATGATTCAATAGATGTGAAAGACTGAATCTAAATTGACAGATTCAGGTAGCTTATGAGGTAGAGTTTGTTTTCTGCCTTCTCCCTAGAAACAACTACTTCTTTCATAATGTGCTCCAGTGAGGGAAGAATTGTTATTCATATGCCTTTAAATCCATATTTTAGTTTAATAAATCAGGAACAATGGGCTATTTTTATATGACAAGTCTAAAAAACATTCCATTTGTCTCATTTTGGTTTTCACTGAGGCAGATAGAAGCCATCATTAGTGGTTGTAAAGTCATGTTTTCTCCCTTCTCCCAATCCGGTCTTTGCTGTGGACACAACCAATCAATTTTCATTGATGTCTGGTTGATCACCCAATCAGGATCGGAGAACTGTCCAGCCTCTATTGGCTACCTGCAGCTGCAACAGGCAGAATTTTCTTCATTGGTCAGTGAGCACTGCTCTCAGTGACCAGTTCAGCTTGGATGCAGGAGAAGCCAGCTATGGATTTACATTGGCTTCTTATAAGCCTGACTTTAGTGCTCTTTTGAAAGAGAAGAGTGCTGATTTTGTGTTGATCAAAGGTCAATTTAAACTACCAAAAGAGAGACATCCTGGACCCAGCCAAAACCAGTTGCCATATATATATATATATCAATTTTCTTACTTCTTCGTAGGGTTTATGTTTATATAGCCAAGACACTTCCAATTTTACGTGGGAGAAGACCCGAATAACCAAAGACCTACATACAAACACCCGCGAAAACCTGAGAAAACATATATATATATATATATGTATGTATGTATATATATATATATATATGTATGTATGTATATATATATATATATATATATATATATATATATATATATATATATATATACCATGCAAATATCAGCAAACCAATATTTCAGTCTCACCTGTAAAGGGGCTCGCAAGAGAGAAACACTGTTTTGCCAAAGCTACAAAGCAAGAAAGGATGAGTGTTCTAAGGAATTAAGCAATCCCATTTAAGGTAATAGGGCAAAATGCTTGGATTGTGTCAGCCTGGCAAGGTAGTCCAGACAAGAAGCACATCCAGAAGTACTAGCTCTACTTTATTATAAGGTTACATATTTCATATCTGAAAATATATTTCTTCCCCATTGCCTTGGGGAGTAGCCCAAGAAATTGAGGAGGGTTCCTTCTGAGATTCTTGTCTTACGCACAATTCTTCCATGGGCTGCCACTTATCCAACTATTGACCTGCCTGCAGCTCTTCCCCTGATCTCCCAAGATCATTCTCACATATCTTTAAAAGTTGTCAGTAGCAGTGGAGAAGGCTACAATTTAAACTTCTTCCTCAATTCTTTATCTGCATGGCAGACAAAGGTCAAGAGATTTGGGAAGATGGAGGAATCTCACTGGTGAATTCTGATGTGGCCATTAGCTACATCACCTGTGTCCATCTGGGTGTAAGAGAAGATGGGGTAGGGGGTTGGTGATAGGCAAAGCTACCTCACAGATTTCAACTAGTTTATCTACCTTTGTTGCCTTTGTTTCATGAACTGGATGCAACACAAAATAAGCCTAAAATTCAATTGTCGTCAGTCAGAGGTGGGTTTCAGCAGGTTCTGATCAGTTCTGGAGAACTGGTAGCAGAAATTTTGAGTAGTTCGGAGAACCAGTAAATACCACCTCTGACTGGCCCCGCCCCCATCTATTCTCTGCCTCCCGAGTCCCAGTTGATTGGGAGGATTTTAAAATGGGGATTTTACAGTATCCTTCCCCTGGAGTAGGGAGGGAATGGAGATTTTACAGTATCCTTCCCCTGGAGTAGGGAGGGAATGGAGATTTTACAGTATCCTTCCCCTGCCACGCCCACCAAGCCATGCCCACAGAACCAGTAGTAAAAATTTTTGAATCCCACCACTGCCATCAGTGTAATATAATTCTTGGGTAAATAAATGCATCAAATATACTTTATTCTTCTGTACCATTTAGAGTACAAAGGCTCTTAGGTAGCGGTGACATTCTTATGGAAGCAGCTGGAGGGTCGCATGGCAGATGATTGTCCAGCTATAGATTGTCCTTGGGTGGAGCAAGGCAGTTATAAGTTAATAGCTAGCACAGCTGTCTTGAGAAGGAGCTTTGCTTGTGTTGATCAGAATAAAAAGGGCTCTCCTAGAACAGGGGCAGAGTGGGGGGAGGGGAGGAAGAGGATGTTGTTGTTGTTGTTGTTGTTTCCTGGCTTCCCCTTGACAAATGTCCTGCCTCAGAATAAACTGTGAAGAATTGTGCAGCCAACAACACCAAACTTCTTGTTGGGGGCACAATTAATAAGCAAAGATAGACTCATTAGTGCCAGGTCTTTACATATATGACACCACTTTTTTTTTTTAATTTGATTTTTATGCCGCCCTTCTTCAGAGACTCAGGGCATCTTACAGTGCGTTAAGCAATAGCCTTCATACTTTTGTATATTTATACAAAGTCAGCTTATTGCCCCCACAAACTGGGTCCTCAATTTACCTACCTTAGAAAAGATGGAAGGCTGAGTCAACCTTGAGCCTGGCAAGATTCTAACTTACTTTAATTGCAGACAGTTGGTGTTAAATTGCAGTGCCTTGTCTGCAGAGCTATCCACTTCCAAGCAATTTTTATCTTTTCCACAAAGTCAAACTCAAGCAAGGTCAAAACTCAACTAATAGAGTAACTATGGGAGGGTAAAAAAAAAAAAAATCATAATGGCACCAGCTATCATCCAACCAATGCGTGGTCCTTTTGTATGTGTTTTGCAGATAGCAAATATTAAAATAAGGTCAGGGATTGCAAAAATGATGGCCACTATCTTGGCTTTTTAACTACACCTTGCAATGCCTCTAAGCTCAAATAGATATTGGCTAAAGTAAATGTTTAAAGCTGCTGCCTATGCTGCACAACATCCATTAAGGACAGAGTTTTATTGTTTCATCATTTGCCCTCCCAGGACCCTCTGCTTAAGGCAGTGCCTGGTTTCTCATTCTGGAGTGAAAAAAAAGTTATTGGCTACTGTGAGAAACAAGTCTTGAGCTGAAATGGACCTTGGCCTTATTCAGCAAAGCTATCCTTATGCTATTATCTATTCATTTATCCCCTGCCTTCAGATCATGGAGCACTCTCCTTTATAGGTTTTTTTTTTTTTTTTCATTTTCTGCTGAAGTGCTTTTAAAGTTTTTATTCTGTGCTCCAGTGGGGGTTTGTTCGTGTGTGTGTGTGTGTGTGTGTGTGTGTGTATGTTGTTGTTTAAAACACCTCTTAAACTTGCATTGTACTCAGAAAGTTCAGAAATTGCAATAGTGAAAATAAATTAACTCAATAAAGCTTACAACCTATTGTCACGAACAAGAAACTGCATTTTTTCTTCCAAAATCCAATAATGCTTGTTAGCTGAACTTGCTCCTTGGATGTTACTTGACATTCTTTTCAAAGAGTCAAACCATCTGCGTTCGAAGAAACCTTTGCATTTTCCATTCTTTTTCACCTGGATGTTGTATATACAATGCTACAACTTGCTGGAGCTGTTGCGATCTGTATCACTTTAGGGTTCTTTTGTAGGAGAAGGAGTGGCAGAACCTGGGATCGGAGTTAAAAGAGGGATCAGCCTAGAATCCCTACATTGGACTAAGTCCAACCTCCTTTGAATTCTATGGACCCTTATCTAACTCCAAGCAGGTGCTACTAAGTTGGTAAGATTCCTGCGCATAGGCTGTTTAGCAATAAACCAGTTTAACTGGACCTTCACATGTCGACCTGATATTTCCCTAAAAAACTGCAGGCTGTAGGGAAAATAGCAAATTAATCAAATGTTGAAATATATGAAGCAGACCAAATCAACTCTATTTCAGGATGTGGCCTATGATTGAGAGGGATTCCCAAGAGCTTAGTAGAGTTTGGAAAATGGTAGACACTGGAAAATTCTAAACGGAAATAAAATGAAATTGCAGCAACCACTCTTTTCCTTTCCCTGTGTGCCTTTGGATGCTCTGGAAGTGGGGTACGGAGGTAGTGAAGATGTGATTGCTGTAGCTGTCAGTACTTCTCTTCTTCAAAGTGCTCGACCTACAAGAGTTTAATTTTAAAGGATGCTGGCATAATATATAATAATCTTATGAAGCTGCACTATTATTTTAGAGTTCGAGGCCAGTTTTTATCTTCCTTTTTATTTCTGTTCCTTGGGAGTAAAGATTTACTCAGAAGTTAGACATCTCTTTTAAGGAGATCATCCTCTGTCCCAAGCTAATGAGCACAGCTGAACGTTTGCTCTATATGGATTAAAGCCATGAATATAAGATGGTAACAATAATCATATTTTTTTTCTTGTACATCTTAAACTGGACTTGTTCCATGCATCTTTTTGTGGATTTACAGTATTTTCTGCATTATGTTAAATCCTGGAAGATACGTGGACCAAGTCCGGACTTCAATTATTCTTGCTGCTTTTCTTCTATTGGGAATGTTCCTAACTTGGGCTTGATAATTATCTTCCTTGCTAACATAATGAGCAGACAAGGCATACAGGTTTCTACCACCTCTGTGAGCATTTTTTTAAAACCATCTAGGCTGAAAACAGGTTTGTGTCACTTCTTTGATTTTTTCAAAATATAATGAAATTAAATGAAAATAGGATGACATCATTTTCTCTTTTGCCACAGATTATTTTTATTTATTTATTTATTTTATTTTATTGAATTTCTATACCGCCCTACTCCCGAAGGACTCAGGGCAGTGCACAGCCATGAAATAAAACACATAAATATACAAAATTTAAGATCAAATAAAAATGAATTAAATAAATTTGGCTGAATTAATACTAATTAAAAACCCATAATTTTAAAATACATTTAAAAATTTAAAATTTACAGTTTAAAGGGAGAAGATTTAGGCGAGGCCGGCTTGATGAAATAAAAGCGTCTTCAACTCGTGGCGGAAGGTGCGCAGATCCGGGATCCTCCGTATCTCTGGGGGGAGCTCATTCCAGATCGTCGGGGCCCCCACAGAGAAGGCTCTCCCCCTGGGGGCCGACAGCCGACATTGTTTGGCCGACGGCACCTGGAGGAGCCCCTCTCTGTGGGAGCGTACTGGTCGGTGGGAGGCTGTTAATGGTAGTAGGCGGTCCCGTAAGTAACCAGGTCCTAAGCCATGGAGCGCTTTAAAGGTGGTAACCAGCACCTTGAAGCGCACCCGGAAGACCACCGGGAGCCAGTGCAGCTCGCGCAGGAGAGGTGTTACATGGGAGCTCCATGTTGCTCCCATAACCACCCGCGCGGTCGCACTCTGCGCCAGTTGGAGCCTCCGGGTGCACCTCAAGGGGAGCCCCATGTAGAGAGCGTTACAATAGTCCAGACGAGAGGTGACGAGGGCATGAGTGACTGTGCGTAACGAGTCCCGATCTAGAAAGGGACGCAACTGGCGAATCAGGCGAACCTGATGAAAAATCCTCCCGGTCACGGCCGTCAGGTGTTCTTCTAAAGACAGCCGTGAATCCAGGAGGACGCCCAAGTTGCGAGCCCTTTCCGTGGGGGCCAGTGATTCATCCCCAATAGCCAGCGATGGCGTCAGCTGACTATATCGGGACGTCGGAAACCACAGCCACTCGGTCTTGGATGGGTTGAGTCTGAGCCCGTTTCTCCCCATCCAGATCCGTACGGCCTCCAGGCACTGGGACATCACTTCAAGGGCATCGTCGGGGTGGTCCGGGGTGGAGATGTACAGCTGGGTGTCGTCAGCGTACAGATGGTACTTCACCCCGAAACCACGGATGATCTCGCCCAGCGGCTTTACATAAATGTTGAACAGAAGGGGCGAGAGAACCGATCCCTGCGGCACCCCGCATATAAGGGGCCTCGGGGTCGATCTCTGCCCCCCTGTCAACACAGACTGCGACCGGTCAGAGAGAAAGGAGGAGAACCACCGTAAAACGGTGCCTCCCACCCCCAACCCCTCCAACCGGTGCAGCATGATACCATGGTCGATGGTATCAAAAGCCGCTGAGAGGTCTAACAGGACCAGGACAGAGGAACAACCCCTGTCCCGAGCCCTCCAGAGATCATCAACCAACGCGACCAATGCTGTTTCCGTGCTGTACCCAGGCCTGAAGCCCGACTGGAACGGATCTAGATATGACGCTTCATCCAGGTACTGGGGTAGCTGTCGCGCAACCACACTCTCAACAACCTTCGCAACAAAGCAAAGGTTGGAGACTGGACGATAATTAGCCAATATTGCCGGGTCCAGGGAAGGCTTCTTGAGGAGAGGCCTTACCACCGCCTCTTTCAGGGCGGCGGGAAAGACACCCTCACCCAACGAAGCATTTATAATCCCCTGGAGCCAGCCTCGCGTCACCTCCCGGGAAGCCAGCACTAACCAGGAGGGACACGGGTCCAACAAACATGTGGTCGTGTTCAATCTACCCAGAATCCTGTCCACGTCATCTGGGGTCACAGGATCAAACTCATCCCAGATAACAGTCTCAAGACCTGTCTCCGTCACCCTCGCTGGATCTATCCCGTCAGAGTCCAGACTTGCCCGAATCTGAGTGATTTTGTCATACAGATACTGAACAAAATCCTCGGCTCTTCCCTCCAAGGGGTCCTCCCGCGCTTCCTGATGGAGCAGGGAGCGGGTCACCCTAAACAGGGTGGCCGGGCGATTATCTGATGACGCAATAAGAGCAGTAAAATGAGTACATTTTGCTGCTTTTATCGCCACTAGGTAACTCCTAATATGGGATCTTACCAGTGTTCGGTCAGATTCAGAAAGACTAGCCTTCCAACAGCTCTCTAGGCGTCTTTTCCGGCGCTTCATCTCCCTCAGCTCCTCGGTGAACCAAGGAGCCAGGCGAGATCGGCGCCGGGTCAGAGGCCGCAAAGGCACGACTCAATCCAGGGCTCCAGCAGCCGCCCTATCCCAGGCGGCCACTAGGTCCCCAGATGAGGCGTGAGCCAGAACCTCCGGGATTGGCCCAAGCTCCCTCTGAAAATTTTCTATGATGTAATGGTGTTATGTTTTTATCAGTGCAAAAGCGGGGGTGGGGGAGGGATGGCATGGAAATAATAAGATGAGAAGTCATTTCCAGATATTGATAATAGGCAGACAGACAGACAGACAGACAAGCAGACATATCTGAAGACATTTGATAAAGAATCTACTCTATTAAAATTAAAAAGCTTAAGCATTTATTTTGTGCAGTTGTAGTAAGAAGTAAAGTTTTCCAGCAAAGAGTGTTAAAGAAATGTTTTCTGCAACTACACATATAAAAACTTATTTAAAAATTTGCAATGGTAGCTAGGTTCCACATGTAAGGGGGGGAAAAAATCTAATTTTTAAAAAAGGCACATTAGCAAACTAAATCCAGTTATTCTGATGTTTACCAAATGATACAGCGATAATAAATGTTTTGCTGTTTACAATCTTCTTGAGATTTTGTCTCCCTAAACTTTGTCCTGCTTAATATGCATTTAGTGGCAAATGTTCCAATTTCAGGTTTCTGGAAGAACATAATTTACTGTTGCTTGAGTAATAAAAATGTATCTCAATTGTTCTTTTTTTTCCTCCCCAGGTCATACCTAACAACTTCCCTGCTGAAGTAATACTCACATGATGATTGATGCGAGCGAGAGTCATTCATTTGTCCTTGTTTAAAGAAAAGTTTGCATCACCATTTCTTAAGTGCTACGAGAAGAAAAGTTACTAATAATATATAAATGGAGTATTTCAACTTGCAGGGAGACCAATAATAGACTATAGCATATTTGCTTACAAGGACTTTCAGTGTATTTACTCTTGCTGTGGGGAAATGCGTTTGCATTTCATCCTATAAATAAATGCATTGTGACATTTACAGGAGTAGCGCCCTTTGATTCATGCAAACACTTTGTCCACAAGTATTATATTGCAAATGCTTTTAAACACTTTTGCCCTAAGATAGGAACTCAAGAATTTTACGAGATCAGGCCTAGAAACTGTCTCTGCCCTTTGCCCTTATTAACCTTTGTATCTATTATTCAATACTAAAAGAGATTCCTATTCCCTAGATTTTTGTTCCACTGTAAAGGTGAGGGGCAACCAACGTTGATTTCCTCCCAAGCCAACATTCATTGAGAATCTGCTCTTTGTAAGTTAAATACATTACTCACTGCCTCAAACTCTGGAAGAAAAGAGTATAGATCTTGACTTTATTTGTATAGGGATCCTTTCCAGAATTCAAAAAATGCATTCATATATTTGCAGTTCTCTCTGCTTAAACTAATCATTCCATATAATGTCTCCTTCATAGAACTGTCTAGAATAGACTCTGATCATTTACATTTCCCTTTCACTCATATGGCACTTTACTTGTTCTCCAGGATTTTTCAGATATGTAGTGGTTCAGCCATAGTATCTGTCTGTCTCTGTCTCTGTCTCTGTCTCTGTCTCTGTCTCTCATCTCTCATCTCTCTGTCTCTATCTCTATCATCTCTCTATCTATCAATTATATCTCTCTATCACAGCTAAGATTAGAGCAACATCTGACAGCTATGGCTAGGGGGACCTTTGCACAGGTTCGCAATTGCGACCCTACTTGGATCAGGAGGCTCTCCTCACAGTCACTCATGCCCTTGTCACCTCATGGTTAGATTATTGCAATGCGCTCTACATGGGGCTACCCTTGAAAAGTGTTCGGAGACTACAGTTGGTTCAGAGCGCAGCCGCGCGAGCTGTCATGGGTGCACCTAGGTACACCCACATTACACCAATTCTCCGCGAGCTGCACTGGCTCCCTATTGGTCTCCAGTCACAATTCAAGGTGTTGGTTATTACCTTTAAAGTCCTACATGGCTTAGGGCCAGGTTATCTTTGAGACTGCCTTCTGCCGCATAACTCCCAGTGACCGGTAAGATCCCACAGAGTTGGTCTCCTCCGGGTCCCATCAGCTAAACAATGCCGGCTGGCGGGCCTGCGGGGGAGGGCCTTCTCTGTGGCTGCCCCAGCTCTCTGCAACCAGTTACCTCCTGAGGTCCGGACCATCCCCACCCTATTGGTCTGCCGAAAAGCGGTGAAGACCTGGCTTTTCCAGCAGGCCTGGGGCCGTTGATCTCAATCTTGTGAGCTGGCGAGATCCGGCCATGAATGGCGTGAATGAGTTTTTAATGTTTTTAATGATTTCAATTTTTAAATGTTTTTTATAATGATTTTTTAAAATGTATTGTGAGCCACCCTGAGTCTTCGGAGAGGGGCGGCATATAAATTGAATTAATTAAATTAATTAAATTAAATCTCTCTGTCTATCTCTCTATCTATCATCTATCTCTATATATCTATCATTTCTCTCTCTCTATCTCATCTATCATCTATATCTATCGCTATCATCTCTCTATCTATCATCTATCTATCTATCTATCTATCTATCTATATCTATCTATCTATCTATCTTATATCATCTATCATCTATCATCCATCATCTATCTATCTATCTATCTATCTATCTATCTATCTATCTATCTATCTATCAGCTAGCTAATTTAGAAAATGCCCATTTCACTTAAAGAGTGACTGTGGGTGTTGTACAATTAAAAACATAAAAGCCATGTAGTCATTATATCCCATTAGGAGGCAGTTAAAATAAAAATAGAATAATTAAAATTAAAAAAAAAAGGTGGGGAGAGGCTTAATCAAAATTGCTTCTGGTATTTTGAGAAAGTAATACAAGTAGTCCTTGACTTATGACCACATCTGAGCCCCAAGTTTCTGTTGTTAAGTCAGGCATTTGTTAAGTGAATTTTGCCTCATTTTATGACCTTCCTTGCCACAGTTGTTTAACTGAATCACTGCAGTTGATAAATTAGTAACCTGGTTGTTAAGTGAACCTGGCATCCCTATTGACTTTGCTCGTCAGAAGGTCACAAAAAGTTATCATGTGTCCCTGGGACACTGCAACAGTCATAAGTATGAACCAGTTGCCAAGCATCTGAATTTTGATCACCTGATCATGGGGATGCGTCAAAGGTTTTAACTGTGAAAAACAGTCATAAGTCACTTTTTATAGTGCTGTTGTAGCTTTGAACCCCCTACTCAGGCAGGAAACCTACTTTTACTTTACTTTACTTTTATTTGATTTGTATACCGCCCTACTCCCGAAGGACTCAGGGCAGTGAACAACTAACAATAAAATACATACATACAAAATTTATAAAGCAGAAATAAAATCGAATTAAATAGTTTGGCCCAGACAGATTAAAACCCCAATCAATTTAAAACAAATTTAAACTTTGAGGATTAAAAATATTTAAAATATTAAAATTGTTTAAAAAGAGGGAGAAAGTTAGGCCAGGCCCACCTGGTGAAATAAAAAGGTCTTTAGAGCACGGCAGAAGGTGCGCAGATCCAGGATCCTCCGTATCTCGGGGGGGGGGGGGAGCTCGTTCCAGATAGTAGGTGCCCCCACAGAGAAGGCGCTCCCCCTGGGGGCCGCCAGTCAACATTTTTTGGCCGACGGCACCCGGAGGAGCCCCTCTTTATGAGAGTGTACTGGCCGGTGGGAGGCTATTGGTGGTAGTAGGCGGTCCCACAAGTACCCAGGTCCTGAGCCATAGAGCGCTTTAAAGGTGGTAACCAAAACCTTGAAGCGCACCGGAAGACCACCGGGAGCCAGTGCAGCTCGCGTAGGAGGGGTGTTACATGGGAGGGCCATGTCGCTCCCATTACCACCTGCGCGGCTGCACTCTGCGCCAGTTGGAGCCTCCGGGTGCTCCTCAAGAGGAGTCCCATGTAGAGAGTGTTACAATAGTCCAGGCGGGCTATTTCAATACAATAGTCCAACCTATACCATTTCAGACAAATAGTTGTCCAATCTCTTCTTAAAAGCCTCCAGTGTTGGAGCACCCACAACTTCTGGAGGCAAGTCATTCCACTGATGTCAGGAAATTTCTCCTTAGTTCTAGGTTGCTTCTCTCCTTGATTAGTTTCCATCCATTGCTTCTTGTTCCTTCTTCAGGTGCTTTGGAGAATAGGTGCTCTTCTTTGTGGCAACCCCTTAGATATTGGAACACTGCTATCATGTTACCCCTAGTCCTTCTTTTCATTAAACTAGACATACCCAATTCCTGCACCTGTGTAGGAATCATGATCAGTCCCCTAAATTATCTTTGTTGCTCTTTTCTGCACTCTTTCTAGCATCTCAATATCTTTTTTATATCGTGGCAACCAAGGCTGGACCAAAACCAAATTTGGCTCAGTCAGCAATTCAGAGACATCCTTGTGATTTTATTTTCTGAAACTGATGTTGAACGTATGGAGCTAAGCAATGACTAAGTACATCAGCATTTAGAGAATAGGATAGCTCCTGCATTCTCACGGCAACTTCATGCTGCTGGTATAGGAAGGTCCTGAAAGCCTGAATAGAGTTAATGATGTACTACATCTGGCAACTTGTCTAATGCTTTGGGCCACAAAAGTCATTTTTAGTTCAGCTTGATTTCTAATAATGGGCTATGGCACTGTTCAACCAGAAGGGCTGACTTCAGATGCAGGCTTTGGTCTTCAAGTTAATGAATCTGAGTTCTGATTCTTTGAAAAACAAATTCTATGATTGTTTTTATGCTTATATTTTCTATCA
Organism: Pantherophis guttatus; assembly: GCF_059756535.1. Taxonomy (NCBI): domain Eukaryota; kingdom Metazoa; phylum Chordata; class Lepidosauria; order Squamata; family Colubridae; genus Pantherophis; species Pantherophis guttatus. The sequence goes on from NC_142064.1 coordinate 141,850,089, forward strand.
TCAGGATAACTCCATTGGATGTTCTATAACAGATGATATTACCAATTCTAAGTATCAGGGGTCCCGCGGAGTAGTATAACTCTGACAAATATCACTATTTTAGCAAATATTTCATTGCATCGTTTGGAAATAAAACACCAAGTAGTTCGCTGTTCTTTGGCTGTAGCTTCCCACATTTTAAATAAATAATACACTTTAATACATGTTTTTTCCTATAGAATTTTCCCATGTGATTTATTTAAATGAAGAAACCAACAAAAAGCTCTCGCTTGCATGCTTTTTTGGGACCGAATGCTTTGAGTACTTCTTAATTGAAGTGCTTTAAAGAAAATAAATGCATTTAAAATAAATGTATGGTGATAGCACATGCGGCTTTCCAAAATATACCCTGCTGAGATTTTATTTTGACAGTTGGCAATAGACAGCATTTTCAAGAAATCCTTTGACACCTCTGCATGTCAGTGTCCATTAAGCTTAAAGGGGGCATAATACAGGCTGGATGAAGTTGTCTCTGTCTTGTTCTTGATGTGTTTGCATGTGATGCTGATTGAAGTTCAAGTGAGCAATAGCTACACTATGAAATATTTTGTAAAACATTCTGGTGAAGAAACAAAAAAGGATTGTAGTATACTTCTGTAATTGCTGACAGACCTCACTGAGGTTCTTTTGATGACTTCCTTATCGAATACAATCGAATACTTGCTGCAATTATATATGTTTTCTAAAGCAAAATAAGATTAATTTTATTGACATTTTCATATACAGCTAGTCCTCGAAGTTATAATGGCCCTGAAAAATGTGACTTATGACCGTTTTTCACACTTACAACCATTGCAACATCACTGGGGTCATATGATCAGAGTTCAGACGCCTGGCAACTGACTCGTTGTAATGTCCCAGGGTAGTGTGATCACCTTTTGAGACTTTCTGACAAGCAAACTCAATGGGGAAGCCAGATTCACTTAACAACCAGGTTTCTAACTGAATAACTGCAGCAATTCACTTAACAAACATGGCAAGAAAAATTGTAAAATGGGGCAAAATTCACTTAACTCGCTTAGCAACATAAATTTTGGGCTCAATTGTAGTCATAAGTCGAGGATTACCTGTATAAATCTTTACTGCGTTGAACAATGAACAATATATCATGACATGATCTTTTCCCTTTTGATGCTACTTGTTTGTCCTATGTTCTGCTGGGACTTCTTCCAATTGTTGTAGCAGGTGCCTAAAAGGACACACACCCCTCCACACTGCCCCTCCCTCAAGCGCTTTAGTGTCTCTGGCTCTAATCAACTTGATTTGCTTCTGCTTGGGGATTTTGGCTTGTTTGTTGTTGTTTTCTGGAAGTACTTTCAAGAACAAAATTCTTTAGAGAGCTCACTTGCTTTTTTTAAAAGTACCGTAGTTGTGTGATGAATATCTGAAAGATGATGCAGAAGTTCCCCAGAAATTATTTCCATTTGTAACCCTAACTTTTGAATTATAGATGCGTGTGGACTTTTCACAACTCCCTCTGTAGCCTTTAATAGTCTTGTTCATGCACAGTTAATCTGCACGTGATGGGGAAAGGAGATTGCAACCACGTATTAAATCTGAAAGCATTTGAAAGGAGCACACCGAGTTCAGATTGGCAAATGGAAGGATTTTGCAACAGTTGATCTTGAGCCATGGGTGGGAAAGCTTTTGCAAAGGCAACCCTAACAAATCTAAAGCTCTCTCTGTTTGTCCAGTGTTTCTCATCAAGTAATCAAGTGAAAAGATGCAGTTCTCAGATGAACTGGAATTATATTCTATAATGCTTCAATTGAAACCTGAAAGAGATGGCCCTCACACTGGAATAACTTCACTATTCTGTCCTCACTACACATTGCTCTGTGTGCAGCGCAACATGCAGCTAAACCAGTGGTGGGTTCCTCCTGGTTCGGCCCAGTTCGGCCGAGCTGGTAGCAGTGATGATATGACATCACCAAACCGGTTCTCTTTGTTCAGGAGCTGGGCCTTCCTGCCCCCCTCTCGCGTTATTCTTACCTTTTATTTGGCCCCGCCCCCAATCTATTCACTGCCTCCCGAGTCCCAGCTGATCAGCTAGAAGGACAAAAACTGTTTAAACTCTTGCCGCAGGGCTTCAAAGGGCCGCCCTACAGCTGATCAGTATTAAAAGGCAGTGCGGTGGTAGACCAGTGCACTCTAAAAACAAATGGGTAGACCGGAACACTCCAAGAACTCCAAGAAATGGGTAGACCAGTACACCTCTGCAAGCAGTTAAAAGCCTGGTAGACCAGTACCTCTGCTAAATCCTAAAAAAATTGTCACATGACCATCAAACCACGCCCACAAAATAAGCCACGCCTACAGAACAGGTAGTAAAAAATTTTAGAACCCACCCCTGAGCTAAACCCACCTATTCTCCAATAAAACAGACTGTGTACGTAGATCTGGATGCTTTATTGAAAGAACAGGGTATGGTGAAACTCGGGGAAATAGGGATACATACAATGAGAACCAAATACAAGAAAGACAGTATTAAGTTACTGCTGAACATAGCAATTAATAAATACAAATAATCTAAATCTCATCAGCGATGTTCTGTGTGTGGGATGTGGGTTTGTCCCTGGATGATCATGTACCACAGATTAAGATGGATTCTTCTTTGTGCATCTGTCTCCTCCAAATGCTAAAGGAAATGGAGTCTGGCTTCCGGGCATGCACTTGTTTTGAGAGTGCAGGCTGATGGGAAAGAGGTTGGTTCAGCTTCAAACAATATAATTGGTATTTGTCCCTTCAGCAACTAGATGGGGCTAAAGAGCAACAATAGTATATAAAAAGTTATATGCTGGGGCATGACATTCACTATTATAGCATGTATTTGATAAGCATACTATTCCCCCTTTTATATAGCTGGATAAATGAGAGGGTCTATTCGCTACAGCCAACTTGCCACAGACAACTCGTTGTGGGACAAGAATTGCCCTAATATCGAAGAAGTAGTGGAATAGAATCATTAAAGAAAGGATGCCAAAAAAAGAGGACAAAATGACATGTGAATGACAAAATATAAAATTATTTTTAATTTTAAAATTATTTGAAATAATTAAATTGAATTGTTGAATTATTCCGCAGCAAATTGTCTCATGGCGAGTTGGCCATGGTGCGTTGGCTACAGCGAGTTATTCCATTCTGAAATGAGTTGTCAAGAATATTTTTAGGCAAGGGGTTGAAACCCATTACTTTCCTTATGTTGCTACAAATTACAGCAAACCAGGATATTATTATTTGTTAATTTATTTAAAAATCTTTGTCAATAAACTTTAAAAGGCATAGCTGAGTGCCTTATGTAAATTCAGCCATTGAGTCTAGCATAATATGATCTTATTATGCAGAGAGAAAGGAGGAGCCATGTACAAATCATGGGATCACAAGCTCAAAAGAATTTCAGAGGGACTAATCTATCTCCCTGCCAATTAAAGTAATTTTCTACTTTAGCTTTCTTGATAGATGGCCATCCATTTCCTGCTTAAAAAGCTCTTAAGGAACGGGTTTATTTTCAGTGTCGGATCTGGGGGGGAAAAGAGTCTGAAATGATATAAAATTTGAAGTTCAGGAGAAGAGAAGACTTACAGAGAAACGCACACCACATCTAAATAATAAACAGCTGAACTGTCACCATTGGTTTGGCATCTAACAAACTCTGATAATAGATTCACTGTTCTCTACCTTCCCATGCTTTCCTGTAAACAAATATGCTCCCCAGCTGCCATTAGAAATGGTGATCAGTCACACTGATCCTTAAAACATGGAATGTGATTCTCGTCACCTCTCGCCTTGACTACTGCAATGCTCTCTACATGGGGCTCCCCTTGAAGAGCACCCGGAGGCTCCAACTGGTCCAGAATGCAGCAGCGTGGGTAGTGATGGGAGCAGCATGGCGCTCCCATGTAACACCGCTCCTGTGCGAGCTGCACTGGCTCCCAGTGGTCTTCCGGGTGTGCTTCAAGGTGGCATCGGGCCGAGCTATCTTCGAGACCGCCTGCTGCTACCGACGACCTCCCATCGTCCCGTGCGCTCCCACAGAGAGGGCCTCCTCAGGGTGCCATCAGCCAATCAATGTAGGCTGGTGACTCCCAGGGGGAGGGCCTTCTCTGTGGGGGCACCTACCCTCTGGAATCAGTTGCCCCCAGAGATAAGGAGAATCCAAGACCTTAATGCCTTCCGCCGTGCCCTTAAAACCCACTTTTTCCAGCAAGCCGGGCTGGTTTAAGAAGAAATTTTAAATGTTTTAATTGGTTTGTATTTTTAATTTTGGGCCAAATTTATATATATTTTAATTGTTTTTAATATTTGTATTTCATGTTTTTTAATTCTGGCTGTACACCGCCCTGAGTCCTCAGGGAGAAGGGCGGTATATAAATTTTAAAATAATAAAATAATAATAAATAATAAATTTCTGCTCTTGGAAACCTCTCTTGGACTCACTATTTCTGCTTGATCAGTCAGTGGCGGAATGGGACTTTTCAGCTCCTACCCTTGGCCGCGCCTGCTTCTCTACCAGGCTTCCGCCTCAGGAAATTCTCCTTTAGCCTTTCTCCTCAGCTGACACTCCCCCACTCATTCGCCATGGCCAGTCAGCCACAGCCCCTCCATCCCACACGCTTCGCCATGGCCCATTCGACGTCACACTGTTAGTCCCGGGCTTTTCACCTCCTGGGAAATTAGCCGCCAGCCGATCAGCTAGTTGCCAATGCTGGCAGCCAGAAGCCGGCTTCATCCAAAGGAGTTTTTGTTTCGGGTGGGTATCCTAGCCTTAGAAAGAGAGAGGGAAGGAGGAAGGGAAGGGGGAGAGAGAGAGAGAGAAAGAGAAAGAAAAGAAGAGAGACAAGAAGAAAAGAAAGAAAAGAAGAAAGAAAAAGAAAAAGAGAGAGAGAGGGGATGGGAAGGGAGGGAGGAAGAGAAAAAGGAGAGGAAAGAAGGACCACAAACCCTGGCACTAGATGCAGCTTCAGTGGATGCTTTGAAACAGAACAGCAATCCAGAGCTGGAAGGGACCTTGGAGATCATCCAGTCCAACCCCCGCTCCAGCAGGAGACTTTATATCATCTTGATATAATCAGATGTGCCTCTAACATAGAGGAGAAATTCCCAGAAAAGGGAAGGAGTTTACTAGGCAAGGCTGCCATGCAGAGGAAGGCAGAGATAGTCGAGTTACGACAACAATTGAGCCCAAAATTTTGACTTACGACCTTTTGTTTAACAACTGTTCAATGTCACAACAATGCTTTAAAAAGTGACTTACAACCAGTCCTCACACTTATGACTGTCACAGCATCCTTATGGTCATGTGAGCAAAACTCAGGAACTTGGCAACTGGCATGTTTTTATGATGGTTGCAGTGCTCTGAAGTGATGTGGTTGCTATTTGCAACCTTCTCAAGCAGTTTCTGACAAGCAAAGTCAATGGGGGAAGCCCGATTCACTTAAAAACTATGTGATTTGCTTAATAGCCCTGAGTAAAAAAAGGTTGTAAAATCAGGCAAAATCACTTAGCAATAGCAATAGCACTTAGACTTGTATACTGCTTCTTAGTGTTATACAGAACTTTCTGTAATGTCAGAGTCGGCATATGGCCCCTAACAATCTGGGTCCTCATTTTTCTGATCTCGGAAGGATGGAAGGCTGAGTTGATTTTGAGCCAGTCAGGGCTGAACTCCTGGCAATGAGCAGCGAGTTAGCCTGCAATACTTCATTCTAACTATTGCACCACTACTGTTGTGGCCCGTCGGCGGCCTGTGCAGCTAGTAGCTGCTGGCACTTCACCACACCAGCCTCCTCGCTGTCTGAATCAGCTACTAACTGCACAGGCCGCTGACGGGCCACAACAACTACATTTCCTTCTCCACTGTTTATAGATGAAAGTTCTGGCCCCAATTGTGTTTGTAAATTGAGGATTACCAGTATAAGTTGGCAAGTTCAATTTAAAGTGATGGCTTTTAACATGCCTTGTGTCCCTAGCACCTCTGGGACTATTTTCTCCAAGCAGAACCAACCCCTCCTATTAGTTCTACCTAGTTAAGAATATTTCAGATCCCTTCCCCTCTACACATTAGAGCAGAGTTCCCCAACTTTTCTGGTTTTGTGGACTGGCAGGGCACGCGAGGCACGAGGGGAACCGGGGGTGGGGGGAGAGGTGATGGTTCCACCTGAGTGGCTGACAAGCAAGTGATTATGCGCTCGTCCACCACTCGCACAAATGGGAATTGGCCTGCCATTCTGCAGCCCATTTCCGAATGGCTCAAGGCCGTGTAGTGGGCTGTAGCCCTGGGGTTAGGGACCCTTGTGTTAGAGAGATGAAACTCAGGAAGCAGACTGTACCTTTAGCTGCCCCTACCCTTTGGAATAACTTGCCCCCTCCTTAGTAGTGGGTTTCAATTTTGGCTGCTACTGGTTCACTCGTGGGTGCATGTGCAGAGATGTCCAGGTGGGTGGGCGGAGCCTGCTGCCGCCATCGCTACCAGTTCACCTGATCCTGGGCAAACCGGTAGCAACCCATCACTGCCCCTCCTCCAATTTTGGATGTTCCCCCCCCCCTTACATTTTTGGGAAAGTGGCAGAGAAAGTGCTCTTTGATCATGTATTTGGGACTTAACATTACAGTTGGTGCTGTTTTTAGCTCAACCTTAGCTCTTCTTATTGTTGATCTTCATTGTTTTATTTAACTCGACTTTGTGTTTTTATTTGTATGATTTGTCTATCGTTATGAAATGATAAGAACCACCCAGAATCTAGTGAATGCAGCAGGGATGAAGTCTTCGAATAAATAAATAAGCTGTCATATTTCCTATTAAGCACTCTGAGATATAGTGGCTGCACTTATTCTTTATTTAATCAGCTTTCAAAATGCAGTCCGACTCCATTAAAATCAATGGCTCTGCCATAGGCTTGAATAAAAGGTGAATTGCACTGAAATCTTTATTTCAGTGTATCTATGGAGAGCCAGTATTTGTTCAGTCAGGCACTGATATTCTTCTATTTGATTTGCTTATAGTAGTTCAACTTCATTTAACTTTAAGGTTATGCCACAGATTTTGTCTATTTATTTTGTTTTCCGCTTCGGAAAAAATACATTGACCCTTTTATTTCCTGTAGTGATTCAAAGAAACTTGATATCTTGGCCTCATTTTATGCCCCTCTTCTCCCACACTAGTGTGTGTGTGTGTGTGTGTGTGTGTGTGTGTGTGTGTGTGTGTGTGTGTGTGTTTGGCAAGAACACACTGCCTTCCTCTTGACTTCTTTGCAAGGATGTCTTAGGTTGGGCAGTTCCCTCACTCAGTTTGTCAAATAATTATTTCCATTACTTTGTCTCTAAGTTTCTATTCACTTGTGAATATCCTCATGACCACATGTCAATTCTGTCTAAGGGTGCCACAAATCTTCAAAAGGTGCCTTCCTTGGGGCATAACTACATGTTATATGAATAGAATGATGTATAGTCATGTCATGGTTTTAAATTTTAATCCTTGGTGTGCATGGAAAAGAGGATTTCGTTCATAGATGGTAGAACTTATAGAAATGATCTTCTAAAATTCTCACTAAGTATCTGCACAGAGGATAATTTCTTAAGGAGAAGGGAAAATTCTCACATAATTCCTGAAGAAAAGATTCTTCTTAGCAGTAATGGAAAAGTAGAAGATATAAGGAGAAAGAAATTTGATGTATGTTGAGTACTGCTGCACAAAATTTAGCCACACTATATGTTATAACAGGTTTGGTACCTGAGAGCCGCAAGATGTAAGATTGTCCTGGGCTTCCTGGGTAGTTACTGTATATAAAAGGAAGAGGTACATTTACAAATATTTCTGTGATACAGGCATTGGAGAAGAACATCTCCAGAATCACCGGGACACTGTCTCTCTGGGTAGAGGATCTTCCTGTATCTGCCTTCAAGAGCAGCTGCGGAGAGGGCACAACATCATGCCACGTAAAGGGCCTTCAATTATTAGCTACTTCAAGATTTGTTAAGTATGCCACAGTTTTGGGTTCATTGGCAATAAAAGTTGGGGACCTGGCTAGGTCCAATTGGCACTGTGTCCACCACTTGCTGCTTAATGAGAGCTTTAGCCTGACCATACCTCACACTCAGTAGAAGACCTGAAGAGAATCCCAACAATGAGATGTTAGCTGTCACTGTTTTTTCCCATGCAGATGGAAAAGAATTCCACTCTTTTAAAAGTGGAGGAGACATAAACCCATTGGCCACTGACAAGGGGATCTAGTTTTTCCCCAAATTATTCATGAAATTTGTTTATTCTTTGTGAAAGAGGCATATATTCTTTCATATAGAGTAAAATTCCCATTGAGGCCCCAGGTTGGTATTAAATTCACTGGATCACATTATTTCTATAACATGAAAGCATTACTTTCTCAAAACCCATTTGAAATGAAATCAGTTTTCCAGCTTTTTTGTAGCTGGGGACCACATTTTTTTTAAAGTTACATACCCAAGGGCTCCATGGGTTATGGTAATAGAGTAGGTTACTCAAAATGGATAGGTTAAGCCCAGCCACATATTATCGTAGGCTTTAATTTCTATTTTAAAGTAAATAATGCTGAGCAATAAGAGGAAAGACAGGACATAAATTGAACAAATAATACATTTTGAAAGTACACTCATGGGGGAGTTATAAAACTAGTGTGAGTTGCCTACTTCTGTTTCATATATGAGAGGTGAGAAGGAAGGAAGGAAGGAAGGAAGGAAGGAAGGAAGGAAGTTAGTTACTGGAGGCAACCCTAAAATAATCCAGGGAGAGCAAGTTTTTTCACTGGCCACAAAATATTAAAATATACACTGTTTTTGTTCCTATGGTGTTTTCTGATATATATTACACTGCTAATTGTCTTTTCATGCTATGTTTTAGATTTTTAAAAGACATTTAAAAGGATCTGAAGAGGACATATGGAATATGGTGACTTTGATACACCTGGTAAGAAACTGAGTACTTTAAAAGCAAGACAAAAGCTTTTTCAGACCTTTAAAGGCCTCTTTTTGAAAAGCAAAAAAAACCCCCTCCACTTTCAATACCAACATTGTCCATGACAAAACTTCCTGGAATCAGCCATGTTTTGGTGCTGTTTTCTCATAAATCTCTGCACCTGGAAAGGGCAATTTGGGAAAAGAGTAATCTAAAGAAGTCCCCTAGTTTGTGTCTGTGCTTTGTTGATAAGGAGTTAGATTAACTTATCATAGGAGATTTAGAGCTGAAATAAAAAAAAGGCTTAGAAATTTCCAGGATGCTATGTCAGGATCTAAATAACAGAAGAGTTGGCTGGCCTCTAAAGATGCCCCTACAATTTTTTGGAAATGTAGGTATTGCTTTTTTTATCCAGGGTGAGGTTGACTGGTATTTCTGAAAATGGACTAAGCAGTTGGTAGTAATTAGGGATTTACAGGATACTGAGTGAAAAGCAAAAGATTCACTGAAGAGAAGAAGGAAGAGAAACAGTGCCATGGAACAAGTGACCAGATAGCCTTAAGATTCAGTTGAGATGACAGAAAATAAGAAGCATCAATGGGTCATCTATTATTTCTTCAGTCTGAGACTGAAAACTGTGACAACAATTAATTACATATGCTGTTTCCTGAGACCAATAGTGATAAATAAGAACAGAACTGGGAATTAGAGATCCTGCTGGGAATGGGGGTGGAGATGTGTTATTTTAGGTACACACATATGTCAGTCACACACTATATCAAGTTAACACTTGCTTTCTTTCAACATTTTTTTTTTGAGAATAAACATAAATTGAAAGAGGGAGAGAGAGAGAGAGGCTCTGCTATTCTATGCTTGCTTAGAGTAGAGGGAGATACTCATTCAGAACAATTAGTCTTGAAACCTGTAGTATGAATTGGCTGCTCTGATAAGGCTTGGCTTACTTCCAAATTGCTAATTTCTATCTTTGCAAACTTGAATAAAAGAGAAAATCTGGAAAGTATGTGATCTTGCCCAGTCCCCATCAGATCTTGAACTTGCATCTGTGCATCCCTAATGACATTTTTGTGATAACTCATAGATCTCCTCTTCGCAGCGTAGTGCTCTTCTCCAACAACTGGAAGATTGCCTTCGGACTTGGCATACAAATGCATTTCAATGTCCAAAATCTATGTCCATGTTGTGACCTAAGCTTACTGAGTCATTACAAGACACAATTAGTCCCAAATAAACCTATTTTATTGTAACAGCTGAGAATTACGTTCATTCCCAGCTGAGTCTCAATTAGTTGCAAAACAAGTCCTTTGGAAGAAGTCCTTCATCACCAACCTTTATCTTCTTTGACACCCTGCCAACAGCCTTACTTGTCAAAGCCCCACAAAGTTCAGAAACAAACAAGAGACGCCGACTGGAAACAGAGTTAGCAACGTTGCTTTCCTGCAAAAAGGCCCAAGTGCCTTTGTTTCTCTTTTAAGCCTTATGTGAGGGGCCAATCATCTCCTGGCCTTGCTCCTGAGTCATCCCTTTTGCTTTAGCTGCTCTTGCCTTCTGGCAGCTCTGCGCATGCGTGCACTAGGAACAGGCTCCTCCTATTCCTCTGCCTCTCTGCCATCTGACTCTGGGGGCTCCAGAGTCCGTGCATTACTCCCAGACGGCCTCCGACGCAGAGCCCTCATCCGGGCCTTCCCCAGACTTCTCACTGTCTGACTCCGCTGCCAGCTCCGCAGGCTGCTGGCAGACCACAACAGTCCAGCTAGATTCATTGGCAGCAATGTAGAAGTGCTTTGCAATTGTGTGGATGTGATATTCGAGTTTAGGGTTGCCTTCTCTCCAGGCTGAAGAAACTACCTGCTATCATCCTTGTTGCAGTTTACTTTTAGCTTCCACCTTCCATTTTGCCTTTATCATCAAAAGAGTGGTGGTGGATGGATGGATTAGATTTACAATATATGGCTGCTGATGTCATTGCATTGATTCTGAAAGGTACACATGGTTAAAAACAATTCAGCAATCCAAACTGTAACATCTGAGGTCACAGACGATAATCACAACTTTTGCATTGTGACAGAATTCACCTAACCTCCTGGCCTGAAGGCCTGGCAGAACAGCCAGGTTTTAATTCCTTACAAAAGGTTAACAGGATTGGAGCCTTCAAGATCAACAGGGCAGGCACTGCTACAGAGAAGGCAGACGTTGTGTTGGCAATAGCATGACTTGCTTTAATAGAAGGGATCCAGAGCATATTAAATCTGGCAGGGCGAGCAGGCAGAATGGGAGATAGCTGGTCTTGCCAATAGTTTGGTCCAATACCACATATAGCTTTATAGGTGATAACTCCCATCTTTAATTGCAATGGAAGTCCCAGTGCAGCTCATGAAGTAGTGGTGTTCTTCTATGGGTATAACAAGAAATCCATAAACTGCCTGTGTTGCTGTGTTTTAGACCCTTGTAATCAGTGGTGGGTTCCTCCCGGTTCGGCCCGGTTCGGCCGAGCTGGTAGCAGTGACGATATGACATCACCGAACCGGTTCTCTTTGTTCAGAGCTGGGCCATCCTGCCCCCCCAGCGTTATTCTTACCTTTTATTTGGCCCCGCCCCCAATCTATTTGCTGCCTCCCAAGTCCCAGCTGATCGACTAGAAGGAAAAAAACTGTTTAAACTCTTGCTGCGGGGCCTCAAAGGGCCGCCCTACAGCTGATCCGTGTTAAAAGGCAATGTGGTGGTAGACCAGTGCGCTCGAAAAACAAATGGGTAGACTGGTACAGCTCTGCAAGTAGTTAAAAGCCTGGTAGACCAGTACCTCTGCTAAATCCTAAAGAATTGTCACATGACCATCAAACTAAGCCACGCCCACAGAACCAGTAGTAAAAAATGTTAGAACCCACCCCTGCTTGTAATGCACAGTTCTTTGAACTAATCCAAATGGGAGGTAACTAAAATATGAGTCACCGTGAACCTCCTGGTCCAGGAATTGACATGTTCAATGCACAGGTCAGCTCTATTCCAAGGCCTTCTTTTCCTATAATTTTGGGAATGAGACCAAAAGGATTCAGGTTTATTAGACCCGTTGATGTCTTCTTGAGGAGGGGGTGGGCAATCCTCTCTTGCAAGGTGGGCAGAACCACCCCTTCCTGTAGAGAAGCATTCGGCATTGCATAGACTCAACCACATCTCACTTCCCAAGATATCTGGAAAGACAGAGATCTAAAACACAAGTGGTCAAACTCATAGGTCCATGGATCCTCTCACTTCACCAAATCCAATCCCATATTTCCAGGTTATTGGACACAACTGAACAACCAGATAACTGTTCAGACAGATTCCAAACCCATGTGAATCTAAGTGACTTTTGTGAATGAAGGCAAATATACATGTTCAAGGATAATGTTGTAGGTTCCAATCGGTCACTGGGACCAGAGTTTTATTCTTTCAGACTTTCAAACTCGTACTGAGCAGGGAACTTCTCTCTCCAGAATGTCTCCAGCATGAGTCCAAAAGCTTGAAAGCATAAACCTCTGGTCCCAATGACCGACTCAAAGTGGACCAAGAAGATTAGAATACAGATCATTCTCAACTTAAACCACAGTTGGTAGCAGAATTTCCATTACTAAGCAAGGTAAGTAAATCAGTCATGCCTGATTTTACAATCATTTTTTGTCATCGTTGTTAAGAAAATCACACAGTTATTAAATGAATCCAGCTTCCCCATTGACTTGGCTTGTTTTAAGTTGGCTGGAAAGATTGGAAATACCAATTATTTCTTGTGATGGATCTAATCCTCCCCTTCCCCTTGCTAGGTCATTCTTTTAAAAAGAGTGTCAGGGTTCCGACCAATGCCCTAATTAAATCATGAGCCTTGAGCCAAGCTTCAAAAGAAATTCAGTTATTTATTAGGAGCTTCATGTTGGGCACGTTCCAAGTGAAGCCAACTCTGACCTCACTTAATTCTGACCCTGTTCTCCTCTCCCCCAAGGTGTGTCATCAGTCACATTCCCTAATGAAGCAATTTCATGGATTGTAGAAGTCCCTCCCTCCAGCCACTGTGGGTCTCCATGGAAATGGCCTTGACATAGAGATGGCTGGAATGTGCTTTTGTTTTGACTGAAGTGCAATTCCATCACTGCAGCTGCAAGGCTCTGTTCCCCTGCCTATGGCAACTCGAGAGCAGGTCAGGAATGCTTTGCGAGTTGACAAAGAGAACACTAATAGACCAAAATTAATATGAGTGCACCACAGGTTGACTTCCTCTAAAAGAAACCTTATATTTTCTGTGCTAGGCTATATAATTCAAGGAAAATCCCTTGGAAATTGCCTTGTATCTTACCTGGCAGGTTAAAGTACAGTAACTAAGTCAATGCTTCATTTTACTTAACAAAGCAATTAGTATTTCTAATTTCTTGCTAGCTGGCTTTTTTTTTTAAGTATATTTTTTGACTGAAAACTGAATAGATTAAGTCTCTGAGTGAACTTCCTTGTGTAATAGATTGGTGGGTGTATGCATTTACCTAGTTCTTATGTAAACAAAGGGAAGCTCTGAGAAAAGACCTCCATTTCTCTAAAGACAGACCTCTCGATGCTTCATATTTAGACTGAGAAATAATAATTATTAGTAAGCATGCAAACGGTGGTAGTACTATATATTTACCTCAGGAACACACAGCAAAAGGTACAACCTAATAAATATGGTAAAGGAGAAATGTGAGAAATTAGGTTGTGTGGACAAAATTGATTTCACAGGAATAGGATCACAATGAGGGCTTGGGCTAATGAATTGAACAATCAAACTTGCTAAGATGAAGGAGAATCTCATCTGCATCCCACTGGAATTTGAGTCTTATGGCTGAAGCAAGCTTCATAAAATCGAAATGGATAGCTGAAGAAGAGGGATCTGCATGCCTACCCCAAGTTTTTCACTGAACTAAGCTGCACTTCACAGTATCTCCTGAGAAATAAATTCTTCAAAGGGTTACTTGCTTCTTCCTCAACCAGATGCTTTTCCCATGTTGACATTGGCATTAAATGTTCTGACAAAGTTGTTCTTAGCAACTGTTAAATATGCCCCCTGTAAACAAATTAATTCAAATTTTACTTAGAGATGGATGGATGAGAAATTTATTAATTTGGATTTTTTTTTAAAAAAATAACCAAAATCAATTTTTTAATAACTAAGACAGAAAAAATGTGCAAGTAAGAAAATGAATATGAGAGAAGATAGAACTGATAGATTTCTCTATCTGTTTTAGAAAGGCTTTGAATTAGCTCAATAGGTTGAGCTCTGTATCTTCAGTCAGGCTTGTGGTATTAATAGAAAACTGTCATCTCTCATTTCTTCACCTTTAACCGGTACAGGTACACTATAGTCCTCTCTTCACTAGGAATTAGGACTATATGAATCAGGTAAAACCCAGTATTAATCATCTATTTGAATTTCTGCTTCAGTTTGAAGAGTCCATTAATTCAACTCAATTCAGTATAAGTGTTCATGTGTGCATATGCACAAAAGGTTGCAGAATCACTAAATCAATTTGAAGCACCTAATATACTCAGAAGAGTGATCCAAGAAGCTTTGCGCAATCCTATTGGAAACAGATGCACCTACTGTATTTGACTGGTAAAACGGGATGAAAATATATTTACTGATAGGAGTTCTATTTCCCTGAGAAGCATATGACTTGCCTGGTACTCTCTCTTCTAATTTTTCCACACAACAAAGACATGGTGAGGTATGATAGCCTTGGAGACAGTGAATGGCTTCAGATTGTCCAATCTTCCAGTCTTAGTCCAAAACCTTAGTTGCCGCTGTGTGTTCCTTTAAGTCAATTTTGACTCCTGATAACTAGTTAGACTAATCTCTACTTTTTTTTTTTTTACAGTATTTTCAAAAGTGATGAGACTTTCCCTTCTTCCTGGGGCTGAGAACAAGTAGTTTCTCCAATTGAATTTTATCTAAACCTCTTCTGACTTGGTACCTAAAGCAGGACTAGAAATGGATCTTTCAGTTCCTAATTTAGTGCCTTAATTTTGTCCCAAACTGGCTCTCATCATTATACTGAAGTGGCCTGAAATCAGGTTGGATTGTTTTTAATGAAGATTTCCAAATGTTGCAATGTTTTACAATCAACTGGATAGAAAGAATGGAAATGAATGGAATGCGAATTGACAGATATGTCTATGCCTAAATATTTTTCCTTGGATATTAAGGAATAATAGAATCTTCTAACAGTCTATTTAGAAGACTGTTAGAATAGACTAACAAAAGGAGAAGCTAAATCTTCTACAGTTCTGCTTCTCCTTTTGTCTATTCTTATTTTAGTTCCCTCTAATTTTTGTTCCATTATCAGTTAAAAAATTAAATGCTAGACAGTATCACTCCTGAGACAGAAATATTATGACTTCAGATAATGTTTCTTCTGCCCTGCTGACTTTACAACACTGCAAATATTTCACACACATTCACAAACACACAGATAGACAGACAAAGAGAGAGGGGGGGAGGGGAGAGAGAGAGAGAGGGAGAGAGGGGGGGGAGAGAGATCAACTTTTAATTCCCAGCAGCACCAACCAAGAAGGACAGTGATAAGCAATGCTAAGAATAATAATTTAGTAATATTTGGGAGGAGGCATAAATTGTTAGCATAAATGATTGATCTCCTTAAGATAAAGGAGAGGAGCCTGCTATGAAACACTGCAGAGTCTGGAGACTTTCCCACTGAAAACTCTTGAAAGTACCAGTATGGCTGCAGCTTTCTTTAAAAACAGTTGAAATGCCATCAGAAAGAGAAACAAGTTTGGAGGGAAGAAATGTGAAACTTCTTTCCTCTCTCTGCCAGTTTCTTGGCAGAGAATGTTTACTTGGCAACAAAAGACAAAAGTATGGTCAGCAACATACTGCGAGACCGCCTTTTGCCGCCAATAGCCCCCCACTGACCGGTTCGCTCACACAGAGAGGGCCTCCTCAGGTTGCTGTCGGCCAGACAGTGCCGGCTGGCGACCCCCAGGGGGAGAGCCTTCTCTGTGGCAGCACCTGCCCTCTGGAATGACCTACCCCCTGAAATACGCACGATATCAGACCTCTGGACTTTTCGTCGGGCCCTGAAAACACACTTATTCCATCTAGCCGGGCTGGCTTGATCCCATCCTCTCAATTTTAATTGAATTCGGTTTTAATTGGGTTGTTTTAAATTTTGGGCTGAAATTATTTAATTGTTTTTTAAACTGTTTTTAAATTTTATATGCTATGTTTTATCTCGGCTGTACACCGCCCTGAGTCCCGCAGGAGAAGGGTGATATAGAAATAAAATAAAATAAAATAAAATAAAATAAAATAAAATAAAATAAAATAAAATAAAATAAAATAAAATAAAATAAATAAATAAATAAATAAATAAATAAACAAACATTAACTATCTTTTTTCATATTGCCCTAAATCAACGGCACGCAACCATTCTTCCTCAGGAATTCTGGGAGTTGAGTTGCTCATCTCTGCCCTAAATCATAAACCATGCTTTACAAACTTCAGTGACTCAGTTCAGCAAACACACAAAAGCAAAACTAAGCAAACCACATTGTTAAATACATTTGCAGTTGCAGTTTGAGCTCGTAATGAGAAAGAGGCTAGGTTTATCAGAACATATATTTCTATATCTAAGTATACAGGGCAAGGAATGACAATTTTGGAGTAGAAAAAACATACACTTAACCAAATCTAGACATTTGGTGCTGACCTAAGATGTTACTCAAAATTTTGGGCCTAGAAGCCCAAATTCCAGAAGCCTTCTCCAAAGTGACAACCTTATACCAATATCATATCAGTCACTATGATGCATGATATTTTGAAGATGGAACACTATCAATTGCATTTGTAATAACAATATTATGAGCCATTATCTTGCTAGTTAAAACCCATAATTGAAGGCACAGATAAAGATGCTTGGTTCTTAATTTAAATCAGAATTGGACAATTGGAATCCTTGGTTCCGATGCAATTCTTTTTTTAACCATTCTTTCCTGATCTAAAAAAAATCTGTTGTTTATTTACTATGGGATTCTGAAGCGAGAAGTTATGTTCTCTTATAAATGTATTTAAGATTTTTTTTTTTTTTACCTGTCTTATTATTTAGGAATGTTTGAGCTTCAATAATGGTTTAAAAGGAGAAAGTCAAGAGGGAATGTACAGATTTGCTGGCTGGGTCATCTCTAGGGTTGCCAGGTCTGCTTCCAAAAAATAGCGGACAAGCGGGGGGGGGGGAGGGGGGTTTAAGTAGTAAAAAAATAAAAAAAATTACAATTAAATTATATATTTTCTTACAAACATTTTAACACGTATTAAAATAATCACTTCAAAACTTTACTTAAAATTCAAAACATCAAATATATTATAATAATATGTAAAATATTAAATTACATTTTACTTTGCTGTCGTGTGTATTTTTTATTTGACTGCGCAGCTTTGATCAATTCTTTGTGTTTAAGGAATAATTCTTTAATTTTAGTACAACGTTGAGAAATATTAAAAAATATACAAAGTTCACTTCGAACTGATACAAGCAGTCGGTTACGTTCGTCAGTCCACAAATTTCCCATGACGCTGAAAATTCGTTCAACGTTTGCATTTGATACCAGAATTGATGCACAATACTGGAACAGTTTCAGTGAACTCGGAGCTTGCTCTTTCTTGAAAAAGTACGTCCACTTATCAAGGGATGAATCGCCCTACAGATGAACATAAACTTCTTCTAAGGCAGAAATTTCATCGAAGAGAGTGTTGGGTGGAAGTTCTTCTCGTCATGGTGATAATAACCAGATGTTCGTCATTTCTTCTAAAGTTGGAGGATTATTGCGATCAATTAGATTGAAACAACTTAGCGTCTCATATACTGAATCGGTGAAATTATACACTTTTCTAGGTATGCAATGGTTCTTTGATACACGTTGATGGCTTCTTTCTTGAATTTTTGCACGGCATTCTCAGGCAAATGTTTTTTACGTAAGGCAAATAAAACTTTCATTCCAAAAAACTGCTCATCGTATTTTTTTTGCAAAGAATCACGCAGCTTACACATGATAATGTGAAGATCACATGCAAGAATTTTCTTGCTTTCCAGCTTCAGTAGGGTGTCTTGCATTATTGACATGAAGAAGTGCGTGAAATATAAATATAATTCTGAAATTGTTGGTTCATCGTCCTTTGCGAGTTCATTTTCCTGATCCGAAATAAGGTTCCAGATAACCTTATGGCACTCATCAGATCCAAGAGAAATAAAATACGATTTTAGAGGTATCCAGTTTAAAAGAAGTCTTTCGACCACTTTAAACAAACTTAACCAACGTGTTGGAACACAGCGCAAAACTTCATGGAATTCTGACTCGCAAAACTCAAAAAATGATTTCAACTCTTCTCGTTTCTTCGCAGAATTCGAAAATTCGGCAAAAACCTTCAGCACTACATTTTCGATATCAAAAGATAACTGCTTTAATGCATTTTTTGCGCTGTTGTGTAAAATGTGATTATTGCAATGAGCATTCGATCTTTGTCTCATTCTAATTTATGAAAAAAAAGACAAAACGCGATTCTCCTATCCTTATTCTCTTAGACTGTACAGCTTTAGATTACGTACCACTTCATCATAAAGCTTTTGAATAAAAAAAAATGTCCACTATTTTGTGAAAAAAAAAATAGTGAACATAATGTGAAAAAAGTGGACTGTCCGCTCAAATAGTGGGCACCTGGCAACCCTAGATCTCTGCTTGTTCTCCAACACTTGCACAACAACGTTTTGTCAACTTCTGACAAAAGTTGTGCATGGCTTTGAAGGGGAGCTGAGTTCAACAGTGCTTCAATTAATTAAGTGGTTTATTGAAGCAAGGGGCTTTGGAGCCCTTTTCCATTTCTCCTGGGGTTGTTATGGAGAAGCTGTAGTATTTCGATTCTAAATATGGGGAATGCTAACAATGCTCTGTGTGTGTGAGACAGAGAGTGGGGGACGGAGGGAGGGAGGGAATAGTGTGGTGATCTGACTTTGACATGGATAGCCACTCAAAGAGTTTTACGATTGCATTAAAATTTCTGCCCATCTGATCTCTTTTGGGGTCACAAAGCTAACTTAACTTTGGGTTTGGTTCATTTTTTTCAGGTCTCACTGATTATAATGTGATCAGCCACAAGATTTAATTTTGCTTTCTCTTGTGCTAATAGAATTATACACTAAGAGCTTTTTGATGTTCTGAACGTCAGCTCAGCGTTGACCAGTCTGGTACATACTTTGGAGTCATAGCTTCTGCTTAAATTATGCATAATTGGGCCTAAATGAATGGATAGATTTGTTAGTGGCTTTCACTATTAGGCTGTGACCTAAACATAACTGTTGAGACTAATAAAGCTGGGAAACCAGCTTCTCTCTCCATGGCTGCCTGTTTCTGCAGCATTGTACTTCTTCTAGCCTGTTTCTACTACCTTTGCTGACTCACATACTAGCTCCCTCAAATCCGCGGCTCCCTAGGTGGCTCAGTGGCTAAGAAGCTGAGCTTGTCAATCAGAAAGGTTGGCGGTTCGAATCCCTAGTATAGGGATGAGCAGGGGGGTTGGACTAGATGACTTCCAAGGTCCCTTCCAACTCTGTTACTGTTACATCCCAATGCAATGAAGTCTGGCCTCTTAAAAAGTGTCCTTCTCAGGAAGAGCTGAGCTTGTCAGGTAGCTATGCTAATCCCCCCTGTCACCCAGTAATAGGAAGCAAAATATACCATTTTCTAAAGGTTATCCAAGAAGAGATCAGGTTCTGTCAATCTGCTCTGACTGGTTTGGCTCTGCATCAAAGCCCTTGAGGAAAGGGTCTTTTGCAGGAAGAAACATCAACCCTCCTGTCATCTCAGAAAACCATAGAGCAAAGTAAATCAGAGTAAGTCAGAGTAACCTATAATAGTCATTCAAGGTAAGTGGAACAGAGCATTCTTATTTTAAAATGTTTTGATTATTATTTTTTCTTCTTTTTAATTTAAGAATATGCCGTCTTTGATGCTGGTTCAACACCAATCAATCAGAATAGAGCTGGAAGGACCTTGGAGGTCTTCTAGTCCAACCCCTTGCTCAAACAGGAGACCCCATATCTTTTCAGATAAGTGACTATCCAGTTTCTTCTTAAAAACCTCCAGTGATGAAGCACCCACAACTTCTGAAGGTCAGCTGTTCTATTGGTTAATTGTTCTCACTGTTAGAAAGTTTCTCCTTAATTCCAGGTAGTTTCTCTCCTTGATTAGTTTTCATCTGTTGTTTCTTGTCCTGTTCTCTGGTGCTTTGGAAAATAAGTTGACCCATTCCTCTTAGTGACAACCTCTCAAATACTAGAATGTTGCTATCATGTTAGTCCTTCTTTTCTCTAGACTAGCCAAAAATAAATCCTGCAACCTTTCTTCATATGTTTTAGGCCTTTAATCGTTTTAGTTGCTCTTCTTTGCAATTTTTCCAAAGTCTCAACATCTTTTTTTTTTTTTAATGTCGTGACAAAACTGGCTGCAGTATTCCCAGGTGTGGCCTTACTAAGGCTTTATAAAGTGTCCAGTCATGTCTGACTCCAGGGCTCCTTACTCATCTCTGTTTCTTGGCCGAGGGATCCAGCATTGTCCAAAGACATTGTCCATGTTCATGGGGCCAGCATGGCTGTATGCCAAAGGCTCACAGAACACTGTTACCTTCCCATCACAGTGGTACTTTTTTATCTACACACAGTTGCATGCTTTTGAACTGCTAGGTGCACAGGAGCTGAGGTAAGTAATGGAAGCTCACTCCATCACAGGATACTTAGGTCTCAAACCTGGGCTGTCAGCATTCTGAGAAGCTCAGCATCTTTAACAGTTCAGCCATTTTAGCCCCTGCCTTAAAAGGTATGGGGGAATTGCTCCAAAACTGTATTTTGGTGAAACCTATGAAGAGCCAGCTGAAACTCCACAAGGTTAACTATTCCAGAAAGAGTTCAACACCATGAATATTTTGATCTCCCAGTAGAGAAAAGTTGATTGTTTTCAATTACAGCCTAGGTGGGGGGGAGGGGGGAGAATTGAATTTAAAGTTGCTCATTTGGTCTCAAATTTAATCACACCATGCTCTCTTTGAATCTTGAAACTCTAATTCGAATTAAAACAGGGCTGTTTATGCAGGCCTGTCTTGGCCCACCCAATTGAGAGGACAGCCGTGGGGCCCAAACTTCCACTGAGTTCCACAGATCTTTTTGACACATCACAGGGCTTTGTCCTCTGTGCAGAAATGTCGCAAAGTATGCCTGACAAAGTGAGCAGTGCTCATCAAAAGCCAAATCCTCCTTCCCCTTTTCTGCATACCCCTTTTCTGCACGGAAAATCAATAAAGTGCACTTTGTTGTAGAGTTTTGTCAGTGCTTAAGGACATTTTACTTAAAGTTTACCAAGACTTTTCTTACTTCTCAGGGTTCCAAAGAATCCTAATTCACCAACCAAGCTTTGTCTATGCTAAAAACAAAACAAAACCCGCAAAGCTAATTTGGATCATCTTTCTTTCCAGTATTGAATAGACATCTCTTAGTTTTTACATATTCTGAACACACATATAAGCATGGCAATGCACAGTCTGATAGCAACATTTCAATTCTCAATACTTTTGAATGGAATAACGTGCATTTAGCTTGCATAGCATAAGATCCAGGTTGGATATGAAATATTTATGCACTCAGCCTAACAATGTCTCATGGTTTAGAGGCACCCAAATTGATTTTTCTTTTAATTAGACTACATTTTGGCTCTGCAGAGGGTCATTACATTTGTCAGAAGCAGAAGGCTCCTAGATGGATAGAAAGTATTAGATCAGCCTCATTTGTCAGCTCAAGGAGAGCTGAGGGGCCAAGTATTGGCTTTAGTTATAACATGTTTAGACATCAAGATCAGCTCTATTTTCTCCCTCAAAGTGGCACATTCACACAACAAATTTGTGGCACTCAGGAAGTTCCAATGTCTACCCCGCCCCCTGCAGTCACATGACCGAATTTTGGGCCTTCAGCAACCAGTCTATATTTATGGCCTATGGTCACATGACTGTGATTTATAACATTTTTACCGAAAACAGGCATTTATTTCCAGTTTTCAGCAAAAACCACCTCATACCAAACCATGAGCTCGCTTAAACGACTGCCGCCTTCAGTTAATAACTGCTGCTTTTGCTTAATGACAAAAAGCTGATAAAATTGTGTCTGGTCATGTGGTGACCCACTTATGACTTGCAACTATAATTGCTGGGCTCAATTACAGTCATAACTCAAGGACTAGCTATATTTTGTGTTGATTCTAATGGCAACTAACAGGAAGACTGAGCTGTAGGAGGTCTCCACATTCTGTCTTTTTTTTCCTTTTTTTGTATTTGGGAAAAAAGAAAGCGGGCTGGAATTAATTGCCAGTTATACTTCATCCCATGTTCTGTTTTCCTTTACTTAATTTCTTCTCATTCTATATAGTGTGAAACCTGAGCATTTTAGTTTAAAAAATGTACCAGAAGAAATTGTCACAAAAATATATTGGATAGGTAGAGTTGATATCTAAGGAGATTCTCAGTCATTCAGGTCATCGTTGTCCCAAAGATGCCTTTTAAAAAGGCAACTGGACTTCCTTTGTTTTTGCTTGAACACATTTCACTTCTCATCCAAGAAGCTTTTTCATGAACTGAAGAAGACAATAGGTAAGGGTTGTTTCCAGTTTGGAGAAAAATAAATTGAGTGGGCTTGTTATAGTATTAAAGAGGAGGACCCTACATTGGTGGCGTGGGGCGGGGCAGAGACAGCATCCCTAATTTAGCACCAATTATTGGCTGAGTAACCAGGAATTCCAGCCAGGCTTTTAAGAAGTGAGCATTCAGAAATTTCTTCTGCGGGTGGATGATTTTATTAGCTTGAACTGAATGAAGTGCTCACACATCCTAGGAGACGTAGGGTGGAAACTATTTGGAATGAGAATATTGCTTGATCCTTTTTTTTTTTTTTTTAGTGCGATGGCCTAATTGAACTAATATTTGGATTGGAATGTCTTTGCTCTGAAGTGTGCACTTCTTACGTTTTCTGATACCATCCTCAGTCCAAGAAAGCCTGTAGTAGTGACAAAGTTGCTTTTAAAGTATGTATGACAGTGTGGGTAATCATGTACAATGGTTGTGTGGAAAACTAAGTAATGCAACTGTTTTAAGGAGTTTACAGATGCAGAAATTGGACAGAACGTATTTATAGGGCTTATGAAGTGTATTGAACACCTAAGGATATGTTAGAAAGTGGTCTCCTTATTGTCTCCACTCCCAAAATATTTTGAAATAAAGGGGCTTAGACAGGGGTGAAATCTACTTACCTTCCCTACCAGTTCGGAAGTGTGTGCTCCATGTGCGTGCGTGAGCGGAGAAAGTGCATATGCGTCACATACTATTTTGGAGCCTCTGCACATGTACAAAGCCTTCTGCGCATGCACAGAGGGTCAAAAACATGTGACTTCCTGATTAAAACCAGGAAGTAATGATGTCCAGGCGGGTGGGCGGAGCTTCACGCTGCTGCCGCTACCGGTTCACCAAACCACGCACCACCACTGCTACTAGTTCACCCAAACTGGTGCAAACCGGTAGCATTTCACCCCTGGGCTTAGACTAGGATATCAATGATACAAAGATGTTTCATTCATTCTGCACTGTTGTGCTTTCTGAAGTTTTGCATTATAGGGTTTAAAATGCTTCTGAAACTACTTTACCTTCCATTAACACAAGATATTAGAACCTCTGTGGTTTTTTTAAAAAATAAGAGGTTTCAAACAGTTTTGTTTTATTCTGCTTTTTAATGTAATTGCATTGCACTCTGTATTACTTTTAAATGTAAATCATTTTAATTCATGGTAAATTGTTTTTAATGAGTGTTGTCTCACTTTTGGGACTGTTAGCTGATGAAAAACAAGACAGCATTTTATAATTAAATGGGTAAATGACAATTTGATTTTTCAAACAGGAGAAATAGATTCCTGAGCTTTGGGTTATGTCTCATGTAATCAGGGTTGGCTGCTGGGGGTTCGCAGGGGTTCGGGAGAACCTCTAGCTAAGATTCTGTGTAGTTCAGAGAACCGCTAAATCCCACTCCTGGCTGGCCCCGCCCACCCCTCCCCTCCCAGGAGTCCCCATGCAGCCCGTTTTGGATGCAGGTAAGTGCAGGGTACACGTGGAGGCTCAGGGAGGGCAAGAGCCTTTGGTGGCGCAGCTGACTAAGTGCTGTTAAAGTAGTACCAGCTGCCTGCAATTATTGCAAGTTCAAATCTCACCAGGCTCAAGGTTGACTCAGCCTTCCATCCTTTCGAGGTAGGTAAAATGAGGACCCGGATTGTGGGGGCAATAAGCTGAC
Organism: Pantherophis guttatus; assembly: GCF_059756535.1. Classification (NCBI taxonomy): domain Eukaryota; kingdom Metazoa; phylum Chordata; class Lepidosauria; order Squamata; family Colubridae; genus Pantherophis; species Pantherophis guttatus. The sequence continues at coordinate 141,874,453 of NC_142064.1, forward strand.
TTTGTATAAAAAAGAACACCGCTTAGGGGGGCCCGAAAGCCCTACTAAGCAGGTATATACAAAAGTATGAAGGCTATTGCTTAACACATTGTAAGCCACCCTGAATCTCCGGAGAAGGGCAGCATATAAATCGAACCAATAAATAAATAAATAAATAAATAAATAAAAAACAGGCCTACCGGAAGTTCAGGAAGTTCCAGAGGGCCTCCGGAGTTCCAGAGGGCCTCTGGAGCCTGAGGAGGCCATTTTCAACCTTCTGGAGGCTCGAAAAAAGCCTTCAGAGCCCAGGGAGGGCAAAAACGTCCACCCACCCCCACACTGTGGTGCAGGAGGCCGACTAGGCCACACCCATCATGGCCACGCCCACCCAACAACCAGGCAGAGAACTTCTTGCTAAAATTTTTGAAGCCCAACCCTGCATGTAATACTCTATATCCCAAAATTTGAATCTTTCCCACAACCATACGAAATAGGTTTGAGGGTAGGTGACTTTTTCAAAGCCATCAAGGAGACTTTATGGTGGGAACTTCACAAGGAATCACTTTTCTAACCGGCTTTCTTCTAAATTCAATTAGAAATGACTCGTTCTTCTGTCATTTACCAGTATCTCCCACCATTGCTGCCACCTCCTCCTCACTTCTCCCATGTTCTACTTCCAGCTTTGATATCCAGAGTGCTAATTGCCAAAAACAGCATCCTCATACATTTTACATCAGGAGCGATTTGGCAAATTCCACTGGGAGATGCAAATGTATTCATGAATTTGTGCAAGGGCACATACCTGACAAGCCAGTTTCTGGATTATTTTGAACTATTCAACCAGACTTTAAAACAACAACAACAACAACAATGCTGAGTAGCAGGCTTCACTCTAATGTAAAAAAAAGTTGAATTGGAAAAGTAAAGTACAGAGATTGCAATAAATCTGTGTGGAAACAAACTTAGAATTAACAAGGCAGTTCAGAATTTATTCCTAGTGGACGTTTTCCCTCCAGAAAAGACTAAACCTGCCAGAAAATAAGTTAAGTAAGTAAGTATAAAATTCTTTTCTCACCCTTATCAGTGTTCTATGTCTTCCTCAATCTCAGGTCCTCTGCCACACCTGGGAATTTGACGATTCTGCACAATATCTTCCAAACAGAGCTCTCTTCTGGATGGAAAGTTCTGGTGTTGTTCCTGGGATCTGTTCCTACCACTGGGACCACTTTGGCCTTACTTTCCTTATCTTCTCTAGTTCCTCATTCAGGGCTTGGTACTTCTCCAGCTTCACGTAGTTCTTCTTCCTGAAGTTGCTGACATTTGACACTGCTATATCTATCATCACCGATCTTTTCTGGCTCTTGTTTACTACCACAATGTCTAATTGATTGATCAGTTCTTGCCTGCCCACAGGATCTTAGCCCTCTTATTCTCTGATGACCTTCTGTGGGATCTTCCATCTGAATTTGGGAAGATCTAGTAATCCATATACTATGCAAATGTTCCTGTATACAATAGCTGCTAATTGGTTGAGCCATCCAATGTATGATGTTCCTGTCTGCATCTTATAAACTGACATTATGGACTGGACTGGCTCTGGGGCCTCTCTGCATAGCCTGCACCTCAGATCCTATCTAGTGTGGTAGACCCCTGCTTCTATGGATCTGGTGCTTAATGTCTGTTGTTGTGTTGCCATGATCAGTGCCTCAGTGCTTTTAGTCTAGTCCTTTCCAGCCACTGGTAGGCTTTCCCAATGTCTGCCACCTCAGCTATCTATCAATGGTACATTCCATGCAGAGTGTCATCTTGACGTAGCACTTCTGCTTGATCTTCCTCCCTTGTCTGCTGCTTCCTCAGGTGTTCTCTTAGCAGCTTATCTTTGGGTGCTGCCTTACTGATGTATTCCTGCATGCTCTGTTCTTCATCCAGCATGAGGGAGAGGGAGAGGGAGGGAGAGAGAGAGAAAGAGCTCCCAAGTTTTAAAATTTGGAAAACTCTGCACAAACATACATGTGATGAAGGTGTGGATAAGATTTGAGTTCACAGGTTACTTCCCTCCTCCCTTCTTCATTTCTCTGCTTTTGGTAGATACGACAGCAGTAGCAGCTAAGAATTTGTAAATCCATTGAAAAAGCTGCTTTGGAATACATGGGTGTACTGTATATATGAAGCACCTCTTTTCATATCATTAAAATATGATCCTTTTTCCAGATCAAGTGGTAGCCTTTAAAGCTGCTCTTGACTGGGAAGCCCTCTTCCCAGTGAAGGGAATGTGGAAATAGGAGTAAATTCCAAGCAGCCACACACATCTAAAGAAAGACACTGGCACTTTTGCCAGTGACTCCTTATGCACGGTCACTCACGCCCTCATCACCTCTCGCCTGGACTACTGCAATGCTCTCTACATGGGGCTCCCCTTGAGGAGCACCCGGAGGCTCCAACTGGTCCAGAATGTAGCCACGCAGGTTATTATGGGGGCAACATGGCGCTCCCATGTAACACCTCTCCTGCGCGAGCTGCACTGGCTCCCGGTGGTCTTCCGGGTGCGCTTCAAGGTATTGGTTCTCATCTTTAAAGCGCTCCATGGCTTAGGGCCCAGATATTTACGAGACCACCTTCTGCCACCGATAATCTCCCACTGGCCAATCTGCTCCCACAGAGAGGGTCCCCTCAGGGTGCAGTCGGTCAAGCAATGTCGACTGACGACCCCCAGGGGGAGAGCCTTTTCTGTGGGGGCACCCGCCCTCTGGAACGAGCTACCCCGAGGAATATGACTGATCCCGGACCTCCGTACTTTCTGTCGTGCTTTGAAGACCTTCCTATTTCAGCAAGCCGGGTTGGCTTAAAATTTTAATGGGTTATTTTATGGGCAAAGGATTTTAAATTTTGGGAAACCAATTTGATTTAATTCTGTTTTAATTTATTTTAATTTTTATATTGTATGTATTTTAATCTTGGCTGTTCACCGCCCTGAGTCCTTCGGGAGAAGGGCGGTATACAAATTTAATAAACCTTAACCTTAACCTTAACCTTTTGCAATTTGAAGAGGCACTTTGTACAAGTATGTGCTCCCTTCCTAAAGCATTTCTTCTGATAGAGTTGCATAATTGTAGGAGAACCAGTTTGGCATAATGGTTAAGGCATCAGGATAGAGCCAGGGAGTCCATGAGTTATAATTCCCCCTTTAGACACAAAGTCAGCTGGTGACTTTGGGCCGATCACTCTCCCACACCCCCAGGAAGCAGGCAAGGGCAAACGACTTTCCTCAAAGGCACCACAAAAAACAAATCAGTTCAGACCTGGGATGGAGAAATCTGGATGGCCACTAAATGGCAGCAAAGTGATGCAGGAAATGCTAATGTAGTTCTGCCATCTAGTGTTTATTTGGGCTTTTGCATCCCAATCTAGTAACCCTAGCCTTCGTAACTGCTATATACAGTAGGTAGTCCTCGATTTACAATCACAATTGAACCCCAAATTTCCATCATTAAGCAAGACAGTTGTTAAGTGAATCACTGCAGTTATTAAATTAGTAACACAGTTGTTAAGTGAATCTGCCTTCCCCATTGACTTTGCTTGTCAGAAGGTGGCAAAAGGTGATCACATGACCCTGGGACACTGCAACCATGATAAATACATGCCAGTTAGCAAGCATCCGAATTTTGATCACATGACCAAAGGGAGGTTGCAATGATCGTGTTGGAAGAAATATTAATCTGGTTCAGTTCCAAGCGGGGAGAAAGACACTGGAAACATGGAGGCTGATTGAAAAGATGGTTTATTGATGAACAGGACCACATGGGTTTGAGGTCCTGGGCAGCTGAACACATGGAGTTGAGAATGAGGGTTATTTATACCTTCTCTCTCTTTTTTTTTTTTTAATTTGATTTATATGCCGCCCTTCTCCGAAGACTCAGGGCGGCTTACAATGTGCTCAGCAATAGCCTTCATCCTTTTGTATATTTATACAAAGTCAGCTTATTGCCCCCACAAACTGGGTCCTCATTTCTCTTGGGCCTTGCCCTTGAGCTTCCTGTTCCTGTGCAAGAAATGTATTCTATTGGCTGTAGTCAGACTCCCATGGGGCAATGTGGGATCATCTTTGTCTGAATCAAGTTTGGTTGAAGCCTGGGTTCTCTGAGATGATGTAATGAGGAGGCTTGTGTCCTGAAAGGGTGTTGGGCAATTCCTATTGTGTCTTAATGGCTTTCCTGGTTTGGATTCTACCATTCTACCTAATTCTGCCATTGTTCAGAATATCCTGTCTTGAATGGATTACCAAATCTGCATTTCTAAAAGCTGGCCTCAGCTTAGTATCTGCTTGGGGGCAGGGAACTGTGGCTCTGAGTTTCTGTCTCTCTTTAAGAATATTATTTCTCTTTTAGGGGAAATATAATGTCTCCCTTCTTAGTATTTCTCAAAATATTTCATTTTTTCAAGGAGAGGGGTGTGTGCTAACTTTCCACAGTTGTAAGCGTGAAAAGCGGTCATAAGTCACTTTTTTCAGTGTCATTCTAACTTTGAACTGTCACTGAACAAATGGTTGTAAGTTAAGGACTGCCTGCATTGATAGCCTTTAATACTTTGCCATTCAAAGAAGTCCACATCCATAAGGAAAAATGATAGCTGGCACCAACAGACAAACAAAAATGGAGAGAATCCGAAGGCGATTCTGCACAGTTAGAAAAAGAAGAAAAATAACAGGCATTAAGAAGCATTTAGCTACCTAAGGGGAACATTGTGCTAGAGCCTAATACTAAGACAAATGTTCACCTACCTCCTTTTATTAGTTCTCTTCTCCTACTATCAAGCTATCAATTCCTCATTGGTCATGTTCCAGACTACAAATCTCTACACTGACTAGAAAACAGGAATTAATTGCCTTGCAGGACAGATCACACGGTGGTCCAAGCTGCAGACTAAAAGTCAATTCTCAGATATGCATGATATAGTAAAAAACAAACAAACCAGAGCTATATTAAAAATAACTATTATGATGTGGTTCTTTTATGGGTTGGAAGATTTTAACAGACCCATGTACTCCTCTCCTCTTCTGTGAAAGAGCTGTGCTTGACTAAGCTGCTATAGGCAGAAGTAGGTGCCCCCTTAAAGGATCAATTCCCAAGTAGCCAGCTGAGAGATACAATTAAAAATGCACAAGGACTGTTCATTCAGGCTTTTTTATGGACAGTGGGGTGGCACTTGCTTTGATGACACATAAAGATTTGTTTGATCTGCTGCACTTCATACACATTATCTGCCATCAAATCTATGGTGACCACATATTTTTGTCTGTAATGATCTGTCCTGGCCTTTCAAATTTTCCAATGGTGTACTCATTGCCATTGTAACTGAGTCCATCCACCTTGCTGATAATCATCCTCTTCTCTGTATCTTTCCACCATTCCCAGCATTAGAGCCTTTTCCAAGAGCTGGGTCTTTGCGTAATGTGTCCAAAGTGGGATAATTTGAAACTGGTCATTTGTGCCTTGAATGAGATCTATTGATCTATTTGTTGATGCATTTGTTGGTTTGGTTGGATATCCTTCATACTCTCAGGAATCTTCTTTCCTCCCTCCCTCCCTCCCTCTCTCTCTCTCATGCTATAATGGCTTTTGCTCCATTTTCCTGGAGTATCACGGAGCTGTATACCATCACAAGTCTTACACTTTGTGGATTATGAACTCATTTATTTAGAGACATCGCTGTGTTACATTCTACTACAACCAATTCCCACCTCTTTTTCTCTTAGAAATACCCTGCTGCATTTATATGCATGGAATATATTCCTGCCCTAGAAGTTTGCAAAAGTCTGTTTTTTAACCAAAGAAGACTTTAATTTTGACTCGGAACCTTGATTTTATAAAAAATAAAAATTTAAAAAATGCAGTATTTATGCAATTGGATGCATAATTAGTGCAATGCAGGACCTTTCTCCACTGCTGAGTTTCTGACCTAACTGGTCTGCAGAAAACCACCTGCTTGAAATTTGCTGCGTCCATTGTTCAGTCCCTATCTTATCTCTCCAAAGCCTGTCCCAAGACACATGCTAATATTTTTCTGTTTATGCCCATGTAAAGGCAAAGTATTGCAGGCAGGTTTCTTCAACATTACTATTCTCCCTCTTCTGCACATCATCCTTAAGCAAGAAAAACATCCACTGATCTCAACACTGCATCAAGAATGAGATGGGGTGCCTCTAGATTTACCCATGTAGCACCTCACATCAGTGGTGAAATCCAAATTTTTTTATTACCGGTTCTGTGGGCGTGGCTTGGTGGCCATGGTGTGGCTTGGTGTGCGTGGCTTGGTGGGCATGGCAGGGGAAGGATACTGCAAAATCCCCATTCCCTCCCCGCTCCTGGGGGAAGGATATTGCAATATCTCCATTTCCACCCCATTCTGCGGCCAGTCAGAGGTGGTATTTACCGGTTCTCTGAACTGCTCAAAATTTCCACTACCGTTTCTCCAGAACCTGTCAGAACCTGCTGAATTTCACTCCTGCCTCACATTGCCACCTTAAGGGGCCTAGGAAGCATGTCCTTTCCCTGGCAGCCCCTGCCCTATGGGAAGCTCTTCCTCTTGAAGTTCAGCAGGCCTCTGCCCCACTTGCCTTCTGTAAAGCTTTGAAAAATCTGTTTTCTCCCTAAGCGCTGGGATAGTGTGAGGTGGATGAGAGGATTTAATGAGGGACAGTATGTTAGAAGCTTAACTTTAGCACCAGGTTTTTAATAATTGATATATTAATTGTGTTGTTTCTATTGATTGTTTTAATTATTGTTTGGAAGCCGCCCAGCTTTGCTCTAAGATGGGCAGATATATAAATGTTTTTAAATAAACAAACTGCAGAACACTTTCCAGTCTCTCTAGGCATGTTCCTGTGGCATTCCTCCTACAACCCAATCTGTCCAAAAAAAACCCACATTAGAATACAGTATTAGTGGAATTTATGATATCCCCCCTACCCCCCCTCCTCCTCTTCCTCCTCCTCCTCCAAGATGGACAACAAATTCCACATTTCTCCATGCTCTGTTTGAAAGCCGAAGTCCAGTAATTCCATTTTAGTGATATGCTAAATTGATACAGTCTACAGAATTAAAATATATAAATATTGTCAGCTGAACAATCTAGCACTCTTAGAATTGTGTAGAAGGAAGGGACATGCACACATCAGCTTGAAACAGCTACTGTGCACTGTTCTGATCCCACCCATAACAGGTCACCTAATTTTGCCATCATAGATCATGGAAAGGGAGCCTCACAGCAAATACAATAAGCCATTCCTCCTTCCCCCTATGGATTTTGAGGCAACTGAATTAGCTAGACCATGCCTACGTTGCAAATAAAAAGGGAGAAGCTCAATTCAATGTATAGGTGCATTGGGAGGAGATGTTGCTATGTGGTGAGCTAGAGTGTTAGAGAGAAGAAGAATAGACAATGCTGCAGAGAACATTTCAGGGAAGAACTCAGTAAAGTAAAAGATGCCCAGGACAAACCTGATTTGGTGAATGCATAGGATGTTGCCAGCATGGAGAGGGTGCTCAGACTAACAAAACCAAGCAAATCAGAACCCTGAGACTTGGCTCTTTGTCTCAAAGGTCTTCTTTAATGAGTACACCATATCGGCACAGCTTCAATGGAAAACCAAATCTAAATTGTTCCCGTGGTTTCAATATAATTAAACTAGGAAATAACCCCATCTCCAAGTTTCACAGGTCACATTGGCCAATTGTGTTAATTGGCAGGCTCTTCAGACACTCCTTCTCCAACCTTAACAGTTGCCAATAGAGACGACCTTGGTTCTCCTGAGAAAGCTCTTTGTTGTGTCTAGTAATGCAGTCCAACCTCCTTCCCCCACTTCCCCCCCTGTGTGGCAACTGAGGAACAGAAAGATGGCTCCGGCCAGGTTCAGTTCGAAGTTGACAGGGTGACTGAAAGTAAGAACCTTCTTTCTTCAAATGAACAGTGAGGAGCAGCCTAACAGGAATGTTACCTTCTATAACAGTTCCAACAGACAGTCAGTGCTGGTAACAATCTTTCCTCCTCCTAACCAAATTTTGGGAGATCCTGCCACCTCTGCAAAGTCCAAGCAATGACTCAAGCCAGAGGCAAGGTATAAGGTAAAGGTTCCCCTCGCACATACGTGCTAGTCATTCCCGACTCTAGGGGGCGGTGCTCATCTCTGTTTCAAAGCCGAAGAGCCAGTGCTGTCCAAAGATGTCTCCGTGGTCATGTGGCCAGCATGACTAAATGCCAAAGGCACACGGAACGCTGTTACCTTCCCACCAAAGATGGTTCCTATTTTTCTATTTGCATTTTTTAACTTGCTTTCGAACTGCTAGGTCGGCAGAAGCTGGGACAAGTAACGGGAGCTCACCCTGTTACATGGCACTAGGGATTCAAACCACTGAACTGCCAACCTTTCGATTGACAAGCTCAGCATCTTAGCCACTGAGCCACCACGTCCCCATGAGGCAAGGTATATCTATACCTGAAAAACCTAGAAAATGCTAGCTAAGCAAGCCAAACCTGGGATAGCTAAAGAATAATAGGACCTGAAGCAGAACTGCTCTATTTGGAGGATGACTAAGGTAGGGACTAGTTAAGCCTTGATAATGGACAGACTGGGCAAAAAGAAAAAGGAGAGGAAGAAAACATGTTTATGGAAATTCATGAAACCCTTGGATAGATGGATATTTTTTAAAAATAGAATAAGATACATAAGTAAGTAATATACAAGAAAGTAAGATACAAGTAATATACAAGAAAGTAAGTTAGTAAAATAAATAAGATGTAGAAATGGGTAAACCCATTGAAGTGTATAAAAATTAGCTACATGGCAAACCCGTAGAAACCTATAAAAATAAACCCATTGATAAACTATAGCATAATATGCATGGTGAAAAAAAAAAAAGATTTACAAACTACAGTAGATCTATACGTGGATGAGATTTAGAAAATAAGCAGCCAATTTCAATGTTGTTGGAAAAGAAAGTGTTATTTTCAAATTTTTAGTGTTATGCAAGAAATATTCCTCCGCCACGAAAAGAGACAAAACTTCACTTTGCCTATTGTCTATTCCATTTCCCCAAAGGAGCCTATCATGTAGTTGATGAAGCATAACAAATTTTATAGCCCTTGTGGTTGCCATTACATGCTGTCAAGCTTAAGAGGAAAATCACAGCTTTAACTCTGTTACAGTTAAATACAACTTCAGCCTGTTTCACTCACAGGCGATTGGGATGAGACAAAAACATCAGAATTCAATTTTGCTTGTATGCGCTGGCCTACAGCTCCTATAAACCTATTGATTCTTACTGCACAAGATGTAGAGATGTTTAGCAATTCAAATTTATTTATTTATTTATTTATTTATTTATTTATTTATTTATTTATTTATTTATTTATTTATTGGTTCGATTTATATGCCGCCCTTCTCCAGAGACTCAGGGCGGCTTACAATGCATTAAGCAATAGCCTTCATACTTTTGTGTATACCTGCTTAGTAGGGCTTTCGGCCCCCCCCTAAGCGGTGTTCTTTTTTATACAAAGTCAGTTTATTGCCCCCACAATCCGGGTCCTCATTTTACCTACCTCAAAAGGATGGAAGGCTGAGTCAACCTTGAGCCTGGTGAGATTTGAACTTGCAGTAATTGCAGGCAAAGTGCAGGTAAATTCTGCACTTCTAGCCCCTTTCCTTGTCTTAAAAAAGTTGCCTTGCATATCCTTATGCTTCTGCCAAGGACTTGAATTTTCAGGATTGAGTCACTTCTTGTCATTCAATTCAGTCCTCACCTGCTCTCCCTCTTCATAACAGAGGCGAGCACATCACTGGCTCTTAAGTGTAGAAACTCTTAAGTATCTCAGGCTTTCCTATGTTGTTTCCTAAATAATGCTTATTTTGAGTTTCTTTCATGTGAGAAAAGTTGTATTTCTTTGCATTGCAGAAGGCAATGTCATGCGAACTCAGCAGAATAAGGAGATTTCCTGGCATGTTGGTGCCTCAAATGGGTGCAAGAGGCTTCTAAAAGGTTGAGGAAGAAGCCAATATCACTTGCAAATGTAGTTCCTTAGCATTATTTTATTTACTTTATTTATTTATTTTATTTATTTAGTTTGTCAAACATGTACAAGAAAACAGGTGTAACAAATTAACAGAGTTGGAAGGGGCCTTATAGGTCATCTAGTCCAACCCCCCACGCAAGCAGGACACCCTACACCATTTCTGACAAGTGGCAGTCCAATCTTTTCTTGAAAGCCTCAAGTGATGGAAGCCCCCACAACTTCCGAAGGCAACTTCTGTTCCATGGGTTGACTGTTCTCACTGTCAGAAAGTTCCTCCTCATTTCTAGGTTGAATCTCTCCTTGGTCAGTTTAAAAGTATAAACTTGGTCAGTATTAGTATAAACATTTTGACATGAACACAGGAAATGTGTACGAATAAAAGGGGACAGTAGGACAGGGACGGCAGGCATGCTGATGCGCTTATGCACGCCCCCTTACAGACCTCTTAGGAATGGGGTGAGGTCCACGGTAGACAGTCTAAGGTTAAAGTTTTGGGGATTTGAGGATGTAACCACAGTCAGGTAGTGCATTCCAGGCATTGACCACTTTGTTGCTGAAGTTGTATTTTGTGCAATCAAGTTTGGAGCGGTTTTCGGACTTCCCTTAGTATAGGACGCTCACAGTTTCTCAACTGATGATGAACCCTATACATGTGATGTGCAATTAAGAAGGTTTTATCATGTATTCTGTCAGTTGGTGTTCATGAATGCGCTCTATTAGTCTTCTGCCTGTTGTCTATGTAGTGGTTGTTACAATCCTTACACTGTATGCTGTAAATGACTCTATGGACAGACTTCACCATAGTTTCTGTGGCTTCCCAGACAACCTGGTTTGGTCATGAATTGTCTGCAAGAAAACAACCATGCTCAGAGAGCACCAAAGACCCCTCAGCTCAACCCTGAGTTACAAATATTCCCTTCTAATTCTGAAGGGATTTGAAGCACTTGTTGTCAAACCCTGCTTTACTATAATCTTCTCCCTTTCCAGGACTGTCTAAACCACAGGTATCAAAATCGCAGTGTCACATTGCCGTTGTGTGAAGTATTGCGACGTTTTCCCCTTTGCGGAGCTGGGATGGGTTTTGTTTGGTTTTGTTTTTATTGAATTTATATACCGCCCTACTCCCGAAGGACTCCCGTATGGCCTGTGTGTGACACATCCGGCCTGCAGGCTGCCAGTTTAGCACTCCTGGCAAATTGTTTCATCCTGGTGTGTAGACGAGACAGTTCTGATTTTCTTCTGAGAAATATGTGGGGCCTGGATGTATTACATTAGCCAGATTTCCCTTTCCTACCAGAGTGGTATTGAAGCAGATGAAATTCTCTACATTAGCAAACCATTACAGCTTGGCCTATAATAGAGTATATTTTCTTTGGCAGGAGTAGGCGTTCACCTTATTATTCAATCAAGTTTATTTTTAAACAGAGAGAAACTATTTTGTGAATTGGTATTTGCAGTCTGTTAACATTTGCATGTAATTGACAGGCAAATGTGAGGCTGTCGAAAGCAAAATAATCATTTAGTCAAGCTGTATCCTTAAAACGCTTCCCTGCCACTGGGATTTAATGTGAATAGCAAAGCTTTGAATATGCAGCCTAACGTGTCCCTTTCAGGGACTTGTTCAGCAGCACTGTAGATAAAACACAGCAAAGTTGAAGCACTATTTTGTTATTTTGTTTCCCTCGTGGATGGTGTCACTGTACCTTCTGCAAAATATTCTTGGTAAAGGAGTAGAAAAGCTTGGCAGAGAAACTGGGCCCAACTAAAGCGAGAAAAAAAATTGCTTTCTTTCTCTGGGCTCTTGGTTTACATAATACAGGTAGACCTCGACTTACAACCACAATTGAATCCAAAATTTCTGTTGCTGAGAGAGACAGTTGTTAAGTGAGTTTTTCCCCCATTTGATGACCTTTCTTGCCACAATTGTTAAGTGAATCACTGCAGTTAGTAACACAAATTGTCAAGCGAATCTAGCTTCCCCATTGATTTTGCTGGTGAGAAAGTCTCAAAAGATGATCCCAGGACACTGCAACGGTCATAAATATGAGTCAGTTGACAAGCATCGGACTTTTGATCACATGGCCATGAGGATGCTGCAACAGTCATAACTGTGAAAAAATAGTCATAAGTCACTTTTTTTCAGACTGGTTGTAACTTTGCACGGCCACTAAAGGAATCTCTCAGCCTGCTTGGCCACACTTGTGCTGAGTTGCCACAAAGGACTCAAATGCACTGGCTGATTGTCAAAGGCAAGTTTATTACAGCTACAAGCCGGCTACAAGACAACAGAGTTCTGCAAGTTTAAAGTTGGCATTGACAGCTTCCACCTCTCAGCGTCAGTGGTGGGTTGCTCCCAGTTCGCACTGGTTCACAAGAACCGGTAGTAAAAATTTGTAGTAGTTCGGAGAACCAGTAATAACATTGGCTGGCCACGTCCCCAAACCGGTCCCTGGCCTGGCCGTCGCCCGCTTACCCCGCCCATCTCATCAGAGGCTTTTTTTTTTTTTTACTTTTAAAAGCATTTTTTCTACAACCTCTTCAACCGAAAAAATGCTTTTAAAAGTAAAAAAAAAAAACCTCTGATGATTGTGCGTCTCAGCTGGGATCGTCAGAGGCTTTTAAAAGCATTTTTTCTACAACCTCTTCAGCCAAAGAGGTTGTAGAAAAAAAAATGCCTTTAAAAGCCTCTGGTGATCCCAGCTGAGTTGCCTGATCATCAGAGGCTTTTAAAAGCATTTTTTTCTGCAACCTCTTCGGCCGAAGAGTTTGTAAAAACAAAATGCCTTTAAAAGCCTCTGGTGATCCCAATCAGAGGCTTTTAAAAGCATTTTTTCTGCAACCTCTTACGATTGTAGAAAAAATGCTTTTAAAAGTAAAAAAAAAGTTGGCCATGCCCACCCAGTCACATTACCCCCCCCCACCAAGCAATACCCACAAAATAAGCCACAGAACTGGTAGTAAAAAAATTTAGAACCCAGCCCTGCTCAGCACCTGTTTTCAAGGCAATGCCACGCCCCCAATCACTCAGGCTCTCTCTGCAGGCTATCTCAGCTGTTCGGGGGATGGATTAAACAAGCCTCTCATTACTCCCTCCCATGTCATCTTCCAGCATCGTCCCGCTCCAATCGCCGCCAGCGAAACCAGCTTTCTGCCATCCAGTGCCACCATCACCACCCGTATATCCGGGTTCTGCTATTACTATCATTATCACCTGTGTACCCTTGCCATGTTGCACATCAGGTCTGTTTGCCCCCCACCCAAATTGTTGTAAATTCAGAACTACCTGTATCTCACTGACTAGGCATATCTTCTTCATTTGCTTTCTGCTGCTCAGTAGACATGAATGAACACTTGACATTGTATTGTATGAGCAATTCTGTATTGTTGCTCATAAAATGGCCGAGATGATTTCACAAAATCACCAGGAGTTAAGCTCAACTAAAGGATTTCACCTTTTTAAATCAGTGTTTTTTACTGGCATATACATCGACGCTGTCCCTCTTTATTTGGAATCTATAAGGATGCTTCACAAATCCTGACACTTGGCTTCTTCAGGTCTTGGGTTTGCAAGAATGCATTGTATCATTGTCCTGTCGGTAGCCTGAGTCCCCTTATGTCATCCCTGACTTTATGCGATGCCTATTTATTTATAGTAGTGTTTATTAAGCTGTGATACTTCTAGCTTTTTGCATATTTAACTGAAAGTCAGTCTCACTGAAGGCAGGCAGCTACACTGGCGGGATGAACTCACGGCGGTGCCGCTGCTTGCATGCCTAATAGCACAACAATCCTGGCAGCATCCTGCCATGAGAGGCTTCACTGGCGTGACGAGCCTTGCAAAGCCTCATTTCTGGCAGAGTTTGGGGAAGAGAAACAAGCCAGGGTCTATGCTGCTTCTGCTTTCCTTGCATGCACCCAAAAGTTTGCAAAAGGCAGGAAGGTGAAATGCCAAACTCAACTTTCTCAGCCTACTACCCAAGAGACCCTCCCCTCCTGCTGAGGCTTTAGGAATACCTCGCAAGCAAATTCACCCACCATCCTGCTGTAAGTGGCCATGAGTGCCTGCAGAAGAAGTTAGGCAGTGGCGTGACAGATGTCGGGGCATGGGAGGCCTGGTTGCGGCGGTCCTAATGAAAGTGTGGGGCATCTCCTCCCCCCACGCCCACCCTAGCTTGATTTTTAAGACTGCACCTCAGCCCACCTCTTACAGCCAGTTGGTGGGCGGGACTTAACTAGGGCTCAGTTTGGGGATAGGGCTTATTTTAGGCACAGGCATGACAATCAGGCTAGGGCTTGTTTTCAGGGTAGGTCATATTTTCAGGGAAACACAATAGAAGCATTATTTGCATATTGCCCCCAACAATCTGGATCCTCATTTTACGATCTCAGATGGATAGAAGGCTGAATGAATCTTGAACCCCATCAGGATCGAACTCCAGGCTGTGGGCAGAGTTTTTGGCTGCAAGACTGCATTCTAACTACTGTGTCACTAGATCCCACCAACCTAAATGTTCAATACTGTCACACAGATCCCCCTAACCTAAGAGGTTCATGCAGTGAAACAACACACGCACCCGAGACCGGTGCTCCCGCTGCTTCTAATAGTTCCTGTTACTATATTTGGATAGCGACATAAACTCCCTTCTTGCCTGTAAGTTTGTTTTCTCTCTTGTTGTAAGCTCACTCGCCCTTCTGCCCAATTCTAGTGTTTCCAGAAGGCGATAAATGCTTACACTCCTTGCTTAGGTTTTAATTAGAATAATGTGCTGGCCTTTAAGAACTCAGTAAATATTTCATTTTGTAGATGTAACTGGAAGCTGCAACATGCAAACCTCTGAAGATTTTGTACTGGAGAGTCTGTGCCTTTCTCCCGCTGCTGGGTATTATTGGTTGATTGGTGATATATTGCACTAATAAGAAGGGAAGGGAAAGCACCAGACCCTGGCAATCAAGTTCATTTTTTGCTCAATTAAGAAATCTTTCCAGATGTTCCTTCCTGTTGGTTTGAGCTGGGGTGTTAGAAGACTTACTTTTAAATTGAGCTGAGGGCAACCAGTACGACCTGTGAAATACTGGGCACCAAGGAAGGTAAAGAAATAACTAAAGGTTTCTATATCTTGTAAAAAATAGCTGCTGACAAATGAGCAACAGGGACTCCGGAGAAATGGGGCTTCTTATCCTGATTGCCTGAGTCCATCATCCACCACAGTGTCACCCTGGGAACTTGTGGCAAGAGCAAATAGAACCTTTAACTGAACTTGACGAGAGAGAGTGAGAGGGAGGGAGGGGGGTTAAAGTTTTCAAAGCATTTGCTCTGCAGTGCAAGGCAACCCAGATCGAAATCCTTCTCTCGAGGAAGACCAATTAGTTGAGGGCCAAGCTTTAGAAGTACTTCAAGAAAGGCAGTCATGCCAATTTTATACTCCTGTTCCTGCAGTTATCAAGAAGGTGTTGGCATAACAATCCCTAGTGTCTTGGGCTTGGTCTAATTATCTTCTGGACAATTCTGCTCTTACGAATGAAGGTGAATTTACATGTCCCAGGATAATGTTGCAGGATCCAATCTAGGTCAGTCACAGGACCAGAGGTTTTGTCTCCCAAGCTTTTGGACTCGTGCTGGAGCCCATCTTCAGAGAATTTCTCTCTAGCAGAGTGTGCTTTTAGTAGCCAATAGCTCTTGTGATGTCAACATTGCCCAACAGGAACCTCAAGGTCAGGATTTTGAGCCCCCATTCTTCATGAAACAACAATGCATCGCTTGGTATCTCCTCTGTCTCACCTAAAGCCTGGAGCATGGGCACTAGAGGAGGCTTACTATTGCAACCCTGCATGTTTCATTGTGCTGACCCCTTCCTCTTTCAGTTGAAGATGAGAATGCTGCCAGATCCCTTCATGATCCTACTCTATAGCTCCTTGTCTTTTCTTTTGAGCTATTGGTTCAAATCCTCTGTAGATATAGTTCAAGTGGAGTTTGATATAGTAGTGATGGCGGGAGACATGTTTCTAAATCACAGAGAAAGTGGTGCTGTTAGAGAAGATAATAAGTTCCTGAAAGTGCTTGAAGTCTTGATAAAGGTTGAAGTAATCTATCGTCTGTCTGTCTGTCTGTCTGTCTGCCTGCCTGCCTGCCTGCCTGCCTGCCTGCCTGCCTGCCTATCTATCTATCTATCTATCTATCTATCTATCTATCTATCTATCTATCTACCTACCTACCTACCTACCTACCTACCTACCTACCTACCTACCATCTATAAACACACACACAAACACAGAGTAAATACAATATATAAGCCTATGTGATGGCTGGAGCCGAGATGACTGGCTCAAAGTCAACAAGTCAATTTCATTGATAAGGCTGGACTTGAACATGGACCTTCTGGGTCCTAATCCAGCACTTTAACCTCCACATTAAATTCCCTCTCTCTCTTTTGTGTAGGCAACCCCTCTACTATATTCTCTCTCCCTCCCTATCCATTTTATATGCAATTACAGCAAACCCTTGTTGTAAACAGTACAGGTAGTCCTTGACTTACGACCATCCAGCCCATATTTACATTGTTAAGTGAGATATTTGTTACATGAGTTTTGCCCCATTTTACGACTTTCCTTGCCACAGTTGTTAAGTGAATCACTGCAGTTGATAAGTTAGTAACACGGTTGTTTAGTAAACCTGGCTTCCCCATCGACTTTGCTTGTCAGAAGGTCGCAAAAGGTGATCCCATGACCCCAGGACACAGCAAAGGTCATAAATATGAACCAGTTGCCAAGCATCTGAATTTTGATCACATGATCATGGGGATACTGCAGAGGTCGTAATTGTGTAAAACAGTCATAAGTCACAGTTTTCAGTGTCATTGTAACTTCCAACATTCCCTGAACTGTTGTAAGTGAAGGACTACCTCTACTTTTGTTTGGTCTGTCGGCAATTTTTTTTTTTTTTTGCAAGAAAACAAAAGCATTTCCTTCTTTGTATTTTGCTGAGAAATCACTGTATGTATGCACACCCCATTTTTTACTAGCTTATTTTACGTTCAGGATCCATAGTGGAATACACAATATTGAGTTTTGTGTCTCCAGTAAGGCTGAATAGGGGAAAAGCTGATTGCCTAAGCAGTAAATCAGCCTGTAATCCCATTACCACTTTTGGGTCTCTGCCTTTGCTTTTCGATAGCCGGAGTGAGACTCATTGGAGGCAAGATTGGTTTTGCATTGTAAAGCAACTTCTACAAAACAAGTGAATTTGCTTAAACACATGGGAAATTTCATATAACCCAAGCAGAATGGAAAGAACAATCTATGCACATAAAGCCAATAACTACCCCTCCTTTTTTTTAACGGAAGCTTCTAGGCAATGTTTTTAGCAATTGGAATAGTTGAAATAAAATTAAGATTTAGATGATTCCATCCTCTTAGAGAAATACATTTTACAAGGTTTGTATCTAATAAACCTGAACAAATTTCTGGGGTCCATCAAAATGGAGGGCTGTGGTTACCATCCTGCCTTCCAACCTGCCTTCCATTGAGGATCTGTATACTGCACGAGTCAAAAAGAGGGCTGTGAAAATATTTATAGACCCCTCACATCCTGGACATAAACTGTTTCGACTCCTACCCTCTACGCTATAGAGCACTGCACACCAGAACAACTAGACACAAGAACAGTTTTTCCCCGAACGCCATCACTCTGCTAAACAAATAATTCCCTCAACACTGTCAAACTAGTTACTAAGTCTACACTACTATTAATCTTCTCATCTTCTCATCGTTCCCATCACCCATCTCCTCCCACTTATGACTGTATGACTGTAACCTTGTTGCCGGTATCCTTACAATTTATATTGATATTGTTTCCTGATTGCTTATTTTTACCCTATGACTATCATTAAGTGTTGTACCTTATGATTCTTGATGAACATATCTTTTATTTTATGTACACTGAGAGCATATGCACCTAGACAAATTCCTTGTTTGTCCAATCACACTTGGCCAATAAAAAATTCTATTCTATTCTATTCTATTCTATTCTATTCTATTCTATTCTATTCTATTCTATTCTATTCTATTCTATTCTATTCTATTCTATTCTATTCTATTCTATTCTATTCTATTCTATTCCATTCCATTCCATTCCATTCTATTCTATTCTACTCTACAGAAGTACTGTGAGAGATGTCTATGGTGATTCTCAGTCATCCAGGTCATGGTTGTCCCCAAGGTGTTTTTTTCAAGAGAGAACTAGACTTTCTGGTAGAAAATCCAACCAGGAAGTCCAGTTGCCTCTTGAAAAAAGCACCTTTGGGACTACTGTGAAAGATTACAATCCAAATTCCACCAAAGGAATGAGAGTTGTGCCAACATTTCTGAATGGTATACAATTTTTGTACTAGGAAGGCACAAAGTGGGTGTACTTTGCCATGTTGCCATACTTGCTGTGGCAGATGCTTTGCTTGACAGAAGTAACACATTCCATCACAAACTGAACAATCACCCGACACCAAAAGAAATGACTCCTGTGCCAGTGGTGGGTTTCAAATTTTTTTACTGCTGGTTCTGTGGGCGTGGCTTGGTGGGCGTGGCATTGCTTGGTGGGCATGGCTTGGTGAGCATGGCAGTGGAAGGTTACTGCAAAATCCCCATTTCCTCCCGATCAGTTGGGACTCAGGAGGCAGAGAATAGATGGGGTGGGACCAGTCAGAACTTTTATTACCGGTTCTCCAAACTACTCAAAATTTCCGCTACCGGTTCTCCAGAACTGGTCAGAACCTGCTGAAACCCACCTCTGTCCTGTGCGTGTGTGAAAGCCATATTCTTAGTGAAGTGGTGCATCTGTCATTTAAAAAGATGTGTGGGGCAATACGTTGCTTTACCATTTCAGTTCAAGGAAATGTTTCTTTTGCCATAACTAAAGACCTGAAAATCTGAAAGTGATCCCACACAAATCAGATCAGATAATGCACATCGGGTGCTATTTCAAAAGCAGCACTGAAGCCGCTCTGAAAATAGCAGATATTTAGGGCTGAGCACACTTTGGAACTAATTTGGAAGAAGTGAGTGGCTTGTGTTTTGCATGCATGAGCATGACCACTGTACCTCTCTGCCATTTATGATCGTACTTCAGCCTTTTTAAGCTTTTGGATAAACCTGAAAAATCCAATATCCATGCTTTAAGGAACCTATCCATACAAGCCTACACATCTGAAGTCTAAATAACTTCTTCTGCATCAAAGGGAGCATAAAGATTTTTTATCTTCAACAATCTGCGCTAAAAGATTTCTGAAAGATCCATCATCATATTCTCCAGAATAGGTGATGGCAAATCCCTGACCTCCTTAAAAAGATCTGCAATATCTAAATAAGGGAACCTAAAATGCAATCTTCCCTCACTTTTCAGCCCCACCACCACCACACAGTAGGCATGACTACGAATGATTGCTCTCATGATCAGATGGATGCTAGTTTGTGCTTTAGCTATCTTCTGGCCTGTTTAAGTGCAAGGACCTGCATAGAACCAAGGAAGAAGCCTACCAGGTTCCAAAGGAATAGGAATGACACTTAGGAGCAATGACCTATAGCAATGATGACTAACCTTTTTGCTGTCGTGTGCCAAAAGTGGGGGGAGCGCAGAGGTCACGCACGTGTGTGATCTCACCCATAATTCAATGTGCCCTACCCCCATGCCTGTGTGTGTGACCCCAGTGCGCTCCCACCGTTTTTGGGACATGATGGCACAGTGGGTCCAGTTGGCCCATTGTTTTGCTCTCAAAGTGGGGCGGGGAAGGCGAACATGGCCTTCCCCACTCCCCCAGAGGCCCTCTGGAGGCCAGAAACAGCCCATTTCCTGACTTCCGGTGGGCCCGGAAGGCCCAAAAATCAGCTGGCCGGCATGTGCATGCGTGCTGGAGCTGAGCTAGGGCAACAGTCGTGTGCCCACAGATATGGCTCCATGTGCCACCTGTGGCACGTGTGCCATAGGTTCGCCATCACGGACCTATAGGATATCCCCATTCTATAACACAACAATGACCTCAACAGGTTCTCTGGCTCTGGTTTAGGAGAATGCACTGTCTTTGAGCATTTAAGAATCCAACAGATTTCATAAAGCTCCAAGAATAGAAATATTATATAGGTTTACCGCCCCTGCAAGTCAACAAGGATTCTCTCTCTCTCTCTCTCTCTCTCTCTCTCTCCCTCCCTCCATCTCCATCTCTCTCCCTCCCTCCCCCCCTCTCTCTCAGGTACCACAAGGAAGTTTTAGTCTAATAATAAATGTGCTTTATTCTTTCTGTTCCATCATGACATGAGTCTATTTTATGTGCCAAATTTTATTTGTCCGCCATCTCATTTTTATTCTTAGGGTAAAGAGGGTGGCCAGGGAGATGTTTATTGACTTCTTTATGATATCCTTTATTTTCTGCTCTAGAGTTAGGTCGTGTTAGGGAAAGAGACCTTCCTTTGACTGCATTCTGTTGTGCTCAGAGATAGGGCATTTCCTCTAAATACCTTCATTATTTCTGAAAGTCAAAGTAATATTAGAACAGTAATGTTCGAATGGAATATGTGGAAACAAAAAATATTAATTCTAGAGCATAAATTCTAATCCTAGGTGAAATTAATTGTAAAGATTCATGTGAGTTGAGTTCATTTCCTAGCAACAGAATACAAATGGTTTGCCAGAGTTTTCTTCTGGGATGCTTTTTTACTCCCCAGTTTAGTTTACAGCCCTGGGATTTTCCAATAGTTTCCCATCCCAGTATTAAGCAGGATGTTAAAATTAGGGTTTTTTAAAAAAAAAAGTCCTGTGCAAAGCTGAAAAATATGCAAGAGAGAAACTTTGATGGAAGCTGGAAATCAATGTCACCTCTCTTGCTAAAAGAATGATGAATTATCTGAAGGTGAATTTTAAAATCAGGACTTGGATATCTGTATTTGGAATAAAGCAATCTGATATCTCAGTCAGAGGTCACATATAATAAGAACCAATATGACTGACCTCTTGTAAGAAAGGTTATTGCAACATTATATATAGCTTGGGAGAAATATTGGCTTGAGGTAGTACCATGCTCCTGAGCAGTGATGTTGGGAAAGTTGAGAATTGGATGAAACAGGAAAAAAAGAAAAAACACTTGTTTTACCCCAAAGCTTTTTGTTTGTTTCCCCCAAAATGGGGAAAAGAAAAAAAAATAGATTATGAAGTACTTCCTAGTTTTAAAAAGGGGCACAAAGTATTTAAGACATGAAAAGATTGGCACTTCTGGGGAGGACATATCAAGCTGGAGACTTGCTGCATACAATGCGGACACATTTATTAAAAGCCAGGGGGTAAGTTTGGTTTCTGAGTAAATGGTGATTCCTCAGATCAAGTGGAAATACTGATATTGCCCACATGAATTCCGTAAGGTGGGTTCTCAGGATGCCGGTGAGGTCTGTGGGGACCTTGTCAATGCTCTCACCCAGGATACATGAGAAATTATCAAGCTCCTCAGAGGGACACCACTAGTCACCAAGGATCTTTGTTCCTCTTTTCTTAAAGACACAATTTTTTTCTTTTTCTTTTTTTTGGACTTCATGGCCCTTTGGTTTGTCAAATGCAAAGAAGACCAACTGGGTGAGTGGAAATCCCTGCCTCCTGAGAAAGACCGAAATGTGATTTAAAGGGAAAAGTGGTGAGAAAGAAAAGAGAGCAAAAAACATTGCTTAAGAGTGGTCTAGGAAAGATAAAAATGGAATTAAGTGACAAGTTAAAATTGGATTTGGGGAAAGAAAGCTATGAATCAAGAATTAAAAGAATGATGAAGTCATTAAATACCCTTGTGGGAATGACAGATATTTGGAGTTCCCTTGTTCCTGGATGGGCCAGCTAAATAAAACAGAAATAAGAATGAAAGAAAAAGAGAACAGAAGAAAGAACAACCATAGAGCTTTAGCAGACTATAGTAGTCAGGACTGGATTCCAAAATGGTATGTGTCTGATCATATAGGACATATAAACATTGTTGACTAGAGGAGATAATTGATCCCAGAAATCATAATAAGGAGAGGTTTACCAATGGAACTATATAGTCAAGAATATTGAAAATAGTTGCCAAAGGGATGGAAGCAAAAGTAATTGAGTGAGAAAGAAGAACAACAGAGAATTTTATGAGCTTGGAAAGAAAAAGAAGAAGAAGAAGGAAAAGGAGAAGGAGAAGGAGAAGAAGAGGAGGAGGAGGAGGAGGAGGAGGAGGAGGAGGAGGAGGAGGAGGAGGAGGAGGAGGAGGAGGAGGAAGGGAAGGAGGGAGGAAGGGAAGGAAAAGATGGTAAGAAAGATATTATAGTATTACAGTTACAGTTGTGGACTTTTCTAAATGTACAATACAGACATGGACTTTTAAAGCATAACTTGAAAATGATAAATAACTGGGAGCAAAATCTGATAAATGTAAAAGTAGTTAATATTCAAAAGAGCTCACAAATTAGACTACATTTAACATGGCAATGTGTATTCTGAGCCTTATTTTCTTTCTTCTCTGTTTTTTTCTGAAAATTAGCACTTTCTGTATCCATCCAAAACATACTGTTTTCTTTTGTTTAATACAATGCTGAAGGATTCTTTTGTTTTTAGTTCTTACTTCTTGTCTGCCTTTTTTCCCTAAACAGATAGAAATGAAGAGATTTTACATATTTTACCTTGTAGCTCCATTTGCAATAAAAACATTTAAAGTCAGTTCAACCATAAATTCATAATTATTGTCTGAGTTATACTTTTCAGCTTCTATATGCCAGCTATTATTTTATGAGCCAACCAATTATGTATAAGCAATTTAATAAAGTAGTAAACTATTTTTATGCCTGTAAAAGATGGTAAATACAAGTGCTCCCCCACCCCCAAATATTCTAAAGAAATAGATTTTTTTTTCATGGATTCAAATTTTCTGAAAAACGTAGATTGCTACAATGTCTGTATAATGCCTTCCTCTCTTTTTACATTCACTTTTGGATTTTGGATTTAGAAACTCTTCAAGGTTAACCATATGAAAAATGACATTTAGGTTAAAAAGGGAACTTTTTATGTAGATATTTTTCTATTACCTGTTATTGGGCTCTTATCAATCAATCATTTAATCAATATATCTTGACATAGTCTTGGAAAGAGAGAATAAAGATTCGTAAAAGAGAGAATTAAAACATAGTTTTAGGGAACGGAAAAGAAGAATATTACAAATGAATGATTGGTTATGCAAATGAGGTTGATGGGAGGGACTTGATATGGGAGATCATCATCTGAATTATTCAGGTGACGGACTGCAAGATATGATTCATCTCACAAAGGCAGACAAAAACGTATTTGGTCAAAGAACCATGAGCTTGTTCAATAAAGCATTAAACACAATCTTATGGGAGTTTGAGTAAAAATCCTTACCCACAACAGAAGTCTTGCCCACAATAGAAGAAGAAAACAGAGAGTTGCTGTAATGGGGCCTATAAAACTACTCAATGAAAAATAAGAAAGGGAAAAAAAACATTGACTCATAAAAGTTCACGACCGCTGCTCAGGATAGGGGAAATAAAATGAGCTTGAAGTTGTTCAAGTAAAGGAAGGCATAATTTCGTAGTTAGACTGGAGATACGTGGACGATTCTTGTGACTGGAATACAAGAGATAAAGGATGCAGTTTGAAAGGAATAGAAGGTGCAGTACAGAATGAAGAATATTGCATCTGCCAAGATGCCAACAATTCTGAAACTTCTTGCAAGGGAAAAATGAACTTTGGATATCGTACAGGTAGCTCTTTCATGTTCTCCTTTTTATTCATCTTATACATAATTCGTTTCAGATATTCCCTTTTTTATGAAGTCCTTGCAGTTTTTCTTCCCAGTTTTGTTAACATGTCAGTCCTTTTGAGCAGGGGTCCCAGAGGTGGGTTTCAGCAGGTTCTGACCAGTTCTGGAGAACCGGTAGTGGAAATTTTGAGTAATTTGGAGAAACGGTAAATACCACCTCTGACTGGTCCTGCCCCCATCTATTCTCTACCTCCCGAGTCCCAACTGATTGGGAGGAAATGGGAATTTGGCAGTAACCTTCCCCTGGAGTGGGGTGGGAATGGAGATTTTACTGTATCCATCCCTTGCCACCAAGCCATGCCATGCCCACCAAACCACACCCACAGTACCGGTAGTAAAAATTTTTGAAACCCACCACTGAGGGGTCCCCAACCCTCAGACCATGGACTGGCACTGGGCCATAGCATGCCAAAAACGAGGCCGTGCAAACAAGTGAAGCCCCATTTGTGGCTTCTAATCATATCCCCTCTGGTTCACAGAAAAACCTCTCTCCACAAAACTAGTCCTTGATGCCCAAAAGGTTGGGGGGCATTGCTTTTGAGGACAGATTAGCAGCTTCAGGAGAGTGTCCAAGAAACTGCAGACTGCTGTGGTTCTCTGATCCTTTTTCTTCAGATAAGCATGTCAGGAATACAAAGCAATAAGCTTCCTTACTTAGATTAAAATTATATGAAAAGCCTAACTGCACGATCAATATATTTTTGTCCCTGACATTTTAAGGTTGTCACGATAGCGAATGTTCTGCCCACAATAAACTGAGTTATCTTTTTGCAAGATTTGATGGAGCTGAAGTTTGGAAAGAGATAAGCAATATTAATGTTGTGGGCCACTTAAACAAATCAATGTGGCAGTTTGACTCCAGAAACCATCAGAAGAAACAGCTGATTCTTGCCTGCCGTTTGCACAGTATGTTTTTATTTCTGTCAAATCAGTAATGTTCTCTTCCTGCCATTAGGTCCTTGCCAAAATTCTGAGAGAATTGGCAAGATGAATTCAAATCTGTCAATGCACAAAAGCAAACTCATCTTTTTTGTAGCCCAAAGTTAACGCTGAAGACACATGGAATACTTCAAAGTCCACCTCTCCCTGTCTCTCAACTTTTTCTCAGTAGATATATTGTGGGAAACAAAAGGTTGCCATTTGTCCTCTTTTATCTAAAGAGGAAAACTACCGTGTTTCCCTAAAAATAAGACCCTGTCTTATATTTTTTTGCCACCAAAAAAGGCACTAGGTCTTATTTGGGAGGGGGAATGTCATCCACTGACTCACCTCACTTGCACGCATTGCCCCTGGCTTCTTTTTCACTGTCAGAGGCCTTCAGGAACTTCTTCGTCTGGCAAGGCCAGCAAGGCTTTCCTGAACACCTCTGCAGCCAATAACAGAGCTCCGGATCAATCCCTAGCTCTGTATTCAGCTAGAGAGGTCTTCAGGAAAGCCTTGCTGGCTGCAGCAAAAGAAATGGGCCGAGGTGTGCAAGGCTTGGCTGCAACTATCTGAAGGTAAGTAGTGAAGCAGCTCCACCCCCCATCCCCACTCTAGTTTAATTTTTACCTGTGCATCCTGGAGTGGATGGGGTCTTAATTAGGGCTTATTTTGGAGGTAGGGTTTATATTGGGTGCACATGTAAAAAAAATCAAGCTAGGACTTACTTTCAGAGTAGGTCGTATTTTCAGGGAAACACAGTACTTCTTCTCTAAGAGAGGAGCATAATTTACATGTCAAATCCGGGCCATTCTTTTCTGAGTTCAGCTGCCATGTACTCTTCCCAATTCTGTGTGGAATCCAACATTCCAAAACACAAATCAAAACCTACCCACAAAATAATTATAGTCAACATAAACCAAATTGTAAGATGAAAAAACGTTGGTTTTGATGAGGCTTCAAAATGTTCCTGTAATACATATCTCCCAACCAGTCTTTGTTTAGAGCATAGGCAATGATTTTAGGGATCCTTGGTACCCTCTGAGCTTGATTGTTTTCTTGTAGACATTTCATTACCCAAGCTTGGTAACATCATCAGTGTTAGTAAGGAATGGCATTTGCTCTCAGTTTATATTCTAATAGCTTGTCTTGTCAGTGTTGGTGGGAGTAGTCTTGGAGGTTCTTTGGTTGGGCAGATTACTGTTGACTTGTTTGGCAGTTCCTTGATTGGGATATTGTTGATTGTTGGTCTGATGTTAATGTTGGAGTTAATCTATGCTCATCTGGGTGCTGATTCCTGGTAGGGAGGGAGTTTGGTCTTTTTGTTCCCTTTTTGGCTCAAAGATGCTTTTTTCAAAAGGCCTTTTGAAAAAAAGCACCTTTGAGAAAACTGTGATCTGAATGGCTGAGACTCTCCACAGACAACATTCCCTTTTCGGCTTATTGATTATCTGTTTTTGCTCAGTATATAGATATTGTTTATGTCTATGTATCTATTGATGGGAAATTTCTCAGAGTGTCAGGCTTCTAGAATTTCCCTACCATTTTTGGACTTAGCTTGGTCTAGGATGGTCACAGTTTCTCAGTTGAAACTACAGTTAACTCTGTCCCTATATTGTGAAATGAAAGAGTTTTAATCTTGTCTTCTCGTTGCTAGTTGGCATTCACGGATGGGTTCTGCCAGTCTTCTCCATGTTTGTCCTATGTAGTGGCTGCTGCAGCCACTATATGTTGTAGGGGAGTCTTGTTTTTTTTTTTTCTTCTGGGGCTGCTGGATCTTTTATCGAGACAATGATCTTGATTTCAGTTCTGCGGTGCTGTTTTATCTTAGAAATTGGCATTTCAGTGAATTAAGATCGGCTGTGGCATTGATTGAAATTAGCGGTAAAATTTCATGGTCTCCCAACACATAATAGTTTTTTTAAAAAAATAAAATAAACCCTTGATTTAATGGTTCTCACTTCAGCAGTCTTACATTTAGGGGAAAATATCTGCAGGATCTGAATTTTATCCAGATTTCAAGCATTAATAGATTTCACCTGAATAAAGTGGTGATGATATTAAGGATTTCTGCCTTTATCCCTCATTATTACTGTCCCATTTTTCTCGTGGAACAGACCAACAATCTCCTTGCTTTTTTCCCCCCTTCCTTCTAAATGACTTCCCATCCCCAGCCCTGTTTCTTATTATAGGTATTTTGCATTTCTCCCCAGTCTTATCATTCAAGTTTTGCTTTCCCAGTTTCACCTCTACAGGCTCAGATAATCCATTTCTATTTCTCCTTAGACATGACTCCCTACTTCCAATTCCTATAAAGCTCCTTTCTGCTTCCCTGCTTCTCAGAGCGCTTGAGGTTTGCCCATGAAGGCTTCTTTCGGCATTTCTCCTTTTCTTGTGGATTGCATGTGCCTGTGTTTTCAAGATCTCATTTTGAGGATCTCCCATTCTTCTTCGTTTATTTATCCTTTAGGATGTTGAGCCAAGGTGTGCATGGGGCTCCATGGGGAAAGGGATGGAAAATGAAACAGGGGTTGTAATACTGTGTTTCCCCGAAAATATAAGACCCTGTCTTATATTTTTTTGAACCCTGAAATAAGTGCTTGGCCTTATTGCCATGCGCTCAAAAGCCCGATTGGGGTTATTATCAGTGGATGTTTTATTTTGGGGGAAACAGGGTATCATGACACAAACTTCACTTTTTTGCTC
Source organism: Pantherophis guttatus (assembly GCF_059756535.1). Classification (NCBI taxonomy): domain Eukaryota; kingdom Metazoa; phylum Chordata; class Lepidosauria; order Squamata; family Colubridae; genus Pantherophis; species Pantherophis guttatus. The sequence continues at coordinate 141,901,944 of NC_142064.1, forward strand.
CATGCATCATAACATTGCATCATGACATTGCATGCATATATATAAAGCATGGAGTTTGCACCACATTGTCATGATTCATGTTTCATCATTTTAATGAAACCTCTGGATTTAGCGGATGCTTCTGATGGGATGCAGCCCATTTTTTTTTTTCTGAGTTCATTAAGTTTGACTTTCCTGAAATTGTGACCTCTTACCTTTTTCTTCCTTAATTACTTTGAATTTCAACAAGCCTTGCTTTCCTTCCACCTAACATGCATGACAACTTTACTCCATCAACTATTTTTTCTCTGTTAGTCAGAATTAGATTGAGAATGCCCAACCTTGTTTCTTCCACCTTTTGAAAAATTTAGAGTATTAGCGAGATTGATAAGAAATCTTTTGGGCTTTTCACTTTAAGCTGAGTTGACAATGTGGTGAGTTGTTCTAGGCAAGAGGCAGGGAATGATGGCCCTTTTATGACTTGTGGACTTCAACTCCCAGAATTTGTGAGCCAGCCATGCTGGCTCAGGAATTCTGGGAGTTGAAGTCCATAAGTCATAATTTTGAGAGTTGAAATCCATAAGTCATAAAGAGGTGATTGTTCCCTGCCTTTGTGATAGACCAGGGGTGTCAAACTGGCGTCGTCACAGAGTCATCACATCAGGAGTGGGTTCTACTTACCTTTTACTTACCTTTTACTTACTACCAGTTCGCATCCCACCCACTTCTGTGCATGCACAGATCACCTATGATGACGTCCAGGTCAGTGGGTGGAGCCTCACGCCAGTTTTACTACCAGTTCTTGCAAACTGGTCCAAACCGGGGGGTAACCCACCACTGCATCACATAATGTATTGTGATTTTTTTCCCTTTTGCTAAACTGGGCATGGGTGTGGCCAGCGTGACACATCTGGCCCACGGGCCACGAGTTTGACACCCCTGCTCTAGACAGTCTTCATTTGTGTCCTCTACGTGGGTAGATAGCTTGGAGTAAATTGCAATAATGTTTCTTTAGTTCTGTTTCTTCCTTTTTTAAAGTCTTCCCCATACTTTTAACTGGAAGCTTTATATTCATGGTTGTGAATTCAAAGGTTTGATGATATTATATTGCTGTTGTTATTGTTTTACATATAAATATATATTCTTTGGGTCTTTTTCTTTTGGAAAAAATATATATCAATTCTATATTTTGATCATGACTTTCACCCCAATAATTTTCCAAGTTTTTGTTTGCAAGCTCTGTGTGTGTGCCATGCTCGCATTTTTTTCATAGTACACAGAAACTGGAGGCTGAGAATGAGAACATCACTGCTGATTGGACTTTTTACCACCACATTTTGAGGATTTCCAGCTGTGTTTTATTTAGTTTATTTATTTTTCACATTTTTGAATCACCCATCTCCCTTTCCTGCCTCCTACCTTCTTAATTATCAGAATGAACCTAATGCTAATGCCTAATGATACCATTATAATTGTAATCATAATAATTGTAGCTTATTATAATATATATAGTATAATATAAATATAATGCTAATTAGCCTACGACCTAATAAGCATTCTTAACGCTCAGCACTTTTCTTTCTTTCTTTTTTCTTCAGGTTTTTTGTTTTATATTACATATACATATCAATGCGTGAACAGTGTGACACCTAGGTTTCAGTACAGATAAATATAATATTATTAATCATAGTTATCACATTCATCCAGCTTATATATTTCTAGTAGTAATACATATTTATATCAAATTATAATCTTTCATTATTTCATATTGTTTAAATATACATAATACTACCGCCGTTCAGTTTCTAAACCTCCCTCTTATCATTACACTTTAGAATAACAGAGTTATTCACGGATCAATTGAATATTCACACTGATCGATTGTTATAACTGTCAGGGAATTTCTCCTTACTTCTAGGTTGCTTCTCTCCTTGATTAGTTTCCACCCATTGCTTCTTGTCCTACACTCAGGTGCTTTGGAGAATAGCTTGACTCCCTCTTCTTTGTGGCAACCCATCTTTTTAAATGTTTCTACTTTTAGTGTCCTGTTTGCGGTTATATGCTGGAGCCAGTTTGCACCTTTCATGAGAGCTGATTGTTAAATTTTCTGAAATTTGACAAAGTGGTTAACAGCAGAAATAAACATCAAAGCCTAGCCCATCCTTTTGTTGTTCTGTGGCTAACAGAGTGGTGGGGTATGCCGGTGGAACTGGGAGAGCCAATTCTGTTTCTTTCTACTTCTTTCATTTTCCTCTCTTGACTATCAGTAAGAAGGATGGATAAAAATGCAACTGGCATTAGGGCTCCTGGATCTGGACTGCCAAAAGTATGAACTACTAAAAGGTAAAGGTTCCCCTCGCACATATGTGCTAGTCGTTCCCGACTCTAGGGGGCGGTGCTCATCTCTGTTTCAAAGCTGAAGAGCCAGCACTGTCCGAAGACGTCTCCATAGTCATGTGGCTGGCATGACTAAATGCCAAAGGTGCACGGAATGCTATTACCTTCCCACCAAAGTTGTCCCTATTTTTTCTACTTGCATTTTTTAAATGCTTTTGAACTGCTAGATTGGCAGAAGCTGGGACAAATAACGGGAGCTCATCCCATTACATGGCACTAAAGATTCAAACCACTGAACTGCCGACCTTTCAATCGACAAGCTCAGCATCTTAGCCACCGAGCCATCGTGTCTACTAGACTGCAACGAAAAACAAAAGTTGCTGTATCTCTTTGCTGCCATCTAGTGACCATTTGATTTTTCTCATTTTGGATCTAGTAGACCTAACTTGCATCCCAGGTCCTCTGCTTTTTTATCTTCTGAATATAGTTTATCCCCCTGTGGTAGTGTCATTTGTCTCTAAGGGTATAAGTAGGAATGGATAGTGATCAGTCAGTCTGGTGAGTTTGTCATTTTTCCCACATGTCCTGAATATCATATATAGGCCCATCTGTGGATAATCCAATGCTTCAATTTTAACCAAAATACCATGATCCATGGATAAACTGACCTTCAAAAAAAAAAAAAAATGTTTTAATTTTTCCAGTTGAGTTATCTGTGGGTGGATGCTGCCAACCCATTGGTCAAGGAATTCCAGCTGGTGGAATCCAGGAGAAGGCCCTTCTTTGCTGTGGCTCCTGCCCTTTGGAATACCCAGTTCCTGAGGTGAGATCCCTGTCTCTCTCCTGGCCTTCAGAAAGGGCCTGAAGCAGTGGTGACATTCAAATTTTTTTTACTACCAGTCTGTGGGCATGGCTTGGTGGGTGTCATGTGACTTGGTGGGCATGGCTTGGTGGGCGTGGTGTGGCTTGGTGGACATGGCTTGGTGGGCGTGATGTGGCTTGGTGGGCATGGCTTGGTGGGCGTGGTACGGGAAGGATACTGCAAAATCCTCATTCCCTCCCCACTCCTGGGGGAAGGATATTGCAAAATCTCCATTCCCACCCCACCCTGGCACCAGCCAGAGGTGGTATTTGCCGGTTCTCTGAACTACTCAAAATTTCCGCTACTGGTTCTCCAGAGCCTGTCAGAACCTGCTGGATTTCACCCCTGGCCTGAAGACCTTGTTTTGCCAATTAGCCCAGGTCCCCAATAGGGGAGCATCATTTTGGACGTGATGATACTGAACTAGATAAGACACCACCTCCCCCCCCCCCAAAAAAAAAATCCTGTCTGCATCTTGGTCCCTTCTTTCCCGTAATTGGAGTTCTTACATATGTGTGTGTGTGTTTGTGAAGAGAGATAGATAGATGAATGATAGATAAAAAGATAATAGATGGATAGATAGATAATAGAGATGGAGAGGGGGGGAGGATAGATAGATAGATAGATAGATAGATAGATAGATAGATAGATAGATAGATAGATAGATGTGTTTGGAATCTATCTAAGAACATGAAGAAGGAGAAATTATGTAGCATAATTTCTAGGATTCATTTCCATTTATATAAACCAGCTAATCCTCTCTCTCTCTCTCTCTCTCTCTCTCTCTCTCTCTCTCTCTCTCTCTCTCTCTCTCTCTCTCTCTCTCTCTCTCTCTCTCTCTCTGTGTGTGTGTGTGTGTGTGTGTGTGTGTGTGTGTGTAAGAATCCACTTTCCTATGGTTTTTAATACTGCATTTTTGGAGGTTCCCTTATCCCCCTTTCCATATCATTCCAAAGACAGATGCCTTGTTATCACCCGTATCTCCGGTCATGCCTTTTTTGCTCCAAGATGGCCATCCTGTGCTTCTCAGGTTACCTGTTGCCATCTGCCTTTAAGCCTCTCAGAAGGGAAGGAGGATCCGTGTCAGCTTCCTTACTCAAGGAATCTCACAGATGAAATGGGTTTTTTATACTGTCATCTCCCATCTTCTCATTTAACCACAATCTGGCTATCAGATCGGTTGTGTGCAAAAACAATGGAGAGTGGCAGAGAAGGGAATAAAGAAAAGAATAATTTTTCAATTCAGCAACGTAATACAGTAAAATATGGTTCCTTTTAAAAAGATAAGTGTTTTCTGGGCTTGGGCAGAAGGATAAACAGCTGAGTTATCTGTAGTCTCTCTTTTATTTTCAGCCTGTGTTGTCGGGTTTAGTAAATTTTTAAGCAGCTGTCAAACTGAATTTATTATAGAAGTGGTCTACATTCTTGCGTAATCCAGAAGGGAAAAATCCCACTCAGTGATTTTATACTTCATCCTTTGTCTTTAGAACACTTTAAAAGCTTCCTCCACTTAAGATTCAAGAGCGCCATTAGTCAAAAATTTCAGCTCTGGAAATTCTGTACCTAGTCTTGACAGCTTAACTTCCGAGGTGCCTTAAGTGGGTTTTAAAGTGATAGAGGCATTTTTGCTGTAGATATTGATAGAAGAAACTGTTGAAATGCAGTCGTTTAGAAGATTGCAATTAGATTCAGAGAGAGAGAGAGAGGGGGGGGGGATGGCGCAAAGTAGATTTTCAGTTCTGTGAAACAGGAATCCCCAGTCCTGGGTCCGTGGCCCAGTACCAGGCCACAGCCTGTTGAGAACTGGGCTGACAAGTGGCAAGAAAGTGAGTGAATTCATGAAGCTTCATTTTCACAAGTGGCTCATGTAACAAAATCATCAGTCGCAAAGTTGAAAGGGTTGGGGACCACTGCTGTGAAACATTGGATGGTCACTCTGCCTGCTCCAAAAGAGATCCCATATAGACTGCGATTTCTCTATGCAAATTAAGGGATCAGAACATTAAAAGGATTGATTCATGATTTCTTGGCATCTTGCTTGCATCGGAACAGAATGCCCCACCTTCGTAGATCCTCTTCTCCATAGGCCTTTCACATACACCCACCAAATTCCAGCAACACATCAATGTTTGATGGCGGGTCACAGGAGAATGAGGTTAAATAGTCACAGTGGATTTGTGTTGTTACAGATGACAGTTTTGGTAATTGTATGGACAATCTAGCTATCATCTTCCTGGCAACAATATGGATGTGATTTATCATTGTCGTCTTCTGGGTTTCTTTTTTTCTTTTTTTAATTTAGAAGTCTAGCCTCCAGCCCTGGGATTTGTGGGTTATCCCTCATCCAAATATTAACAAAGTCTGAACCACCTGAGATTTTGAGATTGGCCGAGACCAGCTATATAATTATTATTTATCAAATGTATGTACAGTAGCTGCCTATCTTACCATGAGCAACTCTGGATAGCATGCCACAATCAAATTGCTGAGCACATTGTAAGCCACCCTGAGTCTTCGGAGAAGGGCGGCATATAAATCAAAATTAAAAATAAAAATAAAAAATAAAACAGTAAGAGATACAAATCGTCATTATAAAAATATTTTAAAAAATGATTATTAAAAGTTTAAAATATTAAAAATTAAAATATACAAACTACAGGGCAAGGAGAGAGTAAATATGGTCAACTACAATAGAGGAGCCCTCTTAGGCTATTATAGGTAGTCCTTGACTTATCACCATTTATTTAATGACTGCTTGAAGTAATGACAGTGTTGGAAAAAAGCAACTTACATCCGGTCTTTGCCCCTAGGAGCGTTGCAACATCCTCAACGGTCATATGATCAAAATTTGGGTACTTGACAACTGGCCTATATTTATGTCAGCTACTTCAGGGGTTCGTATGATTGCTATCTGTGACCTTTCCAGGCACCTTCCAACAAGCAAAATGAATGGGGGAAGCTGGATTCACTTAACAGCCATATGATTTGTTTAACGGCCATAGCAAAAATCATATAATTGGGCACAACTTACTTACTGACCTCATTGCTTAGTGACAGAAGTTCCAATTATGATTGTAAGTGAAGGACCCTAGGCTCCCCAAGCCTGTTTACATCACTTTCACTTTTTTTGTCTTTAAATCATATTTTCAAAATATTCTCTCTCTCTCTCTCTCTCTCTCTCTCTCTCTCTCTCTCTCTCTCTCTCTCTCTCTCTCTCTGTGTGTGTGTGTGTGTATCAGAGGAAAGATAACTACTACAGGTGCCAATGTGCATGATATATAATGAGCACAAATATATAATATGCCCACTATCCAGTAAATTGCTATTATCAGTGAGGATGGTCTGAGTCAGTTTAGTGTGTGTTTATTCATAAGTTGATTTCATTCTGTCTCTGCATTCAACTTAGATATTTTTAAAAAGTGTGAATTTTTAAATCTACCATGCAAAAATGCATATTTAAATACATATTTTGATATGCTTTTCTGAAAGTATTTTTTTCTCACAAAGCATGCATTTCTGAATGTGTTTTCTCTCAAAGTTTTGCCTAAAGTAGAACCTGAAGCAAAAGCTGCCCTGGAAAATTCAGATAAGTCCAGAATTAATTGGTACATTCATCTTGAAGATGTCGATCAAGTCAGTTCACTGTGAAATGTTGACTCAACAGAAACCTTGAATATCTCTAGTTATAAGTCCACCAAAGGGTTCCTGTTGCCAATTTCCATTTTGTGGAGTGTTGGAGAGATTTCATCAAATCCTTGGTCGGCCACCGTCTGCTCGGATTGAACAATGGGACTTTCCAAAGTTCATGGACTGATCGGCTGTTTCCCAGTCTACTCGATGACGGATTTCAAATTGGAAAGACGCTAATTATCCTTGATTGATGGGCAGGCAGGCAGGCTTGTCGTACTGGCCAAGGGAAGAAGAAATCATAGAAGGGAAGACTGAAGTTAGCATTTTCCCATCAGTACAAACTTACAGAATTAATGATTTGATTCTATCTATCTATTATCTCGATGCCTGGAACAGCATATGGGTACCAGGATGCAGATGGTAGCTATCCTGCTGAGTTCAATAAGGAGACCATCTAAATTTGAGCAGAGCCACAGCACTGAACCGTGTGGCAGTTCAGATTTAAAGGCAAAAGGGGGATTCAGAGATACATAGCCATGCACGTAGCATCTGTCTGCAACTTCCTCAAGCAACCATGTTTCCCCCCCCTCCCCCCCTTGGGATTGCACTGCAGTTGCAAATGACAAAACACAAGCCTCGGAGAATACTTGAAGGAGTTACAGATGGGGGGTGTTACAGATATGAGTGTCCCCGCTTGCTCCAAAGTACCTTTTCTTTTCAAATCCAAAGCTCTGTATCGTCTTTGCACTGAAAACGGGAAAGGCAGCACTTTATACCTTTGGACCCTACTGAGGTTTTTGTAAGTACAACAATTCTTACCTGGTACTAAGCTTCAAAATCAAATGAAATATCTACAAGAGTCAAGGTTTCCAAAGGGGATTTAACAGGCTGAGGCAAGATACAAAGTGCACTGCTAAACCGGCATGTACTATGCACAGAAGATGCTTAATGAAAGGCAACACTTAGCCTTTGCGTGAGACAAGCTGAATGACCAGCCTGATCCTGAGTCAATCAATTAATCAAAATAAAACTAGAAGGGACCTTGAAAGTCTTCTAGTCCAACAAACAGACACATACATGCGCGCGTGCACACACACACACACACACGCTCAAGCAGGAGACCCTATACCATTTCAGAAAGGTGGCTGTCCAGTCTCTTCTTAAAAACCTCCAGTGATGAAGCACCCATAATTTCTGGAGGCAAGCTGTTCCACTGGGTAAATTGTCCTCACTGCTAGGAAGTTTCTCCTTAATTCCAGGTTGCTTCCTTCCTTGATTAGTATCCATCCATTGCTTCTTGTCTTGCCTTCTGGTGCTTTGGAAAATAAGTTGATCCTCTCTTCTTTATGGCAGCCCTTCAAATACTGGAATACTGCTATCATGTCAACCCTAGTCCTTCTTTTCTTTAGACTAGCCATACCTGGTTCCTGCAACTATTCTTCATATGTTTTTGTCTCCAGGCCTTTATTCAGCTTCATTTGCTCTTCTTTGCACTTTTTTCAAAGCCAAATACCTAGTATTTGGTACCAATCTATATTAGGTACCAGTTGTACTAGGTATCTGTGCACCTGTTCCTCCACTTGTTATACTGCATTTTCAGGGATGGTTAGACAAGCTCTGATTTAGAGTTGAAATCTTCTACCTTGCTGGAAACTGGCCTCTGTATTTGATCTCTAACAGGCTCATCCTTCCCCTCATTTAAAGATGATTCACTAACTAGGGAAAGGGCAGGTTGCTTATGAAATATAGAATAAGCAACACAACACAGTTCTTCAATACTTGGTCACTGTTGCCTTCTAGTGACAATTCACCATTACAACTGAAAAAAGTGACTTATGATTGGTTTATGACACATTTATGTCATTTTTATGCATATATTATGCATTTATGACACAGCATTACCACAGTCACCTGACCAAAATTTGGGCATTTGTTGGCAACCAGCACTTATTTATGACAGCTGGAGTGTCCTGGAGTCACACAATCCCTGTTTGTGTCCTTTTCCGCGGATTCTGAAAAGCATTGACCCGGATTCTGACCCAGGTCTACTTGGTCTCCAAGTCCTGAAGGTGCTTTTCAAAAGGCAACTAGACTTTATTTTTTTTTCCTGAAAAAGTTTCGCTTCTCATCCCAGAAGCTTCTTCCGTTCTTTGGAACGGAAGAAGCTTCTTGGATGAGAAGCGAAATGTTTTCTAGGAAAAAAAAAAACCCAAGAAAGTCCAGTTGTCTTTTGAAAAGCACCTTTGGGACAACCATGACTTGGATGAGGATGGAGAATCTCCATAGGCATTTGTCTCCAAGCTGTTGAGAAATCTTCTCGGGAACTGGGCCGATATGCCGATATTTCTGAGAATCAGTTTCCACTCACATTTTCTATGCTACTCTCTCATCAGTCCCCAGGAAGATTAAGACCACTTAAGGTCATTTCAAGATCATTTACGCATCACCGAGTATTCGTCCCAGGCTCACTTTGCAATTTGGCATTTCTCTGTCCTAAGCCAACCTCCTCCATCTTCACATAATGGATGGATCAGGGCTCCAATTTTCAAAATTCCCCAGCTGTCGAATCAGGAGAGCTGATTTTTTTTTAATCACGCCAAAAGTTTAGTTTTTCGAAGCCACAGCTGCACTCTTCTTTTGTAAATGAGTTAAGGTAAAGGTAAAGGTTCCCCTCGCACATATGTGCTAGTCATTCCTGATTCTAGGGGGCGGTGCTCATCTCCGTTTCAAAGCCAAAGAGCCAGCGCTATCTGAAGACGTCTCCATGGTCATGTGCCCGGCATGACTAAACACCAAAGGCGCATGGAACGCTGTTATCTTCCCACCAAAGGTGTTCCCCAAGTCACTGGGGAAGCCAGATTTGCTTAACAACATTTGTTAATGTTCATTTAACAACTGTGGCAAAAAGGTCATGAAATCGTGCACTACTCACTTAACAATGGCCTTACCAGAAACTCTGGAATCAATTGTGGTCATAAGTCAAGGACTCTCTGTACCCACTAGAAATATCCACTTCCTCCTCCGATAGTTGGGCCTGTCTTGAGAGATAAAATGAATGTACTCTTGCTGTTTACCAGATGCAACAAGGGTTGCTGCACCCCTCAAAGATGCAATGATTTGGGAGTAGAATTCCTCTCATGAATTCTAAATGATCTTTTGAAATCCATATTAGGATGCCTGGATGCTGAAGATGAAAAGATTTCGACTATTTTCTTAGATGTACTTAATGCTTAGATCTTGATACACTGGAAACCAGAAGGAAGCAGTTGCCTACACTTAAGAGAGGAACCAAATGCAATCATTTTTCCTTAATGATGTTTACAGGATTTTTTTTTTTTAAAGTTACATTCATCCACTGAGTATCTTGCTACCAAAAGTTCCTTAACTATTTGATCAATGTTTTCTCCTTTGAACTGGAAATAATATCTTTCCGTTCTTTTTTTTTTTTTTTTCGCTTTTGCCATCTAGCCGGGTGCTTGAAATACAGTAGTTTTGTTCTCTTTTAAAACAGGATGAATCCAAATGAAATCAGGTCAGTATAATCAATCCGCCTCCAACTGTCTTTTGTTTTTAGTTCAGCAGGTGGTATAAGTGAAGAGGAGAGAAAAGATTGATTTTGTAAAGAGGTATGCATAATTTGATACGTAACTCTGCTAATGAACTACAGACCTGCTTTAAAGAGACAAGAGAATTGCTCCATCTAGCCTTTTGTTCTTGTACTTAGTTCAAGAGTTTCTTATTAGCCTTGAAATCTGTCGTTCCACTAGATCAGTTGGACCTGGGATGTGTGAGAAATTTTTATATCAAAATATATTTTACTCGAGAATCAATGTCTCCACTAAATAGTTGACAGTCAAACTGAAACTAAGTTAATCGAGTAAAAATAGCAAACGGAGAAAATCTTTTCTTCAAACTTCCTCAGACCACCCCCCCCCAAAAATAAGATACCCAGACCTAATCCACATATCAAAGGATAAGGTTTGCAAATGCAAATAGAGTTAATTAAATTAGTTCCAAGAGGAACTGCATATTCACAAGAATAAACATCATAGCTGACCTACCTACACACACATGTCCCTCAAGTGTCACCCTAGAATCAACATGTAGATACTTCTACACTCAGAACAAACTCCCTATTTAACTATGTTGCCATGCCCCATTTCCCTGCATCTGCCCTGAAAGGCAAACTCCTTGTTTTTAGGAATAAATATTTCTTCTTTCCTCACTGTTATTTGGATCTCATTTTTATTTATTTTTGCAAAACCCCGGCTCAAGTTGGAACCTCAAATTATTCTTCTGACAGATGTTATGTAGCGAAACCTTGGTAAATGTATGTGTTTACAAGTAACTTTTCTCAGCAGATGTTAGCTACTTGTAGACTTTGCTTGATCTATAAAACTAAACAAGGCTTAGTGCTCAGATAGGAGATTTCCAGGCTTTAAATTAAACTGGGAATTGAGAAAAAAAATCTGGAAGAATGCAGAAGCAAACTACTACAAACAGTTGAGCTTTCCTTGAGGGAGGCTTTATATTTAATGTAACTGTTGTTATTGTTGTTGTTGTTGTTGTTGTTGTTGTTGTTGTCTATGGAGATTCTCAGTCATCCAGGTCATGGTTGTCCCAAAGGTGCTTTTTCAAGAGGCAACTGGACTTCCTGGTTTGTTTGTTTTTTGAAGACGTTTCACTTCTCATCCAAGAAGCTTCTTCAGCTCTGGCTGGATGGGGGGAATGTTGTTGTTATTATTATTATAAAGCAACTGTGGGCAACCTGGGTCTGTAGGCCATATGTGGCTTTCAACTTCCTCCAATTATGCTTGCTGAAAAAGCCTCTTGGAAAATAGATTTTTTTAAAAACTAGACTGAAGTGCAAAATATGTCACATATGTTCTTTAAATCAAATGTAAAACCTCAAACTCCTTCAGAAAAATATAGAATATCTTCACCCTGCCGACCCCCCTCACCCCATCCCCATATGACATGGACTCAACCACTATGCAGTACTGCCCCAAATTGCGAGTGGACTCAATAAGCAACTATTAACTTCAAGAGTCAGCCGGTGAGCCTAGCAGTTCAGAAAGCCTTCTGGGTGGTCTTACTTGAACTTGTTCTCCTATCCGTTTCAAAATGAAAATTTGCTGAACTTTGCAGGAAATCATTTGACCTCTGTCTGTTTGCCACTGTCTGGTTGTTACTGCTGGTGGTCAAAATGCCATCTCACATTTTGTCAGCCGTGTTCTTTCTAATACAGGTAGTCCTTGATTGATGTGGCCCATCAGCAGCCTGTGCAGATTGTAGCTGATTCCGACAACAAGGAGGCAGGTGTGGTGCTGCGTCAGCAGCCTGTGCAGCTGGCGCTCGAGTCGGACAGTGAGGAGGCTGGAGAAGATGTGGTGCCAGAGGCAGGATTCAGCCAGGGCCTTCAGAACCTCCAGAAGTTCCTTTAAGTGAAGAGGACGAAGAGGAGGAGCCTCTTCTCAATGCACGGGCATGCAGAGCTGCCAAAAGGCAGGAGTGGCTCCTCAGGAGGAGGTCTCCTCGAGAGTAAGGCTTGGGGCTAATTGGCCACTCCCTTAGCCTATTTAAGAAGGAACGCCGCTTGCAACAAGCTGTAGAGAACAACTTTAGTTCACTCTCCTTCGTGTCTGCAAAACTGCTTCTGGGCTTTCTGCCAACTCTAGTAAGACTGTGATTACCTTATCTTAGAATTCTGGTAGGCTGTTAAGACAGTTCATTAACAGCCTTTGAATGATAAAGACTGAGTTATTTGAGTAAAATAAGCTTTGTATAGAGTTCATGTGTGCTGCATTCTTTGGGGTCTGTAGCTGGGGCAGAACATTGATTTACAACCACAATTGGGACCAGAATTTCTGTTGTTGAAGCAAAGCGGTGGTTAGGTGAGTCGCACCTGGTTTTATGATCTTTTATTACCATCATGTTTAAGCAATTCACTATTAAGTGAATCGTAGTCCTTACGTGAATCCTGTTTCCCCCATTTGCTTTGCTTGTCAGAAAATGACTGGGAAGGTTGCAAATGGCGATCACATGATCCCAGGACACTGCAACCCTCCCAAATTTTAACCATGTGACCATGGGGATTCTGTGACAGTTTTAAATATGAGGACGGATCGTAAGTCACTTTTTTCGGTGGGGTTGTAACTTTGAATGGTCACTAAACGAATGGTTGTGAGGATTGGTTGTACAGTGCAAATAGATTATTTAACTACTATACCTGCCAGAGAGTGCATTGTTGTTAATTATTGGGGTTTTTTGGACCACTGCAGCTCATATACTTGAGATGTGGCTGTTGGGTGGTGCTTCTTTGCTTCCTTTGTCATGGTGGCACAGTGGTTAGAATGCAGTATTGCAGGCTAACTCTGCCCACTGCCAGCAGTTCAGTCCTGACTGGTTCAAGGTTGACTCAGTCTTCTATTCTTCTGAGGTCGGTAAAATGAGGACCCAGATTGCTGGGGGCAATATGCTGACTACATAAACTGCTTAGAGAGGGCTGGAAAGCCCTATGAAGCGGTATATAAGTCTAAGTACTATTGCTATTGCTGTTGTCCTATGAAAGTATGCTTATTAGGTCTTTAGATTGGATTTTAAGTCTGAGTGTTTTTCCTGCTGCCAACACAACAATCACAACTGCATACTCAAAGGATTTCAAACAATGACACCTCCTGCCCACACAGTCCTACACACATGCTTCCTTTCTATTTTTTTTCAGCTGGTAAATCTGTAAACAATTATTCTTGCAAAGACGACACATTGAAAACCTTCCTGTCCCCATTGTTTCTTCTGGTTTTTGAAAGATCGCTAGGAAATTTTCATTAAATGCATATACCTGTTGATTTGCATTACGGTCGATAGCATGGAAAGACAAGCATTGAAAAGGAAGCAACGTTGAAGGAACCTTAAATGCATTTTGCAGTTTATAAAAGAAATAAAGAGACATTGAACATATTTCGCATAATAAGCTTTCAGCAGATTGTGTAGTAACTGTCCCTTTATTTCAAATCTTGAAATAAACTTCCAATTTAATGCAGAAGATCAGACCACAAGCTGATTAGAGACCACACCAAAAATGCTAAATGTGTAATCTAATTTTCAATTTTGCTTTAATTTAGATGTTGCTGTTTATATAGATGCTATTGTTCTGACTGCCCCACTGAGAACTCAATCATAGACAAATAGGCAGACATTGTAACATAAGAAACACCTTTATATGGTCTTAGTAAGTTGCTGGTACTTCTAAATGTTTCTGGAATCATTTCCAAGTGCACAATCAAATTCTAGTTAAACTACCAAAATTTAGTAATGGTGTAAGAGAACAGAATTGTGAGCCATAAGATAGATGTGTTGTAAAACAGTTAAAAAAATAAAATGAAGAACCACCTCCTTTGTATTTCCAGAAAAATAATCTCAGCCACACATTTTGATTTTTTTGTTGGATTTATGCACACATTTCCCTTTGTTCAGCTGAATGTGTCATTGATGGCATCTGTTGTACCTCACAACTAACCATGGGATAATTTGGGCTGTGAAAGAATTATTATCATTGAAAGTTCAGCCTGAAGAAGGAGCACAACATTGAGAAAAAGAACCAAGCTTTATCGTAATAATCATCATTTGCCTACTTTACAAGAAACAGAGGCCCAAAATGTGAAAAAGCAAAGATTTTTATAGACCACCTTGAGAACTTCAAGGTGGAAAAGCCTAGAGATCTGATTGGCTAGCCAGTTTGGGAAAGCTAGGCATATCCTTGTCCCTACATGGTGGTGCTCTGGTTAGAATGCAGTATTGCAGGCTACTTCTGCTGACTGCCAATTGCCAGCAATTTGGCAGTTCGATCCTCACTGACTCAAGGTTGTCTCAGTCTTTAATCCTTCTGAGGTTGGTAAAATGAGGACACAGATGGTTGGGAGCAATATGCTGATGCTGTAAAGCGCTTAGAGGGGGCTGTAAAGCACTGTGAAGTGGTATATAAGTCTAAGTGCCATTGCTATTGGGGTTATTTCTATTGTGAGGCAAAACAAGTCTTTCAGGAGGGCAGCAGAGCTGAGGAGGTTTATTCTTAAACCAAATGGAACATTGGGGCCATCAGGCTCATGGAGAATGGAGTGCTGAGGTTTCTTTAGGTTGCAATTCCCTTGTAGGGGCTGCCCTTGGGCTATTCTGTGAATTGGTGAGGAGGCTTCTATTCTTTGGTTTAGATCAGCAGTCACCAACTGGTGGTCCGTGGACTACTGGTGGTCCACGAGAAAATTTTGGTGGTCCACAGAAAAATTATTTGCATTTTTAATATTGCACTAAATCAGAGGTCCTCAAATTATGGCCCCTGGGCCAGATACATGCAATGAACGTTTGTGTTGCTGCAGAGACTCTCCCCCTTTGAGGTCTTTTTGTGTGGGTTGGAGGGGAGCAGAAATTGGGGTCTGCTTTGGCCTCCTGGTGCAGGGCTTTAGGTGAAGGCTGGAGGGAAGTGTTGGTGGTGGCGTAGAGCCCAAGGGCCTTGTTCCAGTGGGACTGCATCATGTCCTGGAACTGGCTGACCATCTCAGCCCGCTGAGCCTCCAGGCGCCGGTACCTGGCCTTGCACTCCCTCAGGTCTTCCCTCTAATTGGAAAGCCTATACTCGTAGTCCTCAGTAAGCCTCCTTCTCGATCAGATTCAATTTGAACTGAGCTGTTTTGCCAACTCTTTCTCATGGTGGCTGCTTAGTTCCAACAACTGCTTCCAGTTGGGGCCCTAAGGAGCCCGGGCGGGGAGGCAAGGAGTTGGCCATGCCCACCCAGTCACATGACCACCTAGCCACACCCACCCACCCGGTCATTAGGCAGATCATATTAGTGGTTTGCAGGATTTAAAATTATGAACTTAGTAGTCCCTGAGTTCCAAAAGGTTGGTGACCCCTGGTTTAGAGGTACTTCATCTGGCAATAGGGAGAATCAATTCAGGTCTGATAGAATTAGGCAAAGAGATGAACTGGCTTTGCCTTTGATCCTGTCTACAAGACACGAAAGGGTACAATCTCTATTTTGATTGTTAGATTGATTTTCTCCACTAAAGTGACTGGCTCAAAGCCCTCCAGGGAGCATTCTGAGGTTGAGCAGGAATTAGAACATAGGTCTCCACTTTCATTACTATGCCAGTTTAGTTCTGAGAAGGCCCTGCTATTATGCAGGATTCCAGACACCAACAAGTTGTCCCACCATCCAAGTCTCTAGCTCTCCTTTGCCCATGAAACTTTCCAACCCTACCATGTGATAGCCAGATGAACGTGAATCTTTTGCCCACCAAAACTAGTGGTGTTCTCCTTTAAGGGTAGAAATGCATAGGGAGAATTAAACAAACCCCAGAGCCCATTTTCTCTCACACAACTCTACATCACTGGGTTTCTAATGTCTTAAAGTCACAGAAAGTACAAATGATTGCTTATTTGTGAGATACAAAAAGGAGCAAGATAGGGATCCCCGCTGTCTTCTCACTTATTTTGGGTCATGAAATACTAAGTAGAGATATAAGACAAGATGAGAGGATCGTGGGAATAAGGATTTAAAAAATAACTTATAAACTAGGGGCTTTGGAAGATGACTCATGTTGGTTCTGGAAGATTCTTTAAAGGAAGTAGAAATATTAATGGGCAAAGATTTCAAGATTAATAAACCGAAGATGAAGATGTTAACAAAAAATATGAATATAGATGTTCAAAGAGAATTGATAATTAAAATGGGTTTTGAGATTGAGAAGAAAGTAAAATATCCTGGTTTCACTAGGACCAATATGTAAAAACTGTATGTTATTTCAAAATAACTATCTTGAGACAGAGAATGAAATTGAAAAAGACATGTTAAGATGGGAGATATTACAATTGTCATTTCTGGGGAGAATTTCCATGATAAAAATGGATGTCTTGCCTAGAATGATGTTTTTGTTTCAGACAATACCTATTTTAATACTTGATGCACCATTTAAACAATGACAGAATTATATATCTAAATTTGTGTGGCAGGGGGAAAAAAACCCATAAATTAAATTTAAGGCATTACAAGATGCAAAGGAAGGAGGAGGATTGAGTTTACCTGACTTGAATTTGTGTTTTGCAGCTTTCTGATTGATTTTGGATGAAAGAATGACGAGTTAGCCATGGCAAGTTGGCTGTGGCGAGTTGTCCTGGACCTGCTACATGGCAATCTCAATGGACTAAACCAGGGGTCCCCAAACTTGGCAGCTTTAAGACTTGTGGACTTCAACTCCCAGAATTCTGGATTAAACAGAGAATGCAATTGGTGTCCCTGAGATATATTCTGCCTAATAAGATTAATGGCAAAAAATCCTGGGAGTTGTAGTTTTGCAGTATCAGAAGAGCCACAGTTCTCAAATGTTTGGTGTGATGGCAGAACCAAACTCAAAATGCCTTTGTATTTTGGAAACTTAGTTCAGAACAGACAGAAATTTTAATACAGTAGTTGGGAAAGCCCCAGAGAGCTTTAAGATAGTTGGATCATTTTTTTCTTTACTGTAGCAATATTCATTTGCACAAGTGCATAACATCTGCTGTTTGAAGGAATGAATTGACATAATGTTCCTTAAAAATTTAAAAACTTAAAAGAAATATACAAAATATTTTGTGGTCTGAATGAAGAGAAGGGTAAGGAAAGACACCTCCCTGGCTGTCTAATATCTGTACCAGTTTGACAAGGAGAGAGGGGGAAAAAACATAAATGCTTCCCAGGTTTGGAAGACTTTTTAAAACAGTCACACTAATTTGTTGCTTTTAAAATTCTTACTGCTCTTTTGTTCAAAAGAACACATACAGAATATGGAAATGGGAAATTAATTCTAATTTATCCAATAAATTATTCAAAAGGAATTACTCACTTGGTGTGAGTATTTTCATTAAATCAAACTCAAACCTGTCAAACCAATGTATGGCGTTAAAAAGCCTGAAAAACACACACTTGCATGCACACAGTCCTTATTAAAAGCAGAAGAAGAAGAAGAAATGTGACAAGGAATGATATGTTTAAAAAAGATAAACTTGAAAAACATATGCCCTAATGATAGCCATATCGGCAGAGATATGCTTGGTTCAGGAGAGGTTTTTTTGGTTTTAATAATCGCTTCAGACCTATTGTACATCTAGCTGCCAAAAAGCACTGGTAATGCTTTTTTTTTTTTTTTTTTTTAATGACTACTTTCCAAAGACTCTTCTCCACGGTGCCTACCAAGAGGACTTGAGCAGAAGACAAATTGGCAAGGAGAACCAAGAATGGTCTCCTCCAAGGAGAACCAAGAATAGTCTCCAAGGGGGACCAAAATAGTCTCCTCGGTGACAATGTATTTATTTATTTATTTATTTGGTTGGTTGGTTGGCTGCCCATCTTGCCTCAAGACATGTCTACATTACGGCAGCTCATCATAGTCAAGTATAAAATAATTCTTTGAGTTAGAGTTGGGTGGTTGTGGTAATCGAGGAAGGAATTCCTGTTCAACATTGTGGTGATGCCTGGCTTCAAATTTCTGAAGCAATTTTACTTCCTCTGTAAAAGAGGCTTCTGGGTTGTTAATGTCATACTTGGCCCCTGATAGAAAAACCTTCCACAGACGTTTTGTTTGCCAATTCAGAAAAATATGGTGTGCTTTCATATTAGCTCTCTGAGGAATTCACTCTGCCTAATTCAAAACTCAATTAAAATCACTCAAAACATCTTCTAATTCCTCACTCTGGGAATGACACTTTCATTTTTAATGGTGTTTGACAGAGGTTTATTCCACATTTCTTCGATGGCATTTTAGAACCTACTTTATTGTTACATGGTGGCTGACAAAGCTCCCTTAGACAACTCTTCATCTTCATATCATAGCTTCCTTTGCTGCCCCAGTTGCCAGTAGGGTACTGTCAGCGTTCCAAGTAATACACCCATAGCAAACAGAACTCTGAAGCAAGTAGGTTCCTCAAAGCACAGGTTTATTGGATATATCATATTAGCACAGACTGATGAAAACTGACTCTAAAGGTTCCCGCGGATTCACCTAATTAAAAGTAAAAGTTTTCTCCCCTTTCCCGAACAATGAGTCACATGGTCCAATCAAGGAGATGTCCGGTTGCTTAGAAATGTCATTCCTCCTCTCTTCAACCACCTGTGGGAATGTCCTTGGTTCTCAGGCAGTGGTGGGTTTCAAAATTTTTTACTACCGATTCTGTGGGTGTGGCTTGGTGGGCATGGCATGGCTTGGTGGGCGTGGCAGGACAAGGATATCGTAAAATCTCCATTCCCACCCCACTCCAGGAAAAGGATACTGTAAAATCTCCATTCTGTCCCCAATCCAGGGGAAGGTTACTCAAAATCCCCATTCCCTCCCGATCAGCTGGGACTTGGGAGGCAGAGAATAGATCTGCCAGAATTGTTACAGTCAGAATTGTTACTGCTGGTTCTCTGAACTACTCAAAATTTCCGCTACTGGTTCTCCAGGTCAGAAGCTGCTGAAACCCACCTCTGTTCTCAGGGAAAACTATTTTGTTTTGGCTACAAAACCCTAGCTATCTCTGTTCCCCCCCTCCCTATCCCTCAGCACAATAGTGGCAACACTGAAGCCTCCAAGATGGCCCTAGTCAGGCCATCTTCAGAGTTGACAGGTACCCCTTTGGGAGAAATTATCCATGATGGCTTTTTTTGCAATTAAATATGGGAAATGTGGAAGAATTTAATTTGAATGTTAATCCCTCTTTTAGCATTGGGCTCCTGGACACAGCTAGAGTTTTAAGCATAGTGGCCATTAATTAGAAAGCTTTTAAAATAGCTTCACCTCTGTACAGGTAGTCCTTGACTTACAACAGTTCATTTGGTGACCATTCAAAGTTACAACGACACTGAAAAAAAGTGATTTATGACCAGTTTTCACACTTATGGCCATAGTACCTTCCCCATGGTGATATGATAAAAATTCAGATGCTTTGCAACTGATTCATATTTATGACGGTTGCAGTGTCCCAAGGTCATGTGATCCCCTTTTGCGACCTTCTGACAAGCAAAGTCAATGGGGAAGTCAGATTCACTTAAGAAGAGCTGGAGTAATTTAACAACTACAGTCATTCATTTAACAACTGTGGCAAGAAACGTGGCAAAATGGGGCAAATTCACTTAACAAATGTTTCACTTAGCAACAGATATTTTGGGCTCAATCATGGTCGTAAGTCGAAGACTGCCTGTATTAATGGTTCATCTTCAAGAAGAAGTTGGCAGACAGGTAGAGCTGGCTGAAGTTGTGATTTGAGGCTTAGCAGCAGTGGTGGGATTCAGCCGGTTCGAGTTGGTTCGAGTGAACTGGTAGTTAAATTGCTGTCTGGCCTTGCCCTGCCCCACCCCATCCTGCCTCTTCCAGGAATCTCCATGTACCCCATTTTGGCTCCCAGGTAAGTGCAGGCCCAAAACGGGGCTCAGAGGGGTGCGGCGCCCCTCCCGTGGCCTGTTTTTGCTCCCAGGAGGCTTCAGGGAGCCCTCCAGGGCCCAAAACGGGGTGCGGTACGGGGCACCGTACCCCTTTGCGGCCTGTTTTTGGTCCCAGGGAGGTGCAGGAGGCTGAGTGTTGCCTGTCATACCCCCTGGCCACGCCCACCATGGTCATGTCCACCAAGCCAGTCATGAGGGCAGAGATCCGGTTGTTAAATTATTTAAATCCCAACACTGCTTAGCAGGTACATTTAGCAAATATAACAAAGAATGTTGCCTTTTTATAATCAGTTTGTAACCAATCACATTATATTCCTGTAGTTCCTTGTTGCTTCATTATAAATGCACCCTATTTTCTCAGTTTCAAAGTCTTGTCCAACTGAATGTGCCAATTTTGTGTGCTTGACAGATACCAATACTCATCACAGAGTATTGGTATCTGAAGTCCTTGGTGTCCTGCTTGAGTAGAAAATAAACCTCAGCTTGTCTTCGTGGAGCAAGTGAGAAGGGAAAGAGACTTTTAACTCATAGACGGGATAAAAATAAATTCATAAGGTCCCTCTTTTTTTTCTCCAACAAAAGCCAGGGAAATTTGCTGGTTACTCAGCTCAGCTGTCTGCTCCTTGAGCCAAGAGCTTGAACTCTGCAGACCACCCAAGAGAATTTCATTGTACATTTCTCCACCTTTGGGGGAGGAA
This sequence comes from Pantherophis guttatus, assembly GCF_059756535.1. Taxonomy (NCBI): domain Eukaryota; kingdom Metazoa; phylum Chordata; class Lepidosauria; order Squamata; family Colubridae; genus Pantherophis; species Pantherophis guttatus. The sequence continues at coordinate 141,922,901 of NC_142064.1, forward strand.
AAAAAAAAAGAAATGAAAAATACCTTCCCTTCCATCATAATAAATGAGAATCATAAAAAATACAAAGAAATGCTCAACAGAGCACTACCTTTCTAGTATGTCTGTTCTAAGGGATACATTTGGATAGAAGCCAGAGCTCTTCGATGGATCTTCTTTCAGAGAGTGCCTTGACCTGAACCTTACTCTTTTTATATGCTCCAGCCAGCATTAAGGCAACGTCAGCTTTTCATTAATTCATTAAACCACATCTGTGCAGTCAAAATCTGACAAGGGGCAGGTCTTTTCAATTCAAAATAAATGCGCTAGTTTGGCTTACAACAGGGTTTCCCATACTGTGAAGTGTCCCTCTCTCTGGGAGATGGGGACACTCAACAATCTAGGGCAGGGGTGTCAAACTGGCGGCCCGTGGGCCGGATGCATCATGCACAGGCCACGCCCACCCCAGCTCCACGAAGGGGGAAAACGTTGCGATACATCATGTGATGGCAACGTGACATCGCAAGTTTGACACCCGTGGTCTAGGGGAAGTGTAATGAACCTTTTATTTATGTCATTACAATAAATCCACCTTCCTCAAACTTTCATTGGATTGTTTTCATTGTTCATTTGTGTTCATGTTGGAGTTTGGATTTTTAAAGGAATCAGTGTAGAAATAAGGAGAAATTTCCCGACAGTGAGAACAATTAGCCAGTGGAATGGCTTTGCATTCAGAAGTTGTGGGTGCTCCATCACTGGAGTTTTTTTTAAAGAAGAGATTGGATAGCCATATGTCCAGAATGGTATAGGGCAGTGATGGCTATCTTTTTTCTTGTCATGTGCTAAAAGTGCAAGCGCACGCAACAGCACATGCGCATGCCGGCACCCATAATGCAATGTGCCCCCCCTGTGCATGCAGCATGCCCCCATTTCCCCCCGCCCCCCGTTTTGGGCCTAGTAGGCCACCCTGCAGCCTCCTGGACCCAAAAATGGGCCACAGGGGAGCACACCGCACTCCTTTGCTCCCCCTACCCTCGCACATGCACGCATAACCCCCACCACACGTGCATGTGACCCCCCGTGCATGCACGCATGTCTCCCGCATATGCCCTGCCCCCCATGCGCATCCCAAAAATCAACTGGCCAGCGGGAGGTGTGCGCTTGTGTGGTAAAGCTGAGCTGGGCAACAGCTCATGTGCCCGCAGAAAGGGCTCCACGTGCCAGCTGTGGCACGCGTGCCATAGGTTCGCCATCAGGGGTATAGGGTCTCCTGCTTAAGCAGTGGGTTGGACTAGAAGATCTCCAAAGTCCCTTCCAGCTCTATTATCTTGTTATTCTGCATGTACATTAAGACTAAACCAAAGGATGGTGTGATGGCAAATAATTTAGCAGTCTCTGCCTTAGAAGCAAGAAAAAGAACATTAGACTGCTTTAAAATCCAAGGGTAGCTTTCTCCTTCCTATCCCAGAGGCAGTTAAAACGGGCATTCCTCATGCATGGAGTTTTTGACCTATTTTCCCCTTAACAGTAAGTGCTTAACAGTTATTGCTGCATAGAGGCAGAAATACTCAAATAATATACTGGCTGTTCACTTTGCTGGAGGGTTCCTTCAGCACATCCACTCAATCACCTGCTTTGTTTATTGCTGTGCCTCTGTTGCAAAGCACTTCTCTCCTGGTCCCTCCCTTCCCTTCCAAATTACTTGCGCATCACATTTTTATGCATATGGAGTATCCATGCAAGCCGCAGCCTGTGAAGACACATGCTTTCCACTACATTGTGAATAAATTACCAACCTAGTTCGTGCAAACTCGCAGGAACATTAAAACTAAGGCAAAATAGGATTCTACAGAAGCGAGCAAAATGCACAGGCCATAATGCTAAATACATAAATTAGCAGAAAATGTTGTTTAATAATTTATTGATTCTGCAGCTGCACATATGTTAAAAGGAAAACCGTCTGTTAAAATGTTAATACTGCACACTCCACAGATGTCATTATACAAAGTCAAACTTTTATATCGTTCAACTAGACTGCCTGACATTTAGAACTGGGTTGATGTAAGAGAAGAGCTGGCATCCCATATGTTTTGTTGATGATCATTTCCATTTTTCATAAGCCAGACCAAATTGTGTTACTGTAACAATATAGAAAGAAGATTAAACCTACTTTTTTTTTTTTTAAATGGAGGACCAAGAATGGTCTCCTGCTCTGGGGAAAAAAAAAAACACCTTGAATTCTGTGCACTTTCAATATAGTAGTTCCATGCCATTTGAACAAAAGGATAGGACTACAGCAGGGGTGTCAAACTCAAGGCCCAGGGGCCAGGGCTGGGGCAGGCCAGTGGGGTGTTTAATTCTGGCCAGTGGTGGGATTCAAATAATTTAACAACCAGTTCTCTGCCCCCCACGCCCACCCACCTGACTGGGTGGGCGTGGCCATGGTGGCCATGGCCAGGGGGTGTGACAGGCAGCACTCGGCCTCCTGCACCCCCTGGGAACAAAAATGGGCTGTGGGGGGGTCGTACCACCCCTCGTGCCCCATTTTGGGCTTAGTAGGCCATCCTGCAGCCTCCTGGGAGCAAAAACGGGCTGTGGGGGGGGGAGGGGCTGCTCCGCACCCCCTGTGCCCCATTTTGGGCCTAGTAGGCCTCCCTGCACTTACCTGGGAGCCAAAATGAGGCACGTGGGGACTCCTAGAAGGGGTGGGGTGGGGCCAGATAGCAATTTGACAACTGGTTTGCCCAAACCAGCCCAAACCGGCTGAATCCCACCACTGGATCTGGCCCACGGGGCTGCCCTGGAAACAGTGGAAGACCAGCCTGCGGTGCTTCTGCCAGTGAAAATGGAGCTCTGTTTTCCCTGGCAGAGGATTGCAGGAGGCCATCATGGGTGAAAACAGCTTGGGATCCCGTTTTTGCTGGCAGAGTGCTCGGGCCACCACAGACACCCCCAACACAAGTGATGTTGAGTTGGCCATGCCTACCCTGGCCACACCCACCCCGGCCACCCGAGGTCAAACACAACCCTGATGCGACCATCAATGAAATCGAGTTTGACATCCCTGGTTTACAGTATGCATCTCTTTCTGTTTAGCTGCAAATATACACCTGTTGCCCTTTGAGGTTTGAAATACAATTTCCATGGACCCAAAAAGCAAAGATATTTGCCAGACAGTGCGGGAGAACCATTTTGAGGGCATTAAATCGTAGAGCTAAGACACACAACTTGAAGTATCAGGGCTACAGTATGTGTGACTCTTGAAAACTTTGAATGGAACCCCCTGAGTCCTTCAGATATGAAGTAGAGCATCAGCCTTAATTACCAAAAGCAATGCATGTTGTAAAAGGGCTTTAGTTCTAATAAAGGTTCAGTTCAAATTGTGCTGTCAGCTCCTAGGAAACAGTAGCCTGGTTCGAGCCTAGCTAGAAACCTGTCAAAACTGTTGCAATTGGAAGAATAAAAACCAAAATAAATTACTCTTTCACAAGCACAGAGTTTTTGCCTTATGCATATATGGACAAATTTATTAGGCCATGGCTATACTTACCCTGGAGCCAACAAGACTAGATAATTTTAATTATTTTCGTGTGTGTGTGTGTGTGTGTGTGTGTGTGTGTGTGTGTGTGTGTAAAAACTAAAACACAATACAAGAAAAATTGGGTCGTATTATGGCCACAAAATTCTTCATTCAGAATAAAGGAAATCTATCTCAGTGGAAAAATGTGAAGATCTTATTAAGCTTAATTACCAGGGGTGAGTTTCTGTACCATGATTTGTTCAGGTTGGGAGACTTCTATTTTTCCTAAAGAAAAGACTATTTTCATATTGGAATATTTCGTATCGGCTTTGGACAACCTCAACAGTGGCTCTCTGTGAGATAAAAGCCTTGTTGTGAGAACATGTCTTTTTGTAAGTGTAAGTCTATGGGCTGTGGTAAGTAGCTTGTGGGGATGAGTGGGGATGAGTGGGGAATCCAAGTTTAAGTCCTCCCTCAACCATGGAAACTCCTTGTATGATTTTGGGCCAATCATTGTCTTTGAATCCAACCTACAGGGCATTGGGGGAACAATGAGAAATCTCTTTTTTCTCCACAGAGAAAACTCTAAGGAAAGAGGAGGAAGAGGAGGAGGAAGAGGAAGAGAAGGAGGAGGGATAAGGCACCTGAACTTTTAATACTCAGACATATACACAAAGCACACACACAGCATCTTTATACCAAGGCAAAATATACACATGCCTACTTTTATTTGGAAAATGAAAAAAGGCAGTCCACATATTCATCGTTAAGAATAAATCCAAAGGCAGCAACGGATGGACTGTTTATTTCCTATCTCACTAAGTAAACAACAGCTTTTGAGTTTCTAGTACATTGTTTACATAATAGATTGTTTACATTCACAAAAACTCCAAGTGACAGTACTTTACACTCCTGAAATTGCTGTGAAATCAACAGGGGCATGCCACATGTTGTATACATCCTTGGAAAGCTAGCATCTTGTACAATTCCTTTTCTGCAAAATAGTTGTCAGTGCTCCAAGTTGGAAAGCAGATTTCTAGGAAGTGCTATTTCTTAACGCCTATCCTGCAGAAGGAAGAGCCCACCTTTTAGGTCTAAAATCACTTGATCTTTGCAAGCTAGACAAGAAAATCTTTGCATTTCTTCTGATGTCAAAGCCCACAAGTTCCATGCTTCCAGTGAAACCCCATAGGAGATCAGGTTACATGAAGGATGCTGCCAGACTGAGAAATGATGGCCTATTGGTTGCTGACTGTACCTGTAGTATAGTCCCAGGGTGCCTGAAAGAAAGGCAACAAGTAGAAAAAAACATGGAAATGGGTGACCTTGAAAAACATTTATACTGGATTTTTTTATGTTCTCTATGCAAAGAAAAGAATTTATATATTTATTGAATTGTTAATGGCTCAGCTTCCAGAGACTTTAGACCTTTCACATATTAAACACATGCAGAATAATTCAAAAAATATGATATAAGTAAATAAAACATCAAAGATGGTTTAAAACTGGTCAAACAAATGTTTCTCTAGCAAAGAAGAGAAATCACATGGTACAATAATGAATATTCAAGGCTTTTCTCCTCTCTGATATGTTCTTTTATTGCTGGATTGCTTAGCCTGGTCTTCTGGTCTTTATACAGAATGCCTTGGCCATGGCTAGACTGATTTCCAGGCAATAATTGTCTTACATACAGGATTGGGAATATATTTTGAATTGGGGGCTGCATCTGGCTATTCTTCTGTGCTTGGCATAAAAATCAGCCCCTGGAGTTTGATCCTGTCACCACTGATTTCATGACATCAACATAAATAGTCTTAGCCCAGGCTTCTTTTCAAGGGATTTATATTTGTTTGTTTGCTTGTTTGTTTGTTGGGAGGGGGTGATGTGTTTGAAGAAATAAGAACCAATATTGTTTGATGAGGAAAGTGTTTGATTGGAGCCAGGGGTGGGTTCTACTTATCTTTACTACCGATTCGCAACGGGGCCACGCACATGCGCTTGCTTCACACACACATGTGCTTCTGCGCATGCACAGAAGCTTCCTGATGACGTTGGGGTCAGTGGGCAGAGCCTCCCACCAGTTTTACTACTGGTTCTATAGAACCGGTCCAAACTGGGGGCAACCCACCACTGATTGGAGCTGAGGAAATCCAGATTCAAGTTCCTCCTTGAGTGAGGACTAACACTTCTCAGGTAAATTTGGGACAGTTGCTGTCTCTCAGCTCAACCCCCTTGACAGAACTAATGTGTCAGTAAGTTGAACGGAGACCTCATGAATGTGATTCTGAACCTTTGGAGGAAATGTAGGACCCAAAGACAATTCTAGGTCGATTTTAGAAATATAAATGGGAGAGCCATGTCTTCATGTTTTTTACTGTTCTCCCAATGCCTTATAAGATTACTTCTGTGAATTAAAAACATGATAGAGTCACACTATCTCACAATCTAAGAAGGCCCAATCTGAAGCCTCCCTGAATCTTCGGAGAGGGGTGGCATATAAATTTAATTAATTAATTTAATTAAAATTAAGAAGGGTCTGTTGCCATCTTTCTCAGAAGATGGTATTAAAAGGAATACTACCACAGCTTTAAGTAGGAGCAACATTAAGTATTTCATTTCAGTAGAGTAAACATAACCAGAATGGCATCTCTATAGCATTTACTATAAATTCCTCAACGGGGAGGAAAATTTAAAATGAGAGATGATATGAGCTATGTTTCATTTTTAAATTGTACATGGTACTCACATTGTGATTTTTGCAGTTTTGTTTTCCATTTTTAAAAATTCTAGGTTGTTTCTCTTCTTGAATAGTTTCCATCCATTGCTTCTTGTCTTGCCTTTTGGTGCTTTGGAAAATCGATTGACCCCCTTTTCTTTGTCACAGTCCCTCAAATACTGGAACACTGCTATCATGTCTCCCCTAGTCTTTCTTTTTATTAGACTAGATATACCCAATTCCTGCAGCCATTCTTGAGATGTTTTAGTCTCCAACCCACTAATCACCCTCACTCTTCTCTACATTATTTCCAGAATCTTAACATGACCAGAATTGGATGCAATATTCTAAGTATGGTCTTACTAAGGCTTTTTAAAGCGGTCCTAATACTTCACGTGATCTTGATTCTAACCCTCTGTTAATGCAACCTAGGATTGTGTTGGCTTTTTTGGCTACTGCCGTGTACTGCTAATAACAGTTAAACAGAATAGTCCTACTGTAAGCTTCTAATTCCTGGTCAGAAAATGGATCTTGAATCTTTTAACAGTGCCTCCTGTCATGCTTGTATAAGATTTAATTATCCATCTCATTTCCCTTCGTTTGTTCCTCCTCCCTTCTGCTCCTTCCCCAGATCTTTCATTGCTTAATGAAAGACCTGAAATGCTGTTCACTCAGTGTCCCTTGTAAACTCCCCTCTGCTTGCCTGTTCTGTGTTTTCCTACTCATGCTTCAAGCCAGAGGTGGGTTCTACTTACCTTTACTACTGGTTCACAATGGGATCATGTGCGCACCCTCGTCACATGACCAATAGTCATGCATCTAAACTAAATAAGTTATCTGAGAAACATCCTTCTAGTTTATGCCAGTTAAAGAGGCATAATGTGCTTTAACCAGCTGTTCAAGCTCCTGAATAGCTCATAAATTCTGGTCTATTCATGAGCAGAAATGGGGGTTCTGCTCCCATGAAACATGGAAATGGAGCCTTTCACTATGTACCCCAGAGCTACCTTGTAGCTTTCAAGAGGTCTAGATAGAGAATAGTTGTAGCAGTATCCTTTTCAAGCATTTAAGAGGACGTCTTGGAATACTAGAGTTCATTTCACAGAATTCTGAATATAGTAGATACATGAACTTCTGATCATGTGGAGTAATCATAAAAGGCAGATAGCAATAGCACTTAGACTTATATTCCACTTTACAGCCCTCTCTAAGCAGTTTACAGAGTCAGCATATTGCCATCAACAATCTGGGTCCTCAGATAGTGGCATCCTAAATGTAACTTCTTATTAAGGTACATAAAGGTACTCCTCGGCTTACAAACATTCACTGAACAACCATCCAGAGTTACAACAGCCCTGCAAAAAATATACCTACACCTGGTGTACATATTTAACAGCCATTGCAGCAACCTCGTGATTCACATAACAACGGCAGTGATTTGCTTAATAACCATGCCAAAGAAAGATTGCAAATTGGATGCCACTCACTTAACAATTGCCTTGCTTAACAATGGAAATTCTGATTCAATTGTAGTCGTAAATGAGGACCCAGATTGTTGGGGGCAATAAGCTATTTAGTATACTGTCTTTGGTGTAAGCCGCCCAGAGTCCTCGGAGAGTGGGCGGCATAGAAATACGAAAAATAAATAAATAAATAAATCAATCAATCAATCAATCAATCAATCAAGGATAATCTGCATCTTTGAATGTTTGTGATAAATAAAGCCTGTGTTGAATCCTTCTATCCAATGGCTGGTTCTTTGTGTTCTCAGATTCATTTGAAATTGAGCAATTGAGCGTGGCCAGAGGTAGATGGGTCCTGGAAAAGTCAGACTTGTGCCCTTCATTTTGTCTAGTTCAGACTGAATCCCTGTCCCTTCTATCTGTTTATGAGGAAAGGGAAGAGCAATTGTATTCTCTTAGTAGATTCTCAGGATAGACTCAGAACATAGGATTCTAGCTCAACTCATTCAATACCTTTATTTAACACTCCTCAGTTTCATCTAACGCCAGAGCAAGCAAAACTATTAAAATAAATGCAATTTGTAGGAGAACAATATAAATGAGAGTTGTAGCAATAATAACAAGCATAGTTAAAAATTACTTCCTGAAGCATCGTGATTAATATAGCATTATGCTTACCAAGTCCAATTATCCTGCGAAGCTTTGGCCTTCTATTCAAGTGGCAAATTATCCCAGTCAGACGCACATTGCTGAGAGCAGAATCTTTACTACCAGATCTATAAACAGGAGCAGGTTCATATCAGGCACCCATAACTAATATGATCAAAGTTGTCCTAGCAACCGGTTTTAATAAGAACACCAATTTTCCTTAGCCATTAGATCTTTTTGAGACCTAATGAAGAGGAGACATTAATGCATGATTGCCTATACTCCGTGACAAGGATTCTTATGTTTTTTGCACTGCAAACCAATTTCACTTGCTTTACTGCTAGCCTTATACACAGCGGCACAGTGGCTTAGATACCCACCTCCCGCTCAGAAGGTTGAACGTTCAATCCTAGGCAGTGTCAAATGTTTCTCTGCCAGGATGCAAACAGAAAATATCTGCTGTGAACTCTGCATAGGCATCAGGAAGGGCATCCAATCAATAAACGCTCAGCTCCACTCAGTCGTTCTGACTCCAAGCTGAAGCAAAGGTATTAACGGATCATAAAAAGAAAAAAAAAGTGTTAGCATTATATGCATTATCAAATCTTCAACCTGTGAGACAATTAGGTTGAGTTATAATAAAATATTAACAAGGTCACACATCTATTATTCTTTTGTTCATTATATATCATTAATTGAAAATAAATGAAAATGCATCATAAAGCCAAGGATTATAGAAGCAAGAGGAGTTTAATTCTGAATGAAAAAGCTGGAATAAAAAGACAATGAGCTGGTAATATTTAAGTTGTAAAACATTTTTTTGCAAAATCTAAAATTTGCTGATATCTTTATATTATTTACTAGAATTATAGAAAATGAAAGAAGCAGAGAGGATTTCTAATGCGCACTAATGACAAATTGATGCCCCTGGTAGGGAGGGGCACATTGCAGCCAAAAGTAGCACTCAAATACAGTCTTCAGGATACAAAATCTCTCCGGAGAAAGGAGAAATCTCAAGATTATCCTTACATACTCAGGACAGTGTCTTCTTTTGTGAACAAATGGAGGAACTGTGTTTCTGCAGTTGGCTTGTGATCAGTTGGGGAGTTGCAGGCTTTCATTGACGTATGTTCATTGACATATATTACATTGGATAATGTTGCTATATGGGCTCTAGTTGCTAATGGCTCCTACATGGACATAGTTTAACTGAGGCTCACCTCTTTATCACTTTTGTTTTACTTTTGCTGTCGTTGTTGCTTTTTTTAAGATTGGAAACCTTTAGAGCAGCAGATCTTATTGAAATCCCTAGAGTGACTCTCCTTCAATCCTTTAAAAAAGAAAATTTAACTACAAATTTAAAGATTTATAACAAAAAATGAGGAGAGAAATATACCACAGAATTAATGTTGCTTTAGAAAGTTTTAAGTGGAGGCACAAGAATTCCTTGACCACTTAAGGGGGTCAGAAGACGAGCAAAGTAGTAAGGAGGAATTGGAAGCTGGCACTACAGAAGAAGAACCCAGCCAGAGAAGCTCTCAGGAGGAGATCTCGACGGGAAAAGAGAGCTTAGGTGCGAAAGAAAAGGAAGAGAAAGAAAGAAGAGAAGCAGGAAAAAAACAAAGACCCCAAAGAGCAGTTAGAGCTAACACTAACATCAAATTTAAGTAAAGCAACAGAAGGCAAAAAGGATGGAGGATTGGAAAATCTTATCAATTAACGTAAATGGACTGAACGATCATAAAAAAAGGAAAATTTTCTTTAACAAATTACTTACTCAAAAGGCAGATATAGTATGCCTCCAGGAGGTACATATTAAACAAGACCACATAAAGCATTTGGAACATAAAAAACTGGGGAATTTGTATACCTCTTTAGCTACGAAAAAAAAAAGAGGAGTGGCACTATTTATAAGAAAAGAGATGAAGACAGAACTGAAGTATGCAGACCCTAAAGGAAGATTATTAATTGTTGAAATTGAGAGGGGTAATTCGACAATTTTAATAGCAGCAATCTATGCCCCAAATAAAAATTTGAAAGAATTCTATAGTAAAACAAGAGAGATAATAAGGCGATTGGATAATAATAATATCTGTATTATTGGGGACTTCAACGGAGTGGCTGACGCATATAAAGATCATAAAAGACCTAGAGGTCAAAAGAAAATGAGAAAAAACTTACCAAAAACCTTTTTCGACTTAGTTGATGAATTAAACCTGGTGGATATGTGGCGAACACTACACCCCAACAAGAGACAATATACCTTCTATTCTAACCCCAATAAATCATGGTCCAGAATAGACATGATGTGGGCAAGCAGGAACCTGGGTATGGACATTGAGTCAGTGGAAATATTACCTAACACCTGGGCAGATCACAATCCACTGGAAATTAGATGGAAGGGCACATATAAGAGGAAAAATACAAGATGGAGAATGAATACACAATTCCTACGAGATAAGAAAAATATCGAAAGAGTCAAGAGAGAATTAGGAATTTTTTTTGAAGAAAATGAAAAAGAACCAACGAACCCCGGGATAATATGGGACACAATGAAGGCCTATTTAAGAGGTCTAATGATATCTTATGGAGCATTCAGAAATAAAGAGAGGAGAGAATCCCGAAGAATACTATTAGAAGAACTAGCGAAGGCAGAGAAAGAGGCCCAATTAAATCCTGACAACGAAACAACAAAAATAAATTGGATGAACATTCGTCACAAATTAAATATAATGGATCAAGAAAAATTGGCAATTAATATTAAGAGAACAAAACAATATTACTTTGAGCATGCCAACAAGCCAGGAAGGTGGTTATCCTATAGAATTAAAAAGGAGAGAGAGAAAGGAATTATTTTTCAACTTGTAGATACTGATGGTCATACCACAACCAAGGAAGAAAAGAAACAGGAGATAGCATACGACTTCTACGCGTCTTTATACAAGGAAGAGGATATATCCAAAGAGAGAGTAGAACAATATTTATTGAAGGAGGGATTGCCACAGATTGGAGAGGAGGAAAAAGAGTTTTTAAATAAAGAGATTACTCTGACAGAGGTAAAGATTGCAATTGCCAAATTGAAAAAGAACAAATCGCCAGGCCCGGATGGATTCCCAGGGGAACTATATAAAAATTCAGAATTAGAAGATATTCTGCTCCCGAAATTGCTCCAAATTTTTAATGAGGCCCTAATGAAAAACAAGATACCAGAATCCTGGAGAGAGGCCTATATTATACTATTACCAAAAGAGGGATCAGACACTAAATTGATACAGAATTATAGGCCAATTTCTCTTCTCAACACGGATTACAAAATATACATGAACATATTAGCGGAAAGATTAAAAAGAATTCTAAATAAGATAATACACAGTGACCAGAACGGGTTCCTCCCAGGGAGGCAGATAAGGAACAACACCAGGACGATTTTGGATGTGCTAGAGTATTATGAGGAGCATCCAGAAAAAGAGGTAGCATTAGTCTTTTTAGATGCACAGAAGGCCTTCGACAATCTGAACTGGGAGTTTATAAAGCAACAGTTAAACATAATGGGATTCGGACAAAATTTTACAAATACAATAAACACGATCTATGAGAAGCAAAGGGCCAATATATTAGTAAACGGTGAACTCACCAAAACATTCCAGATTAGCAAAGGAGTAAGACAGGGATGCCCAATGTCACCACTTTTGTACATACTGGCACTGGAAGTGTTATTGAAGAAGATCAGAGAGAGCGATCAAATTAAAGGGCTCAAAATAAGGAAGGAAACATATAAAGTCCAAGCATTCGCCGACGATGTTGCCCTAATTATGGAAGAACCGGTTGAAACTGGTATACAAATATTGGAAACACTTGACAAATATGGAAAAGTAGCAGGACTAAAATTAAACAAATCTAAAACTAAAATGCTCACTAAAAATATGACGGAGAACCAAAAAGGAATCCTGGAGGAATCTATGGGAATACAAATTGCGAAAAAAGTTAAATATCTGGGAGTATGGATTTCCACAAAGTACCTAGCTCTTAAAGAAGATAACTATATCCCTCTGGTAAAAAGCATAAAACAAGATTTAGAGAAGTGGGGGAAGCTACAAATCTCCTTTCTTGGGAGGATAGCGACAATAAAAATGAGCATTTTACCAAAATTACTGTTTCTATTCCAAACAGCACCAATTAAATTAGACAAAAATTTTTTTAGTGAACTCAATGCCATTATCAGGAAGTTTATATGGGGAGGGAAAAAACCAAGAATAGCAATTAGGAGCCTACAAGACAAAAAAAATAGGGGAGGGCTAGGATTACCAATATGGGAAACATACTACAAGGCAGCAATCCTTGTATGGCTAAAAGATTGGGCGACGCTAGCGAACAAAAGAATTCTAACATTAGAAGGGTATGATCTTCAGGTGGGGTGGCATGCCTATTTATGGGAAACCGGGAAAAAAAAAACCAAAACATATTTTAATAAACATAAATTGAGGGATACATTGAAATCAATATGGGATGAAATAAGACGGAAACACTACACTAAAATCCCTAGCTGGCTCTCAACCATGGAGGCGGTAATCTACCCAAATGTATTGGACTATGGTAAAACTGTAAAATACAAAGAAATACTAGACGAGGCAGGGAATCTCAAAACATTAGAACAATTAAAAGAACAAGGTATCTGTATCGAATGGTGGACATATGCACAGATAAAATCAAGACACAAACAAGATAAAGTACAATATGGGATAGAATTGGGAAGCAAAGACTTCGACAAAGTTTGGATGGGCACAGATAACAAATTATTAGCCAAAATATATAACTACTTAGTAGAATACGATCTGATGGAAGAAGTAGTTAAAGGCCCAATGTTGGCATGGGCAAAAAATATTGGGAAAAATATAAATTTGGAAGAATGGGAACAAGTATGGAATACCAACATAAAGCTCACTAAGGCAACCACCTACAAAGAAAACCAGTACAAGATGATTTATAGGTGGCATCTAGCACCGGCCAGAATTGCCAAGATCTTCCCGAACTCAAACCCAAAATGTTGGAAGTGCACACACCAGCAAGGTACTTTTTACCATTGCTGGTGGACGTGCCCACAAGCAAAAAAGTACTGGAAGAGAATAGGTGATTGGCTATCAGAGATAATAGGTGAAACCTTTGAATTAGACCCCAAAATACTTCTCCTGGGAATCCTCAAGAAGGAAATGACAAAAATGAAGAAATATTTGGCATTGCATATAATAACAGCAGCAAGAATTGTCTTCGCCCAACAATGGAAAGAGAAAACAATCCCGACTGACGAACAAGTAATTGGCAAAATAATGGATTGTGCCGAGATGAACAAACTAACATTAGAAATCAATGACAGAGCTGATTCGGACTATTATAGCGTATGGGATAAGTGGTACCGGTGGCTAGAGAAGAGGAAATTGAAATAGAAGGGAAAAGAGACCAGAACAAACACTAAGAAAAGAAGTAGGGGGGATGGTAGGAAGAATAAGACGGCAAGGAGAGGGTACATGGAAAACTATATACATATATATGCTGCAAATGATATAAGATGACAAGTCTTACCCCCTGTTTCTTGCTTCTTGCTATGTTTTATTTTACACCTGGTCTGCAAAAAATTATCAACAAATACTTAATATGTAATATGTAATTATGTAATTATGTAAATGTAATATCTATTTATTTCCTTTTCCACACGTTGTAACCGGATGGATAAGAATTGTATCATTATAACTTCTTATAATAAAAAATTGAAAAAAAAAATAGAAAGTTTTAAGTGTATTAAGGGCTCAGATGGACTTGATTTAAGACTGAGGTTAACTGAAATTATTATTTCTGTGGAAGTGTTTATGTTTCTATGTAGAAATAACCAACAAGACAACTTTGAAGGTTGGACACTAAATGGCACCTGTTGGCTACTTTAAAGCAAATTTTCAAGGAATGAGCTTATTTATTTACCCCTTCAGTGTTACTGAAGAAAAACAAACCTCACGGAATAAAATTGAAATTGACTTGCAGGTGGATTCAAAAGTGATAGCTTATAAGAAAGATGAAAATCATGGATTTACAAATGAAAGTGGATGAAGATTTTGTAATTAAAAAGGGCATAAAAATATTACATCAGAAGAGTGTTGTAGATAATTACTTTACCTTGGATTTACAAAAGGGATTTACTGAAGTTGTCAAACTGGAATTACAAAATGGGTTTGATAAAAGCACCAAGAATTTTGAGAGAAGTGACAAAGAGAAGGAGAAAGGAGAGGTTACAACCTTCTATGAAGAGCTTTATAGGGATTCTTCACAGAAAGGAGAAAGAAGAAATAAGGATATGCAGTATAATCAATGTATTTGATCAAGGTTAAAATAAATAGCTTGCTATTTTGGGAACATTTTATGGCTCCCTCACTGGGGCTGGAAGACGACGTTTTTAATACTTTGTTTATTTGAAGAGAGGAAATAGGGGGATATGTTTATGCAGAAATGTACATACATACATACATACATACATACATACATACATACATACATATGATTTAAATTGGATTTAATAGATATACTGTAAATTGTAATATCCTGTTTTCCCCAAAATAAGACATCCCCTGATAATAAGCCCAATTGGGCTTCTGAGCGCATGGCAATAAGGCCAAGCGCTTATTTCAGGGTTCAAAAAAATATAAGACAGGGTCTTATTTTCAGGGAAACATGGTAATAAGAGCCTGATAGTACAGTGGACTAAAGCACTGTTATTAACATCTGCTTGCAATTACTGCAAGTTCAAATCTCACCAGGCTCAAGGTTGACTCAGCCTTCCATCCTTTCTAAGGTAGGTAAAATGAGGACCCAGATTATGGGGGCAATAAACTGACTTTGTATAAATATACAAAAGTATGAAGGCTATTGCTTAACGCACTGTAAGCCACCCTCTGGAGGGTCTCTGGAGAAGGGCGGCATATAAATCAAATTAAAAAAAAAATGTTATTTCTGATAACTCTTAATGTATTTTTGTTGATTAATATGGAGAGATAAGCTTTTAGAGATGGGTTGATAGACAATGACTCTCACCCTGGTCATCACTTCTTTACTCGCCTACCACCGGGAAGGAAATATAGAAGTATAGCCAGCCGTACAAACAGGTTGAAGAACAGTTTTTATCCATGGGCTGGCAGACTCCTGAATGAGAAATAACATCATAACTATGTAGTATGATGGACTGCAGGGCCGGCACAATGTGTAACATGTTTACACCGGTGCAATAGGACTGGGTGTTTTGTTAATATGATTTATTGGGTTAGGGATTTTCTGTCTTCACTGTGAGTTGTATTGTGTTAGGGTGTGTGTGCACTGAGGGAGCTCAACCAATCTCATTGCACATATGTTGTGCACTGACAATAAAGATTTGAATTTGGATTTGAATTTGAATGGGATGAAGCAGGGGATAAAGAATTGCTTGATTTTACTTTAAGACATAATGAACCTCCAGCGTCACTTCCAACTCTATTATTCTGTTCTGTTATTCAGTTATTCTTTGTATGATCACATTGGGGTGGGTTCTACTTACCTTTACTACCAGTTCGCATCGTGCTTCTCTCTCATGCGCGCTCTCCTCTGCACATGCACAGAAGCTTCTGCGCATGCGCAGATCACTTTTGATGATGTCCAGGTCAGTCAGTGGAACCTCCTGCCGGTGTTACTACTGATTCTATGGAACCAGTCCGAACCAGGGGGCAACCCACCGCTGGATCATATGTATCCATCCCATCAAATCCAAAGAAAGTCTGGAATGGTGTAGGATCTCCTGTCACAGCCCGGGAGTTGGATTAGAAGACCTCCAAGGTCCCTCCCAACCTTATTATTTTATGTTCTGTGATAAGTTATTAATGTTGTCTATACTTGCTGAGGATAAAGAGGGATGTTCTTTTTCTCTTTTTATTTTGTTTTCTTTTTCTGCATTATAGTTTTTATTTTTTTTTAATGCTATGTAGATAGAATTAGTTTATCTGTATAATACAATCTTCAATAAAGTAGTTATAAGAAAGTAAATGAAAGATAAATGGGGGGGAGATAAATGGGGGGGCAGCAGGGTAACATGCAACATTTTGAATGAATTCAGTTGACAGAAAATGTAATACTGCTCGGTGACATGAATGGATGGGAGGGAATGATATGAGAAAGTGCAGACAAATGATTGGGCCATCCTTTGAAATCAAAGAATCATTGAGAAATGGTAACTTGTGAGTATCATTGCTGCTTACAAAAGCTCTGTTTCAAATATGTGATTCCAACATAAGACTATTTATATTTGCACATTGCAAAGAAATCAATGCATGGGTAGACCAGAAGCTGAAGATGTTACCTAGCTTGATAATGAAACATCTTCAAGAAAACAACCAAGCTCAGAGAGCATCAAGGACTCCACAAATCAATGTATCTCTAAAGAATGATGGATGTAATTGCCTACAATGAAACAGAATTGTGAAGGATACCAGGGTAATGATTTAAGATTTTGAATAGATCATTGTTTTGTTAATGCCAAGAGTGGAACTTGGGGGAAAATGGCTATGGAAAAAAAATGAAGAAGTGAAATTCATGTTTAACTCCATAGTGCCAGAGGCAAGAAGCTGCATTCTGTGATGAATGATACTGAACAGAAACTTAACCTATATTTCATAATGTCAGCAGCTAGGGCAAACTTAAGATGCTAATCTGTTCTCAACTGTAGGCCAGGTTGAAGCCTTCATGGGCATCCATGGGGAGTAGTAAGGGATGGGGCAAAGGATGGAATGTATGTTGCAATGTCATGACAGAAACTCCTCCCATTACGTATCTGCATGTGACATCATGACTGAAGTACAAATGGGAAGAGCTTGCATCATTACATCAGAATGCATATTTTGTCAGTTCAGAATCCTCATGGCTGGTTACAGATAGTATGGTGCAGGTAGTCCTTGACTTACAACCCTTTTTTCAGTTCAAAGTTACAATGGCACTGAAAAAAAAAAAAAACTTATGATCATTGCAGCATCTCCATGGTCACATGATCAAAATTCAGACACTTGGCAACTGGCATGTATTTATGATGGTTGCAGTGTCCCAGGGTCATGTGATCACCTTTTGCAACAAGGAAATTCAATGGGGAAGCCAGATTCACTTAAGAGCTATGTTACTAACATAACAACTGCAGTGATTCACTTAACAACAGTGGCAAGAAAAGTCATAAAATGGGGAAAAACTCACCTAACAACTGTCTTGCTTATCAACAGAAATTTTGGGCTCGGTTGAGGTCATAAGTTGAGGACAACCTGTAGCCTATTGATTTTTCTTCATTCAATTACATTGATAGACCTCTTAAGATCAGCCATGAATTGCCTTACGCCTAACCCTGGGGTGTCAAACTCGCGGCCTGCAGGCCGAATGCATCACACGCTGGCCACGCCTATCCCATTTTAGCGAGGGGGGAAGTCACAATACGTCACATGACAACGCAAGTTTGACACCCCTGGCCTAACCCATTCTCTAAACCATTGTTTCTCAACCTTGGCCACTAAGACATGTGGACTTCCATTCCCAGAATTCCACAGCCAGGAAGACTCATTGGGGAATTCTGGGAATTGAAGTCTATATCTCTTAAAGTTGCTGAGATTGAGAAACATCGCTATAGACTTCTCTTCCATTTCCCTTTGCTTGCTGCAAGTACATTATTCAACCAGGAAGGTACACATAATCCATACTGAATCATGTGACTGACGGCAGCAAATCATTATTTCCCTTATGAGGAGAAACCTTCAGAAATCAGACAGAAAAAAAAAATGGTCCTAATTTCCCTGAAAAGAGATAAGAAATTAATAGGAAATTGTGCAAAAGACTTGTCCTTGTTTTTCTTCTTCTTTTTTTTTTTTTTAAAGTTGACAGCCGACAAATTACAAAGCTATTCAGTGGAATCCTTAAATGGATGTTCTTGCCATTGTGCTTCTCTGTTTACCAAGTCTCATTATGTTGAAATTTGCCCTTCTGTACTTTACATTTGGAAGCTTCTCATCAAGCGAAACTGGTGACAGACGAGAAAGCAGAAATGACCCGGCAGGCAGCCCTGAGGGTCAAATTATAGCTGTGGGAAGGAATTGTATTGTATTTCACTCAAAATCAGGCAGGTACCAACCTTGAACAGCTTGTCTAAAAAATGTCAAATGAATACAGATTTGAAGGAGCTCTTGAGGAAAAACCTTATTCTGAGTCCCTCATACCTGGCCTTGAAATTTCAATTTAACTATAAGTTTCAAAGAGAGTTTAGTTTAGTTTAGTTTAGTTTTTTTTAAAAAAGCACCACTTATGCAGAATCCTACATTTCTGTGCTTGGTAAAACTTATACTTAATTTGCTGAATATTAGTTAGCCATGAATGCAACTCAAGAGTTCACAAGTTCCAATATTTTGCATGCCAATAATGCAGAAAACTATGATGGGGGCTTATTTTGTTTCCCCTTTTCAAAAAATGTCAACAATGCATGCTTTGAACATGCTTTGGTGGAAATGTGTCAAACTTTGCATGAGAACTTTCTTCCATTCATTAAAGGAGTTTTACCTTTTTTTTCAGGCTTCCTCCTGAGTAAGATGTGGAGGGGAGAGGTGTCACTGTGTTAACTTTGGTGGGTAAATTCCTGAAAGGAGTAACGTTTTTTTTTTTTTTTCCAGGCTGCAAAAGGTCAGGCTGCAATTAATGAATAGCAGAAAGGTGATATGCTTGGATGAGTCTGAAGCACTTCTTCAGAAACACTTTTGAAGTGTGCACCACCCTATTTAAGAATACCTGGAATTGTTTTTATTTCAAAGAATTAAACTTCAGGGGCTCCTACTGTGCAGACTGCTTTTCAAGACCCAGAAATATGCCAGGGAAATATGACAGGCATGAATGTTTGTTAGCAGCTTAGATAGGAGGCTGAGTTTCTCAGAGCCTCCAAGGTGATTCTGTGGATTCAGAAGGTTTGATTATGCAACCAGTCCCTGAAGATATGCTATGTGATATATGTGATATGAGATACATAAGATATGACTGATATGCAATATGTAATTGATACAGTATATGATGTAACTGATATATGCTTGATGTGTTGTGAATTGTGATGTGTGATATATAATATATATGATATATGATTAGATGATAGACGAAGGAGAGGGTTAGTCTAGTGTAGTGGTTAAAGCAGTAGGACACAAAATTGGGTGACTATGAGTTCTAGTCCTACTTTAGTCCCTGGACAGTCCTTCTCTCTTAGCTCTAGCTCTAGGGAAAAAAGGCAAGACCAAACCAAAAAAATCAATCAGTGTTTAATTATATTCCAAAACCAAATACAATAAAGGCACTGCATACATTACAATAAATAAGTTAACAATTGAGAGAAAATGCTAGTCAGATGGTTTGTAACAAATATAGCTATCAATAGGAATTTTGCAACTTTCTTAGAAGTTTTTGAAGAGAAGTCACTCAAGAAAAAGGGTAATAGTCACAGTAGTAATTAGACTGATTAACCATTGGAAATATCAGACTTGTTTGCCATTGGGTGTACAATAGATATTTTAATAGCACATGATTTTACCTCTGTGTCTGAACTGAAATAAGGTCAGTTTTCATAGAGGAGCCATATATATCTACTGGTTGTTGTCCTAATAGGAAGTACTCCAATTCAGGCTAAATTAAATAGTCTCCTGCGTGGAGCACGTAACTTGATAAAGAAATATTTTGTGATAGACCAGGAAGGAGAAGCAATTGTGTTATAAAAGTGATGGAAGACTTTGTCCCTGGCATTTTGGTTAGTTAAATCCCAAATTCTCTAATTTCGTTCAATCAGGGTTTTACCCAGTAGTGGAATTCAATTTTTTTTTACTACCGGTTCTGTGGGCATGGCTTGGTGAGTGTGGCAGGGGAAGGATACTGCAAAAATCTCCATTCCCACCTCATTCCAGGGAAAGGATACTGCAAAATCCCCATTCCCTCCCCACTCCTGGGGGAAGGATATTGCAAAATCTCCATTCCCGCCCCACTCTGGGACCAGCCAGAGGGGATATTTGCCAGTTCTCCGAACTACTCAAAATTTCCACTACCAGTTCTCCAGAACCTGTCAGAACCTGCTGAATAGCACCTCTGGTTTTACCAAGCCCCAAAACAGGTAGTGTTGATAAAGTAAGACTGCAATGTGCCAAATCATCATTAATTTGTCAGAAGAAAACCTGTCCAGCAAGGCAAGACTAACACACTTCACCAGTAGATTTAACAGAATAAGAGTTGGAAGGGACCTTGGAGGTCTAGTCCAACCTCCTGTCATGCAGGAGACCCCATACCATTTCAGACAAATAGCTGTCCAATCTTTTCCTAAAAAAAGTTCCATTGGTTAATTGTTCTCACTGTCAGGAAAGTTCTCCTTGTTTTTAGGTTGGTTCTCTCCTTGATTAGTTTGCATCCACTGCTTCTTGTCCTGCCTTCAGGTGTTTTGGAGAATAGCTTGACTCCCTCTTCTTTGTGGCAGCCGCTTAGATATTGGAACACTGCAATCATGTCACCCCTAGTCCTTCTTCTTTTCATTAGATTAGACACACCCAATTCCTGCAACCGTTCTTCATATGTTTTAATCTCCAGTTCCCATATTATTTTTGTTGCTCTTCTCTGGATTTTTTTTCCAGAATGTTAACATCTCTAAGCGGAGAAAACCTTAATCATGTCCCAAGGAAAATGCAGCCTAATTCTAGTTATGCTAAAACCTTGGAAAATGAATTAGAAACTTGTAGCAAGATTTTCAAGAATTTTCTTTGGATTGTTTCTAAGCTGGGTGACTCTTTAAACATACACAACTGAGCACCATGTAGCATCAAATGCAGAACTTTGGCTTTAAATAGTTTAATAGCTTCTGGAGCATCATTGTTAACAAATTGGCCTGCAAATGTAGTTAATTGCAAGGGATGCTGTGGGGGATTTTAATAGAAAGTCCCTTGTTTGAATAGAACAACTGAAAATAGAGATCTAGATATTTAAAGGATTTAGCTTCAATTAGATGAGTTTACTGCAGGGGTGAAATGCTCCTGGTTTGGACCGGATCGCCCGATCCGGTAGTGAGGGTGGCAGGTGGTTCAGGGAACCGGTAGCAAAAATCCCTGCCCACCCCCCCCCCATGCCCAGCTGAGCTGCGCAATCATCAGAGGCTTTTTTTTTTTTTACTTTTAAAAGCATTTTTTCTTCAGCCGAGAAAATGCTTTTAAAGTTTTTTAAAAAAAGCCTCTGATGATCATGCGGCTCAGCTGGGATCATCAGAGCCTTTTAAAAGCATTTTTTCTACAACCTCCTCGGCCGAAGAGGTTGTAGAAAAAATGCTTTTAAAAGTTAAAAAAAAAAAGTTGGCCACGCCCGCCCAGTCACATTACCCCTTCCCCACCAAGCCACGCCCACAGAACCGGTAGTAACAAATTTTACGTTTCACCACTGGTTTACTGTTAAACATCCATCTAGTTGGGGCTTTGAAGTGTTTCCTAGAGAATATCAGTACTTTTGTTTTGGAGTAATTTATGTTGAGGTGTTCTCTAGAGCGGTAAAGTAATGAGCTTTAAAGCATCTTTGGAGGCTTATTTTGGTTAAAAACAATATGGCTGCATCATCAACATAAAGAAGATCAGAGATGAGGCAGTTGGCAAAGAAATGAAGATGGAATTCAGGCTTAGGGAAGCTCTCAACAATGCCATTAATGCAAAAGTTGAATATTAGCAGGACAAGGATATAGCCTTGCTTTACACTTTTGCTAATGGAGATGGGTTCATTTATATCAACATGTATATTATTCTTTTGGTGAGTGGATGCGTCATGATGTCAAAGCATTAGTTGGCCTAATGAGAAGACACTGGTTTATCATTGTAGTGGCTAGTTTCCTAATTTTCCTGCAGTCATTCTGCAAAGATCCAAGTAATTGCCAGGAGTCAACACTGACTCAAAGGCACACAGAAATAAATAAAATTACATAATAAGATATATATTTTTTCGTCTGCAATTCAGGGCTACATTGATCAACTTCATCCCACTGAATACAAACTACACGATGCTTTAGTGGTATGTATAAACTGAATTGCTTTTCGTAGTCATGTAAAAATTACAGTTAAAAGAGTTTAATTAAAGCGGTTTCCTTGGATACTTGGAAATAATATACAACTCTTAACTTTATTAACCTCTCCCTCCAGGAAAGTCTTGGCTTTGCTTTTGTGTTCTATGTCTTTTGCAGTCCCTGGTCATTCAAAAGCCAGGGCATAATGTCCAGGGCTATGAAAAAAAAATATTCTTCTTTCTTAGGAAAGGTTAAAATTCCTTTTGTTTTTGTTTTTTTGTTTTTGAACAGCAGCTCTGTGCTGTGCTGCACTGTGCTGCTCTGCTTTTTAAAAGTGAGATAGATAGTTAGGTCACACTCTTTCTGGACTCTGTCAGTTCTATATATGTTCCTTCCCAAGTCGTTTGCATTTTCCTTCCTTCCTTCCTTTTCTTTCTTCCTTTCTTTTTCTTTCTTTCTTCCTTTTTTCTTCCTTTTTTCTTTCTTCCTTCCTTTCTTTCTTTCTTTCTTTCTTTCTTTCTTTCTTTCTTTCTTTCTTTCTTTCTTTCTTTCTTTCTTTCTTCCCTGTCTTTATTATTTTTGCAAATAACTCAAGATGGCAAACATATCCAACACACCTTCCTCCTCCTGTTTTCCCCACAACAACCCTGTGAGACCAATGGGTATCAAACTTGATCATGTCACGTGACTTTTTTGCCTTTGCGGACCCTGATGGGCGTGGCCTGCATGTGATGCATCCAGCAAGTGGGCTGCCAGTTTGACAGGCCTGGTTAGACTGAGTGAGTGTGACTGGCCTAAAGTCACCCAGCTGACTTTAATGGCTAAGACGGAACTTGAACTCATGGTCTCCTGATTTCTAGCCTGATGTTTTCATCACTAGACCAAACTGGGTCTCTTTCCCTCATTCATCTTCATTTCTAAATAAAGAGAAGTGAGCGTGTGTGTACATACATATTTATCTTGTTGTAAAAGCCCAGTTCCTACAATATTGACAAGGGCTGGGCAGTAGAAAAGTTCTAGAAGGTCAGCCTGCCCAACAGTTGTTGAGGCTTATCAAAATGTAACAGATGAAATATATAACTAACTATAATGTTCCTTCTAGTTTTTAAGGCCTTATAAAATAAGATTGTTGATATATATGACATCTTACTGTAGCAAGTAAGACATTGATAAATAACTGGTATATGTGTTCATGTCCATTATTGGGCAACTTCAAGATTTTTGCTGTTCTGTCTCATTTAAAAAAAAATCGTTAATATGTTAGGACAGACTTTCCATTTAGGCAACTGTCTGTTTAAGTAGGACATTTGATCACTAAGGATATGCAGATCAGTAAAAATCAGTTTGGGTTTGCTGTCTACTGGCTTTTCTTTTTCTTGTTCTTTCTTTGATGTTTGCTGAGAAGAAACATTCTTTTTTAAAAAAATGTGTGAGATGAAGAGCCTCTTCAAGCTTGAAATTTTAACTCTTCAAATCTTGTATTTTTCATAGTAGCCCAAATTGTTTCCCCACAAGAAACATACAGCATCTTCTAGAAAAATCCATCCATTGTTGTGCCACGCAAACATCAGTTTAATGGCAGCTTGGTGATGCTATGAAGATACTATCAGTGGTTAGAAGAACAATAAACCCAGAGAAGCTTCTGCAGCTGCAGTGTTGACTGAGCATTCTTTTACTTATCTTTTATGCAGCCCCCACACCCACAGCAGGACTTTTACAAACAAGCTGCTTTTCCTCCAAGAATGAACTTCTTCCATTCCTATGACCTGAAAAGAGGACACAGGGAGAAGGCTGGCTGTGAAATGCCATGAGCATACATGGTATTTCGAAGATAAATAAAGAGAATGTTTAATGCTCATTCAGGACTTTTTAAAAGTGAAAGTGTCACTTTCCCATCTATCTTCCCTCCCTCTTGTGGAGAAAATGAACTTTCCTTGGATGGCACCAAAAGTACAGGTAGTCCTTGACTTATAACCACAATTGGTGCCAGAATTTATGTTGCTAAGTGAGAAATTTGTTAAGTCAGTTTTGTCCTCTTTTATGACTTTTGTTGCCACATTTATTACGTGAATCACTGCAGTTGTTAAATGAGAAACGTGGCTGTTAAGTGAATCTGGCTTCCCCATTGGCTTCGCTTGTCAGAAAGTCACAAAAGATAATCACATGATCCCGGGAATATCGCAACCGTCATAAATATGAACCAGCTGTCAAGCATCCAAATGTAAATCACGTGACCATGGGGATGCTTTCATAAGTGTGAAAAATGGTCATACGTCACTTTTTTTCAGTGGTGTCGTAATTTCAAACGGTCACTAAATGAGCTGTTGTAAGTTGAGGACTACTTGTACAATCAAATTTGCTCACAATGGAGCAAATATGGAGAAATTCTTGTACATTTCTGCATTTTATATTATCCCGTTTAAAATGACAGCTTTAATTTATTTTTCCCTTCGTTCCTCCTTCCTTCCCTCCCTTTTTTTAAAAATCTGTTGTGGTCCACCAGCAGTCTGTGGAGCTGGCAGCGGAGTCAGACAGTGAGGAGGCTGGGGAGGAACATGGGCCAGTCCTGGACTCTGGGGAAGGCCTGGACGAGGGCTCTGCGTTGGAGGCAGAAATGGGGCCATGGCCATCTGGGAGTGATGCACGGACTCCAGAGCCTCCAGAGTTGGACAGCAGAGAGGCAGAGGAACAGGAGGAGCCTGTTCCTAGTGCGCGTATGCAGAGAATTGCCAGAAGGCATGAACCGTTAAAACAAAAGGGACAACTCAGAAGTAAGGCCTGGAGATGATTGCCCCCTCCCATAAGGCTTAAAAGAGGAGCAAAGGCCCATGGGCACTTTGCAGGAAAGCAATGTTGTTAATTCTGTTCCCAGTTGGCATCTCTGTTTGATTCTGGAATCCATGTGGCTTTGCCAAATAGGTTTTGGCAGAGTGTCAAGGGAGATAAAGGTTGGTGATTATCCCGAAGGACTTCTCCCAAAGGACTTTTTGCAACTAATTGGGACTCGGCTGTGAATGAATGTAATTCACAGTTTTTGCAATAAAAAGTTTTTGGGACTACTCTTGTGTTTAAATGACTCAGTAAGCCTAGGTCACAACAAAATTTTGCTTTTTCTTTATATAGAAAAACAAGTCTCAAGTGGACACAAATCTGTCAGTTGGCAACTGATTGGTTGAGGGCTGCTTCTGGCAAGCTGAAGAAAACCATCTCTATTTTCCCACATGGAGGAATGTAGGAAAGAACTAAATATGTTGAATCATAACAAATACCTCGAAATAAGTCCTGTACATTTTTAAAAATCGGAAAATAAAATATAACTGTAAAATACTGAGTGAAACATGCAGCCACAAATTCCACATAGGCCTCCAAGATCATGTCACTGTCTTTTAAATATCTATGGAGATTCTCAATCATCCAGGTCATGGTTGTCCCATAGGTGCTTTTTCAAAAGGCAACTGGATTTCCCTTTTTCCTTGAAGATGTTTCACTTTTCATTCAAGAAACTTCTTTAGTACTGACTGACTGGTGGAGAATGGAACGATTTATATTCCTTGCAATCATCTGGTTGTTAGCACTCTTTTGTGGGTCATTGAGGCCCCTGAGGGCCACCTGAATACTGTAAATAGGTGTGGAACCTTTTCAGAACTGCTGAAAGGACTGTGTTGTAAACAGGAGATAGGTGGTGTCATATCCTTCCCCCTCTGTTGAGAGATGGCTGTTCATTTTTAACGTAGATGGCGTCTTTGCTCTTGTTGCATTGTGCTAGTTGTGCCTTCTTCATAAATTCTGTGACTTCTTCCAATATTTCTGTTGGTAGACATAATTTCAGCTCTTGGAGTTTGTGTTCGACTCTCTCTTTCAAAACCTAAATTGTAAAATTAATCTGTTTTACCTGTGTTTTCCCAGAAATAAGATCCTGCCTTATACAGTATATATATATATATATTGCCACCAAAAAAGGCACCAGGTCTTCTTTTCAGGGGATGTCATCCACTGACTAACCTCACTTGTGCACGTCACCCCCAGCCTCCTTTTCGCTGTCAGAGACCTTCAGGAACTTTTTCTTCTGTGGCCGGCAAGGCTTTCCTTAAGGCCTCTGCAGCCGATAACAGAGCTCCAGATTCATCCGGAGCTTTGTTATCAGCTATAGAGGCCTTCAGGAAAGCCTTGCCGGCTGCAAAAGAAATGGGCCAGCGAGGCAAGTGTTTGGGTGTGCGAGGCCAGGCTACAACTGTCCAAAGGTAAGTAGGAGAGCAGCTCCGCCTCCGCTTCCACCTCCCCATCCCCACCCTAGCTTAACTTTTACCCCTGCACTCTGGAGTAGGTGGGATCTTAATTAGGGCTTATTTTGGGGGTAAGGTTTACATTGGACGCCTGTATAAAAATCAAGCTAGGACTTACTTTCAGGGTAGGTCGTATTTTCAGGAAAACAGGGTATTCTTTCGTTGAGACGTTAGAGCTGTGCTTCTTCCAGGATGTTTTCTGCCCTGTGTCCTTTCACTGTTGAACACCCACTGGTGCGGGCTGTTGGGGATGAGTTTGTGTTGTTTGCATTTCAAATTGAAGCGCAAATGTCCACTGTCTTTTAACTATTTTTTTTTCTTCCAGCATCAGTATCGTTCTGTTCTTTTTTTCCCCCACCTTTGTTTTTCAAAAGAAGGACAATAGGTAAATATTAAGCCATGTGTCACTCTTAGAGCTTCTGGAATTCTGGAGGGTATCTTTAGAAGCTGATTTTCCCCGAAGGACAATCTTGTTCTTATGGAGAGACTAATCAATGCCACTTTGTTCCCTAATCTATGAGGCTTCAGACAGAGGTGTGAAAGGCAGGATAAAATAGTGTGACGAACAACAAATCAATCATTCTTTTAATGCAAGTTTTCAAACCGTAACTTATACTGAGATCACATTTCTTGATTTATTTCCTTCACCACCCCCACCCATTGCCAGCTGTAAGCTCATTTTAATTTCTGATACATTTGGAACCTTTCCAAGACAGAAAACGAGAAACTGTCACAGCCGAAGAGCTGGTTCTCTAAGAGCGGTTGATCTTATTTAATCATGATTAATAATCCAAGAACACAGTGAAATGTTTTTTTTTAAATTGTCACAAAGCTTACCCAACATGTGACAACCCACCATGTGTATATACTGCAACAGGTGTTACGTATATTCTGATACAGCTGCAGTAACACACAAGGCATTTGTAATAACTTGTCAGGTGGATTGCTGTCATTATGCAAAATGGTTCAGTAGAAATTTACATAAACACGGGGAGGATAGTCTTATCTCGAAACGGCAGTAATTTATTAGGAATCTGCATGTATTTTTGGGTAGCTGGGAAAGACATTTTGGATCTGGTATCTATTAGATCATGGGAGGCAATAAAGAGGCAGGAGGAGAGATAGTAACTTCAGCTCTTTATTTAAGTGAGTGACTTCTGCAAAGGCTTAGCCGGCAGCTCTCCTTTTTAAAGGGAGAAGTCCCACCAATTCAGCCACTGACAATGCTTTACATTTCCCTCCGTTTGAATCCACCAGTCAGTGGTGGGCATGCAAATGTCCAGCTAAACCCGGACCTGAGTGAAGCCTACATCCCTGGCTTCACTTGCTAATTACATATGTAACAGTATCGGTATATTCACATAGTGTTTTCAGCAGCATCTTTAAAAAACTGCAATTTTGTCAATGCCTCTTTAATGCCTCCAGAACTCAAAAGGGCTTTTCAGGGTTCGGAGGCAAGATCAGGAAAACATGAAAATTCATTAAGGTGCCACTGATAGGAAAAACTGTGCCCATATCAGATTCAAAATACCTGTTGGGTTTCAGATCTGAATACCTACCTGTTATTTCAAGCCCTATGTAGCTAGGAAATTCAAGAAGCAAGAACCAGATGAGTTTCCAAAGGGCCTCTTTAACGTAAAAACAGGTCAACCATTCATTTAGTGACTATTTGAAGTTACAATGGAGCTGAAAAAAAGGACTTACAACTGTCACAATTTCCCCATAGCCACATGATCAAAATTTGGGTGTTTGGCAACCGGCATATATTTACAATGGCTGCAGCATCCCGGGATCATAAGAACCCGATTTCCGACATTTCCAGTCAGCTTCAGACAAGCAAAATCAATGGGGGACCCTGGATTTGCTTAATAATCATGTGATTCACTTAACAACTGAAGCAAACCAACATCTGGGGCAAAAAAGATCATAAAATTGGGTGCAACTCACTTAATAACTGCCTTACTTAGGAACATAAATTCCAGTAACACTTGTGGTTGTAAATCAAGGATTACCTGTATTAAAAATTGTAAACACAGATTCCCAGACTGATTTACAGCAAGTCAATTAAAGCAGAAATGATTCTCTTTGAATTATTTCTTTCACATTGACCCCACTTCTGAATTGTGCTGCCTTTTCTGACCCCACTGAATTCTTCCTCCACTTGGTTCCAAGATTGCTTGCACATCCCTACAACTTACGAAATACCTCTGAATTGCCTGGATCTCTAATTATATAAGAGTGAGATGGCGGTCCTAGAGTTAATAGCTAAGGGTAAACTTCCATATAAATGAGAGAAAACAACATGAAAGAGAAAAACAATATAGGACTGGTGAGAATAACAAGGAAGTTGAATTCATCAGCCAAACATTTCTTACCTCCTATTTTCCAGGTGTTTTAGGATTCAAAATGCCATTATCTCCAGTCTAAGAAATTATGAAAATTGAAGCAGATGCATCTGAAACACATCAAGTTGGAAGGACCAAAAAGAAGACCAATTGATTCCAAGGCATTTAAAAAACAAACAAACAAGGGGGGGGGGGGAGCATCAAACTTTGTAGGATCTCTATCTATAGGAGATAGGGAAGAACCTGGCATATAATTGCTTTAAAAAGGAAACAGACTTTCTGACAGGTAAGGATGAAAAAATATCTGAAGTTTTTCTTTCTTTTGCATTTCATTACTGGGAAATAGTAACAGAAGGGTTGAACGAGGCATACTAGTAAAACGTTTCCAGGGGTAGTAGGAGTTTTATATAGTTAGTCCTAATGTAGAGGACAAACTATAACTACAACTCTTTGGAACAACTTCCTCCCTGAGACCCAAGGGATCCCTACCCTTTTAGCCTTCTGGGGGATTGACTCTTCCCCCAGGCATTGGGCTAGTGTTGGGATTGAGCTGCGAAGGTGATTGATCTCACACCTAGGTGGAAAATACTTTTGTTTTTAACTATGTTCCTAATGGATTGTTCTGAACTGCCCAGAGTCATCTTATGAGATAGGTAGCCACATAAATCCTGTAAATAAATGAACAAACTAATTTTGCAAAGATTTTCAGTAAAATTAGAAAAAAAAAATAAGAATGAAATATATAAATTACAATGACAGCAAAAGCCAACATGTATATCCAATCAAGTCCCCAAACCGTCTTCACCATCTGCCTAAAAATGGCCTGGAAGCCATCCAGGATTCTGGAGGCAAGCTGTTCCATGACAATCTCAGGATCACCCACAAGGCCCTCTCAGCTGGAATGTGGAAAGGTTTTGGCAACCAAAATGGCAGCCAGAAAGTGAGTGTCATACTGTTAAAGTGACTTTTACCTACTTGCAAGAAACAGCCACATCTTATACCAACTGCAGTCACTTTCAAGGCAGCCCCAGGTAAAGTGAAGCAATAATTTAGCCTTGAGGTGATGAAAGTATGAGTCACTTTCCAAAACGATCACAACCGGTGCTCTCTTCCGCTCCCACTTATCATCACTGAAACCTCACTAATCTCTCCTAGTATCCTTTAGCCCTGGCATTCTATTCTCCTTAGGGCTCTTTGGGTGAGGGATGCATGTTTCCCTATACCAGGGGTCAGCAACTCGCGGCTCTGGAGCCACATGTGGCTCTTTCATCCCTCTGCTGTGGCTCCCTGTCGCCGGCCAGCTCCACAATTGATAGGGCTTTTGGTTAGAACAGATAGAGGAAAAAGGACGCCATGCTAGGAGGAGACTTTATGGTGGGGGAACCGGACTTCCGGTTGGCTCCAAAATTGAACGGGGGGCTTCCAGTTAGGACCTTTGTGGCTCTTTGAGTGTTTAAGGTTGCCGACCCCTGCCCTATACCCTTCTTTAGGAGGACTTCTGTAACTGCTCTCTGTCCCTCACACTAAGAGTGGTAGTCTTTCCTCGCAACCTGTCATCCCCGCTAGGTGGACCAGACCCAGAAATCAATTCCACAAGAAGGCTTAAATTATTTTTATTGAGAATGGCTATAATAACAGAATCAGACTGTGCTCTATTCCATCCCCCTTATTATATTTCAGTGAATTAGGGAAGTGTCTGCCTGTCTGTGCTACCTCCGAATATTATTTAATTGTTGGAAGAAATGTCCTTCTGGGTTCAGTTCCAAGTGGAAAGAAAGACACTGGAAACATGGTGGCTGCTTGGAAAGATGATTTTAATGGTGGACAGGATCACATACCTAGAAGATCTTGGGTGAAGAAAAAAAGGGAAGAGATGCCGAAAGTGCCTGAGTTTTATTCCCTCTCTGGCCTTTTGAATTTGAGCTTGTATTCTGATTGGTTGTCAGACTCCCATGGGGCCATGCAGGGGTAACTTTGTAGGTTGTGTTTTTGAGTCCCAAGCTTGGTTGAGCCTTGCTGGGTGATGATGAAAGGGCTTTGGGGTTCCTATTATGGCTCTGCCTGAAGGAGGTAGATCTTTGTTATGTTGAATAGACTGCCCCAGGCCTTAATGGCCCATTGACAAAGTGGGGTGTGTGTGCGTTTCTGCCTTCTTTTTAGGGGAAATATTCTGCCCTTTTAATATTTCCTAAAATATCTCATTTTCCTAGCAGAGGGGTGGGTGCTAACTTCCTACACTATCTTTCATGGACTTAAAATGCATTTTACCATCTGTTGCCAGATTTTGCACATCTCCATCAAGGTCATCTTCCTCGCTCTCTAAAAAGCACTACCTCTTAGCTGATATGGCAGTTGAGTTGGAAGTAGAGAACCTCTTACATGTCCATAGCCCCCAGCCCTAGCAATAACACTTGTGTTGGCAGCAAACATCTCACCTGACAAGCCCCACTGACCTCCAAACCACATAGATGGGACCAGATTCCTCCAGCCAGGGGAATGCAAGGCAACACTTCCTTTTCAGATTTGCATCCTTCCCCCCAAACTCTAAACAACAGTCCTTTCAATCATCTGCCTGATTTCTAACACTTGCTCTAAGTAGCAGAGGAATCACAATATACAGCAGTCTCTAACCCTGTACTCCCACCCCATCTGCCTCCCAACCATCAAAGAGTAATGCTTCTTTTTGTCTGTCAGTCTTGCGCACCTTCGATATGATGGCCTCTGATATGACAGCAAGTCCTCCAGTCTTCTCGTCTTTCTAAGCCTCTCTTCCAGAGGTGGGCTTTAGCAGGTTCTGACCAGTTCTGGAGAACTGGTAGCAGAAATTTTGAGTAGTTCGGAGAACCGGTAGTAAAAATTCTGACTGGCCCTGCCCCCACCTATTCTCTGCCTCCCAAGTCCCAGCTGATTGGGAGGAAATGGGGATTTTGCAGTATCCTTCCCCTGGATTGGGGAGAGAATGGAGATTTTACAGTATCCTTCCCCTGCCACACTCACCAAGTCACACCCACCAAGCCATGCCATGTCCACCAAGCCATACCCACAGAACCGATAGTAAAAAATTTTGAAACCCACCACTGCTCTCTTCCTACCCTTCCTCACCTTATCTCTTGTTCTGCTTTGCTTTTTCCCTTGTGCCGAGAATTTTGGGGGTCAAGCTAAAAGCCCCCACCTCAAATACACTTTCTCAGAGAAATTAAAGCTGTCAGTTCAGCTATAAAATATTTGAAAGGCCAAGGAAGGTTAATAAGCTGACAAAAGTTCCTGGATATCTAGCAGAGCTCTGGGAGAACAAAAGAAAATAACTACTATGTTAATGAAACACTGTTGTTTCTTCTTTCAAAATCCCATTGTTTTTTAGTCCTGCTTCATAACCTCATAGTTACATCCTAATAATCTCGCTGACCTCACTAGGCACATGATGCTTTATATCCGATGAAATGCCTGGGTGTTACAGCCAATCATATGCATATTCTAATTTGCACTTATCATATAACCCTGCCCTAATTTGCATAAGAATTATAACTCCACCCCTCTTTGCTTCCAGTACTGCTAGTAAACTAATTTGTGTAATGTGTCCTAGTCTCAGGTGTTAATAGGCAAAATCACCTCAGCTCCAATTATCTCCAGAAATAAGCCTTCCATAACAAAACCTTTCCCCTAGCTTACTGGGTCAGACATGTTGTTCAGATGTGACCTTGGAAAAAGTATACATTTCACCTTATGTCAGATATAAGTTTAAACATATTGTCTTGCAGTGTCAGTCCAGACTATTTATTTATTTATTTATTTATTTATTTATTTATTTATTTATTTATTTAATTAATTAATTAATTAATTAGACTTATATACCGCCTTTCTCCCCAGGGGGGACTCAGGGCGGTGGACAGCCAGAAATTAAAACACATATAGCACAAAAGTTAAGAAAAAAACTAAAATAGATTAAATCAGCGGCATTACCAATTTAAAATCCCAAATCTACAAAATCAAAAAATTCCCAATTAAAAACCCAAAAAACCAATAAAATTAAAAGATTAAAAATCCCCATTAAAACCATTTAAGCTAGGCCGGCTTGTTGGAATAAATAAGTCTTCAGGGCCTTGCGGAAAGTGCGGAGGTCCGGGATCAGTCGTATTTCAGGAGGTAGCTCATTCCATAGGGCGGGTGCCCCCACAGAGAAGGCTCTCCCCCTGGGGGCCGCCAGCCAACATTGCTTGGCCGACCGCACCCTGAGGAGGCCCCCTCTGTGCGAGCGTATTGGCCGGTGGGAGGTTATCGGTAGCAGCAGGCAGTCTTGCAAGTATCCTGGCCCTATGCCATGGAGCGCTTTAAAGGTGAGAACCAACACCTTGAAGCATACCCGGAAGACCACTGGGAGCCAGTGCAGCTCGTGCAGGAGAGGTGTTACGTGGGAGCGCCCTGTTGCTCCCATAATCACCCACGCGGCTGCATTCTGGACCAGTTGGAGTTATTCAAAACTCTAGGAAGATGTCCTGGCACAATAATTAAATTTTTAGAATAATCTGTCTCCTGGATATCTCTGAGAAGAGATAGACAGGGGATTCTGTCCCTGAGGTTATCAGCCTCAGCCATATTACTTTGGAGCAGTGGTGAAATCCAATTTTTTTTTACTACTGGTTCTGTGGGTGTGGCTTGGTGGGTGTGGTGTGGCTTGGTGGGCGTGGCTTGGTGGGCATGGCAGGGGAAGGATACTGCAAAATCTCCATTCCCACCCCACTCCAGGGGAAGGATACTGCAAAATCCCCATTCCCTCCCCACTCTGGGGCCAGCCAGAAGTGGTATTTGCCGGTTCTCCAAACTACTCAAAATTTCCGCTACCAGTTCTCTGAACTGCTCAAAATTTCCACTACCAGTTCTCCAGAACCTGTCAGAACCTGCAGGATTTCACCCCTGCTTTGGAGCTATAGATGTTGTATGCATCTGTATGCGGTCTCTTATGTTGACATGGAGATAGCTAGCTGTACCACCTTGTATGTCTATGGAGATTCTCAGATATCCAGGTCATGGTTGCCCCAAAGGTGTTTTTTTAAAAGCAACTATACTTCCTTGTTTTTCTTGAAGACATTGCACTTCTCATCCAAGAAGCTTCTTCAGTTGTGGCTGAATGGTGGAGAATGGAAGGATTTATATTCCTTGCAGTCATCTGGTCATTAGCCCTCTTTCTGAGAGTCGTTGTGGCCACTTGGAGGTTCATCTGTGCCCGCAGGATCACTTGAATAGCGCAAATAGGTGTGGAGTCTTCTTGGAACTGATGAAAGGACTGTGTTGCAAACAGGAGATAGGTGGACAGAGGAGGAGGGATACAACACCACCTATCTCCTGTTTACAACACAGTCCTTTCACAGTCCTTTGGGATATACCACCTTGTACCTGGCTTGTATATTTGCCTGTAAACATACAGAGGCAAAGAAGCAATTCTTTGCAAAAGAATTAGCAGCAATAAAAGTGATAAACATTAATATGGTCGATGAGAATGAAACAAGAAACCTATTTTTACACCACTTAACACAGAGAGGATTCACCTAATGCACCACTGAATTATAGCCACTGATACGACACATAGCAATTATTTGCAGTACCCATTTAGGTTGCAGGCTGCCAGTGTAAGAAAGGACAGGGAACTTTATATTTAATACACCGTCAAGGCTGCACATTTCCTGAAAAATTTGTACCAAGAACAAAGAGATGAGGTAGAAAATGGAGTTGTCAGATACATGCAAAACACACATACGACAAATGTGTCCTCTTTTGAATTCAAGGACTTCGAGCCACTGAATGTAAAATTAGAGATGTGGGAGATTTTTAAGCATCAAGGTAACAATATTCATTAAGTTTTAAGTGTCCCTCTGCAATGTATTTGTTGTACTTACTTCAACAACCTTCAAAAGATGAATAATCCTTATCAGGCTGTTGTGTCTCCTTATGCTTTCCAGTTTAAACTTGCTGCAAATTTCACCCATAATCTGCACTGGTGTGGTTCTCCTTAGCTGCCTCCAAATCTTTTGTTTGCTTCTTTTCTTGGACAACTGTTCATTTGATAGACCATTTATAGTGATTTGAGACATCTAGTATTAAACACATTAAACCACAGGAAGACCTCAGGAGGATTAGGTCAAGGACCCAGTCACTGATCCACAGTTTTGATATCCTGGTCCAACCATAAGGACTGGATAATTTTCAGCTTGAGTCAAAAAGAAAAGAATAATGTATTCCAAAACCAGACTCATAAATGGCAATAGCACTTAGACTTATATACTGCTTCACAGTGCTTTGCAGCACCCTTATGTGGTTTACAATGTCAGCCTATTGCCCCCAACAATCTGGGTCCTCATTTTACCAATCTTAGAAGGATGGAAGGCTGAATCAATTGTGAGCCAGTCATAGAACTCCTGGCAGCTGACAGCATTAGCTGCAATACTGCGCCACCACAGCTCCTTTAGTACTTTAATCACCCTGTATTCTAGTAGACACAGAGAATGCTGTAGATGCAGTATATCTTGATTTCAGCAAAGCTAGTAATGAAGTTTCTCAAGCTATCTTTTTGACAAGTTGACAAAACATGGATTGGATTTTAGCAATAGTAATAGCAATAGTACTTAGACTTATATGCTGCTTCACAGTGCTTTATAGCCCTCTCTATGTGCTTTACAGAGTCAGCATATTGCCCCCAACAATCTGGATCCTCATTTTACTGTACTTGGAAAGATGGAAAGCTGAGTCTGTCACTGCGTTATTTTATTTGCCAGCTGAACTCATCATTTCTGGACTATCAGACTTTCCGTACCTTGCCAAGAATTGTTATCAGAAGCTACTACGCATGTCCATCCACCCACATTCCTTCACACACTTTTCCTTTGTTCTCCTGCCAGCGAGGTCCGGCTGGACCGGCAGGAGATCTCGCTTGCCAAAATGTAACAATTAACTTTTTCTTAGATAGTGAGGTGTTTTATTTTCTTTATAACAAATAAATGAGTTTTATTAGAAACCTTTCTTCGCGTTTCTTTTCAAAATATTGCAACTTGGAATAAGCCACGACCCATCTTCTCTAAACCAGGGTGATTTTTCCCAGAGCCAAACATGGGATTAATTGATGCCCTGACATCTGATAGCAGAGGACGGTTTGATTTATGGTTTTTTCCTTGTTTTGTTACTTCTGATAAGAGCGCATAGGCAATTAGTTTTTAGCTACTGAGGTACGCTAATTATATTGCTAAAATGCCGAAACAGAAGAAAAAGAGAAAAATGAAGCACAGAGCTTTATCCTCTTTGGAAGAAGAACAGGAGATAGTAACGCCCTCAAGATTCCAGCCTCTTGCTACCGCTACGCAATTGGAACAAGAAGGTGCCATGGGTGAAGAAGATCTGAAAATGCTTTCGGAAACACATCAAAGGACAGATATCACAACAGCTGCTTTTGAAGATAATGAACTGCGACTGAGGTCGGTAGCTTTTTCTTCTCAATTTGCGTGCTATGAATCTATCCCACCAGAGCCCACAGATTACGATGTGCTTGGTGCTAGGCCAAGAAAGTTTCCACAAACGGCAAAGCTTTTTCACCCCCACGCAGAGAGAGAAGTAATTCATTATTCTTCTCAAAGCCCTGAGCTCACCCAGCGTGAGATGGCCATCAAATCCTATCGTGAGCATGTAAAACATTATGAAAATGAACTGTCTCGATTTAAAAGAGATTTGTTTATGCTGGAACAAGAAAAGGCAGAGTCCCGTGACTTAAGATTTTCAAAAGAGGCCATCTTGTCTTCTTCCTCAGAGCCAAAGACACTCCCCCTGGTGGATTTTGTGTCAGGCCAATCAGACCAGAGAGCACTGCATACGTCACATGAAAGTCTCCCTGATCAAGTTACATATAAACCTGCCACGGAATCATTCTTTGTAAGTGCAAAGCTGCCCGAAGCTAAAGGTGCAGCACCATCTGCTGGCAAAAGTAATTTACTACAAGAAGCTGAAATGCCACAAGTGTTTCCACAGGCCCAAACTCAAACACCCCCTGGCGGTATTGGTGTCCTTTTAGATGGAACACAGGCACGCTTTATGCAGCAAAGGCAAATGACTGCATCTCCAGCAGGTCATGCCAATATTGCAGATCAAGCACAAATGGCAACTGGAATACAGCAGATTCCAGTGCATCAGCCACAGCAGCTACAAATGCCTGCATATGTGCCCCAGCCACAAGTGCAAATAGGGCCACCTCCTGGTCCACCTCGAATGGCACAACCAAGACCATTTTTAGGTCCACAACAGGCACAGCAAATACCACAGGCATTTCTGCCAGCACAGCCAGCACACCAAGTGCAGGCTCCTCACCAGGCATTTTCTGTCTCTCCACTAACTGGTGAGTCAAAACTAAAAATGTCAGGACATAATTACAAAGCCTGGGTCAGTGAGATTACACTATTGCTTCTTAGAGAAGGCTCTCACTGTATGGTCTTCAATCCTCCTGCTCAACCTTGGACTTATGCAATAAGAGATTTAGAGATAAGGGCTCGCACAACATTATTGATGTCCATGGATACTGAACTGCAGGTCACTTTTCCACCAAATACAACAGCCCGACAAATTTGGGCTGAATTGGAAAATTGCTACAGGCCTATCTCAATTGAATCTTCATGTTTACTCATGTCTGAACTCCACGGTTCGAGATTGAAACCTGGTGAACAAATTGGAGGGCATTTGACCAAACTGAAAGGTCTGAGAACAGAATTGAGAGAAAGAGGCCATAACATTGAAGATATTCAAATGATCAGCATCATTATTAACTCTTTGAATTATGAATGGAAAGATGCTGTTACAAAGATTAACCAAGTCCCAATTGCTCAACGCACAGTGGACAATGTCTGTAGACTTTTAATTGAAGAAGAGGCATTCATGTTGGCCACGCCACACTTGAGAGGACCACCCGCATCAAGAGCTCCAGCTAGACGCCCCTTCCGAGGAAGGACCTATGCTCCAAGGATGCCAAGATGCTACGCCTGCGATCGTGTGGGACATGCCACCCGGGATTGTCCCCAACGAGTTCCAGCTCCCGTCACGTACCAGCCCAGAGGAACAGATTCCAGAGGCAGAGGCAGAGGCGGAAGACAAGGTCGTCGTGGTCCCCGGTGTGATCCACAAACTCCACTCGCCACATTGGCTTTAACCAATGATCCACAACCTCAACCAGAGTACGACAGACGACTCCTGTGGACTTTGGACAGTGGTGCAGCATTGCATGTTACCTACAGAAAGGAACTTTTCACAGAAATGCACGAGCCTGAACCAGAACTACGTGAACTTTATTCTTTTTCAAATCATCCTTGTCAGGTCAAAGGAAAAGGAACTGTTTATGTTGAAGAGCTCGATGCATTCATTCCTGATGTTTATTACATACCAACAGCAACCAGTAATTTGCTTAGTCAGTGTCACTTGTCTAGAATGTTAAAGTTCCAAGTTCACCACCTTGAAAAAGCAAGTTACATAGTTAAAGATGGAGATATTGTTGCTGAAACCATATTAATTGGTGGTGTTTATTACTTAAAGCCAAAGCCTAAAACACAAACACAGGCAAGTATGCAAACTCCAAAAAGGGAACGCACAGGCCCAGAGAGAGATGCTCCAGAGAGAGATCCTGTTGCTATTCCTAAGGCTCCTAAAGCCAACAAAAATAGAATTGGTAAACAGGTTGCTCAGAGCAAGCCTGAGGTTCCGCATAAAAATGTTAATGTTGAGAATTCACTAACAGGTAAACCTTTGCATTCCAGGTGTATCCACAAATGGCATAGAAGATTGGGGCATGCCAGTTTCCGTGTTCTTAGGAAGATGCCGGAGTTCGCAAAAGGTTTGGATCTAAAGGGGTGTAAGGTGTTTTTGGATTGTGCTGTATGCAAAAAGGCCAAATCCAAAGCAGCAGCCATTCCCAAACGCGCTACACGCCTGTCAACACGCATTTTTGATTTGGTTCACATTGATATAGTTGGTCCTTTCCCACCATCATTTGGTGGTAGAAAATATTTTCTAACAATTGTTGATAATTACTCTAGATATGGATATGTATATCCTATGAAAGAAAAATCAGAGACTTTTCAGATCTTTAAAGACTTTGCAACCCTTGTTTCTACCCAACACCAAGTTCGCATCGCCAGAATCCAGAGTGATCGAGGTGCCGAGTTCATGTCTCAGCGTTTCCAGGACTGGATGCGTAAGAATGGAATTATTCATCAGACTTCGGCCCCTGACACATCGGCTCACAACGGAGAGGTACTGCAAACCATGATGCATTGTCTCCTAGAAGATGCCAACCTTGATATGATATACTGGGGTGAAGCTATCAAGTATGCAAATTACATTGTTAACCGTACTTGGAGCAGTGTAACAAATCAGACTCCTTTCTTCATGTTGTATGGCTACAAGCCTGATCTTAAAAACATCCATATTTTTGGTTCATATGCTATGGTGAACATTCCCTTAGCTCAAAGAAGAAAAGGAAGTCCAGCAGCAAAGAGACTGAGATTTATGGGTATTGATGATAACTCAAAATGGAGCAAATTTATTGACTCTAAACATGTAATTGTGATTTCCCAATCTGCTAATTTTGAAGAAGATATTGACTGGTCCAGGATTCATTCCAATGATCCTGGAGTTTACTTTCCTAGAGATGATACTGCTGATGCTATGCAGATTGATAATCAAGATTCCACTGATTCTTCTCAACCCGATGTTCCGTCTTCGCAAGCCGCGGATGCTGATGCTAGCGACGAAAGTGAGGACGAGGACGAAGCAGAAGAAGACTGGACAGTTGTCCCGAGACGTTCCAAGAGGGCCACAAAAGGAATCCCTCCACAACGATATTCTTGGCAACTGACAAAAGCACCCTTGCCTTTGATTTGCAATGTTACACTTCCACCTGATAATTTCACACAAATCAAGCAGCTCCCTGATTCAGAGCAAGACAAATGGTATGAAGCAATGCAGGTTGAAATGGACAGTCTAAAGAAACTTAAAGTATTTACACCTGCAAAACCTCCAGCAAACAAAAAGGTCATTGGTACTCGATGGGTCTATAGAATCAAAAAGAAACCAAATGGTGAGTCACTGTACAAGGCCAGACTTGTAGCTCAGGGTTTCGCTCAACGTTATCCTGAGGACTACACAAATACTTACTCACCGACAGTCAGAACTGAGAGTGTAAAAATTGCTTTAGCAACTGCAACTATCCTTGGTTTAGAAGTTTTCCAGTTTGATGTTGACACGGCTTATCTACATGCAGACCTAGACGAAGAGATCTACGTGAGAAGTCCTCCAGGATTCCGACAGCAAGAAGGGGATACCTGGTTCCTAAACAAAAGTCTTTATGGTCTGAAACAATCTGGTTTAATGTGGTATTTATGTCTTACTGACAAACTAAATTCAATGGGCTTTATTAAGTCCGAAACTGATGAGTGCGTGTTCACAAAAAGATCTAACAATGCATATGAAATAGTTCTTGTTTATGTTGATGATATTGTTTATATTGGTCCAAATAAGCAAATGAGTGAAAATTTTGCCAAAGCTTTGCAGAGATACTTCACATTGAAATCATTAGGTCACATTAGCACTTATTTAGGTGTTCAGATTGAAAAAACACAGAAGGGGTTTAGTCTTTCACAAGAAGATAAAATTGAACAAATTTTGCATCATTGCAACATGAAGGATGCTAACACAACAAAGACACCCATGCAAACAGATTTTCACAACTTGACACAAGAAGAAAGTCCTGAGTTCGAGGATCAAACACTTTATCGTTCAGTCATTGGGTCACTATTGTACATTAGTAGTTGGACCAGACCCGACATTGCACTTAGTGTTAATCTCTTATCTCGACACGTAGGTAAGGCAAAACAGTTTCATTGGACATGTATTAAGAAATTATTGAGATACCTAAAATACACTAAACATTTGAAATTATTGTTAGAACCAACACATACTGATTATGCAGAATTATGTTGTTATGCAGATTCTGATTGGGCAAGTGATAAGAAATCACGTAAAAGTACTTCAGGTTATATGATGTTCTTAAATGGATGTCCTGTTTATTGGCAAGTACGTAAACAGAATTTTGTTTCTTGTTCATCTACTGAAGCTGAATATGCTTGTGTTTCAGATGCATGTAATTCTCTAACTTGGTTTGATGCTTTAGTCACAGATATCTGGACACACCCGATCCGACCGATCACCGTGATGGAAGACAATGAATCGGTGGTTTATATTTCTGAATCTCATTTTACAGGTTCTAGGTCCAGACACATTGACATCCGTTATCAAAACATAAAACATTTAGTGAAAAAAGGTTTTGTCAAAATGCAATATGTATCTACACATGATCAAATTGCTGATATGCTCAACAAACCACTTCCAGCAGCTCAACACGAGTATCTGCGCAAGAAGATGTGCCTTATTTGATGATGAACTGATATTCGCTCAACTGGCAAAGAAGGGGAATGTCACTGCGTTATTTTATTTGCCAGCTGAACTCATCATTTCTGGACTATCAGACTTTCCGTACCTTGCCAAGAATTGTTATCAGAAGCTACTACGCATGTCCATCCACCCACATTCCTTCACACACTTTTCCTTTGTTCTCCTGCCAGCGAGGTCCGGCTGGACCGGCAGGAGATCTCGCTTGCCAAAATGTAACAATTAACTTTTTCTTAGATAGTGAGGTGTTTTATTTTCTTTATAACAAATAAATGAGTTTTATTAGAAACCTTTCTTCGCGTTTCTTTTCAAAATATTGCAACTTGGAATAAGCCACGACCCATCTTCTCTAAACCAGGGTGATTTTTCCCAGAGCCAAACATGGGATTAATTGATGCCCTGACAGAGTCAACCTTGAGCTGGTGAGATTCAAATTGCCAAACTGTTGGCAGTCAGCAGACTTAGCCTGCAATACTGCAGTCTAACCACTGCGCTACCATGACTCTTAAAAATAAGGATAGATAAAGATAAAGATAAAAACTAACTAGGAAGGAAAACCTAAGATGAAGACCAAGGTCGATACTTTCATAAACTCTTCACTGTTGCTCCTTAGCAGTCAGAATTTAAGGAATGTTGCCCATATATGTACTATCTCCAGGCAGTACATTTGCCATGGAGATTAGTAGCCTGTGACAGCTTGAACTTCCATGAATTGGTCACAAATGAATCAAGAGTCCTGATAGCACTTTTTCCGACTTAACAAATAGTATTCATTAGTCAGGAAAGGTACTAGCAGTCACCTGGTTTGTAGAGTAACGTGGCTGTCCTCCTACAATGTCATGAATTGGCTGAGATTCTTTCAGCACATACATCATTCTCTCAAGTATTATCTCTACCAGTTTGATGCACAAAAGGCAGACAGGTTCCAGAGCAACAATTCTTCATTATGGTCTATGGTTATTGTTGCATACTAGCTGTGTCATCTCAATCATTGAATTTTGAAATATAAATAGATCTAACCCTTCCATATCAAAGGCTGACTTGTACTTTTCATTGCTTAGGAAAGCTATGAGGAAGAAGCCCGATGTTATTTAGCATTATACTACTGGTATTGAATTCATTCCTTTTGTTCCACATTGTCAAGTTCTATTTGCTTTAGCCGTTGTATATGTGTAGGGGGCACTCTGAATCACTGAAAGATTTCCATTAAAGTCTCTGCTGTTTTGCCTAGCCTGATGTTGTTCCAATCAATTCAGAAGTCACGCATTGCACACTCCTTGTTGGATGTGGCAAACTGGAATTTCTCTGACCTCAGATGATCCTATTAATCAGGGTTTTCAGTTTTCCATTTTTGTTGATTTATTTTTTGCTACACCTTTTAAAACAATCTATAAAATAATTTATAAAATAGATATAGGAGCATAAAGAAGTTTATATACATCTTTTTTTTTTTTTTTAAAGGTTGGTAGCATTTCTAGGCTGGGATGGTGAAGAATCATGGAAGATATTGCCTTCATTTATTGATTATAGTGTTTCCGGGGTCAATTGATCGGCTGCTGCTAGAAATACAGGATAGCCGAAAGTCTGTGCTATTAGGATAATTGGATTCAGATTTATGTGTTTATCATTAAAGCAGGGGATGGTTATGACTGAACAATCAGCTACCATGATTCCAACTGTTGATGTGCAAAATCATGGTCCCTGGTCTTGCTAGATATTTGTCAGTCATCCATATTTTAGTGCGTCTT
The DNA here is from genome assembly GCF_059756535.1 of Pantherophis guttatus. Lineage (NCBI taxonomy): Eukaryota > Metazoa > Chordata > Lepidosauria > Squamata > Colubridae > Pantherophis > Pantherophis guttatus. The sequence goes on from NC_142064.1 coordinate 141,966,151, forward strand.
GGTAAGCCACTAAGGAGTATATGGGTAGCCAAAGAGATTGGGGGGTGTTAGGAAGATCTCAAAGGATGTCATAAAAAATATAGGGTAAGCTATATAAACTACCCTCTTCCCCCACAAAAAAACACCTAAATCATCTCACCAATCTCAACTAGACTAGTAACCAGTTGGGCAGATTCTATTCTGACAAGATATTATCTGAAGCATTGGCCAGAAAGCCTGGCTGATCCATTGAACCTGGTGTGCAATAGACAAAATCAAATAAAATCAAATCAGAATAGAGCTGGAAGGGACCTTGGAGGTCTTCTAGTCCAGCCCCATGCTCAAAAGCCCCCTGCTCAAAAGATACACTGAATCAGGGCAGGCACTTAAAAGCTCTTCATTTCTGTGCAGGAGTGAAGAGGGTGCCTCATTGATGTCTTGGTCAAGAGGGAGTATTGTTTCTGCATAACTTTTATAATTTCCTAAAACAAGAAAAAGAGCACATAAAAATCCTTAATTGATTAATGCAAACTCATCATTTTAGTAATTGTGCATAAGCTTTGTATATCTTATAATATCCTTAGTGTGTAACATGTTTCCTTCATTATAATACTGAGAGGTGGAGTTTTTAATATCAGAATGAAGCACAAGGGTAAAATTTTACAAAAAGTTCACTTATCACTGTTCTAGTTAGCTGCCTTCTTTCACTTATCATGCGGGTACGCAGGCAAATATTTACAGATCCTCCCCTCCCCACACTCCAATTTATCTTGCACCATGTAGGACATAAAAGATAATGAAAGGACATGTGTTGTCCTCAATTTGGGTCTGAGCCTGGTGCCAAAGCTGATGAAGAACACCAGATATGAGGTGTAGGTTTTGTTTCCTTTTATTGAAGTGCTCCAAGAAAAGGGGTCCTGGCTAGAAAATGCCAAGGAACCCCAAACAATAGAATTCAGAAAGCTTTATACCCGTAATAGCGAATCTATGACACACATGCCACAGGTGGCACACGGAGCCTTCTCTGCGGGCACACGAGCCGTTGCCCAGTTCAGCTCCACCATGCGCCTCCTGCTGACCAGCTGACTTTTGGGTCTCTGGTATGGGGGTGGGGTGCATATGGGAGTTGTGCGCGCATGCACAGGGGGCTGCATGTGCATGCACGGGGGTGGGGGGGTTGCACGTATATGCACGGGAGGCGGGTTGGAGTGCAGGGGCAGGAGGGCATGGGGGAGCAGCACGCCCCCCCGTGCCAAAACAGACAATGGAAGGTGTGGCGCACCCCCTGTGGCCTGTTTTTGGTCCCAGGAGTTTTCAGGGATGTCTGCCAGGCCCAAAATGGGCCACAGGGGGGCCGCGTGCACATGTGCGGGGGTGGGTCACACAGGGCCCATTGCATTATGGGTGTGGGCACACACGTGACACACCCCCTCCCCCCGCTTTTGGCACGCGACAGCAAAAAGGTTAGCCATCACTGCTTTATACAATTTCACTAAAGCGTAAGGCAGAATAAGACAGGATATACAAAACAAATAAGCTAATAAACATTTTAGTAATGATCTAACAATAATCCTATTGGACTCTAGCCGTCTGTATTCTTGAGCTTTTTGCTAATGAATGCTTCAGGAGTTATCTAATACACATTCTATTTGCTCCAGACCATCCCTATTCCTAACCTCTAGCTGTGGTACGCAGGATGTCCAATTCTTTGTTACTGTTATCAGTTCTCTAAATGGATATAAGTTTTACGCATGCATATTCTCTATTAATAAGCATTCTTTGTCCTTGCTAGACAGGCTCCACAATTACAGACTTCAGGGTTTTCATTCAAGTATATGCCATAGCCTTGCTTTGTTTTAGCAAACAGCCCATCACATGCATTTTAATTTGCCCCAGAACCATATTAGTAACAACTGAAGAAACTTTAAAACAGGTTCTGCATTTAGCGTCTGCATTTTTTATCAGCTGCAGCTTCGGATCTGTATCCAAAGGCCACAGTAGTCTAGCAGAGAGGTGATTAAAACATGACTTAGTGTCACCAGGGAGGATGCGATGGCTATTCTTCTAAACATTCAAACAGTGAATTAAGGTGTAGAATGTAACATTAAGAATTGAAAAGGCACAGTGTAAAACTTTCAGGGAAATACTTACAGAGATAATTACATTTGGGATTAGTACAATTTTCAGGATTGGATTTATTCCCTTCAGACACTTAATTCCCTTTCAAAATGCAAATACGACCATTTTTTATAAAGTTAGCATTTGCAACGACCCCCCCCCCCAAAAAAAAAAAAAAAAAAAAAAAGCAAAGGTCGGGACTGTTGGATTATATCAGCAAATACCACTTTCCCCTGTGGAAACTTATATGTCAGAATGTCGCTGGTTGGCTTTTTAGAACTTGCCAATCAGCAATGGAAAAAGAATTTACTAAACTAACGGCAACATGTACTTCGAATGCAGCCCAAAAAGGAGTGTGCTACATTATTTTGGGGAAAAAACCATTGTGCTAATTATGTGCTACACTGTTTTTGGAAATTACGAAAGGGCTGAGAAAAATAACAGCGATTATTTATTTATATAACTATATACCACTAATGATATACAAAATAAAAAGGTACAGCATAAGGTATGCACATTTTTTTAAACATTGTGATTGATCAAAAATGCTTGCAATCAGATTGTATCTGTACCGCCTTATGGAGGGACAAGGGGCCTGAGCACATATTAAGTCCGCCCAGCTGCCAATCAAACAGCATTGGCCAATCTGTATTGGGCAGATAGGGCAGGAGGAGGAGGAGACTTAGACTAACTTTATTGTCACTTTAAATGTATACTAATCGGCATACATTAAAATGAAATTTCGTTGCATACATAAACATGGCAAATAAATAAACAAACAAACAAATATTAAAAAGATGACTACAGTATTTGGGATCTCTCAGATGTAGGCCTCATGAAGGCTGAATAGACAGAGCCTAAGCTAGAAGTGAAAGTAAGAAGTAAAACTAATGATAGATAACCCTGCTCAGAAAGATAGGCCTCAGGAAAGGAAGCAGAAGCAGGGAACCATGACTGGAAAGAAAAGAAATGTCAGGAAGCCCAGTCAGGAACACACAAGCAGAGCAGCTGAAGGGGGAAAAAAAGATTTGGACAAAAGAGAAACTAAAAAAGATAAAAGACAGACTGAACACTTGAAAAATGAATTTAGCTCTGTGGAGAGTTACCATTGGGCTATATAGAGCTTAAGAAAACAAATAGAGAGGTCAGTATCAAACAAATATATTAGAGATACAGAAAAAGAAGATATGAAGATCCAGTTAAATTAAACTTTAAAGGGTTGCGTATACATAAAGCTTATAGAAAAATCATTAAAACAGGAATACAGGTAGTCCTCGACTTACAACCATTCATTTAATGACAGTTCAAAATTAAAAAGCACACTGAAAAAAATGACTCGTGACCGTTTTTCACACATGACTGTTGCAGCATCTCTGTGGTCATGTGATCAAAATTCAGATGCTTGGCAACTGGCATGTATTTGTGACGGTTGCAGTGTCCCAGAGTCGTGTCATCACTTTTTGTGACCTTCTGACAAGCAAAGGCAATGGACAAGCAGAGTCACTTTTACAACTGTGTTAATAACTGGCAGGAAAATTCGCAAAATGGGGCAAAACTCGCGTAACTGCCTTGATTAAAAGTGCAAACTTTGGGGTCAGTTATGGTCACACGGCCACAACTACCTGTATAATTTTAAAAGTGAGGTAGTAGTTTCTGAACTAGTTGAAAGCATTTAACATTTACAATTCCTTTTCTTTTGTAAGCTTTCCTTGTTTTACAAAATAGAACTCTCCCCCAGCTGTTGAAGGGAGATATAAAAAGCCAGCCAGCTGAGTTTTCACTGCTTTGTGTTTTTATCGAATCTGGACAAATCTGATTACTTCTGGTTCGAAAAAGAAACCACTACACTCCTCTATTTGTCATCCAAAAAATTCAATCAACATTAATTCTAGATTTATCCCGCCTGTCATTCATTGATGCCCTTTTCTTATCTTCCTTCACTAGTTTTTCTGATCTGATTTGAAGTTTTTATTCTACTTGTAATTTGTTAACTCACATCAAACCTACTCAGTGCTTCAAGAGGGAGCAACAGAACCTGTAATCACAAAATAAAATAGTCAAGATGAATATTCTACTTCTGATGATCTTGATGGTGAAAAATCTAACTTTTAGGCATTCTGGATTTTTTTTTTCTCTTTGGAGGTAGATTTTCTGGGTCATTTTAGAATTAGCCAGAAAATATCATCTTTGTTTTCTCTAGCTCATACAGATAAGTCATAAGACCTTGTAGACAGCCCACAAAGTTATAACAGGATTAGGATATCATATGTTATCTTTATGGAGGGATAAAACAGTATTTTGGCTTTTAGAGTACAGTTAGTACCTTATTTGTGATATGCAATATATAAAATTGTGTTCTAATTCTGGCTATGTTTATCTTTTGGGATACTTCAGCACATGGAAGATTTACAATGACTAAGTAAAGCTATATTAATGAAGGTGTGGCTCAAATAAAACTATTGGCCAATGAGATATGTATATACAGTAGCATCCCAATCAAGTGTTAAGTAGGAATGCACAATCCAGGGCTGGAATTTTCAAGTAGCATGAGAACCGTGGGTGCTTGGATACTTTCAGAAAAGAATTAAATGCTATATGTATTTATGGTAATTGCATGCTGATAATTTTCACACCAAGGGAGATCATTTTTCAGCAACGTGGTGGTTCTTTCTGTAGGCAGTTCCACCCCGAAAACCTCTTCAACCTTTCAAACTAAGTTTGAAACTCACCCACATGAACCATTGCTTTGAAACCTTCAGTGTTCTCTCCAACTGGCAAATAAAAAAGCACAGAGTGCATTCAGTCACGGCCCCTGCCTATAGTACTGTTCCTTCCATAGTAACAAAAACTCTCATCCGCACTTCACGCAGAAGTAAGGAAAAGTCATTGCTATCTCCCTCATCCAGTTTTGTTTTTCTTCATAGGGGAGGGAGAACAGAGCATTCTGCTCTGTTATGAGCAGAAATTGCTAAGCAGAAGTTGCCATTCCTGCAACACCCACCCACCCCTTGAAAAATCAATAGGGGGATCAGCATGGTTTAAAGGGCAGGCACAACTGGGTACTAGAAGCCCCATCCCTTTTTTATATAAATGCAATGCATATGATGCATGTTAAGTGGGTGGGGGGTGTTGATTGCCAATCACAGAAGCCCTTGAATGCTGGGTCAAAACTATGACAGCCAAATTTCTAAGCGGATCAAAATTGAGTCTAAACTGGTGCAAAGTCCTTGTGTGAAAATGTCCTCTGTTGAAGAAGAATCAAATTACAGTCCATGAACACAATAGGCAATTTTGGTATCAATTGTCTTAGGCCCCAGCTCCCATAAACCCCCAGTTTATAGCAAAGGGCTGTGCCAGTTGTAGCTCAGAACAGCTAAAGAATATCAGATTGCCTACCATTACCTTATACTACTCCTACAAAGTAGGAATGTTAGAACTATAAAATTGTTAGGAAGATGAAAATCCAGTGGTTGTTGAGACAACCAGAGGAAAGAACAGTTTGTGTAATGCCGTTGAAGCGTAGAACCTTAAATCTCTATCCAGAATTAGCTTCTATAATTTGCTCTGGAATGAAGAATATATTGTAGGCATTTGTTTCATGGATGGGTTCTACTTACCTTTACTACCGGAAGCTTCCGCGCATGCGCAGATCACCCATGATGACATTGTTGCTGGTGGGTGGGGCCTCCCGCCGGTTTTACTACCAGTTCTATAGAACCAGACAGAACCAGGAGCAACCCACCACTGATTTGTTTATGTCTTGAGCTTCCTGGTTTTGTATTTTGTTTGTGACATATTTAAACCAGCGAGTAAATAGGCATAGAGAAGATCCATTCTCACCTGAGAGGAACTTCTTATTAGCATACTATTGAGCACTAAACCCTTCAGATTGTTTCCTAATGAATCTTTCTATTAGTGTGAGAAATACCATATGAATGAATTGAACGCTGAACCTCGAAGCGACTTGAAGAAAATCTCCTTAGTATAATGGCAATGATTAAATTATTATGGATGAGATTTTAAAGTACTGGGGGCGTTTTGCATTGAGCAGAATCTTAAATCTAATCTGGATTTAGCTGAGATACGGATGGTTTACATATGTGCATTCCCCAGGAAAAAAAAATATTCAGGAACCACTGATTTGCAGTTGAAAAGTAGGTCAGGGCAAGAATCATTGCATTAATTAGAGATACAAACTCCGATGACCCCATTTCTCAAGGCTATAGATAGAAAGGTAACACTGCCCAATGAATTTGAAAAAGGTAAAGAAAATCCTTGATCTATGCTCCCTCCAGCTGCATCGCTGCACTTTAAGTTATACAATGATGAACCACAGCCTTTCTAACAGAAAGCCCATCATGTACATTTTTTTTCTTTCAGCAGATTCAATCAAATCTGCTTTGATTGGAACATTGCCAACAATTATGTTCAGCTAGTAGGTTTTATATGCTGATATAATTGTCAGTATGGAAAAAGGCACATGCAAGCCTAGTTTACTTTTCTATATTTGATGTAATGGCTGTCTAGCCGATAGCAAAGAATAAAATAATGTAGCTGGTAAATGATGGTTTTGATCATTCACATTGCTGTCCATGATGTGATACAAGACCATGATATGGTTAATCAAGGCAGGAGTCTGTATAATCCAGGAGTGAAATCCAGCAGGTTCTGACAGGTTCTGGAGAACTGGTAGCGGAAATTTTGAGTAGTTCAGAGAACCAGCAAATGCCACCTCTGGCTGGCCCCAGAGTGGGGTGGGAATGGAGATTTTGCAATATCCTTCCCCCAGGAGTGGGGACGGAATGGGGATTTTGTAGTATCCTTCCCCTGGAGTGGGGTGGGAATGGGGATTTTGCAGTATCCTTCCCCTGCCACTCCCACCAAGCCATGCCCACCAAGTCACACCACGCCCACCAAGCCACTCCCACAGAATCAGTAGTAAAAAAAATTGGATCTCACCACTGGTGTAATCCATTCTGGCATTAATTTAGGGAAAGAAAACAATTCATTTATTCAAAGTAGATTGAATGCATCCCTGAAAGCTGAGGGTTGCATGAGCCTCTCTTCTTCTTCTTCTTCTTTTTTTTTTAATTTGATTTATATGCCGCCCTTCTCCGGAGACTCAGGGCGGCTTACAATGTGTTAAGCAATAGCCTTCATACTTTTGTATATTTATACAAAGTCAACTTATTGCCCCCACAAACTGGGTCCTCAATTTACCTACCTTAGAAAGGATGGAAGGCTGAGTCAACCTTGAGCCTGGCGAGATTCGAACTTACAGTAATTGCAGACAGCTGGTGTTAATCACAATGCTATTAGTCTGCTGAGCCACCAGGCCCTGGTGTCATTCTTGGTATCATTCCATCCATTGCAGCATTCTTTTAGTCGTTGATATAGCCATGCTGCTGAGAACTAAATCTTTTAAGCAGAAGGTCTTTTGTTTTGTTTTTGTTTTGACTCTCTTTTTGTTTTGGCCCACCCTCCAAGCTGACCTGCTCTAATGAATAGCAGGAAGGTGTTCTATTCACAGACAGGTCCAAAGTTCTTTTTCTAAATTAGTTTTCAAGCAGGTATGACTCTCATCCTCAGTTCTCTAAATCTTTGGTTAGCTTTCCAGAGTGAAAAAAAAAAAAAGGCAATTGTAAGGCTCAAGCTAAGCTAAGCTTAAGCATGTAATTCTATGCGGTGCAGGTAATTTTCAATAAAAACCAGCAAGAAGAAATGCAGTTAGGATCAGAGTCCACAGAAGGGATATGTACTTTTGTAATGAGGAATTAATGCCAGCTTTCCACTGCTTCTTGCTCTCTATACATGTAGGAGTTATAGGTTCACTAATTCCCAGCTAAAGGCAATTCTGCTACTGGTGATTGTAAGAGACCTAAGCAACAGATTGTGGATAGCTAATTTCTTTTATCATGTATTTTATAAAAGTATTTCTTTTATCATGACTGCCTCTTATTCCTAGAGCACTTTACATGTATCAGATATCTTACAATACATTAAAAAAAAATTCTCAATTTCTGCAAGATCCTCCTAGCCGTTCTTACTACATTTAGTTAGTGAAAAATGCAATAAATAAGTTGACAGCCTCATCTGCTTGTCCGATGTTCCATTAATACAGAATTAATGCTCTTCTTAAATTCTATTTTGTCTTTATATGCATCAATTTTCCTTTCTTTTTGTTGCCTGGGCTCTGTACATTTTATAAATCATTAGCTTATTATGTTTGCGTTGGTATTCAATATGCTGTTTTGATTCCAGAGAGAACTGACAAATGAAGGAAGAGGTCATTGTGTAGATCGTTGGCTGATTTGTAGCTTTGTGAAATAGATAAACAGGGAAATCTGATATCAATAGATCAAGTGTGTATGTCAATCCTATTCATAAATTCTGCCTGTCTCCATAATTACGAACATGAGAGAGGGAGACGGGAGAAAAATCACATTAGTCTACTTCTTCCGTTGCATCCTTGTCATACGTTTCCATGGCTCTCTGTGTCTGCTATGAAGATTACTTCTGGAGGATTCTGAGTCCAAAAATATCCTTTATCTGCTTCAGAATTAATCTTTCTCCATGTGCAGTGGGTAAAGGAGATGTCTGAGAAGGATATAATGGAAAAGTTGGCATCAAAGGCACTGCCATCTTCCTGTGATTGAATACATGGACAATGGATTTCTAAATCCCCAAGTCCAGGAAAATAAATTCCAACTTGCGAGCTACATTCAGATGGCTGCACCTTACTAAACTGAAGATACAGTCAAGAATTTTCACTACCACCAATCTTTTATTTAACCCAGTTCTTCCGACTTGTCTCCAATTGCTCTCCTTGTTCTGTGTACCATACAGAATAGAAAGCCTGATCAAAACTTATGGGGAATTTGCCTGGAGATTGTTACTGTCTTGAACTGAGGCATGTTCTAAATGGAAAATACATCTGCATTGCTCATTGTGAATTAGGAATGTGTGATTCCCATCCAGAAAAACATACACACTTATGCCAGTGTACGTGTATATTTACGGGTACTGTGCCATGGTGGCACAGTGGTTAGAATGCAGTACTGCAGGCTGTTTCTGCTGACTGCGGGCTGCCTGCAGTTTGGCAGTTCAAATCTCACCAGGCTCAAGGTTGAACTCAGCCTTCCATCCTTCCGAGGTCGGTAAAATGAGGACTCAGATTGTTGGGGGCAATAGGCTGACTCTGTAAACCGCTTAGAGAGGGATGTAAAGCACTGTCAAGTGATATATAAGTTTAAGTGCTATTGCTATTGCTACAAATAGTCCTCGATTTACAACAGTTCATTTACTGACTACAACTTAAAGTTACAATGGCACTGGAAAAAATGACTTATGACCATTTTTCACACTTATGACCGTTGTAGCATCCCCATGGTCACATGATTTACATCCAGATGTTTGACAACTGGTTCATATTTACGATGAATGCAATGTCCCAAGGTCATGTGACCATCTGTTGCAGCCTTCTAAACAAGCAAAATCAATGAGGAAGTCAGATTCACTTAACAACCATATTACTAATTTAACCACTGCAGTGATTCACTTAACAAATGTGACAAGAAAAGTCGACAAAACTCACTTAACAAATTTCTCACTTAGCAACATGAATTCTGGACTTAATTGTGGTCGTACATTGAGGACTACCTATATAAATATATACAATGAGGCTGAAAGAAAGCCATTATGTTGCAGGGCTGAACTAGTAGTATGAAGACAGATTAATATCATAATTCAGCCATGAAATCACTTTGTTGCCTTTAGGCCAACCCTTTTCATTCAGCATAGCACTGTATATGTAAGAAGCTTCTTCACTGGGGTGCTTTAAGTATGCTGCCTTGAGGTCTGGGAGAATAAAGCTGCATTCAGTAAAGAAATGCATGCATAAAGAAAGATCAGTTCACCAGGCACACATTAAATAAATATGTTTAGAATTGGAGTGTTAGTTTGAACCAGATCATTCCTTCCCTGTCAAAAATCTATTATCTGTCCCATGTTTTATTTATATATTTATTCATTCATTCATTCCTGCATTTATAACTTTCCTCTTCTCTTGAATGTTGACGGCTGAGTGTGCAGGCATTTCTCCAACTTTATCTAGATCCTTTTAACCTTGAGAACATTTCATCATTTCATGTAAGAGCAATTCTCTGTGCCACAGGAAATTCTACAAGAGTCTTCCCCATCTAGATCCAACGCCTTGGCCACTTGGTGTAGTTTTTGTTTTTCTGGTGCTGCTATTTCTGGTGCTGGATTACATCAAACTGACCTGGTTTTTATTGTATTAATGAGGAAATGGGAACCTCTTCTTCGAAAAAGCCTACATTTAATGTTAAGATTTGAGTGTAAACTGGGGGAAAAAAATGATGGAAGTGTTCAGGTGTGAACCCAATCAAAGAGTGGAGTTGTTCTGACCCAGCTCCCAAACATGACAAACCCTCTGTAGTTAAATAAATGTTTCCTTTATTAGGAGCGCTAGCAGCTCCAGCAAAAGTCTCTCTCCCACAGCAGGCTAACTAGTCTGTCTGGCAGGGAGATGAATAGTTGTCTGCCACACCTATTCATTTCTGTCTCCTGCCTTTTATCCCCAGGGTGGGGCTTCACTAGCAGTGTTGGCTGTTCCATCCCAAGGATCAGCCCATACATTTCCACTGCTCTCCTCTCCTCTGCCTTCTGCGCATCTGCGCGTCAGGCACTGGACCCAGCTGTTCCTCCTCTTCTTCATCAGCCACCTCCAGACTTGGGGGCTATTGACTCTCCATCTGAGGGCTGATGGAAGGCCCAGGTGCCACCTCTGACTCTATCTCTGACAGCTCCATTCCCTCTTCCCCTTCAGAGCTCTCAGGTTGCCTTGATGCTGGCCCTGACTCCCATGCTACCTCCTCATCTGATTCAGCTGCTGGACGGGCCGGTGGCTGACAGGCCACAACAGGAGTAAAGTACATGGTAAATTTCAGGAGGAGGTTAGGAATGTGCCATTAGTTGTTTTATGATTTAATTTGCTATGTCAGATCAGTATAGAGTCAGAGGTGGTTAGAAACCAATCCTAATCACCCTAATAAACAGTAGGATTGATATCAGGGAGCAATGAAATCATCATTCATTCCATTTTAAGGGCTCTTATATTATTTTCTAAAGCCTTCTATATTCTACCCAAAGCCTTGAACAAGGAGAACAAGCCAGCCTTCTTTTAAAAGGCTGAATCAAAAATGGAGTCATTTCTTCTCAGTTCATTTTCATGCTTAAAGAGAATGAGAAATGGTAGAAAATTAACTGGTAAGTACTCTTTGGGAATTAATCTCTCTGGAAGAATTTGACCTCCAGCACTACCTAGTGCAGTGACACTCTTAAAAGTTCTGCCATTCCAAATTGCATCAAATCCTTTTCCCTTTCTCCCATGATTTAAAAGTTGAAACTCAACTGTCTGTTTAGAAATCAGATGGGTCATAACTGTACAAATACTTAGGTTTCATCACTTTTCCTTTCATTTGTAAAGGATGGATTTTCAGACATATAAGAGGATGGATTTTCAGGAGGTTTGTGAAGATATTCCTTTGGTCATAAATTTCCTCATATGGAAATACCCATAGGTACAATGCAACAGAATTTAATGGGTCTAGATATTGTTTCCCACTGGGGTAATTCTCTGGGGTAATGAATGGCAAGGGACCAAGTTACTTGTGAGACTGCCTCTCTATAAGGCTCTTTGCCTATTTTATGAGGTCAGATAAGGTAGGTGTACTCCAGGTCCCATACCTTAAATGTTGTTATCTACACCTCTTCATAGCTGTCCCTTCCTGAACTTTCTTTGTATTTCCTTGAAGACATTTCAATTCTCATCAAGAAGCTTCTTCAGTTCTGACTGGTGGAGAATGGAAAGTTTTATATTCCTTGCAGTCATCTGGTCATTAGCACTCTCTCGGAGAGTCATTGAGGCTATTTGGAGGTTCAATTAGAAGAAAGTCCAGTTGCCTTTTCAAAAAGCACTTTTGGGACAACCATGATCTGGATGACTAAGAATCTCCATAGACACCCTTCCTGCAGCTATCCAGCAGTCCTTCCACTTTTCTTGCCTTCCAGAAGGGTATAAAGAACTGGCATTTCTAGTAAGTATTGAGTAGGGTTTGAGTTCAACAATATGGTATGTTGATATGTAGAAGAGTTTTCTACATGTGATTATTTCAGAATTTTGTCTTTATTGTCCTATGAGCCCAGGACTGTGGTTATAGTAAGGGCAGCTATGTCAATCAAACAAACAAATAAATAAAGGACATCTTGTCACTTTCACTTATGACAAATCCAATTGAGAGCCAGTGTTTTGAGATGGCTAAAGTTTTGAACTCCTATGTTGAAGTTTGACTTTGGGGCGATCACTTTCTCTCATATACAAACGTTCTTTCATAAAGCACTACATAAATAATATGGTCATTATTGAAACATGCAGAAATTATAGTAAATGGTACTATATGTAAAATCACATCAGTGATAATACTTTATGGTATTTTGTCAATTGGCACAATGTAGTTAAAAATACTACAATAAAAAGGATCATGCTGCTATACAATAGTATTTTATTAATGGACAAATATTTACGGTACTAGCAATATAAAAAAATGAAAGAGTTGGCAAAAATCAGATGATACCAAAACTGATTCATCTAATTGCTCTATATTCATTGTATATCTAGCTATAAATGTATTTTCTTTTAAAAATTTATAAACAGAAAAATGGAATGTTTTCTCCAAAGTTCTCCAAAGTTACTTAAATTTTCCAAAAACTTTCATATATATGACATTATATATGAAATTATATATTATCCTGAAAAATCTCAGTAGGAAAATGTTCCTCCTGATGTCTCCTTTTAGAATTTAATGGAAGGATGGGAAGACAAGAAATTTGAAAACAGGGATTATATTGAAAGGACCTTCCCAATTAATTCTTGCTCACTTAGCGACCAAATTACAATTTGTGAATATTTCTCCCAAGTTTCTTCTTTAAAATAATTTACCAGGCAAATTCCCCACACCCCATCAATTTGAATTAGAAGGGACAGAAAATATGGTATAAATTTGTTCTGCCTTGCATTAATAAAACTTTTGGGAATAAAAACAAAATCATACTGTAGAAAAAGTTGGTTTGAAAATAATGCCACCAATCTAGAACCCAAAATTATGCCAATTGGAAATTATGGGAGCATCTATTACATATAGATCAGTTCTGCATAGTTTGGGCTCTAGCTTCTACATATTGTGAGCCATCCAGAGTTGTTTAGGATGGGTGGCCATGCAAATCATATAAATACAAATATACATACATACATACATACATACATACATAATTTTTTACAGCTGATGATCTCAATTGGAGGGGAAGAAGAGTTACATTTAGGTAAATATTTATACAGATAGTCCTCAACTTACAACAGTTCGTTTAGTGACGTTCAAAGTTATAACAGCACAGAAAAATATGACATGACCATTTTTCACAGTTACAAACTTTGCAGCTTCCTCATAATCATGTGACCAAAATTCAGATGCTTGGCAACTGACTCATGACCATTGCTGTGTCCTAGGGTCATGTGATCATCTTTTGTGACCTTCTGACAAGCAAAGTCAATGAGGAAGCCAGATTCACTTAACAACCAAGTTACTAATTTATCAACTGCAGCGATTCACTTAACAACTGTGGCAAGAAAAGTCGTAAAATCACTTAACAAATGTCTCACTTAACAACAGAAATTTTGGGCTCAATTGTGGTTGTAAATTGAGGACTACCTGTACTCCAGTCAATTTCTTCTAATTTGTAAACAGGAATATTGGAGGTTGGGGGTGGGGGCAGGAGACAGACAGAGAAAGAGAGATTACAGGCAAAGCAGTAAGAAGGTGATTGGTCCACTTCCACGCTCAATTTCTTAAATTGGCACATTTATAGAGAGATAAATCCTGCTTAATTGTAGTCAATTTTATATCCATATAAATACACTTAGTATCACAGCTCTAGCAGCATTTAAATGCTGTGTATTTGCACATTAATTACTGGGAAACAATAATACTCTTTCCCCCATGAACTTCAATTTTCACATCTACAAATTTCACTTTATTCACCTCAGTTCTTAATGACCTGGCACTGTGGGGTTCATCTTATAAAAGGAGATCAACTATAATGCCAACAGAATGAATGTGATTGTGTGAAACTGGTTAAAGAAGGAGTGGATTCCATTTGCAAAGAATACACTGTTTCTAGTATAGAAGTCACAAGAATAATAAACCTTATGATGCTTGTTTACCAAAGATTTACCAATCTTCCAAAATGTGCTTTTGTCTGAGAGATGAGAGAGATGGGCGGAGGGTGTCACTCTATTTTCCAAAGCACTTGAAGACAGGACAAGAAGCAATGGATGCAAATTAATCAAGGATAGAACCAACCTAGAAATAAGGAGAAATTTTCTGACAGAACAAATAATCAGTGGTATGGCTTATCTTCCGAAATTGTGCGTGCTCCATCACTGGAGGTTTTTAAGAAGAGACTGGGCAGCCATTGTCTGAAATGGTATACGGACTCCTGTTTTAGCAAGATTTTGGACTAGAAGACCTTCAAGGTCCCTTCCAACTCTGTTATTCTATTATTATGTTATGTTCATGTGAAGCACTTCTTTGAAGTGGTTTCACAAGCTTTAGCTTCTGAAAAGGAAGCCCAGTGTCTACTTCAAATGACTACATCCTCCCCCCCATACAGACACAACAGTTCTAGTAGCACAGAAGCCAGATTCTTCCAGTCCCACCCCAAAACTGCCAGAAAAAGACATCTGTGCCTGCTTACTGGCATGGTTGGATGAGTCTTTGAGATGCTACGAAGCACCCAGTGAAGTAAGTTATGTCGATCCATGCCTCCATTAAGAGAACTGTCCTGTTTTCAAACTGAGAAGCTCCTTATGCAGGCAAAACACAGCTATCTTGCCTAGGACACTGTTTTATGGATTTAGAAAGGGTGTTTTTTTTTCCCCCAACTGAGAGTCAGTCCTTTCCTTAAAATGAAAAGGAGCCCAGGGAAGCTTAAAATTGCTATGCAAACAGCTTATTTTTCACTATTGATTAAAGTTGATGTTTAGTCTTCCATTCTGTAATTTACATTCATGGACCAAAACTTTTACAGAGGCAATAGAAATATGGGACAAGTTATCATGATTTGGCAA
This sequence comes from Pantherophis guttatus, assembly GCF_059756535.1. NCBI lineage: Eukaryota > Metazoa > Chordata > Lepidosauria > Squamata > Colubridae > Pantherophis > Pantherophis guttatus. The sequence goes on from NC_142064.1 coordinate 141,981,452, forward strand.
GCCAGATTATTGAATCATTTAGCGCAGCTACCATGGCATCCGTTGCCCAAATAAATCACCTTAACAGTTTCTGTAACTCATCAAATTGAGTTGAAATCTCACAGGATTGACAGAATTCATGAGATATTGGTAAATTCATAGTGTTTTGTGGAATCTTGAAATTCTTTCAAGATTTTAGCACTGTTTTTGTGAGAAATGACAGGACCTACCCATGACTATGCAAGGGTGCCTATTTTGCTTTCTACAGTGGAAATAACAAGAAAAGGTTCTATAACTAAGGGTTTAAAAATGAACTGAGTAGTATTTTTTAATACTCCATTGGCTTATCAGAAAACTCCTTCAGATTCATGACTGTAAATGTCATTGTGCTAATTCAGGGGTGTCAAACTCATGGCCTGCAGGCTGGATGCGTCACATGCTGGCCACGCCTATGCCCAGTTTAGCGAAGGGGGAAAGTTGTGATACGTCATGTGAAGAGTCCGTGACCACATGAATTTGACACCCCTGTGCTAATTGGTTTTTAAAAAGCATAGGTATTTGAAGAACCAGCTCATCCTGATGGGATGAGCCCACTCCACCTGCACTATATTGTGGACCTGGGGTATATGTGTCAAGGACGCCCTGGGGGATCAAGGAAATTCAGCTTTCAGGTTTTAGGAGAAGAGCCTTTTCTGCTGTGGCTTCTGCGCTCTGAAATATCTTGCTCCTCGAGGTGAGATCCACACCCTCCCTTCTGGCCTTCCAAAAGGGTTTGAAGACCTGGCTCTGTCAGCTGGCACAATGGAGGAGTGGCATCTTGAAGGTGATTAATGGATTAGACAGACCCCACTTCCCCCTATGTGCACTTTGCTCCTTTCATTTCCATCTTGATTAATTGAATATTAATTGAATATTAAATGTATGGTTCTTATTCATTGTTATGTTTTATATGGTACTTAATTGTATGACTAAGCTGCCTAGAGTTGTCCTGGTGAGATGGGAAACATAGAAGTTTAATAATAAAATAGATAGATGATAGATAGATAGATAGATAGATAGATAGATAGATAGATAGATAATAGATGGATAGATAGACAGACAGATGATAGGTAGATAGGTAGGTAGGTAGGTAGGTAGGTAGATAGATGATAGATAGATAGATAGATAGATAGATAGATAGATAGATGATAGATAGATAGATAGATAGATAGATAGATAGATAGATAGACAGACGGTAGGTAGGTAGGTAGGTAGATAGATAGATAGATAGATAGATAGATAGATAGATAGATAGATAGATAGATAGATCTATAGACTATAGGATTCTACCCAGTCTTAAATGTTTCTGTCTATTGTTATCTCTGGATTTGAGCAACTCACTGTTGAAATACAAGATAAATGATATTGGCACTTCTTGCTGACCAATGTGACTAGATGCCTGCTTAATACAGTATATGCCTATACTCAGCGGTGGGATTCAGCCAGTTCGCACCACTTCGGGAGAACCGGTTGTTAACTTTCTGAGCAGTTTGGTGAACTGTTTGTTGGAAGAAATTATTAGGGCAGAGAACCGGTTGTTAAATTATTTGAATCCCACCACTGCCTATACTGTATCTAGTTCATTAAGACTGACAATTTCAGAGAGTACCGGGTAACTTCAGGTTATTATGGTACAAAAAACAAATGCACAGGCATATGCTTGCTATCATGCATGTATGTACACACACACACACACGCTTCCTGAGTAGCACCTAGAGGACAATCCACTCTGATATATTAGACTATTAATGGCAAATGTTGAAGCCAGTCATGTTTAACTAGAAATCAATAGCTTTCTCAAGTGTGTTAAAATAAGAAAACCAAAGTAGAAAATGTGTAAATATTTGATGCTTTGTACTTCAACAAAGGTATTTGTATTCACTTCTAAGAGCAATGATGCAAAAACAGAAAATGTACTTGCTACAATTTTGAACTCCGAGAGCCAGAAGCTAAAGATTGTAAATTACCTATCCAAATTTGAGAATCCTATGCAGCATTGACTATATATTAAATTCATCATTGTCCAGATGAACCCCTGCAGCAAAGAAGACAAAATGAAAGGAAATGAATTGTGAAAGGAAAATATAAAATTGTCACAGGGTTAAAAAGAAATGGATAAGAACTGACACTCTCTATTTTGCAGTGAGAGCATGAGGTGAAGGAAGGGGAGAGAATTCCTTCTGTCTTACCTCCATGTGGTACTCATGGAGAATGATCAGAGCATTTACATGGAGCCCTTTCAAAAAATAATATTCCACCGATCAACTGGAAATTAGATTCAGAAAAGGAAATTATTCCAATTTTCAGTTTCTGCTTCAAAACAGCTAATGACTAAATGGTGACATTTTTTAATTAGGATCTATTGGCTCAGTGGCTAAGACACTGAGCTTGTTGATCAGAAAGGTCGGCAGTTTGGCGGTTCGAATCCTAGTGCCTCATAACAGGGTGAGCTTCCATTACTTGTCCCAGCTTCTGCCAATCTATCAGTTCGAAAGCACGTAAAAAATGCAAGTAGAAAAAATAGGGACAACTTTGGTGGGAAGGTAACAACATTTCGTGCACCTTTGCCATTTCGTCATGCTGGCCACATGACCACGGAGACCTCTTCGGACAGCACTGCCTCTTTGGCTTTGAAACAGAGATGAGCACTGCCCCCTAGAGTCGGGAACGACTAGCAGATATGTGCGAGGGGAACCTTTTCCTTTACCTTATTCCCTTTTGATCCATTTTTTTTAATTATTATTTTAACTATTTTTTTCAGTGTTATTCACCCATACAGCGTCCATACAGCAAGAGCGATATATGCCAAAAAATTATTTTATTTATTAACTTTTTTAAAAGAGATGTTAAAAAGCTATTTGCAGTATTCATAGCCAAAATGTAATAGCTAATAAATCAGCCTGGCACACTTACAAATTTGTTTGCCACCCATCTCGCCATGAGGTGACTCTAACCTCTCGGCAAAGGAAAAAATCTTAAATCAATAAATGGCATATTGGTTATTTAATGAACATTGATAATAACACTTTAATTATACTTGGAATTTTCTAGTATAATGGTATCGCTTCAAAAATAGCTATGGCCTTAAAATCGAACCTGTTTACTGGCGCATCAGATTCCCATTATTGCCTGGAATATAAACTTTTTTGTGGAGTCCTTCTATGCATGTCTGTTACTAATGGTTATCAGCTAAAGTGTATTAAAAATGAAATAAAAATTATATTTTAAAAAACTACAGAATCTGAACAGAACGATTGCTAAGCAATGGCCCAGGGATCATTATGGTCCCTGAGAGTACTGCAGACCATCCCCTGCATATGTTTCTATGTAAATGGCCAGTATTTTGGAGATTTGGGAACCTTAAAGATTATAGATGGGAGTGCCAAAATCTCATCACATCTGGCAATTGGTTGTTTTCAGACATTTCATTATCCAAATAGGTAACATGGTCAGTTCCAATCACCATCAGACACCATCATCTTCAGCGCCAATCAGGCAGTACTGATTGAAACAACCAAGCTAAGAAAATACCAAGAGCTTCACAGTTTAATCCTGAGCTGCAGATATTCTCTTCTATTGAAAATTTAATATTGCAATTTAAGCCAAATCCTATACATTTTGAGAATATATGTCACTTTTAGTCTTTTGGCCTAGCCTACCAATTACCATTAGATTTTTTCTACTTTTATCATGGTTTATTGACTAAATCACAATTTGCTGCATCTAGAGCATATGCTAAATCAAAATCATGTTTTATTAACAACAGTGGTTGGATTTATATACAGTAAGCCAAAACCAGATAAACCACATGTGGATGACAGCTACCATGGAACCAGATAGAAGGTTAAGCCAATCCCCCTGAAAGAGACCAATAAAAATTGAACCAATCCCACCTCATAGACTCACTTTATTTTACCACAGATAGAATGACAGTGAAATATGACAGATTGCATCCATATGAAAATGTTCAAAGAAGAAGGAAAACACCTGAAGTTAAGGATGACTGAAACCTACATCAAGTATAAGCTAGGGATCAATGAAGGCAATATTATGAGGAAACTGTAGAAAAAAAATATCAGGACATATTGGTGAAATGGTGATTTTTGGCAGTTGAATCTTGAGGTTGTTAGCAAAGTAAAAGCTGGTTATGCTAGGCACCATACAATATATTTTTTAAAAAAAAAAACCCACTAAGTTTTTTAGAATTTATAACTTTTTCTTAGTTTTTAGACATGGTGAGATTGAGAAAGGAGTCTCCTAATGCCAGGATTTTTAAATAGATTGTTTAATCTATATTGAATGCTTTTATTTCCATAAGGATGGAATAAAGTTGAAAGGAACAGTTATTTATTTCCCCTTATTTATTATATAATTATAATTAGATAATATAATTATATATTATACTTAATAATACTTATACTTCATAATTATTAAGCTATCATAATCAAGGCACATGATGTGACATTAAGGGAAAAGTTCACTAGCTTGTGTCATTAAATCTTATACAATTACTAATTTCCCAGGGGATGCCTTGCACTCCTGAGGCCATTAACAGTATCTTAAATTACAGGATGAGTAAACTATTGGGCTTCCTTTTTAAATATAGACATTTGATTCCCATTCTGAATGTGTCATAAGGAAACATTTATTTGTATCACCAAGATTGTAATCCACAGGAACAATTCAATTTCAGTGAACATCATGAAGCTGTAGTATGTATTGATGTGTCTAGTAAAATTGAGTTCTAAACTAGAATTATTCCAGCGTAGTAACTGCTGTGTATGTTAATGTAGCCTGTTTCTTTTGTTGGGAATGTGAGAGAGCCCTCCCATCCAACAGAATATCTTCATCAAATTGCTTCCTCATTTCTTTTTTTAGGAATCCTTCTCTAAAACAAGTCTCTGCTATAAAAAGATTCCACCCCCCTTATATTACTATAGTTTCCACATATTCTGACCTCTTTCTCCAAAACATCCAGTTTTGAAATACAATAGGTTTATTTATGTAAGAATAAATGAGTCTGATAGTAAAATTTATAGATTAATTGTAATTATCTCAATATATGCCAGCTAGATTCATGTACTACAAAAAGTCATTGTTCCTTTTATTTAAAAATTGTTGAACAAGCCATACAGTCCCCGTTAACAGATAATGTTAAATCATGAATTATGATAATCATAATGGTTGAATTCATGCCTCATATTAAAAATAAACTCAAGGAATACTGTATCTGTTTACAAACTATGCATATCTGTTACTAATGGTTATCAGCTAAAGTGTATTAAAAATGAAATAAAAATTATATTTTAAAAAACTACAGAATTTGAACAGAACGATTGCTAAGCAATGGCCCAGGGATCATTATGGTTCCTGAGAGTACTGCAGACCATCCCCTTCATATGTTTCTATGTAAATGGCCAGTATTTTGGAGATTTGGGAACCTTAAAGATTATAGATGGGAGCACCAAAATCTCATCACATCTGGCAAGATGTAACAGCTTTAAAAATATTTTTGTGGTTTGAAAAATGTTCAAAGACACCTGCATTACCACAATAAATTTTGCAGCCAGCCATTTAGAATCACATGAATGAAGCAGCATAGAAGCATTCTTTATAAATAAATAAAGACAAATATGTGAAATCAAAATGGACTCCATCGTGAAAGCATCATATTTTAGAAATTTTATCTCAGTTTATTTTCTCTGACTAGTGACTTTTTGGGGACTTTTGTCTCTAAACCAGGGGTGAAATCCAGCAGATTCTAACAGGTTCTGGAGAGCCGGTAGCAGAAATTTTGAGTAGTTCAGAGAACCGGCAAATACCACCTCTGGCTGGCCCCAGAGTGGGTGGGAATGAAGATTTTGCAGTATCCTTTCCCTGGAGTGGGGTGGGAATGGAGATTTTGCAGTATCCTTTCCCCGGAGTGCGGTGGGAATGGAGATTTTGCAGTATCCTTCCCCTGCCATGCCCACCAAGCCACACCATGCCCACCAAGCCACGCCCACAGAACTGGTAGTAAAAATAATTGGATTTCACCATTGCCCTAAACCTCCATAACTTTAACCTTAGACTGTCTATTGTTGACCTAAGAGGTCTGTAAGGGGCATGCATAAGCGCATCAACATGCCTACCGTTCCTATCCTACTGTTCCCATTTATTCGTATCCATTTTCTGTATTCATAATCTTGTTTATACTTATATTTGTTATCTTATACATGCTTAACTAACTAACTAACTAACTAAACAAACAATAAATAAATGCATACATACAAAAGAAAGAAAGAAAGAAGAAAGAAAGAAAGAAAGAAAGAAAGAAAGAAAGAAAGAAAGAAAGAAAGAAAGAAAGAAAGAAAGAGAAAGAAAGAAAGAAAGAAAAAGATAGATGATCTGGACTATTAGAAATCAATGAAGTTTCCAGATCTTGGGTTGCAAGATGTAATGCCTGGAAATTACCCTCAGGAGTTGTTCTAGCAAATATTTCTAAACAACTAAGGCCTTCACTTAAGAAACATGCAAAATTGTAAGTCGTTCTGTCTCAGAACTGAACTTTAGGGTGTACTTTGTAATTGTTAATGGTTGTATCTGTTGTGTGCCATGACTGTTGATTTTAATATTTTTTTCTGCTTTAATGTTTTGTGCCTGAGTTGTTGGATACAAAATGGATGACAAATGAAATTTCTAAATAAATAAATTATAAATACTGTAAATAAAAATACAATTTTTATTAAAAAAAAATAATACCATTTCCCCCAAAATAAAACATCTCCTGATAATAAGCCCAATCGGGCTTTTGAGCGCAAGGTAATAAGGCCAAGTGCTTATTTCAGGGTTCAAAAAAATATAAAACAGGGTCTTATTTTCGGGGAAACAGGGTAAATAAAATTCAGGATAGAGCTGCATTTTTAGGCCTAGTCGTTTAGAAGGCATTACTGAGAAAGCTTCCTTGCAATTTTTCAGCTTACTGGCTGAAAAAGCTTCTGGGAGTTGAATTCCGCGTATCTTAAAGTTGTCATGGTTGAAAAACACTGCTCTAGATCATTAAATACTGATCAATGAGGGGGCTGAAGATGAACAGATAAGTATAAACTGGTTGGGAAGTGTTAATAATCCCTTGTGAAAGTTTGGGGATTGGGAATATTAATAATCAGGATAGAATTGTTCAACACAGTTCCCAACATACAGTACTCATGATAAGGGTTGTGAGGTAAAATTGACACTTATGCTGAACATGTTTATCAGCAACAAATATTGTATATGTTAACAATGATACTCGGATGAGTAGGCCAAGTAGTCTAACTTGCAAGTTTAAAAGCATGGATGTTCTTTTTCTGTTCAGATCTGCAAATTTAATTACAAGTAGCTAATGTCAGAAGTGCATCAAATTATATTTATACTAAAAGTACCATCAAGTATTGCTCATTTTTACAACCACAAATGCAATTAGTCCAACAGTTCTGAAATATGGTTATGACTGGCTGCAGCAGCCTTTAAAATACAAATATATTTCTGCCTTTAATCTTGGAAAGAAATTTTGGCTTTTAATTTCCATAGAAATTAGATTCTCATCCAGGTGGCAGTCTCGCCTTTCAATTTCTAGTGAGACAGGTTTAAAAGAAGATGAGGCTCACCTTCAAAAATGATGATTTAGGGTATTATATTAAGTGCAACCTTTCAAACTCGATCAATGGCATTAGCTACACTTGAGACTTTTCAGCGCAAGTTCTTACATTCTGCCCTACCTTCTTTATAATATGTCTCCAGACCAAAAATGCAAAACAGCTCAGACCTGAATTTTGTAACACTTACTTGCATGATTCTAGATTAGAATTGCATTTCCGTGGAGATGTGGTTGGGTAGTGCATCCAGAAATCAAATGCATGCACTGATTCACTCATTTTTTCCTTCAATTTGCGTTTTTCAAAGCATTACTATGGAAAGCATTGCTTACTATGGGTCAGCATCATAGCATATCTGTGCTGCTCTGGTTTGCTAGAGTAGGTTAGTGGACCCATGGTTTTCATGGTTCACGTTCTTCATTAAAGTTCTAGTAAACACAAATGATTGTTCTCTGTTTCCCGAAGGTTTTTAAATGTTTCTTATTTTCCCCGTTGATTAGCATTCACTATAAATATTGAAAAGATAAAAATAAAGGGAAATCCTGGATCATAGTATGGATTGCAGGGGTGGGTTCTACATACCTTTACTACCGGTTCACAATGGGAGCGCGCATCCACAGAAGCTTCCGGATGATGGCTGGGTCGGTGGGTGGAGCCTCCCACCGGTTTTACTACCGGTTCTTGTGAACCGGTCTGAACTGGGGGCAACCCACCACTGATGGATTGGTATAGTATGGATTAAATATTTCAATTAAATTACCGTAAATAGGATAGGATTCTTGCACTTGCTTTAGTGAGAAAGAGAATTTTATTTTTCATTATATGATCACATTTCTGCTAGCCTTCGGCTCTCATGGCCTTCCACACTTCAAATAAATCTCAAAAGAAAGTGTAGCAATAGCAATAGCACTTAGACTAATATACCACTTAATAGTGCTTTACAGCCCTCTCTAAGTAGTTTACAGAGTCAGCATATTGCTCCCAACAATCTGGCCCCTCATTTTATCGACCTTGGAAGGATGGAAGACTGAGTTAACCTTGAGCTGGTCAGGATCTAACTACTGGCAATCGGCAGAGTTAACCTGCAATACTACATTCTAACCACTGTGCTACTATTGCTCTATAGGTATTCCTTAATTTACAGTCCTTTTGGTTAGTGACCATTCAAAGATATAACAGCAATGAAAAAAGTTAACTTAAAACTTAACACCATTGCAGCATCCGCAGAGTCATGTGATCAAATTTTGGACACTTGGCAACTGGCATGTGATCACCTTTTGCGACCTTCTGAAGGCAAAGTCAATAGAGAAGCCAGATTGATTTAACAAACTGTATTACTAACTTTTCCCAAGAGGTTGGAAGCCAGGGTTTATAGCGCTGAATGTATCAGAAAATTTTGGCTGAGGCACCAAATACAACAAATGCACAAAGGTGCAGAATTCCAGTTACAAAGCCACAACCAGCATCTTGACTTTTAATCTCCCTTCCTCCCATTGCTCCAGCTATTGTCCCAGATCTACACCTGTTGTCTGATAATATAATTGGGGCCAGCCCCTAGTTGCCAAATGGAGCCTTAGCTAGGCTAATAATGGTATTTGTCAGTCTTTGTCTTCTATTCAAGGGAGACCAACTTCTAATTTCAGGGCTCATTGGAAAGACACCTGGGTATTTAGAAAGACGGCCCATCTTTTTTTCATAGGCAGTAAAGTTGGAAGGGACGCCTAATTGTGTCTCATGAAGATGCTGAGGAAATGGTTTTGTGAGGAGCAATGATGTCACAAATAGTTTTCCCTATTTCCAGTTCAACATACAATCATTGCTGGGGCGGAGGGGTGGGGTTATGGAGTAGGTTTTGGAAGAAATATAGTTCATCTGAAGGATTTTGTTTCTGGAAGGCTGAAAGGTGACCCCAAAATGAGCCATCTAATGTTGACTATATACCTAGCTCTCAAAAGATCATTGGTGAGCTGTGAAACAAAACAACTTTGTGGGGTTTGATAGTTAATATTCAGCTGTTCTTGCCTGCAGTGTTACACCAGGTCCTCAAGAGTTCTCCTTGGTCCAACTTCAGCCTGCAACTAAATTTATCAGCATTTTATAAGTAAAGTTACGTAGATATGAAAAAAAAAAGGGGGGGGGCAATAGGACATCCTTGTTTCATTTCTTTAGCTATTAAAATTGGATTGTCTGAATATTGGCCTTTTCCTTTTTGATAATACTTTATAAATTTGGAGAATGCTGTTCTATTCTCCTTACTCTTCAGTCTTCTCTTCTAAAAGCTATTTTTTTCCTAGATCTTTCAGTATCTTTTCATAAGATTTAGTTTTTAATCCCCTGATTATTGTCCTTGCCCTCTTTCGAAACACTTCCACTTTGTCTAAATCTTTCCTAAAATATAGAGCTGAGAACTGTACACAAGACCACACTTGAGTCTGAGCAATGGAGGATAGAATGCAATTATTAATTCCTGTCACTTGGAAACTGTTCATGCACCCTACAATTGAATTTGCCCATTTTGCATCCACACTACACTGTTGGTTCCTATACAATTTGTTATCAACAATAATTAAGCATAGTAGTGGTTAATAGGCTGGCATAGAAACTGGGAGACTGTGAGTTGCAGTCCCATTTTATGCAGGAAAGCCAGCTAGATGACCTAGGGCCAGTCACTTTCTATGAGTATGTGTCCATGTCCTTGGTGGTCTTTGAGCTTGGTGGCTTTCTTGCAGATGTTTCATTACCCAAACTAGGTAACATCATCGTCTGCAAGAAAAAAAATAAAGCTCAGAGAACACCAATCACCCCTCATTTCAACCCTGAGCTACAAATATTCTCCTTTACTGGCACTTTCTATCAGCCCAAAACTACTTACAGAGTTGTGGGGAAAATAGAAGGAGGTATGTTTAATTTAATTAATGTATATTAATAAATAAATAAATAAATTCCAAATTCCATCTCTGGATATATTTTAATTATTTTTTTTTAAGAGAAGAACTTTGCATTTGTCTCTGGGAAATTGCACTCTGTTGTCCTCAGTCAATTTCTCTACCCTAAAAATATCATTTTGAGTTTTATTTCCGCCTTCCTAGGTGATAGAAACCTCATCCATTATTATTATCTTTTATATATTTGTAGATCTGATAAACATTCTTTCCTCTAGACGGGGAACAGAAAAATAACAAAAATGTCAGCCTCGGCAACCAGAAGATAAATTCAAAAAATTATTGTAAAGGAGGCTAAGGAACAGATAGAAGAAAAGAAGCTTTTTAAACAGATGAACAAAACTTCCAAGAAATTGGAAGACAGATTTCAGCACCATGTAATTATTTCCTCTCTTTTCACCCTGTATGCCGCTGATAATGTGAGAAAATAATTCATTACCAGGGGAAGCTTTCCATTTAATAGAAGAGCATAAGATCTGAAGCAGACACAGTCCCTGTTTCTGGATTTCCCAGTATGTTCTCCTATGGAGAATTAATATATTAAGTAGACCTGGAGAAACAGTGCAACCTCTGTGCATATAAATACAAATTCCTTGTTTTGACAGGTATATAATTATGTGGGGCATAAATTACTTTTGGTAATTGCCTAGTTTATCATTTTATTCATTGAAAATTGGTCATTTAACGAAATGAGAATTTTTTTTCTTAAAGAAAAAAACGGTAGCCTCTGTATATGCATCTTATAGTGTGCTGTTCACTAGGAAATCGGGTAGTGTGAGAGAGACTCAAACCTTCCAACCAAAACCCTGTTTACCTATTTTTTCTTGCCTTTGGTTTGGAATTCTATATAGTAGGAGGAATCTGAGTAACGCAAAGAAGTTATCATGTAGGTGCAGGGTATAAATTAATAAAAAAATAAATTCCAAATTCCATCTCCGGATATATTTTAATTTTTTTTTTCTAAGAGAAGAACTTTGCATTTGTCTCTGGGAAATTGCATTCTGTTGTCCTCAGTCAATTTCTCTACCCTAAAAATATCATTTTGAGTTTTATTTCTGCCTTTCTAGGTTATAGAAATCTCATCCATTATTAATATTATTTATATATTTGTAGATCTGATAAACATTCTCTCCTTTAGATGGGGAACAGAAAAATAACAAAAATATCAGCCTTGGCAACCAGAAGATAAAGTCAAAAAATTATTGTAAAGGAGATTAAGGAAGAGATAGAAGAAAAGAAGCTTCTTTTCAGTGATGTCTTAATGGTCTTTGTTCCTATCCCATCTCCTGGAACACATAGGAGCTCCAGGATTAAAGGGAAATCAGTTACTTACAGCCCTGTCCGTTGCATCCTCCCTATTGGTTATTTACTTAATTGTTAAACTGTTGAGTGAACGTTAAGCTCCAAACAGTGTTAATTAAGCCTTTTGCGTTGCCCTCTGCTCTTACTAATGAATTGTTTAGATATTTCTTTTACCAAGGTAATTTATTTAATTTCTTTGGGGAGAAGGTGCAGTCAGGACACAGGGTCTCAGCATCAACATTACTTTCAAGTTTATGACGGCTCATGTCTAATCATACCAGGGAGTCAGAAATGTGGCAATACCTGGGCACTTCCACAGCACAATCAATCACTTCTGGGTAGTTCAAACCAGCCTTAGACAAAACCCTTTTTTTTTTTTCAACCTAGCACTCTGTGTTTAATTGCTTTGCCTAGCCTTTTCAAAACAAATATATTGGAGTCATGGTGACGCAAACTCTGCCCACAGCCAGGAGTTCGATCCTCACTGGCTCAAGGTTGACTCAGCCTTCCATCCTTCTGAGGTCGATAAAATGAGAACCCAGATTGTTGGAGGCGATGTGCTGTGCTAATTCTGTAAATCGCTTAGAGGGGGCTGTAAAGCACTGTGAAGTGATATATAAGTCTAAGTGCTATTGCTAACTGCTATTTTAGAGTATTCAAAATCAACACATCAACTTTAAGTGGCTTAAAGTACTGGAACCTGTTGACTTTAGTATTCTGCATTGATCTGCTGGCCTGATTTTCCTTGGATGCTAAGGACTGGAATCCCTTTTCTGAATCGTATGAAAACTTGCTCCTTATAGGTAGTCCTCAACATACGACCCCAAAATTTCCACTGCTAAGCAAGGCAGTTGTTCAGTCAGTTTTGTCCCCGTTTTATGACCTTTTTGCCATCCATGACTGTTAAGCAAATCACTGCAGTTGTTAAATGAATCATGCAGTCATAAAACAAATCCAATTTCCTCCATTGACTTGAAGTTGGCTGGGAAAGTCACTAATGGCTATTGTATGACTCCAGGATGCTGCAACCATTGTACATACGTGCTGGTTGCCAAGCACCTAAATTTCGATCACATGACTAGAAGGATGCTTCAGTGGTCGTAAGTGCAAGGACCAGTTGTAAGTCATGTTTTCAGCTCCACTGTAACTTTGAATAGTCACTAAATGAATGGTTGCAAATCTAGGATTACCTGTGTAAACTGGAATCAAGAGAATCAGTAACTAATATTGGTACCTACCTCTAATTCATAGGTTCTTTAGTCTGTTCCTGAAAAGATAAGGAACACTATTTGCAGCCTTTCTTTAGTTATGGCACTAAGAGGAGAGGTTTCTTATTTTATTATTCAATTGAAATATATGATTATGGCTTTACAAAGTTGACTTGTGACGCACAAATGCTCTTGGCTCTCTGATTATATTAAGCTACTTTTGTAGTGTGGGTATTTCTTAAAGTTATTTAGACTATAATTTGTGGCCCTACTCATTTGCTTGATTTAATATAAGGATCAGCAACTTGGACTTGCACTGCAGTTCTGACAATTTCTCGCTTTGCAATTGGCTGATGGCAGCTAAAAATCTAACAGCTAATATGTTTAAATTAGGGGCAATTTACCCTATTTGCCTCCCAGGTTTAATGGAAGTATTCACAAGTAAACAAGTTTGGAATTTAAACTCCCCTACCCCCATTATAATTACAACTTCTCTAACAAACAACAGCAATGACATAATCTGCAGTAAGTTAAACAAGGAAGATAAAATGAACCGCAAAGAGACAACTTGTTAACATTTACATTTAAAAGCCAGAGCTTCATTAAAATTGTGGTCACTTGGAAATACACACAGGGACCCATTCCTATTCTGTGATATTTTATCTAGTCACTGACATTTTCTAGGAGCAGCACATTGTTCCAGCAAATTAACTAGCCAGGGATTTCCCTATTCTTTTTTTTTTAATTATTTGTATTTAAAAAGAAAGAAAAAGTATACAGACCAATTATAATTCATGGAAACAACTTTTTTTAAAAAATCACAGAGAAGAAGGATGGGGTGGGGAGTGAGTGAAGGAACAGGAACCAAATGTAAAGAAAGAAAAATAAACCCCCAGTTATCCTATTTTGTTAAACAGCACAAATATTTGAACATGAAAACTGACAATCATTATTTAATTCACTAATCCGTGAGAAGTCATGTTGAAAAAAAAAAAAAAGCATTATGACGTTATATGGAAGAAAGTTTAGGTTTTCAGTAATGAATTTAAAAAATGACAAAAAAAATCATATCAAAGAACCTATATAGTCCTGGAAAATACACTAAGCTGAGGCTCCAAAAATTGCTAATTTTGCAAAGGAACAATTCAGTTTCCTCCCATTCCATTAAAACAATCTCATTGCCCATTTCTGATATGCTGGATGAAGAATAGTTTATGAAAAAGAAAAAGGAAATCCAATATTAATGTTTAGGACTGTCTCCCAAATTGGGGGGAGAGGGACATTTGAAGATCCTTGTCCCACTCTGCTGCAAATGAGTGGGACTTAAGCCCTCTTGTGAACTTACGGCAGTAGAAGATTGGCTTGCAGTAGCCCAATTCAAAAATGGAAAGTAGAAATACTCTAGATTGAGTTGCATCATGAGATCAAAGGAGATATAATAGAATTATGTTATTGATGTAAACCTCATTTGTTACATTGAAACTGGAGATCAAGATGGCCACCAATTCTGTGGGCTTTTCGTAAGTCTTTAAAAGCCTGTCTCTGAGCTCAGGCCTCAAGCCTTCAGTCTGCAGGGCCCTGTTTCTTGGTTATTTTAGCGATTACTATGTGTGATTTATTCTTAGCTGCCTTGTGTTTCCATTTTTGTATGATTGCAATTGTTTTTATTTTCTTATTATTTATTTATTTATTTATTTATTTATTTATTTATTTATTTATTTACTTATTTATTTATTTATTTATTTACTTATTTATTTATTATGCAATTTATATGCTGCCCTATCTCCAAGGACTCAGGGTGGCTCACAATGGTAAAGATGCACAGTTCCTCATTAAAAGACAATATAAAATTAAAATTCCAATTTAAAACAATTTAAAATTCATTAAGAAGCCCCCCATCAGTCCAGGCTGCGGAACAACCAGGTCTTCAAATCGCGGCAGAACGAGCGAAGGGCAGGGGCCATCCGGAGCTCCAAAGGAAGTTGGTTCCAGAGGGTGGGTGCGCCCACAGAGAAAGCTCTCCCCCTGGGGGTCACCAGCCGACACTGTCTGGCCGACGGCACCCTGAGGAGGCCCTGTCTGTGGGAACGCACCAGGTGATTGGGAATTGTTGCTGGCTGCAGGGGGTCCGACAAATATCCCGGGCCTAGGCCATGAAGGGCTTTGTAGGTAATAATCAGCACCTTGAACCTCACCCGAAGGGCAACCGGTAACCAATGCAAGTCGCGCAGGAGGGGTGTAACATGGGAGTGTCGGGACGCTCCCATCACAACCCGCACAGCTGCATTCTGCACCAGCTGAAGCCTTCGAGTGGTTTTCAAGGGCAGCCCTAGGTAGAGAGCATTGCAGTAGTCAAAATGGGAGGTGACCAGCACATGAGTAACGGTGCATAGGGCATCTTGGTCCAAGTAAGGAATTATGTTCACTGCTGAGTTGGGTTGCCCTACAATTTGAAAAAAACACAGATAGCTGTTGTATTTTTCTTCTACCTAGAAGTCAATATACAGTAACAGAGTTGGAAGGAACCTTGGAGGTCGTCTAGTCCAACCCCCTGCATCCAAATACTAATTTGATCTGTTTAACGTTAACAAGGTTGTTGCATCCTATGTCCTCACTTCATGGTTAAGGCATTTAAATAAAAGAATGAAGAAGACTGGCATCAGAGCTGAGATTGTTATTGATTTCAGTATTTATATTTCATAGCTCCCCCCCAAAAAAATATTTGATACAACTGATCTAGTGAGTACTACCAAAAAAAGGCATACAATAAATCTATTAAAGGACTTCAAGACCCATAAACTGTCCCTCAGAAACAGATACTTTTGACTTTTGTGTTATAATGTAAACAAAATTTGCCAATGGCTCATATGGAAGCAAATGCATCCAAACAGATGTTGTTGGTAGTATTTATCTCTGATTAAAAACTCAGACAAATTTGTGAAAGAAACAAACTTTCATTTCTGAAAGTTTCATACAGAATAAAAGAGGGTTACTATGCCATAAATAGTAATGACAATATAAAGAAAATACGGATATGTGTTGATATTCATAATATTAAAATATTTTTAAAATTTAATGAGAATAATATGGGTGTTCCATTATTATGATTCTGATGTATAATATTATTACTGTCTTACCATGTTTTAATACTGCTATATTTCCTGAGGAATCTGAATTCACAAAGGAGGAAGCTACATTATTACTACTAGCAATAATAGTAATTGGGCTTTATACAGTTCCTGTTTTCCCTGCAGACTCAGCAGTAGTAGTTAATTAACTAAACCTAGTTTCTGAACTCTGCTACTAACATCAATAAAGCTAGGGAACAAACTGAGCCATTTTCCACTTCCATCTCTGGCTGAAACAACTCCTGGGAAAGGCCTGCCCAGTAATTATACTAGTTTCAAAAACCTTTGAGATTGTGTGGTCTGCAGTAGAAGGAAAACAAAAACCTGTGAGACATTTGAAGAAATATTCATATTACCTTTTCACAAAACTAAAATAAGGATACTGACTGGTGTGCACCATCAGCATGTCAAAATAAATTGGCTAAGATACCATCTGTGTTGAACAGAGGTATCCTAACATGTTAACAAATTCTAACCTGGAATATGACCCACTAGTAATTTACAGGAACTTGAAAATATGTTGCTTTTTTGTGTGTTTTCACATGGGAAAAGATTATTTACAGTAGCTGTGTCAAAATTCCATCTATTGTGAAAAACTGTTATTTCATATATAAAGTTAAAAATCTGCCTTTTCTCTAGTGTGGTAATTATTGAATTGGAATTATATGGGGGGAGGGAGGGAGGGGGAGAGAGAGAGAGATTTACATGTCAACTACAAAACTGGTAAGACATCCGTACTTCAAATTAATCATTATTACTAGTTTCAAGTTGTGCACCAGTTGCAGCCTTTCCAGGATCAGGACTCACTGGGCTCAGTCATTCAGTCCCTAGTCATCTCGCAGTTGGACTATTGTAATGCGCTCTACATGGGGCTACTCTTGAAGAGCATTTGAAGGCTACAGCTGGTGCAGAGTGCAGTGGGTTGAGCACTTTGGGGCCCTCAAGACTGGCCCCTGGAATATCACTGTTTCACAAACTGCACTGGTTACCAGTCTGCTTCTGGGTGCAATTCAATGGCACAGGTCCAGGTCACTTGAGGGACCATCTTACCCCACTGGGATTGGCCCATCCCATTCGTGACAGCAGAGGAGGCATGCTGCGGGTCCTGTCAGCCCGATTATTCCAGCTGGCAGGGTCCAAAAGGAGGGGTTTCTCTGCTATTGCTCCTGCCCTCTGAAACATCCTTCACCCCAATGTGAGGTTGGTCCCAACCTTCCTCTCCTTTAGTCAAGGCATAAAGTCCTGGCTCTGCCAGTTGGTCTGAAACCTCAATGCGGGAACAGCACAATAGACGTGGTTGATCAAATAATAACAGATCCCACCTCCCCCCACCCCCAACCTCTACACATGTCCTTGATTTTTATGTCTATAACTGCCCAGAGTTATCTTATGGTAAGATGTGTGGACAATAACTTTTATAAAACATAAAATAATAAAATAAATAAAATAAAATTTACAACTACATCCTAACTTTTAGAGGTATCTGAAAGCTGCACTCAGGATGATCTGGGACCCCAGATTGTTTCCATCTATTTTATGATGCCAGAGTGACTCAATTCTTAGCAGTTGATCTGTATATCCTTTGATCCATTTCTTGATCATGCAGATAGCCATACATAATGCTGAAACAAGTATGAGACTAAGAAGAAGTTTCTGTTATACAGACAGATGGCTGGGTCCAACCCAGGAATGATAGTATTACTTCTATGGAAGATCAGAGTTGATACGATTTATTGCCTTGGCAATTAACAATCCAAATTTATTTATTTTATTTATTTTTATTTATTTTTTATTTTATTAAACTTGTATGCCGCCCTCTCTCCCAAAGGACTCAGGGTGGCTCACAATGATAAAAACACATAAAATTCAATATATAAATATAAAAACCAATAAAATCCCTTTAAAAACCCCTTTAGTCCAATCCGGCCAGGCCAAATAGCCATGTTTTGAGGTCACAGCGGAAAGAGTGAAGGTCAGGGGCCATCCGGAGCTCCAAGGGGAGCTGATTCCACAGAGTAGGTGTGCCCACAGAGAAGGCCCGCTCCCTGGGAGTCGCCAGTTGACACTGTCTGGCCAACGGGACCCCAAGGTGAGAGCGCACCGGGCGATAGGGAGCTGTCGCTGGCCGCAGATGGTCCACCAGTACCCCGGGCCTAAGCCATGTTTCCTTAATATCTTGATTCTTTTTCTCCTCTTAGTTAACTTCATCATCTCATGCTACCTCTATGCATTCAGTGAAGTCTCTGAAATCTAAACAGTAGGCAGCCTTTAGCAGTTCAAATCATTATAAATGGCTTTTTCAAACTATAAAATGATAATGCATTACGACATGGGAATGTTTTGATGGGAATGGTTTGATTAGAATTTTTATAAAAGACAAGAAGTTTTGACATCAAAACTTCTTCATGAATGCGTGTTGACTGATTATTGTATGTCCAGCACTGAATTATTTTCATCAATGGTTTTAAGACTTCTGGCTGCAGACAGGTGAAAGATATTAACAGTTGAAAGATGTCCCTTTTTTGGATAGCTCAGAACTTCAGTTGAATACCCTCATTTGCACTGAAACCATTTGGTGAAAGGGTGGATTGCCTGAGAAAATGTAATCAACTCTATATAACAGTATTCTTTATTTTTTCTAATATGTCAACACCAAAGGTCCTCTTTGACATAAGGCTATTATCATTTATAGTGCTATATGTCAGATATCAAAAGGAAGATCCAGGGTACCGATCACTCATTCTAACAAGCCTTGATAGTACACAGATGCTTTAGATATATAAAAAAGTTTTTGAGTAAACTTCATAGTTTTAGGTGAATTCTTCCTTAGCTGCTGTATATTTTGATTTTTGTATGTATGATGTTTGTAATAAGACTGTTAATCACCTAGGGCCATTTGCTGAGATAGTGGCCATAAAATTGAATGAATGAATGAACAAATGACTGAATGAATTCATCATGTAAAACAGTTAAAAATCAAAGCCAATAAACAAGGATAGTTTTGCAAAGGAGAAGTGAGATTCTGAAAGTATTCATCTTAGAATCAAAACAGTTAACAGATACTTTAGAGGTCATATAGTCCATTCCTCTGCTCAGTATTGAATTCTTTAAAATTTCTCTGATCAATAACTATATGGAGACATGTAATGAAGAAGAATTCACATTTCAAATGGTAGCCTATTCCACTGTCTAACATTTAGGAAGTTCCTTCCAATGAGTAGCATCAAGTTAAGCAAGTCTCATAGCAATTCCATTAGATCCATTCATATGTTAACATTTTTCCAGTTAAAACATATACTTCTGCAGACTTACTATATTTAAGTATTTTCACAGAATTTGTATAATATTCATTATATTTTCACTGAGTGCTATTTATTTTCAATCCCACTGTTTTAGATATCACTATTATTCTGATATAGACATTTCTCCCAACATTTCCTCACTTCAATTTCATTTAACTGTTCTTATTTTAATTCCATCCACTGTGTTATGGGCTTCTTGTTTAGCCCTCTTCACCCCATCCATTTTTAAAAATATTTCCAGGAAAACTGCTCTGCATTTTCTTCTTCCACTTTTTCAGATAGTCCTTTTTTTAACAACCCTAGCTGCCACTGGAATTTCTATTGATAAGCAAAATGGTCATTAAGTAAAAGACCATGAGACTGCACTGCTTAGCGGTTCTGGTAATCCTGGTTACAGTCGATAGGCAAGGACTGTGCTTTATTAGGTGAGGACCTTCTGCTTATTGCACTCACCTCCAGTTTAGCTCGCCCCATCAATCTCTTCCCTATCTCTGCCCTTTTCACCATCCTGGAACAAGATGGCAAAAGTCATCTGGGGGGATGGGGGTGGAGCAGCAGGGTTAGGTAATGGTGGTGGAGTTCAGGGCAGCCAAAAGGGGAGGGATGGAAAAAGATTGGCAAGTAGGGTCGTTTAAGTACAGAACTGTGGTCATTAAAATGAACATGCTGTTAAGTGGCCAGATTTTGATAAAGTGACTGCAGGGGTACTACAATGGGTGTAAACATCATAACTTCAAACAATTGCTGAATGAATGGTTATTGAGCAAAGACTATCTGTAATCTTAACATCCATTGCTCTCTGATGACATTTTTGCAACTATATGTCACAAAGGGAGGGATACAACATCATTTATCTCCAATCTACAACATAGTCCTTTCAGCAGCTCTACACCCATTGGCACTACTCAGGTGACCCCGAGGACACAGATAGACCTCCAAGTGGCCTCAACAACTCTCTAATAAAAGGATTGAAATGACCAACTGTCTGCAAGGAATATCAATCTTTCCATTCCCCACCATCCAGTCAGAGCTGAAGAAGTTTCTTGGATGAGAAGCGAAATGTCTTCAAAGAAAAAATTTGTCCACTTGCCTCCTGAAAAAAGCGTCTTTGGGTTTTGCATCTAGTATTTTTTTTCAATCCATATTATATAGTATCCCTCCGTCATCTTTATTTTTGCAGCAATCATCAAACGTATTGTTTTTCTTATCCATTGTCTGTTTCATTTAATAGTTCTACTGGGCATCTTCATTTCTTTTTTCATTTTTTCCTGTTAAAATAACTTTGTGGCATTCTGAAACATAATTCTTTGCACTGATACAAGCCACTTCAGTATTTTCTCTTCTTATATCTGTCTTCCATTGATTCTGTTGAAAGATTAATGTGTGTACTGATATTGTTTCATACAAGGGTTATAGTTTCTTTTCCAGCAATCATTCTATTTTTAGTTTTACTTCTTGCAGCTCTGCCTCTAAGATCTCATTCATTCTTGGAACTCTGAATATCCAATAACTGTTTTCTAAAATATCTCATCTTGTTCACATCTATTCATTCATTGTATCCAAGAGTCAGTCATGGAACCCAAATCCCCCCCCCCACACACACACAACCATCCATCTCTCACACACACTCTTGCTCCAGATAGCATTCATTCAACATGTTGCACATAATTCATATCTGATTCTGCCATTATTACCTTTCACTGGACAATTCACTGCAGTTATCATGAACATATGAAGCCCTATTTTCATAGGTGTCCACAGCAACATAGATAGCAATAGCAATAGCAGTTAGACTTATATACCGCTTCACAGTGTTTTTACAGCCCTCTCTAAGCGGTTTACAGAGTCAGCCTATTGCACCCAACAATCCTACCTCAGAAGGATGCAAGGATGCAAGGATGAGCCTGGTGAGATTCGAACTGCCAAATTGCAGGCAGCTGGCAGTCAGCAGAAGTAGCCTGCAGTACTGCATTCTAACTACTGTGCCAACATGGCTTTAAAACCAATTCATGCTCTCTGACATACATTTAGCTGTTTCATTAGAATTAAAAGTACACTGCCATTTATTTCACTGTTGCTTTTATTTTTTTCCCCTTTTTTAATTCCAAATTTACTTTACCACCTTAGTTTTTCCTGATGGACTCCCATACAAATATCAAGCAGATTTAACCTTGCTTAGCTTTTTAAAATCATCCAAGTAAGATTAAGTAAAGTCAGACTGAAAGGGGTTAAAGGGATTACAGTTAGTTTATATACATGTTTTGAAACCCCACCCCCCATAACTTGGATTATTTATCCCAAACATTTTATATATCAGTGCTGATGAAGACTGTTAAAATGTTGAAGATATTTTTAGACATCAGGTAAAAAAAATATCAACAGCAGTAGCACTTAGACATATACCACTTTGTAGTGCTTTACAGCTCTCTCTGAACAGTTTACAGAGTCAACGTATTGTCTGCAACAATCTGGGTCCTCATTTTACCAATCTTGGAAGGCTGAGAGAACCTTGAGCAGTTCAGGATTGAACTGCTGGCAGTTGGCAGAATTAGCCTGCAATATTGCATTCTAACCACTGCACCACCATATCTACCTACATAGGAGAAGAATGGCTCATAGATTACTGTGGAATATTATTAGAGTGACATTGAACATTATTGGGTGTGAATAATGAATAGGATTTTTTTAAAAAAATAGACAGCACATTTTAAAATTATGATTCCCTGCCAGTTTCAGATCATCCATGTAAAGGAAGTGGCAGATGTTTTTGATGATTGACAGCATGGCATGACTTGTTTAGTATTTTTGATAGAGGAATCAATGACAAAGAGTAGTGGTGAGACTGAGTCTCCTTTATGTGAGTCTCCTTGAAATATTATTATTGTAATGGTTGGTCACATAGACAACCAGCTTTTAGATAGGATTTGGAATTCTTATCCACCTATTGAGTCCTTCCTAAGGATCTGAGATAGGCAGCTGTTGTTGTTTGATGATGTTAAAGATATTGTCACAAGATGTAAGTTTTCCCAAGTAAATGTTGTGGCCCGCCAGCGGCCTGCGCGGATCATGGCTGATCCCGACGACGAGGAGGCTGGTGTGGTGTCATGCCAGCAGCCTGCGCAGCCGGCGCTCGCATTGGACAGCGAGGAGGCTGAAGAGGATGTGGTGCCAGAGGCACACATTCAGCCTGGGCCTTCAGAACCTCCAGAGGCTCCTTCAAGTGGAGAGAGCGAAGTGGAGGAGCCTCTCCTCAATGCTTGAGCATGCAGGGCTGCCAAAAGGCAGGAGTGGCTACTCAGGAGGAGGAGGTCTCCTCGAGAGTAAGGCTTGAGGATAATTGGCCACTCCCTTAGCCTATTTAAGTCACACGCGGTTAGTAAGTTTCTTGCTGGAAACAACTTGTCATTATCATCAGAGCATTTTTGGAAAAGTCTTATCATACTTTGTTTTCTGGGCTGGTTGCCAACCTTTGCCGGACTTTGGTTTATTCTTGCTACTTAATAAATTTGATAAGGACCGTTAGTGTGTGTCAATATCCTCAGAAATCCAGAGCTGGGGCAGAACAGTAAGGTTGCCTTTGCAATTGACTCATGGTGGTTTTGTCAATGCCGATGGTGTTCAAGTGGTGCTCCAGATGCTTTCAGATTGCACCCAAGGGGCCTATCACTTATTCATGCTATTTGCCATGGTCATTCTACTTCTATTTGCATTTTGTCCTTACATTTTGTGATTTTGTCTGGTTCTTTCTCTTCTATTTTGCTGTCTCCAGGTACTGCCACGTCCACTATCTAGACTCCTCCTCCTCCCCCTCCTCCTCAGAATATTATTTTTCAGGGACTCTGAATAACTGCTAACTATAGAATTATCATTAAGAAAAGACTTATCTTTTCCCTCCCCCTGCTTCCCCCCCACCCTCCTCCATCCAAATTGTCTTCATTAATCTCATTAACCAGGCTCACTTAAAAAGTTCTCAGCATATAGCAAGCAAAGCTTTGAGATCAGTCCAAAAGCAGAAAACACCTGCAGAGCAATAGAGTAAACGGATTGAGCAAGAACCCAAAGCATCTGCTGAAAACTTCCAAAAGCTAACTCAGATATCACAGTACCATGATGCTAGAAGTAATTTCAAAAGTCCCTGAGGCCTGCTGAGATATCTCCCATCCTTAAAACACTGATGTATGATTCCTCTGATGTGTGTCAAATAGTTCATCTCCAAATTGTCTTCCCTTTTTCTGTTAGCTAGAATTTCAAGAATAACTAATAGCAGGCTTGCTACTGTGTGTGTATGTGTGTGTGTGTAATATTGCTTAGATGGTGGGGGGAGGGGATCAACCAAGTCCAAAAAGTTCTCTCCTGGGTCATGTACACGTGAATATAAATGGTAGTTAGGGAGATGCAGTTTAGCCCAGAAATCAAGATCACATACTTGAGTTTTAAATAAAGGTAATTCAGATTAGAGGCAGTGGGATATACGACTGAGGCTAAACAATATTCTGATTATGGCTGTGAGGAAATAATATATAATTCTGTGCTGAAACTCGCAAGCTACATTCCTGAGTTTTCTCCACTGTAGTTTATTCTTTCTATAGCCTTCTGAAATGGTAGCTCAGACGGCATAAAAAAAAGAACTCCATCCCTGTGTTTCTGCCAGTAATTGAGCTCTAGCTGATCAAATCATAAAGAATGTGAAGATTTTCTTCCTTCTTGTCAAGCTAGTAGAATCTAGTGTCATCTACTAATTGGTAATAAAGACAAGAGAGGTCTGAAAATGGGAATAGTAAGAGATTAATATAAAACATCTGATATATGGCAACATTATATAATTTGTGGTACATGGTATTAACCAAACAACGTATGAGCTGTTAAATATACCATTAACCAAATATCTCTTATCTCGCTGGTTATATCATTTATAGTTACATTAAATTATCTTGGGTAGCCTATGTTGGTGTGACTCAAGCCTGTATAAAGTACTTGTTATATCTCACATTTCCTTTTGGGACTTAACCTAGTATTTAAGATTCTTCTGCCTGGCTCTTTGTCATCACAATTGCTCTGCAAAGGTGATGCTGAGAGATACTGGAAAGGTAAAGCTTGTTCAAGAATCGTAATGGTTGACTTGGGATTTGGAACTAGAATTCCTCTAGGCTAATTCAGCATACCTATCACTGTGCAGACTGGCCCCCACTGCCATAATTTGCCCACCATAGTGGACTTCTTAGTACTTTCCAATCACTCTCTTTTTCTAGCCCTAGGTGAAAAAATGAAAAGGCTTAGGTTACAGGCTATATTTATTTCCAAATAAGCCAATAAGTCTTGCCACACAGCGGGCATATGTACAACTGCATGATTAGTGAGTCTTGGAATGGTCATCAGTGCCTTGTGAATGAATGAATGGCTACAAGTTGTGTAATGAAAACAGCACCAGGTGGTGCTTCAGGATGTAAATCCTGTGTTATCAAATCAAAGGAAAACCAGAAAGGAAAACCACCCCCTGAGTTATTTTTACAGAGTTCTTCTCAATGCAATTTCCCTCTAAATCTGTTTGCTACCCAAAGTAGATGGAATCAAGCCACAATAATTGTTCAAATGTCAATTCTTCTCTGTAATCATAACTCCTCTCGGTTTGCACAGATGTTCCACTGCATATAATTAAAGCTGAACTCAAAATAGGCAGGGTGAAATAGCACAGGAACAGATTGCAATGCAATCTTGTAAGTGATGTATAGGTAAGAAGACTGAAGTCAATAATATAAAGCAGTGACTGTAATATTTAAACAATCAAGTCTTCAGATCCTTATCCTGAGAAGCTGGAACTTGCTGTTGAGTTTGCAGGAAGCAAACAAGGGAAGGAATGGAAGCAAACAAAGGACGGATTGGTATTTGGTATCCAAGGACCTTGAGTAAAGGAATACTGATTTCCAAGAGGGCCTGGATCAAATACAACAGGCTTGATTGGCCTGATGATTCTTACTAGTTGGATTCAGATTCAATGCTTTTGTTGGTGGCACTAAGGACTAAACCAATCTTTCTTCCTCAATGTTAATTTTGAGATGTTATAGTTTTTATTTAATTTTCTTTATGAAAGATTTAAAATACAATAGTAAAAGCAAGTGCAAATAAAACTCAAAAAGAGAGTTAGAGAGAAATAAAGAAAAAAAGGGAATGAAGTAGAATAAAGAAAAAAACATGTAAAGAAGCTATTTCAGGTTCTTCATCAAAACAAGGAAAAACAAAATTGATAACTCATGTCCTATAAAGTTACAAACAAATGTTTTTCTTCTTCCCATAACCCATTCCTTTAAGCAAAATCATAAGACATAAACTTTTCAGTCTTGGTGTCAGTAAAAAGTCCGTAAAGATTTTCCAAAACCTTATTAAAACATGTCTCTAAAACATGTTTATTTATCTTGATCAAGCAAGGTAATTTATATTCATTTTTCTTTTACTTCTACCATTCTTGATCTTTAATTCATCCAGATGTTGTCTTTGTTTTTCTTGAAACAAAGATTTCTTCAAGTGAAATCTTCAAGGCATTAACAGTCCACTTTGGTAAATCCAACGGTAAATCATTATCCAGGTCATTGTCTTGGTTTGTCTTATATTTTGCTTTTTATTTCTTATCCAACTTCTTTTGTGCATCCAGTAAAAAGTCCTTATCAGGACCATTTTCTTGACTCTTCTCTATTTTGTAATCCATACTTTTTCCTTTCATTTGTATATTCAACTTGAAGGCCTTATATGTTTTATAATCTATATTTTTAAAATCCAATATTTCTAATTTCACTATTTCTGCATCAAACAAAATTTGTTTCACATCTATCATTCTTTCATGAATAGTTTTAATATTTTGGACTATGGATATTAGCCTATCCATAGAAGCAGGATGTCAGCACTTCAACCTGCATTTACTCTAGTGCTGACATAAGAATGCGGGAGGGGGCAGCTGGCAAGAGGACGCATGACACTTCACCTACTTATTTTCCCTGAAGATAATATCCCCTTGGAGATGAGAGGGAGGGGGGGCATTCCTGGGAGCTTAGGTAGTAGATATGGGGAGAGTGATTTGGAAGAAGGCCAATGAGATGCAGAGATTTGGGGAATGGAAAGGGAGGGTTTGGGGTCAGGAAGCCAGAGCTGGCTACGCCACAATCAGGGCCAGATTGTCGTGCTTAATAAAATGAAAGATTTCTTCAAAGACTATCTGTTTGGAAATGCAATTTATTTTATTTGAAGACGATATTGAAACCTGACACAGACATTATTACTGATATTAGGACTACTTATTTCTGGCCCCATTCTTCAAATGTTATAGTATTTTGTAGCATTTTGTAAATCCCAATCCTAAAGGCAAGTTGTTTGGCTTTGGGTTTTTTGTTTGTTTGTCTGGATTTTAGTGACCTTTAGTGTCCAATTTAGTCTCCTCTAGTGTCCAATTTAAATCGTAAGGTTTCTTACCTCTGTTTGTTGTTGTTAGTCGCAAAGCCATGTCTGACCCATCGTGACCTCATGGACAACGTTCCTCCAGGCCTTCCTGTTCTCTACCATCCCCCGGAGATCATTTAGACTCACGCCTACTGCTTCAGTGACTCCATCCAGCCACCTCATTCTCTGTCGTCCCCTTCTTCTTTTGCCCTCAATCGTTCCCAGCATTAGGCTTGTCTTATTCAAAATAATTCTAGTTCTCACAAAAAGCTTTTTATTTTATATTGTTAATTTCAAAATATTTGCCTGGATCTTTAATCTTGATTAGCTTTCCAACATTTATTTGAAATCCAATTTATAGTTAATTTTTCTTTTGTTCAGGAATACAGATTATTCACATAAATTATCTTATTCAATCAAGGATCATACTAGAAACAATAATGTTGTGATGCTTTAAACTAATATCACTGAAGGCAAACAGACTATTCAAAATAAAAATTGTTTTTAAGCAAAGAAATTTATGGAGTATGCAAATAAGAATGTAGGACAAATTATGTTTAAAGCCCTGCCCAGCCTTGAACTTCAGAGTAAATTTATGTTAATTTATGTTAATCACAGTCTCTTAGCCTAACCTACATAACTGGCTTGCTATAAAGAGAAAAACAGAGGAAATGTACAAGCTCTTATGAATTCTTTGGGAAAAGACTGTTTAGAATAGTAATAAATACAAACAGAATTGCGTAAGAAATACATTTCATCTTCTTTTAAGGTAATTGCCCCAAAAAGCAGAAATACTGGTACAAATGTTCATGAAACATTCCTGCTCACTTAGCTCAGCTCAGCTGTTAAATCATACACTATTCAGAAATCACTTATTCTAGATTAGTCTTATTAAAAAATATAAATCATGATAGTAAAAGTTCATTCAACTATATAAATTGCTTTAGCTGGAATCTCTTTCTTTCTCATTCTCTCACATCATCCTTAAGTCAAACCATCAGAGGCAAGAAATTCCCAACCAGCAGATCTAATCCAGCCTAACTGGGTTTGCCAGTAAGCCCACAGGTCTTCCTTACAAAACTCATTCCTATTCCTTTCCTATTATTCTGCATTTCCTGTACAATGGTATCTTGGTATTCATCGTCCATTGGTTCCGGGAGGCACAATGAGCACCAAAAATGATAAGTATCAAGCAATTTTTTCCCATAAGGAATAATGTAGTGAGTCACAAGACAGCTGACACTGACAACTTCTAGCTTGTTGAGTCCCAAACAAATGACGAGTACTGGGACAAAATGTTTGCATCCAAATGTATCGAGTATCAAATTCAATGAGTTTCAAAGCAGTTGAGTACCACGGTACCACTGTACTTTGTTCTTGCTCTTTGACAAAGAATGGCAGAGCCTGGGTGAAGCAGAGATGCACTAATGGAATTCATCTCTCTAGTCTTACGATAGTCATGCAGATTTCCCATGCCCCAGTTTGAATTAAAGATTTTAAGACCAGATTTGATTTGACATTTCATGGGCTATTTGACATGGAGTAGGAAAAAGTCTGCAGATGCTTTATTTTTGCCAGGATGGAATGAAAAGATCAGAGATGGCTTAAAAATATCATTTAGAAGACATTAATTTT
This sequence comes from Pantherophis guttatus, assembly GCF_059756535.1. NCBI lineage: Eukaryota > Metazoa > Chordata > Lepidosauria > Squamata > Colubridae > Pantherophis > Pantherophis guttatus. Next base: position 142,010,028 of record NC_142064.1, read on the forward strand.
GCACAATTTCTGCAAGAGATCTTGAAGGGTTTTACTGCAATCAAGTTTTCAAACATTCCCTAAAATTTATAAATAGAAGTGAGAATAAAGCCATTCTTCTTACCATCCAAGAAAGAAGGTATTGGGGGTGGGGGTTGCAAACCAGTGTAGAAACTGACCTTTCAAAGATTGCTTAAAAATTACCAGAAAGGAAACAGAGGTAGAAGCACCTGAATAAGCACCTGGCCACAAAAAGATAAACATGGTTAGAATTTGGATGCAAACCCACCACAAAATCCCAGGGATGTAGGATTTTTTTTTTTTCAAAAAATCCCACTAGTAGGCAAGGGCAAATATTTGATGATGCCACCAAGAAATTATCAAGAATTGTGCGCGCAATCTGTAAGACTTGGGAGAGACTTTCCTTTCAGCATTTTATTTGGGGAGTGGGGAGAATTAAAAGGGAGAGACAGTTCAGTGTAGTTGTTAAGTTGCTGAACTAGTAACTAAGAGACTATGAGTTCTAGTCCTCCCTTAGACCAGAAAATTGACTATGTGAATTTGAGTCAGTCACTCTCTCCCAACTCAACCATTATCAAATCAAATTAATGAATAAATGGAGAACGAAAGTGATTGCAAGAGCTGAAAGACTGCAGAGAGATTGGATGCATAGATTAAACAGGGACCATATAAGTCAGATAAACAGCTGAAACCTGCCCAAGAAGCTGCTGATTCAGTTCTACAGAGGAATTATTGAGTCTGTCATCTTCACCTCTATAACTGTCTGGTTTGGTTCCGTAACCCAACAAGACAGACACAGACTTCAGAGGATAATTAGAACTGCAGAAAAAATAATTGCTACCAACCTTCCTTCCATTGAGGACCTGTACACTGCACGAGTCAAAAAGAGGGCTGTGAAAATATTTACAGACCCCTCGCATCCTGGACATAAACTGTTTCAACTCCTACCCTCAAAACGATGCTATAGAGCACTGCACACCAGAACAACTAGGCACAAGAACAATTTTTTCCCAAACGCCATCACTCTGCTAAACAAATAATTCCCTCAATACTGTCAAACTAGTTATTAAGTCTGCACTACTATTAATCTTCTCATCCTTCCTATCACCCATCTCTTCCCACTTATGACTGTATGATTATAAACTTGTTGCTGGTATCCTTAAGATTTATATTGACTGTTTCCCTATGACTATCATTAAGTGTTGTACCTTATGATTCTGACGAATGTATCTTTTCTTTTATGTACACTGAGAGCATATGCATCAAAGACAAATTCTTGTGTGTCCAATCACAGTTGGCCAATAAAGAATTCTATTCTATTCTATTCTATTCTATTCTATTCTATTCTATTCTATTCTATTCTATTCTATTCCATTCCATTCCATTCCATTCCATTCCATTCCATTCCATAAAAGAGAAGGACAGAGTCATTTGGGCAAAGGTAGAGGATTGCAAAAGAAAGAACAAATTAAATATTAAAAGACTCAAAATGCATCCTAGTTGTTCACATTCAGGCAAACTTGCCTAACCAATTTCAAGGATTCTGATAAGCAGGATAGAAAGGAGTGATAAAACCAGCTACCCATTCAGTTCCACTCACATCACTGTTGTCCATAAATAGGGGAGGCAGGAGGGGGGACCTGCTAAAGTGTTTAAGACTTTGCAAATCCAGAAACTTCCCTCATTCTCTAAATCATTTTTTAATCTCTCTGAATGTTTCAAAGGCACTGATTTGATTTTAGACTTTGAATCACCTTGGAGTTTTGGTTTGAAGATTTAATTCAAGGGAGTGAACTGACTGAATCTTCTTTGAAGTAAATTATTTCCTCGCAGTTCTGCTCAGCATACTATTTACCTCCGTGCATTTTTGGCGGTGAAATTCATAAGCATTAATTCATGGGCTATTTGCTGCAAAAAGTACAAATAGATTGGAGAAAAGCACTGCCTATGCCTTATAAATCAGAATGTTCTGGGTAGAGGCATAGGACTTGAGAATAGCAGTTTGGTGTACTATGGGTGTAAAAAAAAATTTCTTTTCAAGCAAAAAAAAAAAGTCTGCCAATACAGATGCCTCTCATAACATGAACAATTGCATAAATCCAATAATCAATTAATACCTGCCTTCAAAATTGCACATTAGAAAAGCATACAGTATATACTGTAGACACATACAAAGTTACTGTATTTTCTTCTCTCCATTAAAAAAAATGCATTAGGAGACATGAAGTATTGACTTGAGCATATTAAGGAAATTTGTTTATAAAATGCAAATTTGATGCAACCCTGATTAAAGGGAACGGGCAATACGGTCCTTGATTTACAAACACAATTGAGCCTAACATTTCCACTGCTAAGCAAGACAGTTGTTAAGTGAGTTTTGCCCCATTTTATACAACCTTTCTTGGCATAGTTGTTAAGTGATTCAGTGCAGTTGTTAAGTGAATCATTCAGCCATTAAGCGAAGCTGGCCTCCCCTTTGATTTTACTTGTCAGAAACTGGCTGAAAAGGATACAAATGGTGATCACATGACCACAAGACAGTGCAAGTGTCACAAATAGGTCTCAGTTGCCAAGCCTCCGGATTTTGATCACATGACTATGGGGACACTGCAACAGTCATAAGTGTGAAAAATGGTCATAAATCACTTTTTCAGTGCCTTATGGTAACTTTGAATAGTCACTAAGCAAATGATTGTAAGTCAAGGGTTACCTGTAGAGTAATACCTGAATACATATCAAGTGAGGATGGACTGTTCACTTGTCACTAAAGCACTCAAGGTTAAAATGGCTACAAGTTCGAAGCTGAGCAGAAATCTCTTCTACGTCTAGCAAACCAAGAGAAAGCACTGAGTCATCTGTGGAGGGATGAGGCAGAGTGGGCTTCAGAACCCTGAATAATTAGCTTATTTAGTGACTGATCTGGCAACAAAATGTCTGTAGATGCCACCATCTACAATACCTTCCAAATGGCATCCATTTTTCATAAATTCACCACTTTTATTGAGTTTTTAGGGTTTATCCTAAAAACCCTGGAAGGGGGGGGGAGCTCCTGAGTTTTTGGGGTGAGAAAGCTGAAATCTGAAGAAAACCAGGGCATTTTTCTGAGAACTCACCCTAATTATTAGTTTTTTCTTATGCTAGTATCATAAGGTTGGAGGATAATTTAAATTGCAACACTGATAACATGTAAAATCCAGAAGGATCTAAGAAAGAGTATTGATTCCCATGAAATTTAGATTCCTTAAGTTAGTTAAGTTTCAAAGACATAACATTCATCTTTAAACTGAGCTAGATATGAATACTAGGATGCCTTTTAACAATCCATAGGTTACTGTAGTGAATATCTATAGCCCCTGGATTTGTTAATTATACACTGTGCACTGTTGTGTTAGAGCAGAATAGTTTACTACATTTGTGGTTTTAAATAGAATTTGAATACTATTTTGATCAGCTTATCAAGTGATCGGATGCATACCGTTCTAAATTATCATTTGAGGAAATGCATTGTTCCTTGATTGGTTACAGCAGAATCCAGGGTAGGTTGTTTGTTTGTTTTCACCATGTTGTACATTTCAGTACATATAGGAAATTTGCCGTTTCACCAGAGGACAAATAATTAGAATTGTTCAGAGTTTCAAAGGAGTATTTAGGATGAAGCTTTGATTGGGTTACCCTTTCAAAAAAGCATTCATGAATCAAACGGGGTGTGTGTGTGTGTGTGTGAATCACTGTTAAAGCAATAAATCAAACCGGTGGCTTTGAAGCATTCTCTGTTCCTTTAAAGCAATTTGCAGATTCAGTGGCTATTCTGCAATTTTCCACATATGGAGAATATAGGGGCATGGAGACTAAAGAGGATGACCTTGGTGGAGAGAAGGAAGATGCTGTTACCATTTCTAGAAACAGATGAACATTGTTTATGTGCAAATGATGGGGAGAGATTGCGAAGATAGTCTATCTATGTCTCTGCCTCCCTGCCTCCCTCCTTTCTTCTCTCTCTCTCTCTCTCTCTCTCTCCCCCACCCTCTCACTCTCTCTCACACACACACACACACTTCACATGAATATAAAAAAGATGAATGAAGGGAAGCACAATCAGACTTTCAAACTTATGTTACCACATTTAGCTAACCTAAATAAAAGTAGGTTTTTGTGTTTGTGAGGAATCTGTTTCTTGACCTGGTCTGCTAAAAATGAAGACGAGGTGTTTGATGATGCAATGGGTCCCTGACCTGGACATGGAGTTGAAAGATGAGTTCAATGATCTCATGAAACCCCCTGCTTACTAGAATGCTGGATTATCCCTCATTCATTCTCTCCATTTTCAACTCTTTTCTTGGGCTCATCCTCAAGGCTTAGCTTTACTCTGTCATGTACTAAGGGGTGCCAGTGCTGTTCCTGCTAACATAGCTGAGAAATCAATTCCCAGCACTTTGATAATGGGCTCAGGACAGACAAGTCTGCCTTGCAATCTTGGCCCAACTTTATTTCTAAATTCTGCATGATTGGTGCAGGTAGCAATCTGGCAGCACAGTGCAGAGGGGCAAGGCTAATATACTTTGTATATTACGTTGTATATTAAAATATGCTTTAAGCAACCTTGATTGCCTTAAATAAGATCCTGTGGATGCCTTCCCTCTCTCTGGGTCTCTGTTTCAGTCTCTGTAACCTGCCTAGCTCTGTGGCATTGTATCTCACTGCGCAGGTTGCTTCTGCTGCCTCTGATAACTAATTGACACATACTCTTGCCAGCCAGCCAGCCAGCCGACTCAGATACAGTCAATCTGCACCAGAAATGGTTGGCATTTTCCAGGAGAGGCTAAGCTTCCACCCAGCTCTAGCAATCTTTTTTTTTTTTTTTTTTGAAATGCAGAAATATTACTAAACACATGCAACAAACGACACCAGACCATGCAAGCAAATCATAGCATTATGTGGAGAAGGATGAGAATATAGGGGCATGGAGACTAAAGAGGATGACCTTGGTGGAGAGAAGGAAGATGCTGTTACCAATGCTAGAAAAAGATGAACATTGTTTATGTGCAACTGATGGGGAGAGATTGGGAAGATATGTCTATCTATGTCTCTGCCTCCCTGCCTCCCTGCCTCCCTCCCTGACCCCTGTGGGGTCACTGTGGTGGCTGAGAAAATGTCAAGAGGTGCATTTGAGGGAAGAAAGTCAACTTCTTCCTTTTTCAATGCAAAGGAATAAGGAAAGAGACAAGTAGGAAGGGCCTGGGTTTAAATTTTAAAATCTATGGAAATAACCACAGAGATAATGGGAGATGCTGAGTTCACTGTCACCTGAAAGGGAGGTTGACAGTGGTGCTATGGGATCATGATATTATTCTCGGTTGTGCTGACGGCTTGTCCAGTCTCCAGTAGAGGAAGCTAGAAAGATGCTATGCTAGGGCTGTGGAAATGTTGGAGGTAATACTTTGTTGACAAAGCTTTGATGGAATCAATCACTGAACAATCAACCAATCACCTTGTTGAAGGAAATTCATGAATAGAAGCTGAGACCAGCTTTAGTACAATAAATCAAGTGGCAGAGAAACTCTTGGTACATTCAATGGTTTTTTTCTTCTTCTTCTAGCATTATTATAGATAAGAAACTAGACACAACTGCAAAGGTTAATATAAAGCCAAATCTCCTTTTTATATTATTCCTTCTGAGACAGTGGTGGTATTCAGCTGGTTCTATTTGGATCGGGCGAACTGGTAGAGGCGACTGCGGGATGCCACGCCCACCCGCACGGACGTCATAACGTCCCATTTTTTTCCCCACGTTTTTGAGGCTCTGCACATGCGCGCATCCACACATTTGCAAACCGGTAGGGAAGGTAGGTGAATACCACCCCTGTTCTGACAATAAGAATCACAATTAATATACTTAACCAGGCCCCTTTGTTTCATCAATATGTTCTTAGCCCATTTTATCATATACTTTTTCACTTGTTCTTCTTCTGTTTCAAATGTCAACAAAAAGTAATACATATCATCATTTGTACATAGTTCAGTTTCAAATTCTATCTTGCGCTGTTCAGTTCAAAATAGCTTATTATCTACCTTAAACCTTTCTCTTAATTGTGCATATGAAAGCCATTGAAAGTTAAATCCCTCTGGAGTCAAATGGTCACTTGATTTTATCTTATATTCTTCATGCTCTTGCTCTAACAGCCCTCTTAAATGTTAACTATTTCTCTTTGCCTGCTGTTTCTCTTCTATACAATGCTTCTTGTTCTGAGACCCATAAAGGCATTTTCAGGCTCAATCTGGGTTTATATTTATTACATGTTCTCAATATGGCACTTCTAATATAATTATTTTAAAAAACATTAACATTAACTTCATTATCCCATCAAACCAGTGGTGGGTTTCTACTGGTTCACTCTGGTTTGGGCAACTCGGTAGTGGCGGCAGCGGGAGGCTCTGCCCACCCACCCGGACATCATCACGGGCACTCTGCGCATGCGCAGAAGTGCCACCCGCATGCACACTCCCGGTTCCGAACCAGTAGTGAAGGTAAGAGGAACCCAATACTGCATCAAACACCATGCCATCTAAACCCCAGGTTGTGCATTTCTAGTTCTTTTTTTTATTTATTTATTTCTCAGCAATACCCATTCTTTTCCAGACCTTTCATCTTGTCTTATGTCTCTATTCAGTAGCTAAGAGATGTAAAATATTTGTCTTTTTCTGCATCTCATAAGGTTTTGTTAATTCTTTAAAGGCTGGGCTGTATGTGTGAATATGCTTTCTTTTCCTCAGCATTATGACTCGACTGCAAGAACCTTCAATTCCTGTGGTCTCCTCATGAGAAGTAGCCATCAGGTCATCTATTGAGCATTGTTGTCTGTCAAGTGGTTGTGTATATGTTCCTTCTGCTCCTCTTAGGCCAGCCAAACCTGATTACTATGTTATAAACTTTCAGTTTTGAACTTTGCTAGGGTGAAACTACTGGCTGAAGAGGAAAGGACCCCTCTAGGGAGAGTAAAGAGACACCCAAATTTAAACCCTGTTTGGGGGAGGAAATTTCTGGGGCCAAATCTATCAGTTTATATCTGCCCTTTCCCGTGGGAAGGTAGACAGTCTGCAAGATTCTTTAATATAGGTGATCAACAATGAAATATCTACTTGGGCCTATCCATGCTTGCTTGCACCTGGCACCTGAGCACTTTTGATTTTGGTGCCTATATCCTTTTCTCAATTTGCCTCCTTCTCTTGGTGCCAAGAGTTCTGTGGCAACTCAGCAGGCCTATAGATTGTAGTGGTCCATGCAATGGGTGCATGAATGACTTTCTGCTTCTCACATGATGCAAGCTGGAGTCTTCTCCTTCTCCATTAATAACCTATAACAGGCCATTTCTCCATTAATGACCTATAACCGGCCATCCAGCCATCAATGCAAAGCCTGCTCCCATTACTATTCCCTTGGCACAGCAATGATTAGATCATTATAAAGACATTTTAAGTCATTCCTGGGGATTCTCCCATTGGCCAACTTTCCCAACTCTGTTAGATTGCACTTTTACTCTCTGCACCAAACTGATTACCTTGCCATAGCTTGCCCATCCATCAAAATATCTGCAAGAAGGGCAGAAGGCCTTTCTGAAGGTCAGCTTTTAACTCACTAATGTAACATATGACAACAAGCTACAGCCCTGGAGGTATAGTGCATATTATGCTGAGTTTTGTCTTTGGATAGCCTCTTGAACCATTCCTACAAGGAATTATGCTTAAAAGGCTTTTTAAAAAGCATGCCTTGTCAGCCAGGCCAGAAAATCAATGGCCAGTGGATGGAAGGGGAGGTTCATCTTTCAAATCTTGGATAACCTCTTCCCCAAATCTTATTTCCTATGATCAGAAATAGAATTATATATTGATATTGTAAATGCCTTTTTTAGAAAGCAAGACAAGAAACAACGGATGGAAAGCAATCAAGGAGATAAGCAACTTGGAATTAAGGAGAAACTTCTTAACAATGAGAACAATTAACCAGTGGAATAGATTGCATTCAGGAGTTGTAGGTGCTTCATCACTGGAGGTTTTTAAGAACAGATTGAACAGTCACTTGTCTGAAATGATATAGGGTCTCCTGCTTGAGTAGGTGGTTGGAATAGAAGACCTCCAAGGTCCTTTTTAGCTTTATTCTGACTGATCTTAGAATTGCAGTTTCTTTTTTTACTGTCTTTTCCCCCCATGTCATCCATTTTTAATTAATGGCTTCAGAGCAGGGGTGGGTTCTAATTTTTTTTACTACCGGTTCTGTGGGCGTGGCTTATTTTGTGGGTGTGGCTTGGAGGTCATGTGACTAGGTGGGCGTGGCTAGCTGGTCAGAGTCATTTCTGGAAGGTCCTCGCACTTACGACCAGTCCTCACACTTATGACCCGACTCATTTGTTTGCTTTTAACACTGATCAGCTGTAGGACGGCCCTTTGAAGCCCCACGGCAAGAGTTTAAACAGTTTTTTTCCCTCTAGTCATCAGCTGGGACTCAGGAGGCAGCAATAGATTGGGGGTGGGACCAAATAAAAGGTAAGAATAACGTGGGTGGGTGGGGGGGTGGGAGGGCGGGGGGGAGAACCAGTTCGGTGACGTCATATCGTCACTGCTACCGGCTCGGTTGAACCGGACCGAACCGGGAGGAACCCACCACTGCTTCAGAGTAAATTATTAAAAAAATTAATATTTGCAGTAATTTCTCTGTAGTAACTGGCTTCAATTATTTTTCAAGCTTGAAAGAATCATGAAAAACTGTTAAGATAAGACAAGCGCCTCAATTAGAATAAATGAACAAGGACCCACAAATTCACCGTTGATGGGCAGCGAAAATTAAACTCGGCAGCCAAATATGTTATTCAGGGAACAAGTATATATGGGTGAGGCCTTAATGAGGTGGCCACCATTTGCCTCAGTGAGGTGCTTCAGAACGGATATCATTAATGAACCTGATGATATAATTCATCTTGTCAAAGTGTTTCCAGTCACTGTGATAACTTCTTCCAACTACTGGAACTGCCAGAGGAGATTGTTGGAATAAGATAAAGAGAAGCAACTTCACTTTGTTCTTTTGTAGCCGGGAGGTCAGAATGTGAGATGGGCAGGTTTTTTTGTTCCACAGCTTTCAAGGAAGACTTTGCTTAAAGCATTGCCCGAATCAAGTACCTTTCCTAGCTTTGCAGATCTGAGTGATCTGCAGGTCCCTGGATCATCCCTCCCTTCCCCACTTTAAGAAAAGTGATAATGTTAGCAGTTCACCTTAGGGTTTCAAAGATAATACAGACCTTTTACTCAGGGCATTGTCTAATTCACTCAATATCCTAAAATGCAGATATCTTGTTCTAGAGATTTCAATTAATTCTAAGCAAATAGACATTCTCTGATCGTGTTTCTGGCAGTCACAAACTTCTTCTCTGCCCCTTTATGTACAGTCTTGTTTTTGGAGACTATTAAAAGAGAGGAGTCAGCTAGCTCTGCCTTTTGCCATCTTCATTGAACAGCCAGAATGCTGATTATTTACGCTTTAAAAAAAAACAGGTCAGAAAAAGCTCCTTTTGTCGTGTTTAGCATTCTTCTCTAACCTTAGCTTCATTCTGAGCTTTACTGACATCATCTTTATAATTCCAGGCTATTTGCATGTGCTCTTTCTTGATGATTTGTCTCTCTTTTCATTTCCCTTTTTTTTTTCTTCAGGTTTTCACTATGTATTTTGTATGGTCACGTTCATTTTTTCTGCCGTTCCCTCTCTTTTTTTCATCATTGAAATTATTTACAATTCTGCTTTCAACATTTCCTTTTTTTATAAGCCATTTTGACTTATGTCTCCAATTAGATTCCTTTGCTGTGCAATTCCACTTATTACTGCTTTTAGGTTATTAAAATCTGCTGTTTTGAAGTGCAAGGTAAATGTTTGAATACGTACACTGAATATTAATTTCTCTAAAATAAAAGAGATCCACCCTCGTCTCTTTCTCCCTGCTCCTTCCACTTGCTCAAATAAGTCTCCTCAATTGGCTTGTACCTGTCAAGATGGCTGATTCCTCTGATGTTTTCCTCCACACCAGAGGAAATTGAATATAAAGAAGAAGAAATTGTATACAAAATAACTCGGGAATTTCCTGAAGGACCAGACTAGCCAGAGATTGTCTCCCAGCAAAGCCTCCATCAGTATTCATTCATGTCTCTATGAAAGATTTACAGTGTGCTTTTGAAAGGCATTACACATCTTCTCCTTGGTTACATGAACAATAACAGTCACTAAGAACAGTGCTGCTTTTATTTGTTTCCTTGCTTGTTTTGACCCAGGTGCACAATAGAGGACTATCAAAAACATTCACTTGGATTTCTGGACAGGATGGATATCTGTAACTTGCAGTGTAATTCATTCTTCTTTTCTATTGCTTCTGCTGCTTCTTGAACAAATTACACCCTTCAATTCCTGTATTCCAGTCATGAGAATCATCCCATAATATTTCCCATTAAATATATTTTTAAATTGCACGGGTTCAAGCTGATCTTGTTTACTTCATATGCTCTGTGCTTTAAACAAGGAAGGCTGTGAATTTTATGAGCCAATGTTCCTTCTGATTTTTCATGGAGTGGTTTAATGGGTCCCATTGCAGCAATATCCCCCACATATTTTTAATGCGGGTAAGTATAGCACACGATGGATGCTTCTTTCCTTTTTCCTCTGCTGTTCTGTGGACTGGAAGGATGGATCATTTCAACTTTCAGGTTTCTGACCTCCTTCAAAGTCAATGGAGATAGAATTGTAGCTGTCCTTCACAATATCACATGAGAATAAATTCTTGAGCAGGAATGGAGAATTCTCAATAGGCCTGTTAAATTTTAGAAAGTGTTCTGTTTTATCCCTGATCCTTACTCATAACAAACAGCAGAATTCACAATCCATTGGTTAAGGTTGTCATACTTTTCTTTTGTCCCTCATACAGAGTCCCAAACTACCATGACTTTTCTCCTTGTTTTTCTAGAGTGTAAAATTAAAAGGTAAAAGTAAAAATTTCCTCTATCCAATCATATCCGATTTTAGGACACAGTACTCATCTCCGTTTCTTAACTGAGGAAGCCAGCATTGTCCGAAGACATTTCTGTGGTCATGTAGCTGGCATGACTATATGCCAAGGTGCACGGAATGCTGTTACCTTCCCACCAAAGTGGTACCTAATTATCTACTCACATTTGCATGTTTTCGAACTGCTAGGTTGGCAGAAGCTCGAGCAAATAATGGGAGCTCACCCATCATGCAGCGTTTGGGTCTTAAACCTGGGCTGCCAGCTTTCCAGTGTAAAATTGCATTTGTTTAATTCTTCAAGGACTTATTCCTACCATAAATGCAGCAGTGCAACTTTTTTCTTCATCTCAGTGTTCAAAGAGAAAGTACTTTTTTTATTCAATTGACTGTATTTGAGTCTAGGCCAGAGATAAAGAGATAAAGAGATAAAGAGCCTTGATAGTACAGTGGTTTAGTGCACCCTGTTATTAACACAGCTGCCTGCAATTTCTGCTGGTTCGAATCTCTCCAAGGCTCAAGGTTGACTCAGCCTTCCATCCTTTCTAAGGTAGGTGAAATGAGGACCCAGTTTGTGGGGGCAATAAGCTGACTTTGTATAAAAAATATACAAAAGAATGAAGGCTATTGCTTAACGCATTGTAAGCCGCCCTGAGTCTCCGGAGAAGGGCAGCATATAAATCAAATTTAAAAAAAAAAAAAAAAAGATAGATATTTTGGGTTTAGGTTCTGTATAAGATCTTGTAAATGATTTCAAAATTCTTATACAGGAAATCGGTTCAGATATTGCATAACAAAATATATTGCTTCCCTGCAGTCTGCTGCTTTGGGGAAAGAAGGAGAGAAAGAAAAGATTATCCAAAAGAGAAAAAATTGAGTGTGAGTGAGGATTGCTATCCTACTAATTCAGGATTCTCACCCCATCTATTCCTTGTGTAACTTCAGCTAACCATGTAATTTCCAGAACGTTCATACTGGTCTCTATCACTCGGGGATGCTATTTTTAAATGTAGAATACATTCCTATCTCAAATTCTATAAGGTCATACTGTATGAGATATATTCAGATATTTTCTTAATCAGATTAAGTTTTATTCTCTGGTTAGCAATGGTTATGACCTTCATTACTCTTTATTGTTCCTTCTTGCTTTTATTATTCCTTAAATAAAAGGTTTCTTAAGCTGTATTTTCTCCTTAGGTCTAGTCCTCCTCTTTATCTTGTCTATCTAACATAGTAATCCCTATTTAGGGTTATTTCATTATCTCAGTGTTAATTGTATGCAGGAAAAAAAATCACTGTACTGGACTGCTTTCATTTTGTTACTTGTACTTTATATATCCTATAATCTAAAATATATGCATGTTTTCCCAGTTGGTCAATATGATCCACAGAAAAAGAGATGTTGGTATGATGGCTAGATAACAGCTCTGATGCTGAAGGATCCTTTTATTCAAACCACTAGAAACAGATAAAGAAATGGTTTTTTCTTATTTACTATAATGTTCCATTCTTTGAGTGCTTGTACAGCTATTAAATATTGTATTCTATTTAGCTTAAGTCTAGTGTCAAGCATATATTATTAATGCAATGTTTGTACATTAAAAATACATATGGATATCTTTATATGACATTTATGAGATCTATAGACAATTCCTTGAGTCCTTGAAGAACAGGTGAGATATAAGTCAAATAAGTAAGTACAAGCTGCAAGAATATTGGCTTCGCAATTCTGAAATCTTATGTCAGGAAGAGAGAGAACAAAGCTCCCATATACAATAAGACATAGTTACTATACAACTTCATCCTGCATTGTGTTTTATCTTTTATCCCACATAATGTGATGGAGTATAGTAAGGAGGTGGATTTCCAGGAAGGAGGGGCTGCATTCCAGAGGAGTAGGAGGCAGCTTTGCCCAACTTTATGTGTAAGAAAAGAGAGTGAAGGCAGCCTTTCCCTAACAATTCCTGTGATATATTGTAGATAGTAGAGTCTTCAGTTTGGCAAGATTTTGTTTGTAAGTCTAAAACAATAAACTTAGCTTGGAAAAATTATTAGAATAATGGAGTTGGAAGGGACCAACCCCTTGCTCAAGCAGAAGACCCTGGCCTATATCATTTCAGGCAAATGGTTGTTCAGTCTCTCTTTGAAAGCCTTCAGTGATGGGGCATCCACAACTTCTGAAGGCAAGTTTTTTCATTAGTTGATTGCTTTCATCATTAGGAAATTTCTCCTTAGTTCTAGGTTGCTTCTCTCCTTGCTTAGTTTCCAACCATTATTTCTTGTCTTGCCTTTTGATGCTTTGGAAAATAGCATTGCAAATATTGGAATACTACTATCATGTCCCCCCACATGACATCGATTTTCACATGTCATTCTTGGTTGTAGATGTGACATCAGTCAGGAGAAGAAAATTTATAGAATTATGTTGGGAAAACAGAACATAAGAAGCATGAATATGGAAAGGTTTGATCTAGTAAATGAAAAAAATGAATCTCCCAGATATTAACATCTTAGATATCAGTGAAATAAAATTGACTGGATTTGGACAGTTTGATCAGAAGATCATACTGCTTAATACTTAGGGCATAAAAAAGAAATAATGGTACTAATTTCGTAGTCTGGAAGGATATAGCAAGGACAAAGCACTCAGTGTCTGAATAAGATCATTTAGACTTTGCTGATAGCCCTTTAATAAGGATTGATAAAATCCAGGTTTATTTCTTTATCCATATCCTTCCTTTATTATTTTTTTTAAATAAATAATTCAAGACAGTGAACATACATAATATCCTCCTATTTTTCCCAAAATAATAACCCTATGAGGTGGGCTAGATTGAGAGATGGTGATGGCCCAAATCAGCCAGATGGCTTTCATGCCTAAAGCAAGATTAGAACTCACAGTCTTTCTAGCCTAGTGCCTTAACCACTAAACCAATCTAGCTCTTCATGGTCCAATCACTCGTACAGAAGAGGACATTGACAAAGTTTATATTCAAGTCCAATATACAATAAGCAGTATATGTAACCAAGATGTGTTGCTTTTGGTTGCAGTCTGGAATGCCAAAATTAAAAATTATTAAAGAGGTTGGACTGTAAGGCCTAGAAGTACCGCATTGCTGAAATTCTGTACAGTAGAGATGTTAACATCCAAGATACCTTAAAAGATGTTCCCTATTTTAAGAACCTCAAACTGGAAGATGAAGTCAGAGCAGCACTTCAGTTATTACCAAACTGGAATGCAACAAATATTGATGGAATATATGCAAAAAAATTCCAAGCAACAGAAGAAGGTTTAAAGGTTCTAATCAAATTATGAGAATTAGTATAGAGAATGATACATTGGCCAGCAAACTGGATGATGTTGGTCTACACATAAATATCAAAGAAAGGAAACTTAAAAGAATGTACAAACTCTTGATGCAATTTTAGCAAAATAATCTTTAGGCTTGTCCAATGCAGATAAAACGCCTACGTGGAAAAGGAGATGTCAATTGTTCGAGTAAAGGCTGAGGGACATGAAATATTACTGCTGATGCGCATTGGATAATTGGGAAAGCAAAATAATATTAAAAAGATGTCACTAGGCACCTCATTGATTGTAGAAAGGTCACTGTGTCATGGATGTCAAGCTGTGGAATGTGCACAGGAAAATGAGAATCCCAGAATATCTCATTATTCTCGTGCAAAATTATACAATGGTCAGGAATCCACAGTTTGGGTGGAACAGATTGGCTCCGGTTTGCCAGAAGAGTAAGAAGAGGCTGTATCCTCTCTTCAACCTATATGCTGAATGAATATTGAGGAAAGCTGAAGTAGAAGAAGATAAACGTGGCTTTAAAATTGGAAGAAGGAACATGAATGGCCTGCAGTGTGGTGGTGACACCATTCTGACAGCTGAAAATGCAAAGGATATGTAAGCTCCAGTAATGAAAGCCAACGATTCAGCTTTGTGGCTCAGTGGCTAAGATGCTGAGCTTGTCGATCAGAAAGGTCGGCAGTTCAGCGGTTTGAATTCCTAGTATAGGTCCCCTGCATGAGCAGGGGGTTGGACTAGATGACCTCCAAGGTACCTTCCAACTCTATTACTGTTATAACGACAAGAGTTTTAAAAAATGGAAATAAGATTAAATGTAAAGAAGGTCAAACTAATCACAGTAGGTAGAGCAACCAGCATTAGAACTGGCAATAAAGATACTGAAGTGGTAGATAGCTTCTCTCCCTTTTAGGATCAACTATTAACACTAAAGAAACCAGCACTGACAAGATACACTGCAGATTAGCAATGGAGGTCTTACAAAGATAGTCAGGTGCTATGCTGTGTCTGTCTGAACTTACAAAAATTAGAATCATGCAGGCTATGCTTTTTTCCTGTGGCACCTCTATGGAAGCCAAGGTTGGATTTAAAGAAGCAGGATCGAAAGAATATTGAAACTTTTAAACTGCTGTTGGAGAAAACTGCTGAGAATACTATGGCTAGGTAAGAAAACAAACATATCATAGGAAAAAATCAACCCAAAATTCTCATTTGAGGCTTAAATAAAATAGGCAATGTCCAGTCTAGGGGGCGTTACTCATCTCCGTTTCTTAGCCGATGGAGCCAGCATTGTCCAAAAATGCTTCTGTGGTCATGTGACAAGCATGCCAAGGTGCACAGAACACTGTTATCTCCCCACTGAAATGGTACCTATTTATCTACTCGCATTTGCATGTTTTCGAACTGCTAGGTGGGCAGGAGCTGCAGCAAATAACGGGAGCTCAACTCATCGCACAACATTTGGGTCTCAAACCCGGGCTGTCAAATTATCATATTTTAGACAGATGCAAAAACTGCATCTAACTGTCTTCAAATATTAATAATGCAGCAAAAGATGAAAGGAAAGAAAAAAAGACAGTCAGTAGCAAGGTGAATAACTTGATTACAGCAGAACTTGGTGTCATGTAGGAAGACCTGAAGGACCAGGCTGGCAATAGATCATCTTGGACAAAATCTAGTTATGTGGGTAAGAGTCAGCACCAGCTTGATTGCACATAATCAATCAAATCATCTCCTCCCAAAAGATCCAGTGCTATTGGCTGTTATTTGCTATTGACAGACAGAGTAAAAATAAATTTTTATTTAGGTCCTTCATTCATTTTTTTCCTCCCTTTTTGTTTAAAACAAAATTTCTGTGCCTGTTCTATAGAATTGACAATCAGTAGCAAATCCCCAACCATCCTTAACAATAGGCTTTTATGGAGCATTCTGTTTTGTACTGCATAAGTATATACTAGAGCTTTGCAAATCAGAATTTCAGTGATTTATGTATTTAGTCCGAATCAGACAAAATTCAGTCCACATGTCTGCACGTGCACAGAAAGCATCCAGGTGGGCTGGAAACAATTTAGATGTGCCTAATTTAGTCAGAGGGATGCGGTGGCTCAGTGGCTAAGACACTGAGTTTGTCGATCGAAAGGTCGGCAGTTCGGCGGTTCGAATCCACAGTGCCACGTAACGGGATGAGTTCCCATTACTTGTCTCAGCTTCTGCCAACCTAGCAGTTCGAAAACATGTAAAAAATGCAAGTAGAAAAATAGGGACCACCTTTGGTGGGAAGATAACAGCGTTCCATGCGCCTTTGGCGTTTAGTCATGCTAGCCACATGACCACGGAGACATCTTCAGACAGCACTGGCTCTTCAGCTTTGAAACGGAGATGAGCACCGCCCCCTAGAGTCGGGAACGACTAGCATATATGTGTGAGGGGAACTTTTACCTTTACCTTTAATTTAGTCAGATGAACCTATCCATTAAATGAGTGCAGTGCTCCAAATAAATTTGAGGCCTAGCATATATTGATAGAGGTTCTCATAAAAAAATCATCTCAGATCAACTCACTGTATTTCCTCCCCTGTTAAGGCTGCATGTGAGGATTGCAATTGCAAGTTATCAATAATAACTGGATACTTATTGCACAATTAAGCAGCTTATAAATGGATAGTGAATGGTGGTTAGAATAGATTGCATGGTTTGTGACTGACAGTAAGAAACAAACAGAAACTTTCATAAAACTTCCGGATGGCACATTCCACTTTAACTTCCTGCTGAAAACAGTAATTACAGGAATAAAAGCAAATACAAACTCAGAGAGAGAAGAAGAACAGGAAGTATAAAAAAGTACAAAGAAAGGAAAAAAAGAATAGGATTACATAAAGAAGTGACTTCCAATCTTCATCACAAGTATAAACAATAACTCTTCACCCTCTATAAAGTCATAAACAAATATCTCCTCTTTCCATAATCAATCCAATCAATCTTTACGCAAATTCAGACATCATCAACTTATATCCTGGTGTCAGCAAAAAAATCTCTGAGGAGTTATTAAAAAAATATTATTTGGTCAAACAGACCAAATTTATATTTCTTTTTTTTACTTCAGACAATCTTGATCTCTAATGCATTCAGATGTTGTCATAGATTTGGTCTCTGTTCAATTTTTTTCCCATCCCAACGGCTTCTTCAAAGCTTTAGCAAACCTCTTTTGTAAATCCAGTAAAAAGTCATTATCCAGGTCACCTCTTGGTTATTTATATTTCTACTTCAATTTTCAAGGCTTTAACCAGCTTTTTTTGCATATCCAGTAGAAAGTGTTTATCCAGGTCATCCTCTTGGTTTCTCACTTGTATTTCCACTTTAACTACTTTCTTTGTTTTATAATCCATGCATTATCATCTATTATTATTATTATTATTATTATTATTATTATTATTATTATTATTATTATTTAATCTTTAGTGAGATTCACAGCCTTTGAAGCTGGTTAATAGCTCAGCAGCTCGAGTTCTAACCAAGGACCTAGGAACTGTTAAGGTATCGTCGGAGGATGTAAGCTGTTCCGAGTAAGGTGGTTTTTTGTAGAGTCAAAATGTTCAAGTCCGGTAAATTTAGAATTTCTAAATAGCGGGGTAGCCCTTAGGGTATTGCTCCAAGGGCTCCAATTACAATCGGAACAACACACAATTTCTTTTTCCACAGTCGCTCAACTTCAATTTGCAAGTCCCGGTACTTTGTGATTTTTTCTTGTTGCTAATCTTCAATCCGTGCATCACTAGGTATTACAATGTCAATGAACCATACTTTTTTCTTTTCAACTATTGTTATGTCAGGTGTGTTGTGGACCAAGTGCCTGTCAGTCTGGATCCTGAAGTCCCACAAGATCTTGAGTTTCTCATTCTCTAAAACTTTCTCAACCTGATGTTCCCAGTGGTTTTTGCTGTACTCAAATCCAAACTTCTGGCACAATTTCCAGTGAATGATCTTAGCAACGCGGTCATGGCGTTGTAGGTAGTCAGTTTGTGAAATTTTGCTGCACCCACTGATCAGGTGGTCGACTGTCTCATCTTTCTCATTACAGAGGCGGCATTTGCTGTTGGTGGTAACATGTTGAATTTTTCATGCAGTTTGTGGCTAGGGCTTGTTCTTGAGCTGCCAAAATAAAGCTTTCTGTTGCTTTTTTCAGTACTTCTGATCTTAACCAGTTCCAAGTTAGTTTCTGGTCAACTTTGCCTTCAATGCTTTTCAAGTATTGGCCATGCAGAGCTTTGCTTTTCCAATTTTCAGCTCGCTGCTGAATTACTTCTTTCTTATATTCTGCTTTTGTTTTAGTTGTCTTTAAAAGGCCTCCTTTATTTACTTCCTTAATCATTGGTTCTTCACTTTTCTGGATATTATTATTATTATTATTATTATTATTATTATTATTATTATTATTATCTTTAGTGAGATTCACAGCCTTTGAGGCTGGTTAATAGCTCAGCAGCTTGAGTCCTAACCAAGGACCTAGGAACTGTTAAGGTATTGTCGGAGGATGTAAGCTGTTCCGAGTAAAGTGGTTTTTTGTAGAGTCAACATGTTCGAATTATTATTATTATTATTATTATTATTATTATTATTATTATTATTATTATTATCTTTATTCATTAAATATGAAACTCAGTCAACTGAACATTCAAAAATGCATCACAAATACCATTGACTGGTGCTAATGGTTGATACGGGTTGCTGGCAGCATCCTAGGTATTATTATTATTATTATTATTATTATTATTATTATTATTATTATTATTATTATTTAATCTTTAGTGAGATTCACAGCCTTTGAGGCCAGTTAATAGCTCAGCAGCTTGAGTCCTAACTCAAGGACCTAGGAACTGTTAAGGTATCGTTGGAGGATGTAAGCTGTTCCGAGTAAGGTGGTTTTTTGTAGAGTCAAAATGTTCAAGTCCGGCAAATTTAGAATTTCTAAATAGCGGGGTAGCCCTTTGGGTATTGCTCCAAGGGCTCCAATTACAATCGGGACAACACACGATTTCTTTTTCCACAGTCGCTCAACTTCAATTTGCAAGTCCCGGTACTTTGTGATGCTTATCTTCAATCCGTGCATCACCAGGTATTGCAATGTCAATGAACCATACTTTTTTCTTTTCAACTATTGTTATGTCAGGTGTGTTGTGGACCAAGTGCCTGTCAGTCTGAATTCTAAAGTCATTATAGTTATTATAGTTATTATTGTTATTATTATTATTATTATTATTATTATTATTATTATTATGTATTAGTTAATCTTTAGTGAGATTCACAGCCTTTGAGGCTGGTTAATAGCTCAGTTATTATTATTATTATTATTATTTATTAGTTAATCTTTAGTGAGATTCACAGCCTTTGAGGCTGGTTAATAGCTCAGCAGCTCGAGTCCTAACCAAGGACCTAGGAACTGTTAAGGTATCGTCGGAGGATGTAAGCTGTTCCGAGTAAGGTGGTTTTTTGTAGACTCAAAATGTTCAAGTCCGGCAAATTTAGAATTTCTAAATAGCGGGGTAGCCCTTTGGGTATTGCTCCAAGGGCTCCAATTACAATCGGGACAACACACGATTTCTTTTTCCACAGTCGCTCAACTTCAATTTGTAAGTCCCGGTACTTTGTGATTTTTTCTTGCTGCTTATCTTCAATTCGTGCATCACCAGGTATTGCAATGTCAATGAACCATACTTTTTTCTTTTCAACTATTGTTATGTCAGGTGTGTTGTGGACCAAGTGCCTGTCAGTCTGAATCCTAAAGTCCCACAATATCTTGAGTTTCTCATTCTCTAAAACTTTCTCAACCTGATGTTCCCAGTGGTTTTTGCTGTACTCAAATCCAAACTTCTGGCACAATTTCCAGTGAATGATCTTAGCAACGCGGTCATGGCATTGTAGGTAGTCAGTTTGTGAAATTTTGCTGCACCCACTGATCAGGTGGTCAACTGTCTCCTCTTTCTCATTGCAGAGGCGGCATTTGTTGTTGGTGGTAACATGTTGAATTTTTGCCTTCATACAGTTTGTGGCTAGGGCTTGTTCTTGAGCTGCCAAAATAAAGCTTTCTGTTTCTTTTTTCAGTACTCCTGATCTTAACCAGTTCCAAGTTAGTTTCTGGTCAGCTTTGCCTTCAATACTTTTCAAGTATTGGCCATGCAGAGCTTTGTGTTTCCAATTTTCAGCTCGCTGCTCAATTACTTCTTTCTTATATTCTGCTTTTGTTTTAGTTGCCTTCAAAAGGCCTCCTTTATTTACTTCCTTAATCATTGGTTCTTCACTTTTCTGGATGTAATCATTCAAGCTGCATTTTTCTTCTTCCACAGTCTGCTTTACTTGTAGGAGTCCTCGACCACCCTCTGCTCTTGGTAAATATAATCGGTCAACATCACTTTTAGGGTGCAAGGCATGATTCATTGTCATAAGCTTCCTTGTTTTTCTGTCCAAATTGTCTAACTCCATCTGGGTCCAGTCAATTATTCCTGCAGAGTATCTAATCACAGGTATAGCCCAGGTATTTATGGCTTTTATGATGTTTCCTCCACTCAATTTGGACATTAATATCTTACGAATTCGCCGAATGTACTTGGCTGAAGTTAATTCCTTGACTTTATTATGCATTAAGTCAGAGGCTTCTAAAATCCCCAAGTACTTGTAGCCTTCTTCTGATTTTACTGCCTTTATCATTTCTTCATTCTCTAGTTCTATTCCATCCTCTTCTATGATCTTGCCTGCTTTGGTTGCTATTGTTGCACATTTGTCAATTCCAAACTGCATACCAATGTCTTGGCTGAATTCTTTTGTGTTTTCAATTAATAAATTCAGTTCAGCTTTTGTTTTACCAAACAGCTTCAAATCATCCATGTACATCAAGTGCGAGATTTTCAGTCCTTTCTTTGCAAGTTCATATCCACAGTTCATCTTCTTCAAAATGATTGTCAGTGGTAGCATTGAGAGTATAAAAAGTAGGGGTGAAAGGGAATCGCCCTGGAAAATGCCTCGTTTAATTTCAACTTCACCCAGTTCTTCTTCATTAGCCATAAGTTTTGTTTTCCAGAGGTTCATTGAAGATTCCATGAATTTTTGTATGTTGCTGCTGATGCCTAATATTTCCAGGCATTTCTTGATCCAGCTATGGGGAACTGAATCAAATGCTTTCTTATAGTCTATCCAAGCCATGAACAGGTTGGTTCGTCTTTTCTTTGAGTTCTTTAGGATTAGCTTGTCGATCAGCAATTGATCTTTTGTTCCTCTTGAGTTTTTGCAGCATCCTTTCTGTTCTACAGGAAGCAAGTTATTTCTTTCCAGGTATCCATAGATTTGGTTTGCAATGATACCAGTAAGAAGCTTGTATGTTGTTGGCAAGCAGGTGATTGGCCTATAGTTTCCAGGGTCCTTTCCTTTTTCTTTATCTTTTTGGATCAAAAATGTCCTTCCAGTTGTCATCCATCCATCATTTTCAGGTGTTTTTAGGATCTGGTTCATCTGGGTTGCCAATCTTTTGTGCAGACTTGTAAGTGCCTTTAACCAGAAGCCATGCAGCTCATCCAGTCCAGGTGCACTCCAGTTCTTCACTTTTCTTGACTGTCTTTGCACCATTGCTTTTGTTATTTTCACGTCTTCCATTTTATGCACTTTAATAGAGTCCTCAACCTGTTTGATCCATTTTGCATTTCTGTTGTGCTTCTTGTTGTTTTCCCACAAATTCTTCCAGAATTTCAGAGCTTTCTCTTTATCAGGCTTTTCAATTGTTGTTACTCCGTTTCCATTTTCTAAATTCTTATAAAACTGGTGCTGATTTGCTCTGAACTGTGAGTTTTCCTTGAACTGAGTTACTCGGTTTTCATACCTTTTAATCTTTTCAGCGATGGCAACAACCCTCTGCTTCAGCTCTTCAATTACTACTGCAATCTCCTTATTCCTTAGATCGTATCTTGCTTCCAGGCTGCTTTTGACCTGCTTGTTCTTTAGCTGACCTTGCCTTAGGTTCTTCAAGTTGCTCAAATCTCCACGTACTTTTTTGATCTTCAATTCCAACCGAATTTTCCACTTAGGCTTCCCCTTCTTGCCTCTTTGGTTCTTTTGTATTTTCAACCCCAGTTCTTTGGTGGTTATGACAGCTGCTGCATACATCAGTTGGTTAGTTTCGGCTAATGTAGTGGTTCGAATAGTTTGCACAGCCTCATTGACCGTTTTTAGTACATTTCTCAATTCTTTCCGGTTCACTTGGTTCAGCTTTGGCAAACGTGTTCTTTCATCATCTTCCATTTGGTGCTTTATTTTTCCAGCTAATTGAGCACTATCTGTTGGTGTTTGTTCTTTAGTGCTTCCTTGTTCTTTATCTTCATCCATTTCAGTATCCTCTTCTTCCCTTTCTTCCTCAATTTGCTTTTGAGTCTGGAAATCATTCTTGATGTTACTCTTCTTTGTTGTTGTACTCAGACCATTAATTGCTTTCTCTTCTATTGCTATTAATTCTTCTGTAGTGAAAAATTTGTGGTTTAGGATTACACGTCGTTGGTCCATTAACCTTTGTTCACTGGTGTCACAGTCCGTATGGTTCATCTTCCAAATCTGATACATTCTTTTTTGAAATCCATGTTTTGCTGGCTCAGACTGATAGTAAGCTTTCATAATAGAGGTGTTTTCTTCCCTGGTCCAGATTTTTCACTTTTTGGGTTTTTCTTCCAGTAGCTTGTCAGCTCCATGCCCTGGTTGCCTAGCAGAGGGAGTTGAGCCCTGTAACTCATTTTGCGTAGAATGCCCAGGAGCCATAGCATCCAACGGAACCCTTGTTAATCCGGGCGATGGTTCAGCCGGCATAAATTTCATTTTTTCTGTATTCACCATGTTTGAATGGGTTGTGGAGCAGATTTTGTCTGGCTATTATTATTATTATTATTATTATTATTATTATTATTATTATCCAGCATTTCTGGTTATAATAATTCTACATCAGGAAAATTTATTTTACTTTTTATCCTGCAAATCTCTCACAATAATTTATTTCATATCTGTCATTCCTTCATTAATATCTTTTGGACATAGTCTATCCACAGAGCTGACACAGAGCTGACACTGTAGCTACTACCATAATTTCTGGCCTCATTCTTCAAAAAATCTCCTGGAGTATTTCAAATGTTATAACAACCAATAAGGAGGATGGAGAAATAATTACAATTTACCACCAAAGTCTAAACTCCACGCTTGATAGTTCACTTGTCATCTGCCAGTGATGCTCTAGGCATGTTTCCACCCATTTCATCTCCCTAAATTCCTCTGTATACTGGGGGAATAATGGAGTCTATGGGTGCACTGAGAGTAAAGTGGCATATAAATTTAATAAATTATTATTTGATATTAAAGGCTATAAACTCTTTTTCTCATCACCTCTGGGACAAACTGTTCAATACATCAATACTTCTAATGTATAATGGTTCAGGTTACATTCATGAGGCAATTAAAACTTACGAACAGAAGATTGTTAATTATGTTAATGAAATTTTTAAGTTTGCTCTTTGATTCATTGTTACCACATTCTTTTTGAATCAAGAGATGGACTGCCTCTTAACTGATGTAATAACTTCATTGGGCATGGATGTGTCACATTCTTGTACATTTGCTATCCAATTATGATAAATACGTTTTCCATTTATTCTTAATAATGCTGCAAATGTGGTGGCGCCTGTTCTTCTATTATATATGCTTTTAACCATCATAATGACTAGTGATTGAAAAAACATTATTTATATTCTCCAGACGTGCACGATGTTACCGTAATCCATATGCAGCATAAGAGATAGAAACATATATTTAGCAAGCTTCTGCCAAAGATACATAACACCCAATGGACTCTATTTAACTTTGAAGCCTCAAAGAAAATTGAAACATGCTTTTCAGTGGTTTTGTGTGAGTACAAAAGAATTAAGATGAAAGAAAGCTATTATAAAATCTTTTATTGTCACTATAGTGCCTTCATTTTTCTGAATGTTCAAGCAACACATCCTATTTCAGCATAATAGGAAAAAAAATGTGATGTGGTTCAGTTGAAATAAACACATCTGATGCATGCCAAAATATCTTTTAAAAGCCCACCTATTTGTATTCCAACCATTGTTCAAGAATCCTGTGAGACAAGTTTGGTAGAGTTTTGTTATCTGGCCCAGTGAATCTTCTGCTATTGGTTGGATGATTCAATTAACACATCATTCACAGAATCAATTTATTTACATATCACATACACGGCCAAAGAAATGGTGTGCTCAAAACGATTCATGCCACAGATCGCTTAAATATGATAGCCATAAATGTCAAATTATATTAACTGCATTCCAGTTCGTTGAAAATATAACTGAAGATTAGCTAACGGTTTCCAACTGCAGTAATAGCCACACTGTAAAGCCAAAGCCTTCTATTCAACACACAGTGTGTTTTTGCCATCTTGACTTTAAGTAATGTGATCTACAATATCAGTTGTACCACCCTGAACATTTGCCTGCTGGAGTTTCTCCCTTAGGTGAACTGGAAAAGCAATGGATGGTTTAGAACTGAGAGGAGGGGACATGATCATTTACCAAGTGGTGGGTTTCAAAAATTTTTACTACCGGTTCTGTGGGCGTGGCTTGGTGGGCATGATGTGGCTTGGTGGGCATGACTTGGAGGGCGTGGCAGGGGAAGAATATTGTAAAATCTCCATTCCCTCCCCAATCCAGGAGAAGGTTACTGCAAAATCCCCATTTCCTCCTGATCAGCTGGGACTTGGGAGGCAGATAATAGATGGGGGTGGGGCCAGTCAGAGGTGGTATTTACCGGTTCGCCAAACTACTCAAAATTTCTGTTACTGGTTCTCCAGAACTGGTCAGAACCTGCTGAAACTGGATGTCTCTGCATTTACCATCCTTGAATAATTTTTCTGTCCCCAATGAAGCAGACAACAACATCCAGTTTTATCAATCCCAGACAGCTTTCTAGGCATTGCTGCTTCAGGAAAGGATTATACTTGAGGGACCAAAGTTTCATGCTTTGTGTGCAAAAGGCCTCAGATTCAACCCTCAGCACCATCAGTCAAGACTGGCAAAGACTGTAACCTAAAACACTGTAAAGGAACTGCTGGTCATTGTGAACCAACACTGTCCAAATTGCACCAATTCTACTTATCAGTTTATAACACCTTAAAAGTTTCTTAAGGCCAGTTCATAAAATGACTGAAGGATTCAGACGCTGGCATGTCAATACAGACAGTCTTCAACTTACGACCACAACTGAGCCCAGAATTTCTGTTGCTAAGCGAGACATTTGTTAAGTGAGTTTTGCTACATTTTATAGCTTTTCTTGCCACAGTTGTTAAGTGAATCATTGCAGGTTACGTATTTAACAGCCGCGTTATGTTAGTAACATGGCTATTAAGTGAATTTGGCTTCCCCATAGACTTTGCTTGTCAGCAGGTTGCAAAAGGGGATACCCCAGGACACTGCAGCCATCATAAATAGCCATCAATTGCCAAGTGTTTGAATTTTGAGCACATGACCATGGGGATACTGCAATGATCATAAGCATGAAAAATGGTCATAAATCACTTTTTTTCAGTACCGTTGTAACGTCAGATGGTGACTAAATGAATTGTTGTAAGGCGAGGACTACCTGTATAAACCCAGGGCAGATTTGATGCTTTATGATGTAAAAGGAGAATTTCTTCTAATTTAATAGTGTTTTGATGATTTTTTTTTCTTACATTTAGTGTGTTTTTCCCTCCCAAAGTATCTAAAGCATTGCTACACTTCTTACTTTTTATATCAGGGCTTGTAACTTGGGGAAACTTCATGGAATGTCACTCACCAATTACTCTCCCCTATTACCCACTCACTTTTACCTCCAGACATGTGAGTGAAATCTAGTAGTAGCAACATATTAGTACCAATAAAGGAGAATATTTGTAGGTCAGGGTTGAAATGAGGGGTCCTTGATGCTCTCTGAGCTGGGTTGTGTTCTTGTTTTCTTCATTACCCAAACTAGGTAACATCGATGATTTGGATAATGAAACATCTGCAAAAAATAACCCAGCTCAGAGAGAACCAAGGACCCCAACATATTACCATAGTATTAGGGGCTGGAAAAGAAAAGGGCTATGCCAAAATAAAACAGGAAGCATGTATGTACTTTTGTGACAAAAACCATAGTCTTGTAGTGTATATTTCAGTGAATTTAAAACCAAAGATTAATAAAAGCAGTGATATGCGCCTTTGGCATTTAGTCATGCCGGCCACATGACCACGGAGACGTCTTCTGATAGCGCTGGCTCTTTGGCTTTGAAACGGAGATGAGCACCGCCCCCTAGAGTCGGGAACGACTAGCACATATGTGCGAGGGGAACCTTTACCTTTACCTTTTACTGATACTGTAAAGGCCCTCACTAAATCAGAATTCCGCCTTCCATTAAATTAATCTCCATACTATTATACATTGACGTCCTGTTACTCGCTCAGTTTGACAAGTGGCATTCCGCCTCCCCTCAATGGCATCATTCTGCCAGTTTAAATTTCAAATTATTTAAAAATCAAGGTTCACAAGGTGCCACTCTATCTTTCCCTAATGAGGATGATGATTAAATCAAGTCGGTAATAATACCCATGTATGTACATATTGTTCTGGTTAGTTGAAGATTGTGTTAGTGATCAAGAAATCATTGGATTGGCAAGAATTGATAAATCCTGTTTCATTTCATCTATCTAGTTCAAAGAGTCCAACTACCTTTCGCTCCTTAATATTTCAAACTCTGGGATTCCAGTTTTAAAACTGCAAGCAGCATATCTTGTCTCAGTGCATTTGAAGATAAATGAGAAATTCTGTAAAATTAATTTTTCTTAGGTTTTTTTTTATTATACTGACTGCAATTTTACTTCCATATCTACATAAATTATATATTCATTTGAAAGAAGCCTGCACAAATATTTACATGCACTCTTCTAATATAGGCATTTCTGTACATATTTTCGTGTGTACACTTTTAATGTATTAAGGAGAGGAGGATACACATTTTATGCCTGTTGATTTTGCTATGAATTCTGCCGTAACATTTTAAAAATTTATATTCCAGTGCTGTAACATGTTTTGGCTTCTAATTATTTTGAGGCATGTGAAATTGTGTATCAATATGCAATTAATGAAATGTGTTTGTGAAATAAACGAATGAATGAAATGATTAGCAAAATGTTATATTAATAGGCCATTTCAAAACCCATCCACTCTTGTGTGAAAGAGAAAGCAAAAACAGAGAAAATAACTAGGCTCTATCAGAAGTAGAACTCAAAAGAACATGACCCAGCTCTGTTTGTTTTGTTTTAGCCTACAGAGAAAAATAACACTGACTAGTATTGGCTTGGCTCTGCTCAAGAAAACATCTGAATGAGCTAGTCTCATTTTGTGCAGATCCTGTGTGCCAAAATCTAAATCTACTCTGATTTAGAGGAACTTATTCATCAGAACAACTGAAAACTATGGATGAGATATCTTATAAGCATTTAAGAGTTGTCAAGTTAGCATTCCTTCCTTCCTTTCTCTGCTTGCTTGCTTCCTCAATTGTTTCCTTCTTTCCTTTCTCAACTATTTCCTTCCTTCCTCAACTATTTCCTTCCTTCCTTCCTCAACTATTTTCTTCCTTCCTTCCTCAATTATTTCCTTCCTTCCTTTCTCTTCTTTCTCTCCTTCCTTCCTTCCGTCCTTCCTTCCTTTCTCCACTTGCTTGCTTGCTTTCTTCCTTCCTCAATTATTTCCTTCCTTCCTTCCTCAACTATTTCCTTCCTTTCTCAATTATTTCCTTCCTTCCTTCCTCAATTATTTCCTTCCTTCCTTCCTCAACTATTTCCTTCCTTCCTCAATTATTTCCTTCCTTCCTTTCTCTCCTTTCTCTCCTTCCTTCCTTCCTTCCTACCTTCCTTCACCACTGGCCTACTGAGTCAAAACTTGTTGCCACTATTGTCTCTTCCTCTTTCTTTCTCTCTCTTGGTTTGCATTTACTTGATAGTGTTCCATTTCTTTTTTCTGCCATTTACTGAAAACCATTAAGAGAGAGAAATAGCACTAGTAGTTTAATAACCTTTTTCTCTCCTAACAAATACTTTAAAGAGACAGCATGCTACCAAATATTGGAGCTATTTCAATTGGAGCTATTCAGAATTTTCTACATTCTCCCACAAAAGGATGCAATGCACCTTTTTTCCCTAATGAAATAGTCTCAAGTACGAACAGTTAGCAATACCAAGTTTTCATTTTGGATTAGGAAGTGGTCTCAGATTCAGAGCACTGAAATGATTCAAAATCCCTGCTGGCTGCAGACAGTTGTGGGGGGAAATGAAAGGAACAGTGTTTTTTATAATACAGGTAATCCTTGACTTACAACAGTTCTCTTAGTGACCGTTTGGAGTTACAACAACACTGAAAAAAAAAACTGATTTATGACTCTTTTTCACACTTAAGACCATTGCAGCATCCCCAGGATCAAAATTTGGACGCTTGGCAACTGACTCATATATATATATATATATCCGGAGACTCAGGGCGGCTTACAATGCGCTAAGCAATAGCCTTCATCCTTTTTGTATATTTATACAAAGTCAGCTTATTGCCCCCACAACTGGGTCCTGAATATTTATGACGGTTGCAGTGTCCCGAGATCATGCGATCACCCTTTGCGACCTTCAGACAAGCAAAGTCAACGGGGAATCCAGATTCACTTAAGAACCATGTTACTTAATACTTAACAACTGCAGTGATTCACTTAACACATGTTGCAAGAATGTGATAAAATAGGGCAAAACTCAACAACTGTCTTGCTTAGCAATGGTAATTATGAGCTTAATGGTGGTCAAGGACTACCTGTAGTGCAGGATCCAATCTGAGTTGGTCACTGGGACCAAAGGCTTATTCTTCAAAGCTATCGGGCTTGTGCTGGAGCCCATCATCAGAGTACCTGTACTGGTAAAAATTGTCCTTTCCATTAGCCACAGCTGAGATTTCTGGGAGTTGGAGTCTATGCCTCTGGAAATTGCCTAAGTTGAGACACACCGATTTAGAGCCACCAAACTTTGTGCTTCTCTGTGGAGAGGATGACCCAGAACATCAAAACTACCTAAGTTAGAAAGTAACTTTCCTCCATCTTTTTTAAATTTATTTATTTCCTTCCCTCTATTGCAGTCCTAATCTGTGCAAAATTAAGGTTAGAACCTAAGGCCCTTACTCACGAGTAAACCCTACTGAACTTCCAAGCTGTTGCTTATGAATAATTATGGATGCCAATCAGATTCCTGTGCTTGTAATTCCATTTATGAAACATAATATGAAGTAGCTTGAAGAGGTGTCGCTGAGCTTCTGCAAAATAACCATCTTGCCACTGGAACAATAGCAGTCTTCACTAGTAATTGCCATTCATTTTTTCAATTGGGAATAATTCTAGACATGTAAAATTTGAACTTTATCATGTTTAATAGCTCTGATGGAGAAAACCTGCACAACCAATGATCATCTTTCCAAGAAATAATTTTCAAGTACCAGATAAGATCAGTGGGCAGCAGTGAATATATTTAACCTATATCATACATTATCATACTTCTTAATGTTCTGCAAATTATATTTCAGTTCAGTCTTTCCTTCCATTACTTATTGTGTGTATTGAAAACCTACATAGAAATGTGCTTAGTTTTAAGCATTTATTGTACTGCTTATTATCCAAATGGAGGATTTTTTTAAAAAAAAAAATTGCTTGTCTTAGTTTGCTCTACCTTTCAGTCAGAACTGAGACAAGAACAAAGTATAGCTTTGATTTCTGGATACAACCTGCTCAAATATAGATTTAACATTCACCTTATGCAGATCAGTGGGTAAAGTATGCTTCTACAAATATCCCAGTGCTTGCATGCGGTTATATGACAATTAGCAAAGAAGAAAAGGAGAATATGCATACAGGAATGCTTAATTGATAAAATTGCCAGTAGTTAAAAGGAAGCAATCCAAAAATTAAGGAATAAGAAGGGGAGGCTAAATTCCCAATGCATTTGTTTGTAATGACTTCAATAAAGGAAAAAAATCAGATTCTATTCCTTCCTTCCTTCCTTCCTTCCTTCCTTCCTTCCTTCCTTCCTTCCTTCCTTCCTTTTTTCTTTTCTCTTCCTTTTTTCTTTTTTCTTTCTTCTTTCTTTCTTTCTTTCTTTCTTTCTTTCTTTCTTTCTTTCCTTCCTTCCTTCCTTCCTTCCTTCCTTCCTTCCTTCCTTCCTTCCTTCTTCCTTTCTTTTCTCCCTCCCTCCCTCCTTCCCTCTCTCTTCTCGGCACAACTAGCTAAATGCAGATAATTAGTTTTTGTCAATGAGTTAGCGCTTAACTGGAATTTCGAAAGTGTTTGGGCAACTGAACAATGTCTCATGACTCTCCAATAAAAAAAGTTGATGGTGTATTTGTTGTGTTTGTAAGACGTTATAGGTACCTCTTGTGCTTTCCTTAAGATGTAACATTTGTTTTTCAAAACAAACTACATTTTGCCTTGAAGCCACTCTAGCTGAGGCACAGGATCAGGCAGACAAAATACCTGCATTAAGAAAACATCTGTGAGCACACCACATCAATGCAGAGAGACAGCAAGTGTTTGCTTCTAAACAGATTTTCAGTAGATGCAGCCATTCGTGAGGAAAATGTTTGAAGCACTAAGCAAGCAACATACAGCTAAATCTTATCTAAAGTGGAGAATGTGGATGTCATTAATTACTCCAGCAATAAAGTCAATTCGAGAAGTGTCTCTTGTTAACTATCTTCTAAGGCTCAGTTTAATGGCTCATTTGCTGTGAGTAAACAGTCAGTCTGGTATCTGTTACAAAACAGTGTAAAGCTAATGAGAAGCATACAAACCATACCAAAAATCACTAACCGGTGGCTTATTCCCTATTCCACCTATTATTTATTTTCCTCCCTATTTGCTAAAAGTTGCTGAATTTTCACTTTAAAGATCTTTCTTTTGGGCCTTCTTCTTCATCCTAGTGCCGTGATGGCGAACCTATGGCAAGCGTGCCACAGGTTGCACACGTAGCCATATCAGTGGGCACGCCAGCTCAGCTCCTAGAGAGGCTCTGGAGGCTGACACAGCAGAAAATGTCACTTCCTGTCCAAATGAGAGTTGGGAACTGGGCCATTTCAGGACTCCGGAGGGCCTCTGAGGGTATGGGGAAGGCTGTTTTCACCCTTCCCAGATGCATAGAGAGAATCTGGAGTTGGGTGAGAAAGAAAAACGGGACTACCATGCCATTGTGTGCCAGGAGTGGGGGGGAGGGGGGATTGCGCGTGCATATGCAGGGCGGGGCACATAGAATTATGGGTGTGGGCATGCATGCGCAAACCTCCCACGCCCCCCCCCTCCTGACACGTGATGCCAAAAAGGTTAGCCATCACTGTCCTAGTGTTTTCCTGCAGGTGCAAGTTCTGCCTTTTGGATCAATGAAAGCCCATTTCAGGCAACTGAACCTAGCAACTGGGTCCAATTGGATAATTTTCCTGTTTTCTGCCACTTTTGTTCTAGTCTTCTGCGTGGGCATTTGCCATCAGTATTAAAGTGGTAAGCAGGGCAGGCAACAGTGTGGAATGCTGCTCATAGAACGTGGCCATGGTGACCATCCACAGCCAGACTGTTATCTCTGTTGTTGTGGTGAAGAAGGGAAATGCCTAATGACCAATAGACCATGTGCATCTCCACGGCATGTAAAGGATGGTCAACACGATGTAAAAAAGATGTTGAGACTCTAGAAAAAGTGCAGAGAAGAGCAACAAAGATGATTAGGAGACTGGAGGCTAAAACATACGAAGAACGGTTGCAGGAACTGGGCATGTCTAGTTTAATGAAAAGAAGGACTAGGGGAGACATAATAGCAGTGTTCCAATATCTCAGGGGTTGCCACAAAGAAGAGGGAGTGAAGCTATTCTCCAAAGCACCTGAGGGTAGGACGAGAAGCAATGGGTGGAAACTAATCAAGGAGAGAAGCAACCTAGAACTAAGGAGAAATTTCCTGACAGTGAGAACAATTAATCAGTGGAACAACTTGCCTCCAGAAGTTGTAAATGCTCCAACTGTCGAGCCCCGAATGGGTGGACAAGCCAAGACCAACACTGGAAATTTTAAAGATGAGATTGGATAACCATTTGTCTGAAATGGTATGGGGTTTCCTGCTTAAGCAGCGGGTTGGACTAGAAGACCTCCAACGTCCCTTCCAACTCTGTTATTCTACTCTATTCTAACACTTTTGGTGGTTGGCCAGCACCATACAAGGCTACTAGGCAGACTCTCATTTTGTACACTTTTGATTTTTAGATGAATTGGCACGCGCTTATCACAGAGGACTCCAGTGATCTCCTTCCACCCCAGCCCTATTGCATTACTTCTCCTATGCACTTCCTCATTAATGCCACTACCACTTTGCAGATGCTAACACTAAGTAATGGAAGGAATTTGCCTTCACTAGAACTCTGTTGATGAACTGGATGGTGGAGGTGCTTGGGCTAGTCTTCTTGTTACTTCTTCTTGATACTGACATGCAAACCAAATTGGCTATCATGGTTGTTCCATGTATGGACACACTGCTGCAGTTTTCCCTGGTGTTATCTATGAGCAGGTCAATGTTGGCACAGAACAAGTCCCAGGAGGCATTATGATGAGGCCGCATATGATGGTATCC
Organism: Pantherophis guttatus; assembly: GCF_059756535.1. NCBI lineage: Eukaryota > Metazoa > Chordata > Lepidosauria > Squamata > Colubridae > Pantherophis > Pantherophis guttatus. Next base: position 142,043,091 of record NC_142064.1, read on the forward strand.
GTGATGACAATGAATACCAATGACAATAATGACAAACCTTGGTGCACACCAACTTCTGTAGGAAAGACAGCAATAACACTTAGACTTTTATACCACTTCGCAGTGCTTTACAGCCCTCTGTAAGCAGTTTACAGAGTCAGCATATTGCCCCCAACAATCTGGATCCTCATTTTACCCACCTCAGAAGGATGGAAGGCTGATTCAACCTTGAGCTTGGTGAGATTCGAATTGCCAGATTGCAGGCAGCCAGCGGGCAGCGGTAGCCTGCAGTACTGCACTCTGACCACTGCACCACCATGGAAGATGTTGGAACAGCCAACAGCACTTCTCAATCATGCTACTGTTATTAGCATAGAACATTTGGATCATTTTTATAAGTAGCTTGGACACACCATGGTCATGTAGCACGTACCATATCAGCTGATGTGGACCATGGTCTAAAGCTTTTTCTAGGTCTGAGAAAGCCAGCTGGAATGACTTATTTTCTCTGTGCTTCTCTGAGCATCCGAACCACAAAAATGGATTTTTGTGATTGATAACGGATACAGATCGATACCGATGTCAACAATGTCATGGAGGTTGTGGTTGAGGATCAAAAATGTTTATTGTGTATGACAAGAGGTGGACTGGTCAGTAGTTGGAACAATTTGCCAGGTCGTTTCTGTTCTTTAAAAAGGGAACAACGATATTTGTGGCCCAGGCAACAGCGCACATGGCCAGAGTCTACAGTGGCATTGAAGAAATTTATCAGCCAATCAGCTGTTGTGTCACAAAGTATAAAGGGCTCATATATAACACCTGTAGGATTTGAATAAGTTGAAGCAATGGAAGTAGTCCTCAGTACCCACCGATCAGAAGTATGGTTGGAGGAATGTTATTGTGTTGTTCTGCATTTGGGAATGAGATATTTGGATTTATCAACTAGATTTTCTTTGCCCACATAGCAGATCTCTCTGTTCTCCTAGTTTACCCAGTTTAGGCTATTCACCCCTTTCCCTCGCTAAGCTATAGAAAAGCACTATCTATACTAAAAGCATTATTAAGAGTAATATAACAATTGGCATAATGCAAATAACCTAAGCTTAGAATGTGTTTTATCTTTTGTCCAGATACCTGAATTTAAAGCTACATCCCAAACCTTCCAAACACCATGACAAAATTTTGTATGCTAGGCTATTTTCTACGTCAAATGAGCTCTATTGTGGTAATACAGAAAAAGTACTACAATTTTCCAGGTGAGCAACTCTGATTAGGTGGCACTATGAGTCTCTTCCTTCCATAGACTGAAGACGCTAACCCGTGTATCAGATTAAAGAGAAATAAAAGAAGTTGCGGTCTGATGCAACTCACCAAATCTGAAATAACGTGATTTCTTTTTGTTAATGAATGTCTGCTCAAAGAGTGTGCAAAAAGATATTTCAAGCTTAGTCTATTACGCAATAGGTGGTGAAAATCTGCCTTGTTCTGATGGGTTGCTTTGACACTAAGCTTTCATTTTCTAAAGGAAAGAAATTGCATGGTGTATCCTTGTTTCCGTGCTTTGGCTTAATCTCCTTTTATTGGACATAGACAATAACATGTTTAAGAGCCAGCATGAGGTTCTTATATGTATGTTTTTGTATGTAAGAACCTGCATGAGGTTCTGTTCTTGTATGCAATCAGCAGCAGCTCCAAAAATATGTGTGACTGTGTGCTAAACATACACAACCACCATACAAGCACGGAGCACATATATTGTATATTTGAATTCAACAATTCAGAGATAGAGGAATTTGCTATATATAAAAAAATCTTGCTGAAAAAGAGAGATAATGCACAGCATAATTCAAAGGAAAGAAAAATCACACCATTATTACATATTTTGACCACCACTGAAATTCTACAACTACACTCAAGAAGATTTCCCAAGGTGGCCAGTTTTTAAAAGATTCAGTATGTTTAAAGATTTTTTCCCCCTCAAAACATACTTTTGCTTATCTATGATATACCACTGGCTTTCTTCTTTTTCTTGATTAAATTCAAAACTACAGGGAAACAAAACTTTTGTAAAATAGTCATAGAGTCCTATTATTCTTCCTCTGCTGTATCTTCAGCAGAAAAATCTAGCATGCTGATCAAACAACAGATAAAAAAGAACAGGAATTCATAAAGAGATATTCTTTGGCAATAGGATCTGCTGTTCTACATGCTGTAAACCTTTTGTTACCATTTTGATTATAAGGAGATGCCAATATTCCAGCTTTAAATGAGGGTGGCAGCCATTCTCCCTTTTTAAATATCAATTTTCTCAGATCATAACATTGCATAAGACGGAGCTATACACCAATTAATTAGTTATTTAATGTTCTATAGCTAACACGTTTAGTTCCATAACATTTAGTTCAATGTTTACACAATTACCCTCAAATAAATTCCAGTTGGTTTTCATATTTCAAACTTTGAGATTCTCTTTAACATTTTCGTGACAAATATATGAGACTGTGACTCAAGATATAGAGTCAACACATATTGACTCTTCTGGATGCCATTGTTAGTTTCAAGTCAGCATTATAATATTGCTTAGAAGATTAAGGAAAAGAAGCCTGGATAAAATATTAGAGACAGTTCCAGAAAGACTTTTAAAATTTGAGATATCTACCTGATAGGATTGACTGATTTGTAAAATTTACTATTTTTCCTATACTAAGAGTATTTGTATGAGTTTAAAGGCAAGGAGATGAAGAAGTGGAATTGCCATGGGAAATGATGAGAATTTGAGGAAGGAAGGGGGAAACATATCTTCAGACTTACAGAACTGCTGGTAACAGAGAATTTTTTGTCGGCTGTAAGCAAATCTGCTGCGATGCTGGCAGGCTTTTTTGTTCGCCACCTTCTCAAGTCTGCTCTTGGCAAGGAATACCTATAGGTAGTCCTTGACTTACAACAGTTCGCTTAGGGGCCATTCAAAGTTACAACAGCACTGGAAAAAGTGACTTATGACCTTTATTCACACTTACAACCATTGCAGCTTTCCCATAGTCATTTCCAGGATCAAAATTCAGACAGCTGGCAACTGACCCATATTTATGACGGTTGCAGTGTCCTGGGATCATGTGATCCCCTTTTGCGACCTTCTGATAAGCAACATCAATGGGGAAGCCGGATTCACTTAACAACTTTGTTACTTAAGAGCTGCAGTGATTCACTTAACAACTGTGGCAAGAAAGGTCATAAAATGGGGGGAAACTCATTTAACAACTGTCTTGCTTATCAACAGAAGTTGTGGGCTCCATTGTGGTCGTAATTCAAGGACTACCTGTATTTTGTCTTCAGCAGATTGTGGTACATTGGGAGCCCTGTTAACATGTCTATGAGCAGGCTCTACAAATCCTTACAAATAAACTATTTAGGGATTTGAACCTCAAAGAATATGGTGTAGGTAAAGAGCTTATAAAAATAGGTAAGATTTAGGGAAGCTGTGATTGTTCATTCTTTGGTTACCTCTTGCCTGGATTATTACAACATGTTGGACATAAAGTTGCCCTTGAAGATAACTTGGGAGTTACAACTTGTGCTGTATCATGGTTATTATTATCCTAGGTTCTTTATCCAAATTACAAATAGATTGACCCAAGCAAGCTCAGAAGGACAGAAAGCACTAGAAATTCGGACAATTGGTTGGGGAATTGTACCTCCCTTCAGTTGTTGGGGGGATACTTTTCTATTATAAAAGAGAAAGTTTACAAAATTAAAACACAAAGGAATTATAAAATATAAATTATCTTTAACTAGTGCAGAAATTAAATGTAATAGTAAAATTATTTCTGTCTTACCTGGATCTGGAAGCAATCTGAACAGTTAGACACATTTTAAGGTAACAGTTTTGTCCTCTCTGACCTCATGTATTTGTCCCTTTAAGGCCCTGTGAACAAAATGCTATGTCAGCTGAACCCAAGGGACTGAGTTTAGCAAACGGGTTGAAAGCCAGCACTCCTGCCAGTGGGAAAATAGATCACTTGCAAGCTCTGCATAGCTTTTTCATTCCCCACAGAAAGATCACCCTTTCTGCAATACATTGCAAAATACATTTTTTGGGATAGATTGCAACTGAAACTTCAATTAAATCAGCTTAGCTGTCAAATCCAGAGGATGTCCTGAGTCCAAAGCTGATTTTGAGCACTGCAAAGAGCCCGTGCAAAATGGGGGCTCCAGATCTGTGCGGGAAACCAGGATGGCTACCAAATTGCAAAGAAGAGAGTTTAATTTGCTTTCTGTACAAGACTAATAGGCCTAGTTTAAAAGTACTTCAAAACCTGTTCCATGGGATGGAGCCCTTGATAAAGATTGCATATCGTTTAACTATGGTTTATAGAATACATAAACTGGTGAGTCATTGTGTTACACTAAAGCATAAACCATGATTTACAAATTATATTTAATTTAATTTAATTTAATTTAATTTAATTTAATTTAATTTAATTTAATTTAATTTAATTTCCAATTTATATACCGCCCTTCTCCCTGAGGACTCAGGGCGGTGTACAGCCAAGATAAAAAACATAGAATACAAATATTAAAACATTTAAAAATATATATAAATTTTGGCCCAAATTTAAGAATCACAAACTAATTAAAAGAATTTAAAAATTTCTTCTAAGCCAACCCGGCTTGCTGAAAAAGATGGGTTTTCAGGGAACGACGGAAGGCATTGAGGTCCTGGATTCTTCTTATCTCCGGGGGCAACTGATTCCAGAGGGTGGGAGCCCCCACAGAGAAGGCCCTCCCCCTGGGGGCCACCAGCCTACATTGTTTGGCTGATGGCACCCTGAGGAGGCCCTCTCTGTGGGAGCGCACGGGTCGATGGGAGGTCGTCGGTAGCAGCAGGCGGTCTCGAAGATAGCTAGGCCCTATGCCATGGAGCGCTTTAAAGGTGATAACCAACACCTTGAAGCGCACCCGGAAGACCACCGGGAGCCAGTGCAGCTCGCGCAGGAGCGGTGTTACATGGGAGCGCCATGCTGCTCCCGTCACTACCCGCGCTGCTGCATTCTGGACCAGCTGGAGCCTCCGGGTGCTCTTCAAGGGGAGCCCCATGTAGAGAGCGTTGCAGTAGTCAAGGCGAGAGGTGACGAGGACGTGAGTGACTGTGCACAAGGAATCCCGATCAAGAAAGGGCCGCAACTGGCGAATCAGGCGAACCTGATAAAAGGTCCCCCTGGTAACAGCCGTCAGATGTTCCTCCAAAGACAGCTGCCTATCCAGGAGGACTCCCAGATTGTGAGCCCTTTTTAGTGGGGGCCAAAGACTCGCCCCCAATAGTCAGCGATGGAGTCAACTGACTATATCGGGATGCCGGGAGCCACAGCCACTCAGTCTTGGAAGGGTTGAGCTTGAGCCTGTTCCTCCCCATCCAGATCCGCACAGCCTCCAGGCACTGGGACATCACTTCAAGGGCATCGTTGGGGTGGCCTGGGGTGGAGATGTACAGCTGGGTGTCATCAGCGTACTGGTGGTATCTCACCCCAAAGCCACGGATGATCTCACCCAGCGGCTTCACATAAATGTTGAACAGAAGGGGCGAGAGGACCGATCCCTGTGGCACTCCACAGATGAGAGGCCTCGAGGTTGACCTCTGCCCCCCTGCCAACACAAACTGCGACCGGTCGGAGAGAAAGGAGGAGAACCACGGCAACACGGTGCCTCCCACCCCCAACTCTTCCAGCCGGTGCAGCATGATACCATGGTCAATGGTATCAAAAGCCGCTGAGAGATCTAACAGGACCAGAACAGAGGAGCAACCCCTGTCCCGAGCCCTCCAGAGATCATCCACCAACGCGACCAATGCCGTTTCCGTGCTGTGCCCAGACCTGAAACCCGACTGGAATGGATCTAGATAGGATGTTTCCTCCAGGAATTGCGGAAACTGTTGCGCGACCACACTCTCAACAACCTTCGCAACAGGACGATAGTTGGCCAATATTGCTGGATCCAGGGACGGCTTCTTGAGGAGAGGCCTCACCACCGCCTCTTTCAGGGCAGCGGGGAAGTGACCCTCACTCAACGAAGCATTAATGACGCCCTGGAGCCAGCCTCGTGTAACCTCCCGGGAAGCCAGTACCAACCAGGAGGGACACGGGTCCAGTAAACATGTGGCCGCACTAAGTCTCCCCAAAATCCTGTCCACATCATCGGGAGTCACAGCATCAAACTCCTCCCAGATAACATTCTCAAGACTGTTCTTCGTCACCCTGCCTTGATCTACCCAGTCAGAGTCCAGATCCCCCCGGATCTGAGCGATTTTGTCATACAGGTATTGTCCGAAATCCTCCGCCCTGCCTTCTAAGGGATCCTCCCGCACTCCCAGATGGAGCAGGGCGCAGGTCACCCTAAACAGGGCAGCCGGATGATTCCCTGATGACGCAATAGAGGCGGAAAAGTAGTTAGACTTTGCCATCTTTATCGCCACTAGGTAGGCCTTAATATGCGACCTTACCAGTGTTCGATCAGATTCAGCGAGACTGGCCCTCCAACCGCTCTCCAGGCGTCTTTTCCGGCGCTTCATTTCCCTCAGCTCCTCAGTAAACCAAGGAGCCGCACGGGATCGGCATCAGGTCAGAGGCCGCAAAGGCACAACTCGGTCCAAGGCCCCACCAGCCGCCCGATCCCAGGCGGCTACCAGGTCCTCGGCCGAGTCATGTGCTAGATCCTCAGGAAATGGCCCAAGCTCCGTCTGGAACCTATCAGGATCTATCAGGCGCCTGGGGCGGATCCATCTAATTGGATCCGCCTCCCTGCGGCGAGGGGTTGCGGTTCGAAGATCTAGGCGAAGGAGTGAGTGGTCAGTCCATGACAAGGGTTCCATGTCTATATCCCCTATAACAAGACCACTCAACCACTGGCCAGAGACAAAAATCAAATCCAGAGTGTGACCTCCCCTGTGAGTAGGGCCATGAACTAACTGGGTCAGGTCCATGGCCGTCATGGAAGCCATGAACTCCCGAGCCACCTCCGACGTTTCACCGACGGATGGCAAGTTGAAATCACCCATGACTAAAAGCCTGGGTGTATCTACTGCCACCGTGGCTATCACGTCGAGTAGCTCAGGTAGGGCTGTTGCCACGCGGCAGGGAGCCAGGTACGTAAGCAGCAGGCCCATCTGAACCCCACGGCCCCACCTCACAAGGAGGGACTCACATCCGGCTATCTGAGGCACAGTGGTCTCCCTCGGATCCAGATCCTCGTTAATAATAACCGCCACCCCCCCGCCCCTCCCCTGGGCCCTCGGCTGATGGAATGCTCTGAAGCCTGGTGGGCACATTTCAACCAGAGGGACGCCACCCTCCGGGCCCAACCAGGTCTCCGTAATACCCGCCAGGTCCGCTCCTCCCTCTTGTATAAGATCGTGAATGAGGGGGGCCTTATTGACCACGGACCTGGCATTGCACAGCATCAGCCGAAGGCCCAGCTCCTGAGTATCTAAGCCACCTAGTATCCGAGCAGAGCCTTGGGGACCGGGGCAAGCAATTGCTCTCAGACAGCAAGTGCGAGCCCCCAGCACCTGATGTGGTCCCCTGCTCCCGCCATATCTGCCCCTCCCATTCACCGTGCCGATGGTACAGCCCTCATAGATATCATCCCCCATCCCTTTCCCAATCCCTCGTCCGGTGCCCCCCGGATCGTTACCCTGTGCCGGGCACGGCTCTAACCCTGGTGGATTTCCCCCCCATCCGCCATAGTCGTCTTCCCAGTATCTTTAAAAGAATAATTACAACCCCCCCCCAGAACCCCTTAAAATCTTTAAAAATTTCCCTAAAAAGCCCCATAAATTCTTCCTTGCTCCATGCCATCTCTCCGGACTCCAAAGTCCGTCATCGAGATAGGCCCTCGATAATGTGGGGGGCCAAACCTGCGAGAGGGGAGAATCTCGCAGGGCGAGGAGTTCCGACACCGAATACATATAGCTATCAGGGGAAACAGTCCAAGGGTGGGGGACCGCTGATGTTATAAGCGTAGGGAAAATTCCAGTCCATGGTCAGGCTGCCAAGCTCCACTGTCCTCTCACGACAGTGGCAAGGAGGTGCATATCATTCGACCCCGAAAGTTTCCAGGGTGGCCATCTCTCACCAGGCCAATCCATGGAGACTTTGGTAGAAAGCTCAAGGGTGAGGATAGCCATATTCCGCCTCCTCAGGCCTCATGTCCATAGAACCAGTATCCCTCCTGGGATTAGCAGCATCAGGGCTGCTGATATGGCTGGGTTCTTGCACCCAAGCACATTAGAACCAGTGGTGGGTTTCAAAAATTTTTACTATCGGTTCTGTGGGTGTGGCTTGGTAGATGTGGCATGGTTTGGTGGATGTGGCAGGGGAAGGATACTGTAAAATCTCCATTCCCACCCCACTCCTGGGAGAAGAATATTGCAAAGTCTCCATTCCCTCCCCACTCCAGGGGAAGGATACTATAAAATCTCCATTCCCACCCCACTCCAGGGGAAGGATACTGCAAAATCCCCATTTCCTCCCGATCAGCTGGGGCTCAGGAGACAGAGAATAGATGGGGGCAGGGCAAGTCAGAGGTGGTATTTACCAGTTCTCCGAACTACTCAAAATTTCCGCTACCGGTTTTCCAGAACTGGTCAGAACCTGCTGAAATCCAGCTCTGATTAGAACTATAGAAAGTTAGCACCCACCCCTCTTAGAAGAATGAAATATTTTAGGAAATATTAAAAAGGCAGACTATTATATTTTATAACATGTTTCTAAAGACAGAAACTCAGAGCCTCAGCTCCCTGCCCCCAGCAGATATTTGGTGCCCATTGAGAAGGACTGGGCCAGCCTATCTACAAAACAAAAGACCTTCAGCTCCAGGATGATGGGATTATCCTTCAGGGCAAAGCCATTCAGCCATAATAGAAACTGCACAACAAAGCCCTTTCATTGCATCAGCCCAAGCTTCAACCAAGCTTGACTCAGATAACCTACAAAATCTTGTATAGCCCCATGGGAGTCTGACAGCTACCAATAGAATACATGCTCTTGCCACAGGAACAGGAAGCTCAAGTTTAAAGCCCAAGAGAGGGTATAAATAACCCTCTCCACTCCATGTGTTCAGCTGTCCAGGACCTCAAACCCATGTGGTCCTGTTCACCATTAAAACATCTTTCCAATCAGCCTCCATGTTTCCAGTATCTTTCTCCCCACTTGGAACTGAACCGCATATGTACCCAGTCCAGTTTATCCTCCAGTTCAGAACTTTGAAATATCTTTTTATTCATCAAACACAAAACTGCAGTATGTGTTGCTGCTCAGATGCCGCAAACAAGACATGCAGCTGATATCTGACTTAATTTGCTTGGGACTTTTGCCTCAAAGCAAAGCTCTTCCTAAACTCAAGCTGTGGGCCCTTCTGAAAAACCTAACCCCAGGCTTCTGGGCAGTGGGCGTTTGCTTTCGAGTTGCAAACTGAGAAGGTCTTCAGCTGCGTTAGGGACTCATCTTAGCAACAGATAATGCTCTGTTTGCTAGGAAGTCAGTAGACAAATATAGGGTTGACGGATGAGATTTGGAGAGGCGGAAAAGTAAACAGCAATAGCTGAGCTGCTGGAAAGCAAGGAAGAAATGGCTGCTCAGATAGAAAGCTACTACAAAAAAGGGAAGAGACAGTATTTCCCAACTTTACAAACTGTATCTCAGTCCATGAAAATGTGTTTGCTTGCATTTGCAAAGCAAAAATACTTTACAACGGTGGTGAAATCCGGCCGGTTCTATCCAGCTCGCCCAAACCAGTAGGGCTGGCAGCGGGAGACTCCGCCCATCCGCTGGGATGTCATTACATCCCGGTTCTGACCCTCTGCGCATGCACAGAAGGCTCTGCACATATGCAGAAGAGGTGCACGCTCACATTTCCGAACCGGTAGTGGAGGTAAGTGCATTTCACCACTGCTTTACAGTGCAGGTAGTCCTTGACTGACAACCACAACTGACCATAATTGAGACTTACGACCACAATTGGACTACAGTTCAGGTAGTCCTCAACTTATGACCACAATTGAACAACAAATTTCTGTTGTTTTAAGTGAGATGTTTTACCCCATTTTACAACCTTCCTTGCCTTAGTTGTTAAGTGAATCACTGCAGTTAATAAGTTAGTAACCCAGTTGTTAATCTGCGAATCTGGCTTCCCCATTGACTTTGCTTGTCAGAAGTTCACAAAAGGTTGCCGGTTGCCAAGCCTCTGAATTTTGATCACATGATCATGGGGGGTGGGGTGCTATAAAGGTCATAAGTGTGAAAAATGGTGCCATTATAACTTTGAACGGTCACTAAATGAAGTGTTGTAAATCTAGGACTATCTGTGCTTCATAAAAGAAGAAAACCTTTGGCCATGGAGGGATTTCTGATCAACATTACCTGATGCAAACCACTACAGGTAGTCCTTGACTTACAACCATTCCTTTAATAATGGGTCAAAGTCACAATGGCCTTGGAAAAAGTGACTTGCGACTTGTTCTCGAAGTTACAACCATTGTGCCACCCTCCACGGTCACATGATCACAATTCAGGCACTTGGCAACTCGCTTGCATTTACAATGGTTGCTGCAGTGTCTTGCGGTCCCATTGTCTGAAATTGTAACCTTCCCAGCCGGCTTCCAACAAAGTCCATCGATGAAGCTGGAGGACTTAATGACTGTATAATTCACTTAACAATCACATGATTCACTTAGCAATGTGGTAAAAATTATCATAAAATCAGGTCCAATCACACGATGATTTGCTTAATAACTGCATTGCTTAGTGACCCGAATTCTGATTCCTAAATGTGGTCGTATGAGTGCAGCAGCGTCTGCAGCAAACCAAAATGATGGCACATGCATTCTGACATCTGATTCACGTATGTCAGCCAGGGCATTTGCATAAGGCTGCCATGCCTGTCATAATCCCCCCCCCCCCAACACACACACACACACACACACTGTCTCCTCTTCGGAAGCCCATGAGATTTTACAATTTTGAGTTCTGCAATTTCTGGAGGAGATGTCAGCTTTTCCCTGATTTCTCATCTGTGGGGAGAGAGGGCAATAGAGGCAAATGAGAAGTTGTGCATGGCTACATCATCATGCAAATGTAACTTTGCAGATACTGGGACAAAAACATCTAATGGCAAAGTTCACCTGTCATTCCCAAAGCTGCTTTTCAAGAGGCAACTGGACAACCTTTTTCATCCAAGAAGCTGAAGAAGCTTCTTGGATGAAAAGCGAAAGATCTTCAAAGAAAAACCAGAAAGTCCAGTTGCCTCTTGAAAAAGCACCTTTGGGACAGTCATGATCTGGATGGCTGAGAATCTCCATAGAAACTTAGTTTTGTATATCGTTGTTCTAACATCATTGTTTTGGTTAGAGACTCTGTGGCCTTAGATATCACCTAGCTTCTTCTGAGGTTCTCAGCCAGTGGTCTCCAATCTTTCCAGCAGAGGTGGGTTTCAGCAGGTTCGGACCAATTCGGACAAACTGGTAGTTGCTCACACTCACATTTCCGGTGCTGGGCGAACCGGTAGCTATAGTATGTGAAGCCCAACTCTGCTTTCCAGCACAGTAGACCAGCAAAGGAAGCAGAGAGGGGGAGGGAGATGGAGAGGGGATAGTTTTGCTTGTGTGTACGCTACTTTTAAAAATGCAGCATCTCACACACATGCATCAGTGGTGGGTTGCCCCCGGTTTGCACCATTTGCAAGAACCAGCAGTAAAACTGGCGGGAGGCCCCACCCACCGCCCCAGATGTCATCATCAGCGATCTGCGCATGCAATCCCGTTGCAAACCAGTGGTAAAGGCAGGGTTGGGTTCTAAATTTTTTTACTACCGGTTCTGTGGGCATGGCTTATTTTGTGGGCGAGGCTTGATGGTCATGTGACAATTATTTAGGATTTAGCAGAGGTAGTGGTCTACCAGGCTTTTAACTGCTTGCAGAGCTGTACCGATCTACCCATTTATTTTTGCAAGCACTGATCTACTCATGTATTTTTGCAGGCACTGGTCTACCCATTTATTTTTGCAGGCACTGATCTACTCATGTATTTCTGCAGGCACTGATCTACTCATGTATTTTTGCAGGCACCGGTCTACTCATTTGTTTTCTTTTAACACTGACCAGCTGTAGGGCAGCCCTTTGAAGCCCCGCGGCAAGACTTTAAACAGTTTTTCCCCCTCTAGCCATCAGCTGGGATTCAGGAGGCAGCAATAGATTGGGGGTGGGGCCAAATAAAAGGTAAGAATAACACGGGGAGGGCGGGGGGGCAGAACCGGTTTGGTGATGTCATATGGTCATCGCTACCGGCTCAGCGGAACCGGGAGGAACCTGGAGGAACCCACCACTGGGTAAAGGTAAATAGAACCCACTCCTGACATGCATGTACATGCATGCGCTCGCCTACCACTTCCACGGCCCGGTTTCAAATGGGCTGCGGCCTGGCACTGGGACAAAGCCCAGGAGTTGGGCTATTCTAAGCAACTGAACTAGTTAGGCTGCCAGAAATATTTTTGTGTTGGAACACAACATAAAATATTTTGCTTCAGCATTGAGCCTATCATTCCCCATCATGCCAGTAAAATAATATGAGGAGGCTAAATCAGGCAGCAATCCTACGATGCCTTTTTCATCAGTCTGTGCAAAAGATTTTTGAAGTCTTATCCCTCCCCACCACTTACACTGGAACTGCTGATTGGACTTAGTTTGCATGGAGTACAATGCTCCTTCCCCCCCCCCCTTCCTTCCTTAATTCCAGAGGGAAATTATCTTTTAAATTACTTAAGCTGGGGGGAGTGAAAGGTAACATGCCTTGACACCGAGGATTAACTGTCCCTACATAATTTATGTTAAAGATGTGATACTTTCTGGTTATCGATTTGGGTGACTTGGTTTTATAGCCAGTGCATTATAGGCAAAGCAGCTGAACATTATGCAAGTACATGGCGGGGAATGAATATTTTATCCAAGTTCTGAGGAAACAAGCAACTACTTTGTAATTGCTGTGTTAATATGGAATGTTTAAAGGCTGGAAACCAATAACTGAAGAATGAAAGAGGCTGCGGACATTAGCACGGAAAAATAGATTTGTTTGAAAAACCGGCTTCTTATGACATGATAACTATGTTCACGCTGTCTTTGTGTAGGAATGAGATTTTAAGCAATGTGTTATTGGGATTGGAAGAAGGCTTTAGACTAGAAATGAAAAGGCTCACTCAGAAGAATACAGATGTTGGAGGCTGAATGCAACATGCTCAGTTATTAAAGGTGGAAACGAAGGATGCAACACTTACTACCATTCAATCAGAAGTGGTATTCAGCAGGTTCTGACCAGCGGAAATTTTGAGTAGTTTGGAGAAATGGTAAATACTACCTCTGACTGGCCTCACCCCCATCTATTCTCTGCCTCCCGAGTCCCAGCTGATTGGGAGGAAATGGGGATTTTGCAGTAACCTTCCCCTGGAGTGGGGAGACAATGGAGTATCCTTCCCCTGCCACACCCACCAAGCCATGCCCACCAAGCCACGCCCACAGAACCGGTAGTAAAAAAAATTTGAATCCCACCACTGCATCCAATGGCAAAGAAGACCGTTAACATTCAATTTGGCCTAGTGGTTAAAGCACCAGGTTAGAAATAAGGAGACTGTGAGTTCTAGTCCCACCTTAGGCATGAAAGCCAGCTGGGTGGTTTGGGCCAATCACTCTGTCTCAGCCCAAACTACCTCACAGGGTTGTTGTGGTGGGGGTGAAAATAGGAGGAGGGAGTATAAGATATGTTTGCTACCTTGAATTATTTATAAAAATAATAAAGATGGGGGGAAAGTGAAATAAATAATAATAATAATAATAATAATAATAATAATAATAATAATAATAATAATAATAATTTTATTTCTATACCGCCCTTCTCCCGAAGGACTCAGGGCGGTGTACAGCCTATTTAAAAACACAGAAACAAAACGACAATTTAAAATTTAAAATCATTAAATAATTAGGCTCCAATTAAAATCCCAGAAATTTAAAATACCCCAATTTAAAACGTTATGTTAATAGCCCTGCCTGGCGGAACAACAGGGTCTTCAGAGCGCAGCGAAACACCTGGAGGTCGGAGATCTTACGTACTTTGGGGGGCAGTTCATTCCACAGGGCTGGGGCTCCCACAGAGAAGGCCCTCCCCCTGGGTGTCGCCAGCCGACATAACTTGGCCGACGGCACCCTGAGGAGACCCTCTCTGTGGGAGCGGACTGGTCGGTGGGAGGCTATTGGTGGCAGAAGTCGGTCTCGAAGGTACCCGGGTCCTATGCCATGGAGCGCTTTAAAGGTGGTAACCAACACCTTGAATCGCACCCGGAAGACCACTGGGAGCCAGTGCAGCTCACGCAGGAGGGGTGTCACGTGGGCGCAACGAGTTGCACCCATAACCACCCGCGCGGCCGCATTCTGGACCAGTTGGAGCCTCCGAGTGCTCTTCAAGGGGAGCCCCATGTAGAGAGTATTGCAATAGTCCAACCGAGAGGCGACAAGGGCGTGAGTGACCGTGCGCAAGGCGTCCCGATCCAGAAAGGGCTGCAACTGGCGAATCAGGCGAACCTGATAAAAGGCCCCCCTGGCCACGGCCGTCATGTGCTCTTCTAAAGACAGCCGTGCATCCAGGAGGACACCCAGATTGCGAGCCCTCTCTGTGGGGGGCAAGGATTCACCCCCAATAGTCAGCGATGGCACCTGCTGACTATATCGGGGCGCCGGAAGCCACAGCCACTCAGTCTTGGAGGGGTTGAGTCTGAGCCTGTTCCTCCCCATCCAGGCCCGATATGCTACTTTTATTTGTAGATTTATATCCTGTCTTTGTTCTAGAGGCTCAAGGCAACCCACTTTATTCCTCCAGTTCTCTTCCACAATAGCAATCCCATGACAGTACGTTAGTAGCTTATTTTATAATATAATTTATAATTGGCAACTCAGCCCTGGTGTCAAAAAAAGCAGGAAGAAGTATTTCAAAGAGACTCCCTCTTGATTAACTCATTAATAAATGAGGATCTGAAATTTCTCTGATGGTTTTCAAGATTCTGCATTTACCCCAAAGCTAAAGTTTAATGGTACCTTCCTGAAGTTTATGTAATTCTTGCTCTCCTGCATGCAGATTAACATCAGCCTGTCAGTCACAACCTTAGACAGAAGTAGGACCCATAATGTTGTAAAATATGTGTACAATTTGACAAATGGGGCAGACATATGTTACAGGGTTTGGGGAATCATTGCTTTGGGGGGGAATGACTTTGGTTTTTTGAGGATTTCAGGATCCGGGACCTGTGTTTTACAACCAACAAGTGCAATCTGAAGAAAATCTATACCTCAAATTGTATATGTTTCTTGTAAGACACAATTTACTTTAATTGTATTTCCTCATTTCATAAAGAGGGAAGACACACCATTCTATCTGCTTATTTTATTTATACCCCACCTTTATTATTTTTATAAATAATTCAAGGCAGCAAACATACCTAATACTCTTGTCAGATGTAAATGCCTTATTCTCTAATGTGTAAATAGTATATGAATGGGATATCAGGGGTTAACTTATTCTTCAATTCCTAATATATTCATGATTCACCACTCCTACTTATAGCTCCACCCATTGTATATATAAGGAGCCACCTTCACCCTTTTCCTCGCTTCTATCTGTGAATATTCAGTGAATATAGAATGCCTATTGTAAATAAAAGGAAGTATATTTAAACCTTTAATTCTTACTATTATTATTGAGTCTGATCCTGAAAATATTGCAACAAGCTGGTAGCAGAGGATGGTTAATTGACTCAATAAAAAAACTTAAAAATGTCTAAGAAGGATAGGCCCAACACCAGGGCCTACAGCAAAGAAATGGAAACAGAACAAGAAATAATCAACGAATCCACAAACGCAATTTCAAGAGAATCCGAAGAATACACCACTGAAGACGAAGAAATAATAGATGAAAATGATGACCAGGAGGAAATCGAAATAGAGAATAACGAACTCAGGTCAGAGATATTAAAACTATTAAAAAGCCAGAAAAATGATGAAAGCCTCATCGCGAACCTCCAAGAAATGCTGAAGAACAGCGGAGCAGCGAGAGAGAAAAACATCACTAATGAGAAGTCTAAAGAACCAAAAATTGTAAGTGATATGACTACAGAGAAAGTCATTAAGAAGAAGAAAAAATGTGATCCCGCGCGAAATTTTGAATGGCAGCCATCTTGGTTTCAACAGGCCTCCAAGGTGAGCGAAGCAGAGCCAATCAAAATGCTCAGTTCAAAATTTCTAGCGCGAAAAACGTTATCAGATAACGAAAATGAGAAAGAGGATTCAAACTCCACTGAAGAGTCAGAATCAGAAAGTGAAGATGACTCAACGAAATCCCAAGTAAAGTCAGCGATGAAAACGCTTTTTGCTGCATTTGGGCCAAAACTAAAAATTACTAAAAAGCCGCCGAAGAAGAGAGCAAGCAAGCCGATACCTCAAGACCTGCACGCTCCCATCCTGACTTCGAGAGCGACGACGCCCGAACCTAGAGAGCCGTGTCGATTCCGCCCTACACCACAGACCGAAGCAAGTGACAACGCCCACAAAAGGAAAAGAAGAACAGCCGCCGTCGCCAGAACTCCCAAGGCCGAACCAGAGACCGACTCGTCTGAAGAGGAGCAGAGCGAACGAGCCGCGATGGAGAGAACCTTCCACGACGACGTCGGAGAAGAAATGGACAACGCGCATGCGCGAAACTACACAGACGGTCCAGGAAGACATGAACTGGTGAGAGAACCGCGCAGACTCGTTGCGAGCATCCCCATGCCGTTTTGCAATTTTCTACACTTGCGAGACCACGGACTACCTCAGGTTGTAAGTAATGGACAAAATAATGTGGGAAACTTACCTAGTGACTTCCCAAAACTAAGGGTTGATGGAATTAATTTGCAAGAATGGTATCAACAGCTCCAGGTTGTCTTTATGAAGGAGAACTTACTATTTTTTATCACTAGTCCCCCAAAAAGACCTTGGACTTTAAAAATAGATTGTCTACACCATAGAGCTTTTTTCTTAATAATATCTAGTGTGTCTCCTGCAATGTATCATAGCATCAAACCAAATCTGACTGTTTCAGAAATTATTCAATGCATGTTTAATTTGTTTCACAGTGACAGTGTAGCTACCACCACAAGAATGTCTAAGGATTTCTTTTCATCTAGGGTAAAACCAGGGGTTTCCATAAGTGAGCATTTAATATCTTTAAACAAAATAAGAGCTGAGCTGCACTTGAGGGGGGAAGTGATTTCAGACCAAACAATGAAAAGTGTTATTATCAACTCACTTGATTCATCATGGGATAGTTTTATGTCACATTTAGACACTATCAATCTAGGATATTTATCCATAGAAAGTCTATCCAACAAATTGATAGCAGAAGACAATTCGAGAAAAAATCGTTCTAGCAATCACGCAGAACACAAACCTTTTAGGAAAGTAGCTTTCCAAGAAAAATATAATGAAACATACAAATGTCACAATTGTGGATCCAGGGAACACAATAGAAGAGATTGCCCCAAAATTCCAAAGGAAAGACATAGGTCAGAATATAGGAACAAATACAATTATAGACAGTCCTCCATAGATAGAAATAGATATAGAAGCCCACCAAATTACAGAGAAAATAGAGGGGGCAGAGAAAATTCAAAGGATAGAAAATCTGGTTCACTGAATGGACTAAATAAACAAGACAACACTAAAATACAGCAAAATGAGAACAATAATTGGCTTATTGATTCTGGAGCAACTAATCACACCACTAATAATAAAAATATATTGTCTTCATTTACAGAAGATAAATTTGTAATAAAGGTAGCTAACCAAGAGAGGGTTCAAGTATTAGGCAGAGGAAACGTAACTTTGCCTGGTCTAGGAAAAATAGAGGGGGTATTGTTAATACCTGAAATACCTCATAACATACTAAGTGCCATAAAACTAAGTAGAGATTCTGACATTAATATAGTTTTCTCAAAGGGAAAAGCGACTTTGGAGAAGAATAAGACAAATGTAGGCACTGTAATGATTAAAGGAGGCCTACCTTATCTGATAATAAAGGAAGAATGGTTGCATAACATTGATTCAAATATAGAAAATTGTATTGAGGCAGATGATGAAAACATTAGCAACAGTGACAATGATGAATGTAAAATATCTCATGATCATACAGATGCACACGATAAAAAAAAACCAAAAATAGGTAAGCCAATTCATGATGAGTGTGCTCACATCTTACATAGGAAGTTAGGACATGCCAGTTTTCCTGTAGTACAAAAAATGACTGAACACGCAGAAGGTGTCAAAATAAAAAATTGTGAAAACTATTTGGAATGCTCAGTATGTAAATCTACAAAACTAAAAACTAGTCCCAGGCCAAGAAAATCTACTAGATCAACTAACAAAATTTTTGACTTAGTACACATGGACCTAGTAGGTCCATTAACTCCATCAATCACTTATAGAAAACGTTACTTCCTGACAATAGTAGACGATTATAGTCGTTATGGGTTTGTTTACACATTAAAACATAAAGATGAAACCTTTCAAAAATTTAAGGAATTTTACAAACGCATAGAAACACAACACAATATCAGAATAAAACAAATTATGACAGATAGGGGATGTGAATTCATGTCTAAAGAATTCTCCCAATGGTTAAAAGATAGAGGAATGCTACATTACACGTCCAGCCCGTTTTCTGCGTTTCAAAACGGGATTGCAGAGAGAAAGAATTCCACATTACAAACAATGATTAGGTGCACATTGGAGGATGCTGGCTTAAGCAAACAATTTTGGTCAGAAGCCTTACATTATTCAAATTACACACAAAATAGAACCTGGTCTAGTATTATAAATAAGACACCATATGAAGTAATGTATAATAGGAAACCAAAATTAGCACACATGCACATTTTTGGAGTCACTGCAGACGTACACATACCTAAACAGTTGAGAAGAAAGGGAGAAAATGTATCCAGAAGACTCAGATTCATGGGATACGAAACTGGCACCAAAGGATACAGATTCATTGATAATAATAACAAATTTATAGTTTCCAGAACAGCTGTGTTCCATGAACAGGCTAACTGGTCTAAATTACATCTTAATGAAATATTTCCAAATAAATGCAAAGAAACAAAATCTCATGAGGAAGGGACCATAGAAAAACAAAATATCAACAAACAGAAAAGCAAAACCAAAACTTGGACAAATAGTCAACACAAAATAAAGACAGACACACTAACAAAAAAGGAAGCAAGATATTTGCATGATAACAATAGCAAACCTGAAAGAGTCATTAGGAACAATAGGAATCAAATGCCAAATAAATACAGAGATTACATAATGCATATGGATGGTGAACCAATAACACCTAATACATATGAAGAAGTGTTAAAACTTCCTCGTGAAGAAAAAGAAAAATGGGAACTAGCTATGAAGAAAGAGATGGAGAGTTTACAAGGATTAAATGTATTTACACCTGCAATAGCACCTAAAGATAAAACAATTATTGGTACCAGGTGGATATATAAAATTAAAAATTTAGAAGGAGGCAATACTCTATACAAAGCTAGATTAGTTGCACAAGGTTATGCACAGAAATATCCGGAGGACTATACTGACACGTATTCCCCCACAGTAAGAACAGAGAGTGTCAAAACAGCTTTAGTGGTAGCATCAGCACTCAACCTTGAAGTATTTCAATATGACATACAGACTGCGTATCTACACGCGAAACTAGATAAGGAAATATATGTAAGAGCACCTCACAGTCAATACACCAACAAAAAATGAAATTTGGTTGTTGAATAAGAGTTTATATGGATTAAAACAATCTGGTAAAAGATGGTATGATTGTTTAGTAAAAGTACTTAAGACCATGGATTTCAATGCTACCACTGCTGATAACTGTTTCTTTGTCAAAAAGGGTGATGATTACATTGAATTTGTATTGATTTATGTAGATGACATTTTATATATAGGAAAACACAAAGAGAGAAGAGAAACTTTTGTAAATAAGTTAAATGAACATTTCTCGTTGAAATCCCTGGGTAAAGTGAACAAATATCTTGGTGTCCAAATTAATAAGACTAGAAGGGGATTCAAACTTACTCAGAGAGATAAGATTATAGAACTTTTAAATAAATGCAATTTAATCAATGCCAAACCCTGTGATACCCCTATGCAAACTGATTTTCTTAGAAATACTGATGAATCTTCTCCTGAATTCAAGGATAACACATTTTATAGATCAATCATAGGTTCACTTCTTTATATATCTAATTGGACTAGGCCAGATATCGCCTTACCACTCAATTTACTATCCAGACACGTCAGCAAACCCACAATGTACCATTGGGAAGCTGTTAAAAGAATTCTAAGATATCTGAAAAGTACACTAGATTTTTGCTTAGTATTAGAGCCTAGTGATAATAAAGAACCAAAGCTTGTATGTTACGCAGATGCGGATTGGGCTGGAGACACGTCATGCAGAAAAAGTACATCTGGTTATATTTTTCTCTTAAATGACTGTCCAGTTTACTGGTACACTGGTAAACAAGAACTAGTAGCCACTTCAACGACAGAAGCGGAATATGTTTGTTTATCCAAAGCTGCAAATAACCTTGTATGGTTTAACGATCTAATTTCAGATGTTTGGAAAAAACCTGCTTTGCCTTTTGTTATGTATGAAGACAATAAAGCAGCCATTGAAATATCTAGATCCGATGCCATTGGACAAAGGTCCAGGCATATAGATATAAAGTTTAAACATGTGAGACAATTGTCTCAGGATGGATTTATTAAAGCAGTGCACTGTGATACTTCAGAACAATTAGCTGACATATTGACAAAGCCTTTACCTTCTAAACAGCACAAATATTTAACTTCTAAACTGCATATCTTGTATTGTCCCGAATCTGAAAGTAATTGGTGTTGTATAACGAACTGGCATTTAGAGGGGGATTTGTCAGATGTAAATGCCTTATTCTCTAATGTGTAAATAGTATATGAATGGGATATCAGGGGTTAACTTATTCTTCAATTCCTAATATATTCATGATTCACCACTCCTACTTATAGCTCCACCCATTGTATATATAAGGAGCCACCTTCACCCTTTTCCTCGCTTCTATCTGTGAATATTCAGTGAATATAGAATGCCTATTGTAAATAAAAGGAAGTATATTTAAACCTTTAATTCTTACTATTATTATTGAGTCTGATCCTGAAAATATTGCAACAACTCTTCCTCCTCCTATTATCCCCACAACCACCCTGTGATGTTGTTTGGGCTGAGAGAGGAAGAGTGACTTGTCCAAAGTCACTCAGCCAGTTTTTCATGCCTAAAGTGGGCACTGTAGTCTGTTGGGTAATATTTAGGAAAATGTCATGAATAGATTAAATTTGATTTTCTATCTCTGAATGTATCTCCTGAACCATGGAGAAAGGCCCTTTACATTAAATAAAGGATATACAAATAATATCCTTGTGTGTCCAATCACACTTGGCCAATAATGAATTCTATTCTATTCTATTCTTAAAAAAGGGAAGGAGGGAGGAGGAGTCTGTATAAAATCCTAGTTGACAAAGATTCAGCAGTGCTTATAACTTCATATATGGTATTTGCTGAAGCATCTGAAAGAAGACAGGAAGGGAAAGGGTCTATGCCTCAAAATAAAATGGCCACACATCCTACATCTCCTCCCTAACTTAACCACTGGTTTCTATCAATGTTGTCCCTGGTCCATGCTGAACACCTGTAACATTTCCCACCCAGGATTGGTGAAAAAAAGATTTCCCTATAGAGGAAATTCTGGTTCACTCCTCAGATTAGGTGTAAGCACTGTCCTCCTGCTATGGATGATGCCACTCCTCTGAGACTTTTTGGAAACAACTTTGTAATCGTATGACCAGTTAAGGGGACCTCACAGGCTACCAGAAGAAGAAATGGATTGATAGAATCATCATTGTTGCAAATTCCCCTCATCCCTTTGTTATGTATAGCTTTCTTTCCCTTATTGCGGTATGTTTCAAAGTAGCTGAACATCCTTTGCAGCTACAAATGTGAAAAGCCAGATGCAGATCAAAGTCTCCAGGAAGGTTAAAATCTCACCATAATGCAGGAATGATGCAAAAGTTTAGGAAACCCACAGGGCTTACTTCAGAACCCCAAGTTCCAGGCAGACAAATGTAGGATTCAGAATCAAAGTTGAATATAGTCTTGTATCAGAATAACATAATAGCAAAGTTGGAAGGGACCTTGAAAGTCTTCTACTCCAATCCCCTGCTCAAGGAGGAAACTCTACACCATTTCAGACAAAATGGTTGTCTAGTCTCTTCTTTAAAAACTTCCAGTGTTGGAGCACCCACAATTTCTGGAGGCAAGTTGTTCCACTAATTAATTGGTCTCACTGTCAGGAAATGTTTCCTTAATTCTAGGTTAATCTAATCTCCTTGATTAGTGTCCATCCATTGCTTCTTGTCCTGCCTTCAGGTGCTTTGGAGAATAGTCACAAAATCAAAAGGAATCAGAGAATCAAAAGTAGCATATGCACAGGAAGCCAGAGCAGAGGTTAGAACATTATTTGCCAACGGAAACCTCAATCCCAGGCTCTTCTTTTATAGCATTGATTTAATCTTCCCTGTTTTTCGGAGTTATGTCTCTTCCTTTTGAGAAATCCCATTGAATATCTCTATTCTACTCACTTGATCATTCTGCATTCAGAAAGGCTAATAATCCTTTCTTGCCTAGGCTCTGAACCAGCCGGTTCAGCTTGCATGTGTTTTTGCAACAGGGGGCTGATGACCTGATTGCTCCAGAACTGCAAGTATTATTCTTTCTGAGATTCATCTGCAGATATTTAAGAGCCCCTGGGCTCTTGAGTTGCAAGGTCAGAACCTGTCAAGCCATGCTTTTTCTAATTAGAAGAGGAAAGACTGGAAAGTGCATCATATTAGATCATTTTAAGTAGCCATTAAACCCAATATTAAGCTTGCTGTTCTAGTATATGGAAGCTTCCTAGGTCCTTTCCACAATAAAATTTACACCTTCTAACATCGGCAAAGCTTTCTCCAAAATTGTCCAAAAACCTAACCAGATAGACCAAATCAAGAATCAATTCCATAGGAAGGCTAAGGACTACTTTTATTCAGAACAGCTATAATAACAAAATCCTGCAAGTTTGATTGTGATGTACCTCCTCCCCTTCTTATACCTATGTGAAATGTGGAGGTATCCATCAAGGCCATCTTCCTTATTCTCTACAAAAATTTACTGCACCTGGCAGCATGCCAACAGTTTCTTTGACATCCAGGAGGAAAATTCCAGCTGCAATTGGTATTCATTTTCCATTACTAACACCAAAACATTTTTTCCAGTCTTAGTTATTGGGTTTGTACCTAGAGTACCAGTAATCAAGAAGAACGATACATTACACACATGAGTTTTTCTTCCTTTGAGACTTTGGGGGTAAAATATGTATGCCTTGCCAGAGCAAATTATGGACATTGAAACTTCTATATACATGAAAGTCACATTCATCCACAATTAGAACTGGCAACTTCTCCAAGACCTCATCTAAAGATACTTTTTAACTGATATTTCAGGAAATGTGCTAAGGTTTCTTATAACGAAGGCTGGCATGGAATTTGGGGATTCCCAACTCAAGAATTTTCCAGGTTCATTGCAGTAGCATCTTTAGCCAACTACGATGAAGCCAAAAATATATTGACATTATAAAGTAATTCCATTTAATTATACCTGCGTACTAATATCAGCATTTCTTTTGTTATTGCCTCTTCTGTAGACACTCATGGTTCATGATACTCCAATATTCAATTCAGTGCTCCAGTACATTTGTGTTGAGTAAAAAGAAAAAGTAAGTAGAACCCAGGCACAAAAAGTAAATTAAAGCAACAACTTTAAAATTCAGAGGGAACCACAATAATGTGTTAACAAATTAAATTGTGAAGGGGTTAAGGCATAATTAACCTGGCTATTGATCTCTTAATTAAGAACAGAAGAAAGATCCCTCCAGAGACGTGCCCTGTAACAGAAATGTTTATTAAGCACCATTCCTACAATAATGTTAATAAAAGTGCAAAAACAAAGCTGAGAACCCAAATGGCCTTGGTGTGGCAACATTGCACCTATATAGAATAGTATATATAGCAGACACTTTATGCAAACACCTAGAACTTAAAGTTTTTTACAACTTTAAACACAACATTGTTGTGATTTTACAACAACAACACAACACAACATAAAGAACACAAAGACATGTTTCTTTTTACATATCAGTTCCCCTTACTTTCTACTTTATACATTCCCCATTTTTCCCATCCCTTATTATCATTATCGTCCCTTTATATCTAATTTTATTCATTTACAATATTTTACACATATTTATCACATTCTCCTCTCCATTTGTTCACATTTACTTTCCCTAATATTAAGCCAATCGTACCACTTATTCCATACTTGATAGTATTCTGTATCTTCCTTTTCTTTTATTTTTTTGTTAATTTGTCCATCTCCGCACAGTCCAGAATTTTCTTAATTATTTCTTCCTCTGTTGGTACATTTTCATTTTTCCAGAACTGTTGTGCGTAGACTATCCTTGTAGCTGTAATTACATGCAAAATCAAATATCGGGTTTCTTTACTGTAGGTTCTGTTTAATATCCCTAGTAAAAACATCTCTGGTTTCAGGTCCACATTGTGGCCAATTATCTCTTCTGTCCAACTTCTAATTTTAGCCCAATATTTTTTCGCCTTAGGACATGTCCACCAGAGATGGTAATATGTTCCAGGGACTTTTTTGCATTTCCAACAATTTGGAGGCAAAGACCTAGAACTTTTGTGTACAATGCTGGGAAAAGAGAAAAAGAGAACTAGCAACATGGTGGATCGATCTGATTTCAGCAATGATGGGTGCACCTTTGAAATAACTGAAGGACCACCTAAGGAGAAGTGTTGTGACTCCGACCCCCGAGCCCATCTTATTGGAGGGAGAAGACTCCAAAAGTGAAGGAGAGGAGTTGGCAAGGCCTCCCTCTCCAAGACCCTCCTCTCTGGCAATGCCTCAGGTGTCTTCCGAAGGAGAAGAGATAAGCCAGGAGCCAGGCATTTCTGAGCAGCCGCAGTTAGACAGCGACGGAGATAAGTCTTGGCTGGATCCCCGACAGCGTCAGAAAGACAAGTGCATGCAGCAGAGAAGGAGGCGTGCCAGAGAAGGAGGCGTGCCAGAGATCACTGGACCACACCCCACAGGGGATAAAAGCGGGTGTGGTGGCCATTCAGGCTTTGTGACGGACAAAACTGAAAGCTAGCAAGTCATTCTGCATTTCTGGAACTTTGTTATATGCTCTGCTTGGACTGATTTTTTGGACTGGACTTGACTATTCTTTGGCTTTTGTGGACTTTGATGTTTTCAGTCGGAGGAGATAAACCTCCCTTTGTAAGTAAAGACTGTTGGCAAGCAGCCACTGGGTTGCTGCCAATTCTGTTATCAAAGGAAATTCTTGTCTGCTGGTTTATTTTAATTCTTGGTCGACTGCTGGTGTGCGTGTGTGAGACGGGGACAGAACAAGAAGGTCATTGTTGAGAAACAATGAGTTATATGGTAACTAAGCATTGGCCCTGACTTGATGACGTATCATCATAATCAGATAGCAGAACAGCTGAGAATTGTCGAAAATCTTTCTTAATTGATTATAAGATCCTGGCTGAACAAAGGTGAAAGCTGGTATTTTACTACTTGGTAGAGAACATGAAGACTCTCTGGTAGACCAGCTCATACTAAGACCAACAACAATACTGTTCTTTCATAGAATCATGCAGTTTAAAGTGTCTTTGATCTTCCTGATATATCCTAAAGATAAGGTAGAGATGAAATGTCATCAAAGGCATAAACAGAATCTTTGTTCCCCCTTCCTTAATCAGCTTCATTGGATCTTACTTAATCACCCACATGGCTCTCAGCAACACTGTGCAATATGTGAGGTTGGTAAGAGTTTTCCATCTCTTGCTCTCTCTGTGTGTGTATGTATAGCATGTGCATTTAATGTTTTATCTTTCTATATTGTTCGCCTTGAGTTTTCATTGTACAATATATAAAGACAAATACTTGAGTCTGGCACTTGCAAATTCCTGTATGAAATGATCCAATCTGCCCTTCATGGGCAAATATTATCTCCTGGATATAATCTTTCTTTGGACTTTACCAGCTTTTTCAAATGCAGTACTTAGCAATTTTTAAATCTTTCGAAGTGCAGGGTTAAGTAATCTGTCCATTTTAAATCATGTACTATTTTATTCAAATAATGCTTAAATTATACATTCCATTGGTTAAAGAACCCATGCTAATCATTTTAACAGGATTTTTCTATTTGCTTTTTTGAATGAGTACTAAAATAAAAATGTATTGCAGAGGTAATTTAGAGCAAAGAAATCATTTACTTGGAGAGCGCTCCAACCTCAAACGTGCCAAAATACTATTTCCCTGCTTGTTACAGTTTGATAGAGCAGAAATAAGAACATGGCTTGTCCTGGACTAGTATATTGTTGTGGATGTTCTCATTGTGAGCAATGAGGGATGGTGGGTGTAATATTTAGTCTGGTCAATTTTCTCCCCAAATCAGGGATATGCTGGAAGCTGGATATTAAATTTTTCCTCCCCTGCGTACAGATTTACTCACATCACATCCTCTTGCCAGGTGTTCTAAGACTGGCACTTTGGAAAAAGATGGCTTGATACCCAAAGAATATAGAGAATTTGTAACAGACTTGTGCAAGCAGACTTAGATTTCCCTTGATGAAACAGCTTCATTTTGATATGGAATCATTTTGTCAAAACACAGAAACAGGAGTTGCCTCGGCCAAGCAATTTGTAATCACCTTGAAATGCCTCTGGACTTCATGCATTAGAATAGGCTGTGAAGAATGTCCTTAAGCCTTCTTCACCAGCATCTGGATCCTTTGGTGATGAGCTACTCAGTAAAAGCTATGTGCAAATGCAATCTCTTTTGCCTTTGCAAGTGCCTGAGGATGTTGGAGCTCGTACAACACTCAAATCTTTGCAGAAATGAAATATCTCTTCAAGGGTTTGCACAACCTAATATCAAATACTATGTTCCTCCATTCTGGTCAGGTCTGTACTTTGCCTCTAATCGTCTAACTGTGCCTCCAATCACACAATGGGATGTCACAGGGACAAAAAGATTGTGCCCTCTGTAGTATTTTTTTTTAAAAAAGCACCTGCTGGTGAAGAATCATTCTTTAAGTTAATGTTAAGCTAAAGAAATAAGCGATTTTTTAGCTAAATGAGACTGCAGAAAGTCTTAAGACTGTCTGGGTATTCTGATTTGACCAAGTTTTGTTCAAAACTATTGAGGGAGGTGATGAAGAGTCAGGAATGACATGTTAGCAGTGTTCCTGTTAGATGTAAATGCCTTATTCTCTAATGTGTAAATAGTATGTGAATGGGATATCAGGGGTTAACTTTTTCTTTAATTCTTAATGTATTCATGATTCACCACTCCCACTCATAGCTCCACCCATTGTATATATAAGGAGCCACCTTCCCATTTTTCCCTGCTTCTATCTGTGAATATTCAGTGAATATAGAATGCCTATTGTAAATAAAAGGAAATATATTTAAACCTTTAATTCTTACTATTATTATTGAGTCTGATCCTAAAATATTGCAACAAGCTGGTAGCAGAGGATGGTTAATTGACTCAATAAAAACTTAAAAATGTCCAAGAAGGATAGGCCCAATACCAGGGCCTACAACAAAGAAATGGAAGAAGATCAAGAAACAACCAATGAATATACAACTGAGATATCGAAAGAATCTGAAAACCACATCTCAAACAACGAAGAAATAATAGATGGAATTGATGAACAAAAAGAAAACGAATTGAAAAGCAGTCCTCTCGGATCAGAATTATTGAAGCTACTAAAACTCAACGCAAAAATAAAAAACGCCATAAGAAACAAAGGAATGACGAAAAGAAAAGGAATCCACGCAGATGAAAATAAAGACTCAAAAACGGTGAGCGATTTGCCTGCAAATAAAAATACAACGAAAGAGAGAAACATCGATCCCGCGCAAAATTTTGAATGGCAGCCATCTTGTTTTCAACAGACTCCCAAGATGAGCGAAGCAGAACCAATCAAAGGACAGAATTCAAAATTTCTGGCGCGAAAAACGATATCAGACAACGAAAATGAAAAAGAGGACTCAAACTCCTCGGAAGAGTCAGAATCAGAAAGTGAAGATGACTCAACGAAATCTCAAATAAAGTCAGCGTTGAAAACACTTTTTACTGTATTTGGGCCAAAACTAAAAATTACCAAAGAGTCACCAAAGAAGCAAGCGAGTAAGCCAACGCCTCAGGACCTGCCCACCTCCATCCTGACTTCGAGAACGACGACGCCAGAACCTAGAGAGCCTTGTCGATTCCGCCCTACGCCGCAGATCGAAGCAAGTGGCAACGCTCACAAAAGAAAGAGAAGAGCAGCCGCCGCCGCCAGAACTCCCAAGATCGAACCGGAGACCGACTCGTCTGAAGAGGAGCAGAGCGAGCAAGCCGCGATGGAGAGAACCTTCCACGACGACGTCGAAGAAGAAATGAACAACGCGCATGCGCGAAACTACGCAGACGGTCCGGGAACACATGAACTGATGAGAGAACCGCGCAGACTCGTTGCGAACATCCCCATGCCGTTTTGCAATTTCCTACACTTACGAGACCACGGACTACCTCAGGTTGTAAGTAACGGACAAAATAATGTGGGAAACTTACCCAGTGACTTCCCAAAACTAAGGGTTGATGGCATTAATTTGCAAGAGTGGTACCAACAGCTCCAGGTTGTCTTTATGAAGGAAAACTTACTATTCTTTATCACTAGTCCCCCAAAAAGACCTTGGACTTTAAAAATAGATTGTTTACACCATAGAGCTTTCTTCTTAATAATATCTAGTGTGTCTCCTGCAATGTATTATAGCATCAAACTGAATCTGACTGTTTCAGAAATTATTCAATGCATGTTTAATTTGTTTCACAGCGACAGTGTAGCTACCACCACAAGAATGTCTAAGGATTTCTTTTCATCTAAGGTAAAACCAGGGGTTTCCATAAGTGAGCATTTAATATCTTTAAACAAAATAAGAGCTGAGCTGCATTTGAGGGGGGAAGTGATTTCAGACCAAACAATGAAAAGTGTTATTATCAACTCACTTGATTCATCATGGGATAGTTTTATGTCACATTTAGACACTATCAATCTAGGATATTTATCCATAGAAAGTCTGTCCAACAAATTGATAGCAGAAGACAATTCAAGAAAAAATCGTTCTAGCAATCACACTGAACACAAACACTTTAGGAAAGTATCTTTCCAAGAAAAATATAATGAAACATATAAATGTCACAATTGTGGATCCAGGGAACACAATAGAAGAGATTGCCCCAAAATCTCAAAGGAAAGACATAGGTCAGAATATATGGACAAACACAATTATAGGAGGTCTTCCATAGATAGACATAGATATAGGAGCCCGCCAAATTACAGAGAAAATAGAGGGGGCAGAGAAAATTCAAAGGATAGAAAATCTGGTTCACTGAATGGACTAAATAAACAAGACAACACTAAAATGCAACAAAATGAGAACAATAATTGGCTTATTGATTCTGGAGCAACAAACCACACCACCAATAACAAAAATATATTATCTTCATTTACAGAAGATAAATTTGTAATAAAGGTAGCTAACCAAGAAAAGGTTCAAGTATTAGGCAGAGGGAATGTAACTTTGCCTGGTCTAGGAAAAATAGAGGGGGTATTGTTAATACCTGAAATACCTCATAACATACTAAGTGCCATAAAACTAAGTAGAGATTCTGACATTAATATAGTTTTCTCAAAGGGAAAAGCGACTTTGGAGAAGAATAAAAGTAATATAGGCACTGTAATGATTAAAGGAGGCCTACCTTACCTGATAACAAAGGAAGAATGGTTACATAACATTGATTCAAATGTGGAAGATTGTATTGAGGCAGATGATGAAAATATTAGCAACAGTGACAATGATGAATGTAAAATATCTCATGATAATACAGATGCACACGATAAGAAAAAGCCAAAAATAGGTAAGCCAATTCATGATGAGTGTGCTCACATCTTACATAGGAAGTTAGGACATGCCAGTTTTCCTGTAGTACAAAAAATGACTGAACACGCAGAAGGTGTCAAAATAAAAAATTGTGAAAACTATTTGGAATGCTCAGTATGTAAATCTACTAAACTAAAAACTAGTCCCAGGCCAAGAAAATCTACTAGATCAACTAACAAAATTTTTGATTTAGTACACATGGACCTAGTAGGCCCATTAACTCCATCAATCACTTATAGAAAACGTTATTTCCTGACAATAGTAGATGATTATAGTCGTTATGGTTTTGTTTACACATTAAAACATAAAGATGAAACATTTCAAAAATTTAAAGAATTTTACAAACGCATAGAAACACAACATAATATCAGAATAAAACAAATTATGACAGATAGGGGATGCGAATTCATGTCCAAAGAATTCTCCCAATGGTTAAAAGATAGGGGAATGCTACATTACACGTCCAGTCCATTTTCTGCATTCCAAAACGGGATTGCAGAGAGAAAAAATTCCACATTACAAACCATGATTAGGTGCACATTAGAGGATGCCGGCTTAAGCAAACAATTTTGGTCAGAAGCCTTACATTATTCAAATTACACACAAAATAGAACCTGGTCCAGTATTATTAATAAGACACCATACGAAATAATGTATAATAGAAAACCAAAATTGGCACACATGCACATTTTTGGAGTCACTGCAGATGTACACATACCTAAACAGTTGAGAAGAAAGGGAGAAAACGTATCCAGAAGGCTCAGATTCATGGGATATGAAACTGGTACTAAAGGATACAGATTCATTGATAAAAACAATAAATTTATAGTTTCCAGAACAGCTGTGTTCCATGAACAGGCCAACTGGTCTAAATTACATCTTAATGAAATATTTCCAAATAAATGCAAAGAAACAAAATCTCATGAGGAAGGGAACATAGAAAAACAAAATACCAACAAACATAAAAGCAAAACCAAAACTTGGACAAATAGCCAACACAAAATAAAGACTGACACACTAACAAAAAAAGAAGCAAGATATTTGCATGATAACAATAGCAAACCAGAAAGAATCATTAGGAACAACAGGAATCAAATGCCAAATAAATACAGAGATTACGTAATGCATATGGATGGTGAACCAATAACACCTAATACATACGAAGAAGTGCTAAAACTTCCTCGTGAAGAAAAAGAAAAATGGGAACTAGCTATGAAGAAAGAGATGGAAAGTTTACAAGGATTAAATGTATTTACACCTACAACTGCACCTAAAGATAAAACAATTATTGGCACCAGGTGGATATATAAGATTAAGAACTTAGAAGGAGGTAACACTCTATACAAAGCTAGATTAGTTGCACAAGGATATGCACAGAAATATCCAGAGGACTATACTGACACGTATTCCCCCACAGTAAGGACAGAGAGTGTCAAAACAGCTCTAGTGGTAGCATCAGCTCTCAATCTTGACGTGTTCCAATATGACATACAGACTGCGTATCTACACGCAAAACTAGATAAGGAAATATATGTAAGGGCACCTCACAGTCAATACACTAACAAAAATGAAATTTGGTTATTGAATAAGAGTTTATACGGATTAAAACAATCCGGGAAAAGATGGTATGATTGTTTAGTAAAAGTACTTAAGACCATGGATTTCAATGCTACATCTGCTGATAATTGTTTCTTTGTCAAAAAGGGTGATGGTTACATTGAATTTGTATTGATTTATGTAGATGACATTTTATATATTGGAAAGCACAAAGAGAGAAGAGAAACTTTTGTAAATAAGTTAAATGAACACTTCTCACTGAAATCATTAGGTAAAGTGAACAAATATCTTGGTGTCCAAATTAATAAAACTAGAAAAGGATTCAAACTTACCCAGAAAGATAAGATTATAGAACTTTTAAATAAATGCAATTTAATCAATGCTAAACCCTGTGATACTCCTATGCAAACTGATTTCCTCAGAAATACTGATGATTCTTCTCCTGAATTCAAGGATAACACATTCTATAGATCAATCATAGGTTCACTTCTTTATATATCTAATTGGACTAGGCCAGATATCGCCTTACCACTCAATTTACTATCCAGACACGTCAGCAAACCAACAATGTATCACTGGGAAGCTGTCAAAAGAATTTTAAGATATCTGAAAAGTACATTAGATTTTTGCCTAATATTAGAACCTAGTGATAATAAAGAACCAAAACTTGTATGTTACGCAGATGCGGATTGGGCTGGAGACACATCCTGCAGAAAAAGTACATCAGGTTATGTTTTTCTCTTAAATAACTGTCCAGTTTACTGGTATACTGGTAAACAAGAACTAGTAGCCACTTCAACGACAGAAGCGGAATATGTTTGTTTATCCAAAGCTGCAAATAACCTTGTATGGTTTAATGATTTAATTTCAGATGTTTGGAAAAAACCTGCTTTACCTTTCGTTATGAATGAGGACAATAAAGCAGCCATTGAAATATCTAGATCCGATGCCATTGGACAAAGGTCCAGGCATATAGATATAAAATTTAAACATGTGAGACAATTGTCTCAGGATGGATTTATTAAAGCAGTGCACTGTGATACTTCAGAACAATTAGCTGACATATTAACAAAGCCTTTACCTTCTAAACAGCACAAATATTTGACTTCCAAACTGCATGTCTTGTATTGTCCCGAATCTGAATGTAATTGGTGTTGTATAACGAATAGGCATTTAGAGGGGGATTTGTTAGATGTAAATGCCTTATTCTCTAATGTGTAAATAGTATGTGAATGGGATATCAGGGGTTAACTTATTCTTTAATTCTTAATGTATTCATGATTCACCACTCCCACTCATAGCTCCACCCATTGTATATATAAGGAGCCACCTTCCCATTTTTCCCTGCTTCTATCTGTGAATATTCAGTGAATATAGAATGCCTATTGTAAATAAAAGGAAATATATTTAAACCTTTAATTCTTACTATTATTATTGAGTCTGATCCTAAAATATTGCAACAGTTCCAATATTTGAAGGGCTGCCACAAAGAAGAGGGGATCTTCTTTGGACAGATGGAAACTAATCAAAAAGAGATCCAACTTTAGAACTAAGGAGAAAGTTCCTGGTAGAAGAAGAAACCAGTGGAACGGATTGCCTTCAGAAGTTGTGGGGTGCTTTATCACTGGAGGCTTTTAAGAAGACTGGAGTGGACAGCCACCTGACTGAAGTGGTATAGGGTCTCCTGCTTGAGCAGGGGTTTGGGCTAGAAGACCTCCAATCCTTTACAACTCTGATTATTCTATTCCTATTCCTACTCCTACTCCTACTCCTACTCCTACTCCTACTCCTACTCCTACTCCTACTCCTACTCCTATTCTTATTCCTATTCCTATTCCTATTCCTATTCCTATTCCTATTCCTATTGTGATGGGTTGTGTTAGATCGGTGCAGGGAAAGAAAGACGTGACCAGCAATGGTCCATTCAGAACCTTTATTCAGCTCAGAAATAAGAACGAGCGGCTGTGCTGCCGGGGCTCTTTTTATACTCTCCGGCAGACTCAGCCGCCCAATGACAGGTGTTTAAATCTCCCGCCGGTGGATTAGCCAATCCCCAGAGGATGTCCTTATAAGGACGTAACAGGTTGTTTGATATTGGCTTGAATATTCAGTCCAACCCTACCATCAAGGACTTTAAAGAGGCATATTATTGGTTTTGATTTTTGTCTCCAGGTACTGTTTCACTCTCCAGCCAGGATTAGCCATTGTCTAATGGGTGCATATATGAAAAAGAAATCCAGTTTAAATTATTATCAACAGAAGCTAATTAGCCTCTGTTTAACATATTCAATAAATGAAGCCCCACCACTTCTCTAGGAAAGCTGAGTGCAGCACTCAGCTTTTGATTACCTTCATTGTCATTCTCTGTTTCAATTTCTCCAAGTCCTCCTAAAATTGTGGTGCCCATAACTGGAATAATTCCTACAGTAGGATCTGACCAAGGCATCTGCCTTCCTTGAAGCCAAATTATACTTGCCTGTTCATATTACATTTGCAAGCAACCAGTATTCCCATATCTTTTTTTTTTTTTTGCAAGCTTATACCTGTGCATTTGATTTTTGTGTCCCGAGTGGAGATACTTTACATCTCTATTAATTGTAATTGTTACTTCTCAGTTGAGTTCTCCGATAGATCGATACCATTTTAAATGTAATTTCTGCTTTCAAAGATATTAACTATCTCGTACGATTTTGTATCATCTGCAAATTTGATAAATGTTCCTCTCACCATTTGATCCAAATCACAAATGAAAATATTGAACAGCAGAGGACTAATTCATGTGGCACCCCATTTGAACCTTCTCTCCAATTTGTTGAGGAATTGTTAATGAGCATGCTTCGAGTATCTTTTTCAAATCAACTATATGGTTACCGTTATATACCTCTCTGCTGCCCAGCACACCAAACGTACTTACTAACAATCATGCCATGTGATCTTTTCAAGAAAACAACCAGCTCAGAGAGCACCGAGACCCCTCATTTCAACTCTGAGCTACAAATATTCTCCTTTATTGCTAACACATGATCCTTTGTCAAAAGTTTGGCAGAGCAACCAAGATGATTAGGGGATTGGAGGCTAAAACATATGATGAATGGTTGCAGGAACTGGGCATGGCTAGTCTAGTGAAGAGAAGGACCAGGGGAGACATGATAACAGTGTTCTAATATTTGAGGGGTTGCCACAGAGAGGAAGGGGTCAAGCTATTTTCCAAAGCACCTGAAGGCCAGACAAGGAATAATGGATGGAAACTGATCAAAGAAGGATTCAACCTAGAAATAAGGAGACATTTTCTGACAGTGAGAACAATCAACTAATGGAACAACTTGTCTTCAGAAGTTGTGGGAGATTGATCACTGGAAGCTTTCAAGAAGAGACTGGACTGCCATCTGTCAGAAATGGTGTAGGGTCTGCTTGAGTGGGGGGGGGGGTTGACTAGATGACCTACAAGGTCCCTTCCAACTCTGTTAATCTGTTAAATCTGTTAAGTGGAGATATGCTTGCCTATACTATTCCCTCAATCTATTAAGGAAGCTGAAAACAATACCTCCCTATAACAATGGAAGGATAAACTACCGGGGAGTGTCTGAGTTGTTCAAGAATGGTGATTAGTAAGAATAGAAGGGAAAACTACACCTTCATCAAAAAGCACCCCAAAACAGCACTCCAATCAGCAAAGGAACTGCAGGCCATTGCCCATCAGCTGGTAAATTCCTTCATCGCTGTCCTCAAAGTGGTCAGCAGGTATGCTGTGCTGAGAATGAGGATGTATCCTCATTATAGAGAATAACCCTCTATTTGGCAGCATCCTCCCTTTGAAATGCTGTCGGTTTAAATCCACTTTAAGCATGAAAAATAATAAGAGAGAACAGAGTCCTTGAAATTGCCCATCAGTAATTATCACCTGTTCAGCAGACTGAGGAGATAGATTGGATATTGGTCACAGCCTTCTCCACCATACCGAGATCTCACGTATTTCATTAGTAATTATGATAATAATGATGTATCAATGGGTACTGTGCAAACTGGGCCTTGGAGAGCCGTCATTAATTTCTTTATTGTTATGAAACTATCTCCCCTTGCAGATGGAAAATAGATGCTTTGCTTGAATGTTACGGGATGACTGATACATTAATACACCCAATCAATATGCCGCGTCTAAAAATGGTTAATATACATCTGGCCAGCAGAATTTGCAGTGTACACTCCTCACTATGTCTAATGGGTTTCATATGCTGCCTCTTCAGATTCCCAAAGAAGCAAAAAAAGAGAAGTTACTGCTTCAGGTCAATTTTCCATTGTGAATTGCTGAATTCCGTCCTGCATAGGGGACTCCAAATTGGCCTGATCTGATTTGCAAGCTATCATAATCATGTTTCATATTTTGCCTCAACCACTAATTTGACTATCCCACAACTCCAGGGATTAGAAATCACTGTAATGTTTATTCATTCATTCATTCATTCATTCATTCATTCATCCATCCATCCATCCATCCATACATACATACATACATACATACATACATACATACATACATACAATTTCTTTTCTAAACATCCTCCTCCTCCTAGTAGTCCCCGTAGCAAAAGGCTTATAAAGATAGGATGACTGAGAATAATTGACATAATATTACCTCTGGTTGAGGAGGAATTTGGACTTCCCTGTTTCTAATTCCACAAATATGTGAATTAATTGGGGGGGGGGGGAATAACCATAATGTTTTATTTGCCTGTTGAATAAGACCCACATTATCAAAACATTTGAATGAGTCCTGCTTTAAGCAAAATTTAAAGTTCTCTCTTTTTTCCACGGTTCTAGAATTATTTCCCAAAGTAAAGTTCTACAAATGATGTGGCTAGTATAGTTGCAAGAAATGTAATTCCAGTCATGTTCTCAGTGCAGCTCATTTCTCATCTAACATGGGTTGTGGGGTTGAGTAAATGTGCAATGTCATTGGTAGTTATGGAATATACTAATATTTTAAAGCAAAGAGAATTATAGATTTCTGAGGAAAGAGAGTATACTATCAGTGTTGAACTCTACGTGGAGGATATGTACTGATTTTTGATTAGTGAAACTTATCAAAATAGCTTTGAAAAGCAAGAGGAAATATCACAATGCCCTAGGCAATTTTCCTAATATTTAAAAGAATTTGAGATTGTATATCCAACTAAATATATGTCTTGAAATGCTATGGCATACACTAGGATTAACATTCAAGTAAGGGTGCATATTGGGGTTGCTTTTTGAGACCTATTTCATTTTCCACTGTAATTGTAATGGGTATACATTACACTGCCCATAAAGAGCTGATAAAAACATCTAAATTGCACAGCTCTCCCAGGAGACTGAAATTCAAAGTACTGTGGAGAATGAATTTATTGAAAATTACAGGCTGAGTTTAACTGAAGAATAGCGCACAAGGTGGTTAGCAATAAGAAGAATAAAATAAAAGCAAATTAAAGGCATGATTAAAAATGATACACCACTCTACCAGTTGAAACCCAGCAGCAGGCAAATCAATGAAGTCATCAAAAGGCTGCCTGAATGAAACATTTAGGATTTGCAGTAGAAAATTATCAAAGTTTATCTTGACCTCCTTTATCAGAGAGTTTCAAATCTGAAAGGTTTTTCCAAAGTTTT
This sequence comes from Pantherophis guttatus, assembly GCF_059756535.1. Classification (NCBI taxonomy): domain Eukaryota; kingdom Metazoa; phylum Chordata; class Lepidosauria; order Squamata; family Colubridae; genus Pantherophis; species Pantherophis guttatus. Next base: position 142,080,529 of record NC_142064.1, read on the forward strand.
AAATCCCAGGGGAATTCATAAAGGAGTATGTGGATTTTTCAAAATTCAGTTTATATATTACAGCTCAGACCGTGGTTCAGAAATAGACTGATTGAATAGTAGACAACGAAGTATTTTTTTAAACAAGGGAATTACTGGTTTCCTATAGGTATCCCCAGTCATAATCTGGCGACAGTGTTCCTGATCACTGGAGGTTTCCAAACACTTTCTCAGTTCAGCAAAAAGTTCATCATAGAAGTCCAACCAGGATCAGCCTAGACGTTTGAAGCAAAGATAGACATGTAGTGAAGGATTAACTGGATTGAAAGTGAGAAGAATATGGTAAGAATTTGTTAAAGTGCAAAAACTGTGCACGTAGTCCTCAATTTATGACCACAATTGAGCCCAAAATTTATGTTGCTAAGTGAGAAATTTGTTGCGTGAATTTGCCACATTTGTTAAGTGAATCGCTGCAATTGTTAAATTAGTAACATGGTTGTTAACTGAATCTGGTTTTCCCATTGACTTTGCTTGTCAGAAGATCGCCAAAGGTGATCATATGACCCCGGGATACTGCAACCATCATAAATGTGAGTCAGTTGTCAAGCATCCAAATGTAAATCACGTAAATCATGGAACCATGGAGATACTGCAATAGTCATAAGTGTGAAAAATTGTCATAAGTTACTTTTTTTCAGAGCCATTATAACTTCAAACTGCTGTAACCTTGAAATTCCTTTCAAAATGCTGAGCCTTTTGGATCTTATCCTAAAAATTTAATTCATGAAATAAATAGGTAATGTACAAAATGTTAAGTTTTACAGTGAAAATCCATACCTGAATTTAGTTTATTAGGATTTTTTTCAATATGACTTTAAAAAAATTGTAATTCATTAGATGGTTCCCTCTGGCTCTAAACTCCATTGCTGGTTCCTTACCTCATCAATTTATTTGCAGTCAGTTTTGCCCACAGGAGGGTAAAAGTAATTTTTTGTCTTCTCTGTTTTTGCCATCTAAAAATTTCACTTACCTGTAAAATAGTTAGGCGAAGGTCACTGAAGCAGGAATAATCCTCACTGAAAATTAAGTTCATTTGACAGCCTAATGAAAACTATTTTTTTAAATTTTTTATTATATTTTTATTGTTAAAGAATAACAAAAAGGAAAAAAAAATCAATACAAAAAATCAATAGTAAGGAAAGAAAGAAAATTTTTTTCCCCCAACGTGCTATACAAACGGAAAGGAAGTTTTAGGAACTTGAAGTCTTCGATTCTTCCAGAAATCTCTTTGATAAGGTACTGGTGCCGATTCATCCAATCTCCCAAGTGCAAAGTCCACAAATGGTTGCCAAGTGTTCCAAAAAACATTTTCTTCATATATACCACTTCTAATTTTAATATCACAAGTCAATTTATCATTTAATGCAAATTTCCATGTTTCATTGTACCATTCTTCTAATTTTAAGTCAACATTTAATTTCCAATATCTAGCAATTATAATTCTCCCCGTTATAACCAAAATCCTCACCAATTCTCTTTCTCCAGTTGTTAATGTTGTTTCATTCAATATTAATAATAATATGGTTTCCAATTTCAATTTGACCCTCTTCTTAATTATTTCAAATATTTCATTTTCTATCCTAGACCAAAAAAGTTCAACCCTATTACATTTACACCACATATGAGCATATGTCCCGAGTTCCACTTTACATCTCCAACACATTTTATCCACTTTATTATCCATTTGAAAAAGTCTTATTGGGGTCAAATACCACTTCCAAATAACTTTATAATTATGTTCTTTAATCCTTATTGATAATGTCCTCATTATTCTGCTAACCCAATTCATATTCCAATTTTGATCAGAAATTTCAATACCCAGTTCTTTTACCCAATTCTCTTTCATTACCCTTTGTGAATTATTATCAAAGTTAACTATTTAAGTTTTATAAATGTGATCTGAATCATGCCCTATTTATAAAGTATCCTGCCCTCAGATCAGATGTTAATTGATCTTTCTTTCATCTTAGTGACGGGACATACTTTGTTCCCAGCAATGTCATTTGATTGCCTATATAAAATTCTGACATCTAGAGATTTATAAAAAAAATCAATTAAATGGAGAATATTGCAAAAGAAATGTAATCTTTTTTAAAAAGTAGAATCTGAGGTGATGCAATGAAGCTGAATAATATGAAAAAGAAGATGGACCCCAGACAGTCATTCTTCATACAACAGAAAGACCACCAACTTCTGTGGAGAGAAATGCTAACAATAATTTATTGTCCTCAAGATTACCATCATTACCAGATGTTGCATATTAGTTGCTTGGAAATTGTCAGGCATAGACAACCAGACATGTAAAGTTCAAGCTAACTATTTATTTTATTATTTTATATTTTATCCTATAATTCAGGAATCTCCCTACACTGCTTGCTTTCCTTTGGGAACAGATAGATAAAGTTCCATGGAGCTTCAGTGCAGCGGGGAATCAATCCTGGCTCTCTTGCAGCTACACAACAATTCAAGGCTAATGCCTCGCTTGAGTCCTCCTCCCTTCCTGGTTGGGCATTTCCCAGCAGAAATGGGACAAGGACTGCACTACTTCATCGGATGTCCTAACGTACGGGTATCAAACTCAATCACATCATATGACGTATCATGACGAATTGCGACTTTTTTGCCTTTGCTGGGATGGCCGTGGCCGGTGTGTGACGCATCCAGCCCACAGGCCACCAGTTTCACACCTCTATCCTAACATGAGAGTTTTACAGACATCTGGTTGGCTGTTATTTATTTTAATAAAATAAAATTTAATTTAAAACAACACTGGACTTAGTTGTAATACAACTCCATTATGTATATCAATCTTCTATATTTTTCTACAAATGTGGAACAAAATATAAGAACTATGTTATACTAGTTTGTTAGTAACATGGCTTAACAAAGGGTCCTCACCAGTGGTGGGTTTCTACTGGTTTGCCCCGGTTCGGGTGAACCAATAGTGGTGGTGGCGGGAGGCTCCGCCCACCCACCCAGATGTCATCATGGAAGCTCTGTGCATGCGTAGAAGCACCGCGCACGAGCAAAGCAAGCAAGCAAGCATGCACATGTGCTCACAGTTCTGAACCAGTAGCGAAGGTAAGTGAAAACCACTACTGGTCCTCACGATGCCATCTTGGATGTTGCTGGTGATGTGATATTTACTTTAGTTTAGAAATGTATCAGGCTGCTCAACTCTATGCTAACTCCAGGAAGTGAACACAAAGAACTTTATGGGTTGCTTGACTCCTGATGACAGCATCCACACAAATCTTTTGGCAACAGTTATTGGATTAGATTTTCCACTGCCTCATTCCAGAATTATTACTGTATTTTCAACGTTTATGTCACCGTTTCAATGTTTATGTCACCTACTGTCCTGGAATTCTCATGCAAGTATTAACCAGCATTGATTCGTTTCCAAAATCAGACAAGGTGGATCAGACACAGAGAACTCCTGAGCATTATTTTTCCTTTTTGGACTATGGATCTCTGATCACAAATATGCAGAAAGTTTTAAAAGTTGTTTCTGATAGGAGCATATCTATAGGTTAATTATATCCTGGGTTTCAGTGAGGCACACTGAGTTTGGTTTTGGAAGGATTGTCCTCAGCTCTATGGGTTTGTCACTGTAGCTATCCCAGAGCTAACAAGAAGCAGTCTACTCTTGCCTTCAAGCTGAGGGAAGCAACCAATAAAGTTAATGAGCATAAAACAATATGCTGATGGTTATGTGGAGTATCATTCCATGTTTACTATGTTTGAAAAGAAAAGGAAAAATATAGATTTCCAGCAGTTTGCATTTTTATTTTTTAGCAATGAATGAGTTCTGGAAAAAAAATGTGAAGGTAAATGGTGGTAGGCTCAAAGAGAGCATAAAATACGAATTAAATGTAGGGTGAGAAAAACTGTGCATTAAATGATGATCATTGAGATAATTTACCTCCCTAAAACATTTTCACTCCATAATAATATTACGTTTGGAAACCCATCTTTAATTATGTTTATCTTCCATGTGTTAAACTGGGCACGATACACTAAGCCTTGCCAAACCATCATGCTGAAAAGTAGTTTACCAGCAGAGCTCAGACACAGCATTTTCCCACATTAAATACGCCGAGTACCTTGAATTGACAGACACGCATAGAATCCTTTCTTAAACTGAGCCAGACTATTGGTCCATTTAGCTCAGGGTTAGCTGCACTATAAGCTGCAGTTAAATAAAAGTTTCAAGGGATACTTAGAAAAATCAATGTAATTCCTCCTCCACTTCCCAGCTAAAAACCCAAACTACAACATAGAAAATATTATCCCATAGATATCTATGACACAGACGTTCTATCTTTAGAAAGAGAGAAAAGGTGTACCGGGTATGACTATGAGGTGGTAGCAGTTCCATTCATGGGAGGGAAAATAAGATGGTAACACAATTATTTTCCTGTTAATTTGTTAATTAAATGTTAATTAAATGTTAATTAAATATTAATTAAGGGGCATGCATAAGCACACCAGCATGCCTACCATCCCTGTCCACTGTCCCCATTTATTTGTAACCATTTCATGTATTCATAATCATGTTTATACTTAAATCTTTTATCTTATAAATGCTTCACAAATAAATAAATTTGTTGTTTGAAAAGGAGAACATTGTGTAGTCACAGTCTTGAGAAACTGAAAAAAAGAGGTTGCAGATAATGACTGCATGGTTTCTGAATTGCTGAATTACAGAAATTGCCAGGTGTCCACTATTTGAGCGGACAGTCCACTTTTTTCACATTATGTTCACTATTTTTTTTTCACAAAATAGTGGACATTTTTTTTTTATTCAAAAGCTTTATGATGAAATGGTACGTAATCTAAAGCTGTACAGTCTAAGAGAATAAGGATAGGAGAATCGCATTTTGTCTTTTTTTTCATAAGTTAGAATGAGACAAAGATCGAATGCTCATTGCAATAATCACATTTTACACAACAGCGCAAAAAATGCATTAAAGCAGTTATCTTTTGATATCGAAAATGTAGTCCGGAAGGTTTTTGCCGAATTTTCGAATTCTGCGAAGAAACGAGAAGAGTTGAAATCATTTTTTGAGTTTTGCGAGTCAGAATTCCATGAAGTTTTGCGCCATGTTCCAACACGTATATATAATTTAATTGTAATTTTTTTTTTATTACTTAACCCCCCACCCCCCCACCCCCCACCCCGCTTGTCCGCTATTTTTTGGAAGCAGACCTGGCAACCCTAGTGCTGACTACTCTCTTTGAAAGCTTTTTAGGATTGGCTCTGGGTTGTGTTTGGATGGAAGACCACCGAGTACTACCGGTATCAGGGTTGCAGGTTAGATTGGGAAAAATTAAACATGTAGGATAATATTTTATTTCTGAAATAAAAAACACTTCCATAATGTTACCAGGAAAAGTACATTAATCTGTCCATATAAGGCACTGGCTATCAATACAGAGGTAAATAACCTTGCTTTTAGTCCAACAAGCATCTTATAATGCTATTCTATATATGTGCAAGACCTATTTTGCTCAGCGGACATCCAGTCTATGCTAGTTCACATGCCATGTATGTTTATCAGGTTAATTTTGATTTCTTCCAGCGTCTGTATATGTACCATATTGAACCTTGGTTTCGATCAGGGGTGAAATCCAAAATTTTCCCCTACCAGTTCTGTGAGTGTGGCTTGGTGGGTGTGGCAAGGGAAGGATATTGCAAAATCTCCATTCCTACCCGACTTCAGGGAAAGAATACTGCAAAATCTCCATTCCCTCCCCTCCTGGGGGAAGGATATTGCAAAATTTCCATTCCCACCCCACTCTGGGGCCAGCCAGAGGTAGTATTTGCCAGTTCTCTGAGCTACCCAAAATTTCCGCTACCAGTTCTCCAGAACCTGTTAGAACCTGCTGGATTTCACCCCTGGTTTCGATCATAGTTGTCTCAATTTGACAAGGGATGGCGGGGGGGGGGGGGGGAACCAGCTTCAGTTGTATCATAAAGTACATCCCAAAGTATACATAGCTTGACAAGAAATATCTTAATATGCAATATTTTGTATATGTTGCCTTATGTATATGGACAACGTTAAAGGTGTGAATTTTGAAAGATGTGTAATGAGAAGGAGGAGAGGGATGGGGAGGAGGATATAAAGAGTATCAACACTTTTGAATTGTTATGTTGGAAAAGACTCATGAAAATCTGTAAAGAGTCAAGAAACAAACCAATAAATCATTGAACAAATCAACCCAGAGTTGTCACTCAAGGCACAAATGACCAGGCTCAAGTTGTCCTACTACTGACATATTATGTAAAGACCCAGTTCTTTGGAAAAGTCTCTAATGCTGAGAAAACTGAAATGAAAGAGAAAAAGAGGAAGAATAGGAGAAAGATTGAAGGACACTGACAGTGCTCCATTCATCCATTCATTACAGCGGCAACGGGAACACCATTGGAAGAGATGAAAGGCCAGGATAGGGACAGATTGTCATGGAGTAAATCTATGTGGACACTAAGAATCAGCAATGACCTGTTGGTACATAATCAATCAAATTCAATAACGGAAGTTAAATATATTTCTGCCCCATCCCTAATTGTAATGAATAATTCATGCCAGAATTAATTATGATGTATGCCTGAAGACTCTAGTTACACTGTGGTTCAGGAAGGCTTTCCATGCCATGTTATAAGCTAGTAATTATAATTATACAAACTTTGGTGTTTAATTTATATATTGAAATATTCTCCTACATAGTTATGTTTAATTTTTCCTCATCAAATAATAAAATATTAGAATAAAAATATAATGATAAATAACAATGTGAAGTTTTATATCTATAAAACACGGATTAATTTAATCCATAGAATTTATCTGGGCTTTATCCAATCAGATGAACTATTTGTAGGCATTACTCTACTGTACAACTTTGAGTTTTAACATACTATGTGAAGGGTGACAGTGAAGTATAGCATCCTTTTGATCATTTTCCGTACTTAATATAACCACTGTTCTTTAAAAAGCATAATTCCTGAGAATTTGAGATATTTTTAAAAACATCAGGAATGTACTGGAATTCACACATTTTTTTTCACATTCAGTAATCTAAAAGAACTTCAAATTAAAAGCAAAAATGAAAGGGGAAGAAAGCAGATTTGATAGATTTCTCCCCCAATCTGATTAATAAATGTTTGACATATTAGATGGGGAGCTAAGTATTTATTTCTTAGAAATCTCTTTTTGAATCTTGAGCATTCAGCTGAACTGAGTTGCCATCTTTTATATCCGCCTCAGGCCTTTCATCTTCAAAACCTACATAAGAGAAAGGCAAAACAAGTTATTTTCTTTGTGTGAAATTCTACTTATTAATATCAAAGTTGCCCAGAGTCATCTTGCAGTGAATATGGTCGGCATAAAAATTTAATAAATAAGTAGCAATGAAATTTAACATATGTAAATGGATTAAGGTTTCAGGTTTTTAAAAGTTAAGAATGCAGCCATAGGTGCAAACATTTGCATTAAAGCAATGGAAAAAAATATTTTAAAAAAATGAATACACGTAGTCCTCAACTTAAAACAGTTCATTTAGCGACCATTCAAAGTTACAGTGGCACTGAAAAAGTGACTTATGACAATTTTTCACATTTACAACCTTGTAGCATCCCCATGGTCATGTGATCAAAATTTTGACGCTTGCCAACAGACTCATATTTATTCAGTGTACCAGGGTCATGTGACCTTCGTAGAAGCAAAGTCAATGGGGAAGCCAGATTCACTTAATAACCTAATTTAACAACTGAAGTGATTCACTTAATAACTGTGGAAAGAAAGGTCGTAAAATGGAGCAAAATTCACTTAACAAATGTTTCACTTGGTAGTGGAAATGTTGGCCTCAATTCGGCGAGGAATTCCATGTTTAAAAATGTTGTTATTTCCTGTTTTTAAAAATCGAGTGTTTTTGCTCCCCAAGGAAAGAAACGCGTGATGCCGCGGTAAGAAAAAAAGCTGCTCAGGAGCAAAAAAATTTTTTTGACTCAAATGTAAAAACGGATGCTAGGATGTGATTCGGGGTGGAATTCCATGTTTAAAAATGTTGTTATTTCCTGCTTTTAAAAATCGAGTGTTTTTGCTGCCCGAGGAAGAAAACGCGTGATGCCGCGGTCAGAAAAAAAGCTGCTCAGGACCAAAAAATTTTTTTTGACTCAAATGTAAAACGGATGCTAGGGTGTGATTCGGGGTGGAATTCCATGCTTAAAAATTTTATTATTAGCTGTTTTTAAAAATCGAGTGTTTTTGCTGCCCGAGGAAGAAAACGCGTGATGCCGCGGTCAGAAAAAAAGCTGCTCAGAAACAAAAATTTTTTTTGACTCAAATGTAATAACGGATGGTAGGATGTGATTCGGGGTGGAATTCCATGCTTAAAAATGTTATTATTAGCTGTTTTTAAAAATCGAGTGTTTTTGCTGCCCGAGGAAGAAAACGTGTGATGCCGCGGTCAGAAAAAAAACTGCTCAGGACCAAAAAAATTTTTTTGACTCAAAAGATTTTTAAAACCTTTTTAAAATGTCAAATGTAAAAACGGATGCTAGGATGTGATTTGGGGTGGAATTCCATGCTTAAAAATATTATTATTAGCTGTTTTTTTTATAATCGAGTGTTTTTGCTGCCCGAGGAAGAAAATGCGTGATGCCACGGTCAGAAAAAAAGCTGCCCAGGAGCAAATTTTTTTTAACTCAAAAGCTTTTTAAAACCTTTTTAAAATGTCAAATGTAAAAACGGATGCTAGGATGTGATACGGAGTGGAATTCCATGCTTAAAAATGTTATTATTAGCTGTTATTAAAAATCGGGTGTTTTTGCTGTCCGAGGAAGAAAACGCGTGATGCCGCAGTCAGAAAAAAAGCTGCCCAGGAGCAAAAAAATTTTTTCGACTCAAATGTAAAAACGGATGCTAGGGTGTTATTCGGGGTGGAATTCCATGCTTAAAAACGTTATTATTAACTGTTTTTAAAAATCGAGTGTTTTTGCTGCCCGAGGAAGAAAACGCGTGATGCCGCAGTCAGAAAAAAAGCTGCTCAGGACCAAAAAATTTTTTTTGATTCAAATGTAAAAACGGATGGTAGGATGTGATTTGGGGTGGCATTCCATGCTTAAAAATGTTATTATTAGCTGTTTTTAAATATCGAGTGTTTTTGCTGCCCGAGGAAGAAAACGCGTGATGCCGCGGTCAGAAAAAAAGCTGCTCAGGACCAAAAAATTTGTTTTCACTCAAATGTAAAAACAGATGGTAGGATGTGATTTGGGGTGGAATTCCATGCTTAAAAATATTATTATTAGCTGTTTTTAAAAATCGAGTGTTTTTGCTGCCCGAGGAAGAAAATGCGTGATGCCGCGGTCAGAAAAAAAGCTGCCCAGGAGCAAATATTTTTTAACTCAAAAGCTTTTTAAAACCTTTTTAAAATGTCAAATGTAAAAACGGATGCTAGGATGTGATACGGGGTGGAATTCCATGTTTAAAAATGTTGTTATTTCCTGCTTTTGAAAATCGAGTGTTTTTGCTGCCCGAGGAAGGAAACGCGTGATGCCGCGGTCAGAAAAAAAGCTGCTCAGGACCACAAAAAATTTTTTGACTCAAATGTAAAAACGGATGGTAGGATGTGATTCGGGGTGGAATTCCATGCTTAAAAATGTTATTATTAGCTGTTTTTAAAAATCGAGTGTTTTTGCTGCCCGAGGAAGAAAACGCGTGATGCCGCGGTCAAAAAAAAAGCTGCTCAGGACCAAAAAATTTTTTTTGACTCAAATGTAAAAACGGATGGTAGGATGTGATTCGGGGTGGAATTCCATGCTTAAAAATGTTATTATTAGCTGTTTTTAAAAATCGAGTGTTTTTGCTGCCCGAGGAAAAAAACGCGTGATGCCGCGGTCAGAAAAAAAGCTGCCCAGGAGCAAAAAATTTTTTTGACTCAAATGTAATAACGGATGGTAGGATGTGATTCGGGGTGGAATTCCATGCTTAAAAATGTTATTATTAGCTGTTTTTAAAAATCGAGTGTTTTTGCTGCCCGAGGAAGAAAACGCGTGATGCCGCAGTCAGAAAAAAAGCTGCTCAGGAGCAAATTTTTTTTTAACTCAAAAGCTTTTTAAAACCTTTTTAAAATGTCAAATGTAAAAACGGATGCTAGGATGTGATACGGGGTGGAATTCCATGTTTAAAAATGTTGTTATTTCCTGCTTTTGAAAATCGAGTGTTTTTGCTGCCCGAGGAAGGAAACGCGTGATGCCGCGGTCAGAAAAAAAGCTGCTCAGGACCAAAAAATTTGTTTTGACTCAAATGTAAAAACGGATGGTAGGATGTGATTCGGGGTGCAATTCCATGCTTAAAAATGTTATTATTAGCTGTTTTTAAAAATCGAGTGTTTTTGCTGCCCGAGGAAGAAAACGCGTGATGCCGTGGTCAGAAAAAAAGCTGCTCAGGACCAAAAAATTTTTTTTGACTCAAATGTAAAAACGGATGATAGGATGTGATTCGGGGTGGAATTCCATGCTTAAAAATGTTATTATTAGCTGTTTTTAAAAATCGAGTGTTTTTACTGCCCGAGGAAGGAAACGCGTGATGCCACGGTTAGAAAAAAAGCTGCCCAGGAGCAAATATTTTTTGACTCAAAAGCTTTTTAAAACCTTTTTAAAATGTCAAATGTAAAAACGGATGCTAGGATGTGATACGGGGTGGAATTCCATGTTTAAAAATGTTGTTATTTCCTGCTTTTGAAAATCGAGTGTTTTTGCTGCCCGAGGAAGGAAACGCGTGATGCCGCGGTCAGAAAAAAAGCTGCTCAGGACCAAAAAATTTGTTTTGACTCAAATGTAAAAACGGATGGTAGGATGTGATTCGGGGTGCAATTCCATGCTTAAAAATGTTATTATTAGCTGTTTTTAAAAATCGAGTGTTTTTGCTGCCCGAGGAAGAAAACGCGTGATGCCGTGGTCAGAAAAAAAGCTGCCTAGGAGCAAAAAAAATTTTTCGACTCAAATGTAAAAACGGATGGTAGGATGTGATTCGGGGTGGAATTTCATGTTTAAAAATGTTGTTATTTCCTGCTTTTGAAAATCGAGTGTTTTTGCTGCCCGAGGAAGGAAACGCGTGATGCCACGGTTAGAAAAAAAGCTGCCCGGGAGCAAATATTTTTTGACTCAAAAGCTTTTTAAAACCTTTTTAAAATGTCAAATGTAAAAACGGATGCTAGGATGTGATACGGGGTGGAATTCCATGTTTAAAAATGTTGTTATTTCCTGCTTTTGAAAATCGAGTGTTTTTGCTGCCCGAGGAAGGAAACGCGTGATGCCACGGTTAGAAAAAAAGCTGCCCAGGAGCAAATATTTTTTGACTCCAAAGCTTTTTAAAACCTTTTTAAAATGTCAAATGTAAAAACGGATGCTAGGATGTGATACGGGGTGGAATTCCATGTTTAAAAATGTTGTTATTTCCTGCTTTTGAAAATCGAGTGTTTTTGCTGCCCGAGGAAGGAAACGCGTGATGCTGCGGTCAGAAAAAAAGCTGCTCAGGACCAAAAAAAATTTTTCAACTCAAATGTAAAAACGGATGGTAGGATGTGATTCGGGGTGGAATTCCATGCTTAAAAATGTCATTATTAGCTGTTTTTAAAAATGGAGTATTTTTGCTGCCCGAGGAAGAAAACGCGTGATGCTGCGGTCAGAAAAAAAGCTGCTCAGGACCAAAAAAAATTTTTTGACTCAAATGAAAAAACGGATGCTAGGATGTGATACGGGGTGGAATTCCATGTTTAAAAATGTTGTTATTTCCTGCTTTTGAAAATCGAGTGTTTTTGCTTCCTGAGGAAGAAAACGCGTGATGCCGCAGTCAGAAAAAAAGCTGCTCAGGAGCAAATTTTTTTTTAACTGAAAAGCTTTTTAAAACCTTTTTAAAATGTCAAATGTAAAATCGGATGCTAGGATGTGATTTGGGGTGGAATTCCATGCTTAAAAATATTATTATTAGCTGTTTTTAAAAATCGAGTGTTTTTGCTGCCCGAGGAAGAAAATGCGTGATGCCACGGTTAGAAAAAAAGCTGCCCAGGAGCAAATATTTTTTGACTCAAAAGCTTTTTAAAACCTTTTTAAAATGTCAAATGTAAAAACGGATGCTAGGATGTGATACGGGGTGGAATTCCATTATTAAAAATGTTGTTATTTCCTGCTTTTGAAAATTGAGTGTTTTTGCTGCCCGAGGAAGGAAACGCGTGATGCCGCGGTCAGAAAAAAAGCTGCTCAGGACCAAAAAATTTGTTTTGACTCAAATGTAAAAACGGATGGTAGGATGTGATTCGGGGTGCAATTCCATGCTTAAAAATGTTATTATTAGCTGTTTTTAAAAATCGAGTGTTTTTGCTGCCCGAGGAAGAAAACGCGTGATGCCGCGGTCAGAAAAAAAGCTGCTCAGGACCAAAAAATTTTTTTTGACTCAAATGTAAAAACGGATGATAGGATGTGATTCGGGGTGGAATTCCATGCTTAAAAATGTTATTATTAGCTGTTTTTAAAAATCGAGTGTTTTTGCTGCCCGAGGAAGAAAATGCGTGATGCCACGGTTAGAAAAAAAGCTGCCCAGGAGCAAATATTTTTTAACTCAAAAGCTTTTTAAAACCTTTTTAAAATCTCAAATGTAAAAACGGATGCTAGGATGTGATTCGGGGTGCAATTCCATGCTTAAAAATGTTATTATTAGCTGTTTTTAAAAATCGAGTGTTTTTGCTGCCCGAGGAAGAAAACGCGTGATGCCGCGGTCAGAAAAAAAGCTGCCTAGGAGCAAAAAAAATTTTTCAACTCAAATGTAAAAACGGATGGTAGGATGTGATTCGGGGTGGAATTCCATGCTTAAAAATGTTATTATTAGCTGTTTTTAAAAATCGAGTGTTTTTGCTGCCCGAGGAAGAAAACGCGTGATGCTGCGGTCAGAAAAAAAGCTGCTCAGGACCAAAAAAAATTTTTCAACTCTAATGTAAAAACGGATGGTAGGATGTGATTCGGGGTGGAATTCCATGCTTAAAAATGTCATTATTAGCTGTTTTTAAAAATGGAGTATTTTTGCTGCCCGAGGAAGAAAACGCGTGATGCTGCGGTCAGAAAAAAAGCTGCTCAGGACCAAAAAAAATTTTTTGACTCAAATGTAAAAACGGATGCTAGGATGTGATACGGGGTGGAATTCCATGTTTAAAAATGTTGTTATTTCCTGCTTTTGAAAATCGAGTGTTTTTGCTTCCTGAGGAAGAAAACGCGTGATGCCGCAGTCAGAAAAAAAGCTGCTCAGGAGCAAATTTTTTTTTAACTGAAAAGCTTTTTAAAACCTTTTTAAAATGTCAAATGTAAAATCGGATGCTAGGATGTGATTTGGGGTGGAATTCCATGCCTAAAAATATTATTATTAGCTGTTTTTAAAAATCGAGTGTTTTTGCTGCCCGAGGAAGAAAATGCGTGATGCCACGGTTAGAAAAAAAGCTGCCCAGGAGCAAATATTTTTTGACTCAAAAGCTTTTTAAAACCTTTTTAAAATGTCAAATGTAAAAACGGATGCTAGGATGTGATACGGGGTGGAATTCCATTATTAAAAATGTTGTTATTTCCTGCTTTTGAAAATTGAGTGTTTTTGCTGCCCGAGGAAGGAAACGCGTGATGCCGCGGTCAGAAAAAAAGCTGCTCAGGACCAAAAAATTTGTTTTGACTCAAATGTAAAAACGGATGGTAGGATGTGATTCGGGGTGCAATTCCATGCTTAAAAATGTTATTATTAGCTGTTTTTAAAAATCGAGTGTTTTTGCTGCCCGAGGAAGAAAACGCGTGATGCCGCGGTCAGAAAAAAAGCTGCTCAGGACCAAAAAATTTTTTTTGACTCAAATGTAAAAACGTATGATAGGATGTGATTCGGGGTGGAATTCCATGCTTAAAAATGTTATTATTAGCTGTTTTTAAAAATCGAGTGTTTTTGCTGCCCGAGGAAGAAAATGCGTGATGCCACGGTTAGAAAAAAAGCTGCCCAGGAGCAAATATTTTTTAACTCAAAAGCTTTTTAAAACCTTTTTAAAATGTCAAATGTAAAAACGGATGCTAGGATGTGATACGGGGTGGAATTCCATGTTTAAAAATGTTGTTATTTCCTGCTTTTGAAAATCGAGTGTTTTTGCTGCCCGAGGAAGGAAACGCGTGATGCCGCGGTCAGAAAAAAAGCTGCCTAGGAGCAAAAAAAATTTTTCGACTCAAATGTAAAAACGGATGGTAGGATGTGATCCGGGGTGGAATTTCATGCTTAAAAATGTTATTATTAGCTGTTTTTAAAAATCGAGTGTTTTTGCTGCCCGAGGAAGAAAACGTGTGATGCCGCGGTCAGAAAAAAAGCTGCTCGGGACCAAAAAAAATTTTTTGACTCAAATGTAAAAACGGATGGTAGGATGTGATTCGGGGTGGAATTCCATGCTTAAAAATGTTATTATTAGCTGTTTTTAAAAATCGAGTGTTTTTGCTGCCCGAGGAAGAAAACGCGTGATGCTGCGGTCAGAAAAAAAGCTGCTCAGGACCAAAAAATTTTTTTTGACTCAAATGTAAAAACGGATGGTAGGATGTGATTTGGGGTGGAATTCCATGCTTAAAAATGTTATTATTAGCTGTTTTTAAAAATGGAGTATTTTTGCTGCCCGAGGAAGAAAACGCGTGATGCCACGGTCAGAAAAAAAGCTGCTCAGGACCAAAAAATTTGTTTTGACTCAAATGTAAAAACGGATGGTAGGATGTGATTCGGGGTGCAATTCCATGCTTAAAAATGTTATTATTAGCTGTTTTTAAAAATCGAGTGTTTTTGCTGCCCGAGGAAGAAAACGCGTGATGCTGCGGTCAGAAAAAAAGCTGCTCAGGACCAAAAAATTTGTTTTGACTCAAATGTAAAAACGGATGGTAGGATGTTATTCGGGGTGCAATTCCATGCTTAAAAATGTTATTATTAGCGGTTTTTAAAAATCGAGTGTTTTTGCAGCCTGAGGAAGAAAAAGCGTGATGCCGCGGTCAGAAAAAAAGCTGCTCAGGAGCAAAATTTTTTTTAACTCAAAAGCTTTTTAAAACATTTTTAAAATGTCAAATGTAAAATCGGATGCTAGGATGTGATTTGGGGTGGAATTCCATGCTTAAAAATATTATTATTAGCTGTTTTTAAAAATCGAGTGTTTTTGCTGCCCGAGGAAGAAAATGCGTGATGCCACGGTCAGAAAAAAAGCTGCTCAGGACCAAAAAAATTTTTTTGACTCAAATGTAAAAACGGATGGTAGGATGTGATTCCGGGTGCAATTCCATGCTTAAAAATGTAATTATTAGCTGTTTTTAAAAATCGAGTGTTTTTGCTGCCCGAGGAAGAAAACGCGTGATGCCGCGGTCAGAAAAAAAGCTGCTCAGGACCAAAAAAAATTTTTTGACACAAATGTAATAACGGATGGTAGGATGTGATTCGGGGTGGAATTCCATGCTTAAAAATGTTATTATTAGCTGTTTTTAAAAATCGAGTATTTTTGCTGCCCGAGG
Source organism: Pantherophis guttatus (assembly GCF_059756535.1). Taxonomy (NCBI): domain Eukaryota; kingdom Metazoa; phylum Chordata; class Lepidosauria; order Squamata; family Colubridae; genus Pantherophis; species Pantherophis guttatus. Next base: position 142,096,124 of record NC_142064.1, read on the forward strand.
AAGAAAACGCGTGATGCCACGGTCAGAAAAAAAGCTGCTCAGGACCACAAAAATTTTTTTGACTCAAATGTAAAAACGGATGGTAGGATGTGATTCGGGGTGGAATTCCATGCTTAAAAATGTTATTATTAGCTGTTTTTAAAAATCGAGTGTTTTTGCTGCCCGAGGAAGAAAACGCGTGATGCCGCGGTCAGAAAAAAAGCTGCTCAGGACCAAAAAAAATTTTTTGACTCAAATGTAAAAACGGATGCTAGGATGTGATACGGGGTGGAATTCCATGTTTAAAAATGTTGTTATTTCCTGCTTTTGAAAATCGAGTGTTTTTGCTGCCTGAGGAAGAAAACGCGTGATGCCGCAGTCAGAAAAAAAGCTGCTCAAGAGCAATTTTTTTTTTAACTCAAAAGCTTTTTAAAACCTTTTTAAAATGTCAAATGTAAAATCGGATGCTAGGGTGTGATTTGGGGTGGAATTCCATGCTTAAAAATATTATTATTAGCTGTTTTTAAAAATCGAGTGTTTTTGCTGCCCGAGGAAGAAAATGCGTGATGCCACGGTTAGAAAAAAAGCTGCCCAGGAGCAAATATTTTTTAACTCAAAAGCTTTTTAAAACCTTTTTAAAATGTCAAATGTAAAAACGGATGCTAGGATGTGATACGGGGTGGAATTCCATGTTTAAAAATGTTGTTATTTCCTGCTTTTGAAAATCGAGTGTTTTTGCTGCCCGAGGAAGGAAACGCGTGATGCCGCGGTCAGAAAAAAAGCTGCTCAGGACCAAAAAAAATTTTTTTTTGATTCAAATGTTAGAAAGGATGGTAGGATGTGATTTGGGGTGGAATTCCATGCTTTAAAATGTTATTATTAGCTGTTTTTAAAAATCGAGTGTTTTTGCTGCCCGAGGAAGAAAATGCGTGATGCCACGGTTAGAAAAAAAGCTGCCCAGGAGCAAATTTTTTTTAACTCAAAAGCTTTTTAAAACCTTTTTAAAATGTCAAATGTAAAAACGGATGCTAGGATGTGATACGGGGTGGAATTCCATGCTTAAAAATATTATTATTAGCTGTTTTTAAAAATCGAGTGTTTTTGCTGCCCGAGGAAAAAATGCGTGATGCCACGGTCAGAAAAAAAGCTGCTCAGGACCAAAAAATTTGTTTTGACTCAAATGTAAAAACGGATGGTAGGATGTGATTCGGGGTGCAATTCCATGCTTAAAAATGTTATTATTAGCTGTTTTTAAAAATCGAGTGTTTTTGCTGCCCGAGGAAGAAAACGTGTGATGCCGCGGTCAGAAAAAAAGCTGCTCAGGACCAAAATTTTTTTTTGATTCAAATGTAAAAACGGATGGTAGGATGTGATTTGGGGTGGAATTCCATGCTTAAAAATGTTATTATTAGGTGTTTTTAAAAATCGAGTGTTTTTGCTGCCTGAGGAAGAAAACGCGTGATGCTGCGGTCAGAAAAAAAGCTGCTCAGGACCAAAAAATTTTTTTTGACTCAAATTTAAAAACGGATGGTAGGATGTGATTTGGGGTGGAATTCCATGCTTAAAAATGTTATTATTAGCTGTTTTTAAAAATCGAGTGTTTTTGCTGCCCGAGGAAGAAAACGCGTGATGCCGCGGTCAGAAAAAAAGCTGCTCAGGACCAAAAAATTTGTTTTGACTCAAATGTAAAAACGGATGGTAGGATGTTATTCGGGGTGCAATTCCATGCTTAAAAATGTTATTATTAGCTGTTTTTAAAAATCGAGTGTTTTTGCTGCCCGAGGAAGAAAACGCGTGATGCCGCGGTCAGAAAAAAAGCTGCTCAGGAGCAAATTTTTTTTTAACTCAAAAGCTTTTTAAAACATTTTTAAAATGTCAAATGTAAAATCGGATGCTAGGATGTGATTTGGGGTGGAATTCCATGCTTAAAAATATTATTATTAGCTGTTTTTAAAAATCGAGTGTTTTTGCTGCCCGAGGAAGAAAATGCGTGATGCCACGGTCAGAAAAAAAGCTGCTCAGGACCAACAAATTTTTTTTGACACAAATGTAATAACGGATGGTAGGATGTGATTCGGGGTGGAATTCCATGCTTAAAAATGTTATTATTAGCTGTTTTTAAAAATCGAGTATTTTTGCTGCCCGAGGAAGAAAACGTGTGATGCCACGGTCAGAAAAAAAGCTGCTCAGGACCACAAAAAAATTTTTGACTCAAATGTAAAAACGGATGGTAGGATGTGATTCGGGGTGGAATTCCATGCTTAAAAATGTTATTATTAGCTGTTTTTAAAAATCGAGTGTTTTTGCTGCCCGAGGAAGAAAACGCGTGATGCCGCGGTCAGAAAAAAAGCTGCTCAGGACCAAAAAAAATTTTTTGACTCAAATGTAAAAACGGATGCTAGGATGTGATACGGGGTGGAATTCCATGTTTAAAAATGTTGTTATTTCCTGCTTTTGAAAATCGAGTGTTTTTGCTGCCTGAGGAAGAAAACGCGTGATGCCGCAGTCAGAAAAAAAGCTGCTCAAGAGCAAATTTTTTTTTAACTCAAAAGCTTTTTAAAACCTTTTTAAAATGTCAAATGTAAAATCGGATGCTAGGATGTGATTTGGGGTGGAATTCCATGCTTAAAAATATTATTATTAGCTGTTTTTAAAAATCGAGTGTTTTTGCTGCCCGAGAAAGAAAATGCGTGATGCCACGGTTAGAAAAAAAGCTGCCCAGGAGCAAATATTTTTTAACTCAAAAGCTTTTTAAAACCTTTTTAAAATGTCAAATGTAAAAACGGATGCTAGGATGTTATTCGGGGTGCAATTCCATGCTTAAAAATGTTATTATTAGCTGTTTTTAAAAATCGAGTGTTTTTGCTGCCCGAGGAAGAAAACGCGTGATGCCGCGGTCAGAAAAAAAGCTGCTCAGGACCAAAAAAATTTTTTTGACTCAAATGTAAAAACGGATGATAGGATGTGATTCGGGGTGGAATTCCATGCTTAAAAATGTTATTATTAGCTGTTTTTAAAAATCGAGTATTTTTGCTGCCCGAGGAAGAAAACGCGTGATGCCGCGGTCAGAAAAAAAGCTGCTCAGGACCAAAAAAATTTTTTTGACACAAATGTAATAACGGATGGTAGGATGTGATTCGGGGTGGAATTCCATGCTTAAAAATGTTATTATTAGCTGTTTTTAAAAATCGAGTGTTTTTGCTGCCCGAGGAAGAAAATGCGTGATGCCGCGGTCAGAACAAAAGCTGCTCAGGAGCAAATTTTTTTTTAACTCAAAAGCTTTTTAAAACATTTTTAAAATGTCAAATGTAAAATCGGATGCTAGGATGTGATTTGGTGTGGAATTCCATGCTTAAAAATATTATTATTAGCTGTTTTTAAAAATCGAGTGTTTTTGCTGCCCAAGGAAGAAAATGCGTGATGCCACGGTCAGAAAAAAAGCTGCTCAGGACCAACAAATTTTTTTTGACTCAAATGTAAAAACGGATGGTAGGATGTGATTTGGGGTGGAATTCCATGCTTAAAAATGTTATTATTTGCTGTTTTTAAAAATCGAGTGTTTTTGCTGCCCGAGGAAGAAAACGCGTGATGCCGCGGTCAGAAAAAAAGCTGCTCAGGACCAAAAAAATTTTTTTGACACAAATGTAATAACGGATGGTAGGATGTGATTCGGGGTGGAATTCCATGCTTAAAAATGTTATTATTAGCTGTTTTTAAAAATCGAGTGTTTTTGCTGCCCGAGGAAGAAAACGCGTGATAACACGGTCAGAAAAAAAGCTGCTCAGGACCAAAAAATTTGTTTTGACTCAAATGTAAAAACGGATTGTAGGATGTGATTCGGGGTGCAATTCCATGCTTAAAAATGTAATTATTAGCTGTTTTTAAAAATCGAGTGTTTTTGCTGCCCGAGGAAGAAAACGCGTGATGCCGCGGTCAGAAAAAAAGCTGCTCAGGACCAAAAAATTTGTTTTGACTCAAATGTAAAAACGGATGGTAGATGTGATTCGGGGTGCAATTCCATGCTTAAAAATGTTATTATTAGCTGTTTTTAAAAATCGAGTGTTTTTGCTGCCCGAGGAAGAAAACGCGTGATGCCGCGGTCAGAAAAAAAGCTGCTCAGGACCAAAAAAAATTTTTTGACTCAAATGTAAAAACGGATGATAGGATGTGATTCGGGGTGGAATTCCATGCTTAAAAATGTTATTATTAGCTGTTTTTAAAAATCGAGTGTTTTTGCTGCCCGAGGAAGAAAATGCGTGATGCCACGGTTAGAAAAAAAGCTGCCCAGGAGCAAATATTTTTTAACTCAAAAGCTTTTTAAAACCTTTTTAAAATGTCAAATGTAAAAACGGATGCTAGGATGTGATACGGGGTGGAATTCCATGCTTAAAAATATTATTATTAGCTGTTTTTAAAAATCGAGTGTTTTTGCTGCCCGAGGAAAAAATGCGTGATGCCACGGTCAGAAAAAAAGCTGCTCAGGACCAAAAAATTTGTTTTGACTCAAATGTAAAAACGGATGGTAGGATGTGATTCGGGGTGCAATTCCATGCTTAAAAATGTTATTATTAGCTGTTTTTAAAAATCGAGTGTTTTTGCTGCCCGAGGAAGAAAACGTGTGATGCCGCGGTCAGAAAAAAAGCTGCTCAGGACCAAAAAATTTTTTTGATTCAAATGTAAAAACGGATGGTAGGATGTGATTTGGGGTGGAATTCCATGCTTAAAAATGTAATTATTAGCTGTTTTTAAAAATCGAGTGTTTTTGCTGCCCGAGGAAGAAAACGCGTGATGCTGCGGTCAGAAAAAAAGCTGCTCAGGACCAAAAAATTTTTTTTGACTCAAATTTAAAAACGGATGGTAGGATGTGATTTGGGGTGGAATTCCATGCTTAAAAATGTTATTATTAGCTGTTTTTAAAAATCGAGTGTTTTTGCTGCCCGAGGAAGAAAACGCGTGATGCCGCGGTCAGAAAAAAAGCTGCTCAGGACCAAAAAATTTGTTTTGACTCAAATGTAAAAACGGATGGTAGGATGTTATTCGGGGTGCAATTCCATGCTTAAAAATGTTATTATTAGCTGTTTTTAAAAATCGAGTGTTTTTGCTGCCCGAGGAAGAAAACGCGTGATGCCGCGGTCAGAAAAAAAGCTGCTCAGGACCAAAAAAATTTTTTTGACTCAAATATAAAAACGGATGATAGGATGTGATTCGGGGTGGAATTCCATGCTTAAAAATGTTATTATTAGCTGTTTTTAAAAATCGAGTATTTTTGCTGCCCGAGGAAGAAAACGCGTTATGCCACGGTCAGAAAAAAAGCTGCTCAGGACCAAAAAATTTGTTTTGACTCAAATGTAAAAACGGATGGTAGGATGTGATTCGGGGTGCAATTCCATGCTTAAAAATGTTATTATTAGCTGTTTTTAAAAATCGAGTGTTTTTGCTGCCTGAGGAAGAAAACGTGTGATGCCGCGGTCAGAAAAAAAGCTGCTCAGGACCAAAAATTTTTTTTGATTCAAATGTAAAAACGGATGGTAGGATGTGATTTGGGGTGGAATTCCATGCTTAAAAATGTAATTATTAGCTGTTTTTAAAAATCGAGTGTTTTTGCTGCCCGAGGAAGAAAACGCGTGATGCCGCGGTCAGAAAAAAAGCTGCTCAGGAGCAAATTGTTTTTTAACTCAAAAGCTTTTTAAAACATTTTTAAAATGTCAAATGTAAAATCGGATGCTAGGATGTGATTTGGGGTGGAATTCCATGCTTAAAAATATTATTATTAGCTGTTTTTAAAAATCGAGTGTTTTTGCTGCCCGAGGAAGAAAACGCGTGATGCCGCGGTCAGAAAAAAAGCTGCTCAGGACCAAAAAATTTGTTTTGACTCAAATGTAAAAACGGATGGTAGGATGTGATTCGGGGTGCAATTCCATGCTTAAAAATGTAATTATTAGCTGTTTTTAAAAATCGAGTGTTTTTGCTGCCCGAAGAAGAAAACGCGTGATGCCGCGGTCAGAAAAAAAGCTGCTCAGGACCAAAAATTTTTTTTTGACTCAAATGTAAAAACGGATGGTAGGATGTGATTTGGGGTGGAATTCCATGCTTAAAAATGTAATTATTAGCTGTTTTTAAAAATCGAGTGTTTTTGCTGCCCGAGGAAGAAAACGCGTGATGCCGCGGTCAGAAAAAAAGCTGCTCAGGACCAAAAAATTTGTTTTGACTCAAATGTAAAAACGGATGGTAGGATGTTATTCGGGGTGCAATTCCATGCTTAAAAATGTTATTATTAGCTGTTTTTAAAAATCGAGTGTTTTTGCTGCCCGAGGAAGAAAACGCGTGATGCCGCGGTCAGAAAAAAAGCTGCTCAGGAGCAAATTTTTTTTTAACTCAAAAGCTTTTTAAAACATTTTTAAAATGTCAAATGTAAAATCGGATGCTAGGATGTGATTTGGGGTGGAATTCCATGCTTAAAAATATTATTATTAGCTGTTTTTAAAAATCGAGTGTTTTTGCTGCCCGAGGAAGAAAATGCGTGATGCCACGGTCAGAAAAAAAGCTGCTCAGGACCAACAAATTTTTTTTGACTCAAATGTAAAAACGGATGGTAGGATGTGATTTGGGGTGGAATTCCATGCTTAAAAATGTTATTATTTGCTGTTTTTAAAAATCGAGTGTTTTTGCTGCCCGAGGAAGAAAACGCGTGATGCCGCGGTCAGAAAAAAAGCTGCTCAGGACCAAAAAAATTTTTTTGACACAAATGTAATAACGGATGGTAGGATGTGATTCGGGGTGGAATTCCATGCTTAAAAATGTTATTATTAGCTGTTTTTAAAAATCGAGTGTTTTTGCTGCCCGAGGAAGAAAACGCGTGATAACACGGTCAGAAAAAAAGCTGCTCAGGACCAAAAAATTTGTTTTGACTCAAATGTAAAAACGGATTGTAGGATGTGATTCGGGGTGCAATTCCATGCTTAAAAATGTAATTATTAGCTGTTTTTAAAAATCGAGTGTTTTTGCTGCCCGAGGAAGAAAACGCGTGATGCCGCGGTCAGAAAAAAAGCTGCTCAGGACCAAAAAATTTGTTTTGACTCAAATGTAAAAACGGATGGTAGATGTGATTCGGGGTGCAATTCCATGCTTAAAAATGTTATTATTAGCTGTTTTTAAAAATCGAGTGTTTTTGCTGCCCGAGGAAGAAAACGCGTGATGCCGCGGTCAGAAAAAAAGCTGCTCAGGACCAAAAAAAATTTTTTGACTCAAATGTAAAAACGGATGATAGGATGTGATTCGGGGTGGAATTCCATGCTTAAAAATGTTATTATTAGCTGTTTTTAAAAATCGAGTGTTTTTGCTGCCCGAGGAAGAAAATGCGTGATGCCACGGTTAGAAAAAAAGCTGCCCAGGAGCAAATATTTTTTAACTCAAAAGCTTTTTAAAACCTTTTTAAAATGTCAAATGTAAAAACGGATGCTAGGATGTGATACGGGGTGGAATTCCATGCTTAAAAATATTATTATTAGCTGTTTTTAAAAATCGAGTGTTTTTGCTGCCCGAGGAAAAAATGCGTGATGCCACGGTCAGAAAAAAAGCTGCTCAGGACCAAAAAATTTGTTTTGACTCAAATGTAAAAACGGATGGTAGGATGTGATTCGGGGTGCAATTCCATGCTTAAAAATGTTATTATTAGCTGTTTTTAAAAATCGAGTGTTTTTGCTGCCCGAGGAAGAAAACGTGTGATGCCGCGGTCAGAAAAAAAGCTGCTCAGGACCAAAAAATTTTTTTGATTCAAATGTAAAAACGGATGGTAGGATGTGATTTGGGGTGGAATTCCATGCTTAAAAATGTAATTATTAGCTGTTTTTAAAAATCGAGTGTTTTTGCTGCCCGAGGAAGAAAACGCGTGATGCTGCGGTCAGAAAAAAAGCTGCTCAGGACCAAAAAATTTTTTTTGACTCAAATTTAAAAACGGATGGTAGGATGTGATTTGGGGTGGAATTCCATGCTTAAAAATGTTATTATTAGCTGTTTTTAAAAATCGAGTGTTTTTGCTGCCCGAGGAAGAAAACGCGTGATGCCGCGGTCAGAAAAAAAGCTGCTCAGGACCAAAAAATTTGTTTTGACTCAAATGTAAAAACGGATGGTAGGATGTTATTCGGGGTGCAATTCCATGCTTAAAAATGTTATTATTAGCTGTTTTTAAAAATCGAGTGTTTTTGCTGCCCGAGGAAGAAAACGCGTGATGCCGCGGTCAGAAAAAAAGCTGCTCAGGACCAAAAAAATTTTTTTGACTCAAATATAAAAACGGATGATAGGATGTGATTCGGGGTGGAATTCCATGCTTAAAAATGTTATTATTAGCTGTTTTTAAAAATCGAGTATTTTTGCTGCCCGAGGAAGAAAACGCGTTATGCCACGGTCAGAAAAAAAGCTGCTCAGGACCAAAAAATTTGTTTTGACTCAAATGTAAAAACGGATGGTAGGATGTGATTCGGGGTGCAATTCCATGCTTAAAAATGTTATTATTAGCTGTTTTTAAAAATCGAGTGTTTTTGCTGCCAGAGGAAGAAAACGCGTGATGCCGCGGTCAGAAAAAAAGCTGCTCAGGACCAAAAAATTTGTTTTGACTCAAATGTAAAAACGGATGGTAGGATGTGATTCGGGGTGCAATTCCATGCTTAAAAATGTTATTATTAGCTGTTTTTAAAAATCGAGTGTTTTTGCTGCCCGAGGAAGAAAACGCGTGATGCCGCGGTCAGAAAAAAAGCTGCTCAGGACCAAAAAATTTTTTTTGACTCAAATGTAAAAACGGATGATAGGATGTGATTCGGGGTGGAATTCCATGCTTAAAAATGTTATTATTTGCTGTTTTTAAAAATCGAGTGTTTTTGCTGCCCGAGGAAGAAAACGCGTGATGCCGCGGTCAGAAAAAAAGCTGCTCAGGACCAAAAAATTTTTTTTGACACAAATGTAATAACGGATGGTAGGATGTGATTCGGGGTGGAATTCCATGCTTAAAAATGTTATTATTTGCTGTTTTTAAAAATCGAGTGTTTTTGCTGCCCGAGGAAGAAAACGTGTGATGCCACGGTCAGAAAAAAATCTGCTCAGGACCAAAAAATTTGTTTTGACTCAAATGTAAAAACGGATGGTAGGATGTGATTCGGGGTGCAATTCCATGCTTAAAAATGTAATTATTAGCTGTTTTTAAAAATCGAGTGTTTTTGCTGCCCGAGGAAGAAAACGCGTGATGCCGCGGTCAGAAAAAAAGCTGCTCAGGACCAAAAAATTTGTTTTGACTCAAATGTAAAAACGGATGGTAGGATGTGATTCGGGGTGCAATTCCATGCTTAAAAATGTTATTATTAGCTGTTTTTAAAAATCGAGTGTTTTTGCTGCCCGAGGAAGAAAACGCGTGATGCCGCGGTCAGAAAAAAAGCTGCTCAGGACCAAAAAATTTGTTTTGACTCAAATGTAAAAACGGATGGTAGGATGTGATACGGGGTGGAATTCCATGTTTAAAAATGTTGTTATTTCCTGCTTTTGAAAATCGAGTGTTTTTGCTGCCCGAGGAAGGAAACGCGTGATGCCGCGGTAAGAAAAAAAGCTGCTCAGGACCAAAAAAATTTTTTTTTGATTCAAATGTTAAAAATGATGGTAGGATGTGATTCGGGGTGCAATTCCATGCTTAAAAATGTTATTATTAGCTGTTTTTAAAAATCGAGTGTTTTTGCTGCCCGAGGAAGAAAACGCGTGATGCCGCGGTCAGAAAAAAAGCTGCTCAGGAGCAAATTTTTTTTTAACTCAAAAGCTTTTTAAAACATTTTTAAAATGTCAAATGTAAAATCGGATGCTAGGATGTGATTTGGGGTGGAATTCCATGCTTAAAAATATTATTATTAGCTGTTTTTAAAAATCGAGTGTTTTTGCTGCCCGAGGAAGAAAATGCGTGATGCCACGGTCAGAAAAAAAGCTGCTCAGGACCAAAAATTTTTTTCTGACTCAAATGTAAAAACGGATGGTAGGATGTGATTTGGGGTGGAATTCCATGCTTAAAAATGTAATTATTAGCTGTTTTTAAAAATCGAGTGTTTTTGCTGCCCGAGGAAGAAAACGCGTGATGCTGCGGTCAGAAAAAAAGCTGCTCAGGACCAAAAAAATTTTTTTGACACAAATGTAATAATGGATGGTAGGATGTGATTCGCGGTGGAATTCCATGCTTAAAAATGTTATTATTAGCTGTTTTTAAAAATCGAGTGTTTTTGCTGCCCGAGGAAGAAAACGCGTGATGCCACGGTCAGAAAAAAAGCTGCTCAGGACCAAAAAATTTGTTTTGACTCAAATGTAAAAACGGATGGTAGGATGTGATTCGGGGTGCAATTCCATGCTTAAAAATGTAATTATTAGCTGTTTTTAAAAATCGAGTGTTTTTGCTGCCCGAGGAAGAAAACGCGTGATGCCGCGGTCAGAAAAAAAGCTGCTCAGGACCAAAAAAATTTTTTTGACTCAAATGTAAAAACGGATGGTAGGATGTTATTCGGGGTGCAATTCCATGCTTAAAAATGTTATTATTAGCTGTTTTTAAAAATCGAGTGTTTTTGCTGCCCGAGGAAGAAAATGCGTGATGCCACGGTTAGAAAAAAAGCTGCCCAGGAGCAAATATTTTTTAACTCAAAAGCTTTTTAAAACCTTTTTAAATTGTCAAATGTAAAAACGGATGCTAGGATGTGATACGGGGTGGAATTCCATGTTTAAAAATGTTGTTATTTCCTGCTTTTGAAAATCGAGTGTTTTTGCTGCCCGAGGAAGGAAACGCGTGATGCCGCGGTCAGAAAAAAAGCTGCCTAGGAGCAAAAAAAATTTTTCGACTCAAATGTAAAAACGGATGGTAGGATGTGATTCGGGGTGGAATTTCATGCTTAAAAATGTTATTATTAGCTGTTTTTAAAAATCGAGTGTTTTTGCTGCCCGAGGAAGAAAACGTGTGATGCCGCGGTCAGAAAAAAAGCTGCTCAGGACCAAAAATTTTTTTTTGACTCAAAAGTAAAAACGGATGGTAGGATGTGATTCGGGGTGCAATTCCATGCTTAAAAATGTTATTATTAGCTGTTTTTAAAAATCGAGTGTTTTTGCTGCCCGAGGAAGAAAATGTGTGATGCCGCGGTCAGAAAAAAAGCTGCTCAGGACCAAAAAATTTGTTTTGACTCAAATGTAAAAACGGATGGTAGGATGTGATTCGGGGTGCAATTCCATGCTTAAAAATGTTATTATTAGCTGTTTTTAAAAATCGAGTGTTTTTGCTGCCCAAGGAAGAAAATGCGTGATGCCACAGTTAGAAAAAAAGCTGCCCAGGAGCAAATATTTTTTAACTCAAAAGCTTTTTAAAACCTTTTTAAATTGTCAAATGTAAAAACGGATGCTAGGATGTGATACGGAGTGAAATTCCATGTTTAAAAATGTTGTTATTTCCTGCTTTTGAAAATCGAGTGTTTTTGCTGCCCGAGGAAGGAAACGCGTGATGCCGCGGTCAGAAAAAAAGCTGCTCAGGACCAAAAATTTTTTTTGATTCAAATGTAAAAACGGATGGTAGGATGTGATTTGGGGTGGAATTCCATGCTTAAAAATGTAATTATTAGCTGTTTTTAAAAATCGAGTGTTTTTGCTGCCCGAGGAAGAAAACGCGTGATGCCGCGGTCAGAAAAAAAGCTGCTCAGGACCAAAAAATTTGTTTTGACTCAAATGTAAAAACGGATGGTAGGATGTTATTCGGGGTGCAATTCCATGCTTAAAAATGTTATTATTAGCTGTTTTTAAAAATCGAGTGTTTTTGCTGCCCGAGGAAGAAAACGCGTGATGCCGCGGTCAGAAAAAAAGCTGCTCAGGAGCAAATTGTTTTTTAACTCAAAAGCTTTTTAAAACATTTTTAAAATGTCAAATGTAAAATCGGATGCTAGGATGTGATTTGGGGTGGAATTCCATGCTTAAAAATATTATTATTAGCTGTTTTTAAAAATCGAGTGTTTTTGCTGCCCGAGGAAGAAAATGTGTGATGCCGCGGTCAGAAAAAAAGCTGCTCAGGACCAAAAATTTTTTTTTGACTCAAATGTAAAAACGGATGGTAGGATGTGATTTGGGGTGGAATTCCATGCTTAAAAATGTTATTATTTGCTGTTTTTAAAAATCATGTGTTTTTGCTGCCCGAGGAAGAAAACGCGTGATGCCGCGGTCAGAAAAAAAGCTGCTCAGGACCAAAAAAATTTTTTTGACACAAATGTAATAATGGATGGTAGGATGTGATTCGGGGTGGAATTCCATGCTTAAAAATGTTATTATTAGCTGTTTTTAAAAATCGAGTGTTTTTGCTGCCCGAGGAAGAAAACGCGTGATGCCACGGTCAGAAAAAAAGCTGCTCAGGACCAAAAAATTTTTTTTGACTCAAATGTAAAAACGGAAGGTAGGATGTGATTCGGGGTGCAATTCCATGCTTAAAAATGTTATTATTAGCTGTTTTTAAAAATCGAGTGTTTTTGCTGCCCGAGGAAGAAAACGTGTGATGCCGCGCTCAGAAAAAAAGCTGCTCAGGACCAAAATTTTTTTTTTATTCAAATGTAAAAACGGATGCTAGGATGTGATTCGGGGTGCAATTCCATGCTTAAAAATGTTATTATTAGCTGTTTTTAAAAATCGAGTGTTTTTGCTGCCCGAGGAAGAAAACGCGTGATGCCGCGGTCAGAAAAAAAGCTGCTCAGGACCAAAAAATTTGTTTTGACTCAAATGTAAAAACGGATGGTAGGATGTGATACGGGGTGGAATTCCATGTTTAAAAATGTTGTTATTTCCTGCTTTTGAAAATCGAGTGTTTTTGCTGCCCGAGGAAGGAAACGCGTGATGCCGCGGTCAGAAAAAAAGCTGCTCAGGACCAAAAAAATTTTTTTTTTGATTCAAATGTTAAAAATGATGGTAGGATGTGATTTGGGGTGGAATTCCATGCTTAAAAATATTATTATTAGCTGTTTTTAAAAATCGAGTGTTTTTGCTGCCCGAGGAAGAAAATGCGTGATGCCACGGTCAGAAAAAAAGCTGCTCAGGACCAAAAAATTTTTTTTGACTCAAATGTAAAAACGGATGGTAGGATGTGATTTGGGGTGGAATTCCATGCTTAAAAATGTTATTATTTGCTGTTTTTAAAAATCATGTGTTTTTGCTGCCCGAGGAAGAAAACGCGTGATGCCGCGGTCAGAAAAAAAGCTGCTCAGGACCAAAAAAATTTTTTTGACACAAATGTAATAATGGATGGTAGGATGTGATTCGGGGTGGAATTCCATGCTTAAAAATGTTATTATTAGCTGTTTTTAAAAATCGAGTGTTTTTGCTGCCCGAGGAAGAAAACGCGTGATGCCACGGTCAGAAAAAAAGCTGCTCAGGACCAAAAAATTTGTTTTGACTCAAATGTAAAAACGGATGGTAGGATGTGATTCGGGGTGCAATTCCATGCTTAAAAATGTAATTATTAGCTGTTTTTAAAAATCGAGTGTTTTTGCTGCCCGAGGAAGAAAACGCGTGATGCCGCGGTCAGAAAAAAAGCTGCTCAGGACCAAAAAATTTTTTTTGACTCAAATGTAAAAACGGATGGTAGGATGTTATTCGGGGTGCAATTCCATGCTTAAAAATGTTATTATTAGCTGTTTTTAAAAATCGAGTGTTTTTGCTGCCCGAGGAAGAAAACGCGTGATGCCGCGGTCAGAAAAAAAGCTGCTCAGGAGCAAATTTTTTTTTAACTCAAAAGCTTTTTAAAACATTTTTAAAATGTCAAATGTAAAATCGGATGCTAGGATGTGATTTGGGGTGGAATTCCATGCTTAAAAATATTATTATTAGCTGTTTTTAAAAATCGAGTGTTTTTGCTGCCCGAGGAAGAAAATGCGTGATGCCACGGTCAGAAAAAAAGCTGCTCAGGACCAAAAAATTTTTTTTGACTCAAATGTAAAAACGGATGGTAGGATGTGATTTGGGGTGGAATTCCATGCTTAAAAATGTTATTATTTGCTGTTTTTAAAAATCGAGTGTTTTTGCTGCCCGAGGAAGAAAACGCGTGATGCCGCGGTCAGAAAAAAAGCTGCTCAGGAGCAAATTTTTTTTTAACTCAAAAGCTTTTTAAAACATTTTTAAAATGTCAAATGTAAAATCGGATGCTAGGATGTGATTTGGGGTGGAATTCCATGCTTAAAAATATTATTATTAGCTGTTTTTAAAAATCGAGTGTTTTTGCTGCCCGAGGAAGAAAATGCGTGATGCCACGGTCAGAAAAAAAGCTGCTCAGGACCAAAAAATTTTTTTTGACTCAAATGTAAAAACGGATGGTAGGATGTGATTTGGGGTGGAATTCCATGCTTAAAAATGTTATTATTTGCTGTTTTTAAAAATCGAGTGTTTTTGCTGCCCGAGGAAGAAAACGCGTGATGCCGCCGTCAGAAAAAAAGCTGCTCAGGAGCAAATTTTTTTTTAACTCAAAAGCTTTTTAAAACATTTTTAAAATGTCAAATGTAAAATCGGATGATAGGATGTGATTTGGGGTGGAATTCCATGCTTAAAAATATTATTATTAGCTGTTTTTAAAAATCGAGTGTTTTTGCTGCCCGAGGAAGAAAACGTGTGATGCCGCGGTCAGAAAAAAAGCTGCTCAGGACCAAAAATTTTTTTTTGACTCAAAAGTAAAAACGGATGGTAGGATGTGATTCGGGATGCAATTCCATGCTTAAAAATGTTATTATTAGCTGTTTTTAAAAATCGAGTGTTTTTGCTGCCCGAGGAAGAAAATGTGTGATGCCGCGGTCAGAAAAAAAGCTGCTCAGGACCAAAAAATTTGTTTTGACTCAAATGTAAAAACGGATGGTAGGATGTGATTCGGGGTGCAATTCCATGCTTAAAAATGTTATTATTAGCTGTTTTTAAAAATCGAGTGTTTTTGCTGCCCAAGGAAGAAAATGCGTGATGCCACAGTTAGAAAAAAAGCTGCCCAGGAGCAAATATTTTTTAACTCAAAAGCTTTTTAAAACCTTTTTAAATTGTCAAATGTAAAAACGGATGCTAGGATGTGATACGGAGTGAAATTCCATGTTTAAAAATGTTGTTATTTCCTGCTTTTGAAAATCGAGTGTTTTTGCTGCCCGAGGAAGGAAACGCGTGATGCCGCGGTCAGAAAAAAAGCTGCTCAGGACCAAAAATTTTTTTTGATTCAAATGTAAAAACGGATGGTAGGATGTGATTTGGGGTGGAATTCCATGCTTAAAAATGTAATTATTAGCTGTTTTTAAAAATCGAGTGTTTTTGCTGCCCGAGGAAGAAAACGTGTGATGCCGCGGTCAGAAAAAAAGCTGCTCAGGACCAAAAAATTTGTTTTGACTCAAATGTAAAAACGGATGGTAGGATGTTATTCGGGGTGCAATTCCATGCTTAAAAATGTTATTATTAGCTGTTTTTAAAAATCGAGTGTTTTTGCTGCCCGAGGAAGAAAACGCGTGATGCCGCGGTCAGAAAAAAAGCTGCTCAGGAGCAAATTGTTTTTTAACTCAAAAGCTTTTTAAAACATTTTTAAAATGTCAAATGTAAAATCGGATGCTAGGATGTGATTTGGGGTGGAATTCCATGCTTAAAAATATTATTATTAGCTGTTTTTAAAAATCGAGTGTTTTTGCTGCCCGAGGAAGAAAATGTGTGATGCCGCGGTCAGAAAAAAAGCTGCTCAGGACCAAAAATTTTTTTTTGACTCAAATGTAAAAACGGATGGTAGGATGTGATTTGGGGTGGAATTCCATGCTTAAAAATGTTATTATTTGCTGTTTTTAAAAATCATGTGTTTTTGCTGCCCGAGGAAGAAAACGCGTGATGCCGCGGTCAGAAAAAAAGCTGCTCAGGACCAAAAAAATTTTTTTGACACAAATGTAATAATGGATGGTAGGATGTGATTCGGGGTGGAATTCCATGCTTAAAAATGTTATTATTAGCTGTTTTTAAAAATCGAGTGTTTTTGCTGCCCGAGGAAGAAAACGCGTGATGCCACGGTCAGAAAAAAAGCTGCTCAGGACCAAAAAAATTTTTTTGACTCAAATGTAAAAACGGAAGGTAGGATGTGATTCGGGGTGCAATTCCATGCTTAAAAATGTTATTATTAGCTGTTTTTAAAAATCGAGTGTTTTTGCTGCCCGAGGAAGAAAACGTGTGATGCCGCGCTCAGAAAAAAAGCTGCTCAGGACCAAAATTTTTTTTTTATTCAAATGTAAAAACGGATGCTAGGATGTGATTCGGGGTGCAATTCCATGCTTAAAAATGTTATTATTAGCTGTTTTTAAAAATCGAGTGTTTTTGCTGCCCGAGGAAGAAAACGCGTGATGCCGCGGTCAGAAAAAAAGCTGCTCAGGACCAAAAAATTTGTTTTGACTCAAATGTAAAAACGGATGGTAGGATGTGATACGGGGTGGAATTCCATGTTTAAAAATGTTGTTATTTCCTGCTTTTGAAAATCGAGTGTTTTTGCTGCCCGAGGAAGGAAACGCGTGATGCCGCGGTCAGAAAAAAAGCTGCTCAGGACCAAAAAAATTTTTTTTTTGATTCAAATGTTAAAAATGATGGTAGGATGTGATTTGGGGTGGAATTCCATGCTTAAAAATATTATTATTAGCTGTTTTTAAAAATCGAGTGTTTTTGCTGCCCGAGGAAGAAAATGCGTGATGCCACGGTCAGAAAAAAAGCTGCTCAGGACCAAAAAATTTTTTTTGACTCAAATGTAAAAACGGATGGTAGGATGTGATTTGGGGTGGAATTCCATGCTTAAAAATGTTATTATTTGCTGTTTTTAAAAATCATGTGTTTTTGCTGCCCGAGGAAGAAAACGCGTGATGCCGCGGTCAGAAAAAAAGCTGCTCAGGACCAAAAAAATTTTTTTGACACAAATGTAATAATGGATGGTAGGATGTGATTCGGGGTGGAATTCCATGCTTAAAAATGTTATTATTAGCTGTTTTTAAAAATCGAGTGTTTTTGCTGCCCGAGGAAGAAAACGCGTGATGCCACGGTCAGAAAAAAAGCTGCTCAGGACCAAAAAATTTGTTTTGACTCAAATGTAATAACCGATGGTAGGATGTGATTCGGGGTGGAATTCCATGCTTAAAAATGTAATTATTAGCTGTTTTTAAAAATCGAGTGTTTTTGCTGCCCGAGGAAGAAAACGCGTGATGCCGCGGTCAGAAAAAAAGCTGCTCAGGACCAAAAAATTTTTTTTGACTCAAATGTAAAAACGGATGATAGGATGTGATTCGGGGTGGAATTCCATGCTTAAAAATGTTATTATTAGCTGTTTTTAAAAATCGAGTGTTTTTGCTGCCCGAGGAAGAAAACGCGTGATGCCGCGGTCAGAAAAAAAGCTGCTCAGGACCAAAAAATTTGTTTTGACTCAAATGTAAAAACGGATGGTAGGATGTGATACGGGGTGGAATTCCATGTTTAAAAATGTTGTTATTTCCTGCTTTTGAAAATCGAGTGTTTTTGCTGCCCGAGGAAGGAAACGCGTGATGCCGCGGTCAGAAAAAAAGCTGCTCAGGACCAAAAAAATTTTTTTTTTGATTCAAATGTTAAAAATGATGGTAGGATGTGATTTGGGGTGGAATTCCATGCTTAAAAATGTTATTATTAGCTGTTTTTAAAAATCGAGTGTTTTTGCTGCCCGAGGAAGAAAACGCGTGATGCCGCGGTCAGAAAAAAAGGTGCTCAGGACCAAAAAAAATTTTTTGACTCAAATGTAATAACGGATGGTAGGATGTGATTCGGGGTGCAATTCCATGCTTAAAAATGTTATTATTAGCTGTTTTTAAAAATCGAGTGTTTTTGCTGCCCGAGGAAGAAAATGCGTGATGCCACGGTCAGAAAAAAAGCTGCTCAGGAGCAAATATTTTTTAACTCAAAAGCTTTTTAAAACCTTTTTAAATTGTCAAATGTAAAAACGGATGCTAGGATGTGATACGGGGTGGAATTCCATGTTTAAAAATGTTATTTCCTGCTTTTGAAAATCGAGTGTTTTTGCTGCCCGAGGAAGGAAACGCGTGATGCCGCGGTCAGAAAAAAAGCTGCTCAGGACCAAAAAAATTTTTTTTTTGATTCAAATGTTAAAAATGATGGTAGGATGTGATTTGGGGTGGAATTCCATGCTTAAAAATATTATTATTAGCTGTTTTTAAAAATCGAGTGTTTTTGCTGCCCGAGGAAGAAAATGCGTGATGCCACGGTCAGAAAAAAAGCTGCTCAGGACCAAAAAATTTTTTTTGACTCAAATGTAAAAACGGATGGTAGGATGTGATTTGGGGTGGAATTCCATGCTTAAAAATGTTATTATTTGCTGTTTTTAAAAATCATGTGTTTTTGCTGCCCGAGGAAGAAAACGCGTGATGCCGCGGTCAGAAAAAAAGCTGCTCAGGACCAAAAAAATTTTTTTGACACAAATGTAATAATGGATGGTAGGATGTGATTCGGGGTGGAATTCCATGCTTAAAAATGTTATTATTAGCTGTTTTTAAAAATCGAGTGTTTTTGCTGCCCGAGGAAGAAAACGCGTGATGCCACGGTCAGAAAAAAAGCTGCTCAGGACCAAAAAATTTGTTTTGACTCAAATGTAAAAACGGATGGTAGGATGTGATTCGGGGTGCAATTCCATGTTTAAAAATGTAATTATTAGCTGTTTTTAAAAATCGAGTGTTTTTGCTGCCCGAGGAAGAAAACGCGTGATGCCACGGTCAGAAAAAAAGCTGCTCAGGACCAAAAAATTTTTTTTGACTCAAATGTAAAAACGGATGGTAGGATGTTATTCGGGGTGCAATTCCATGCTTAAAAATGTTATTATTAGCTGTTTTTAAAAATCGAGTGTTTTTGCTGCCCGAGGAAGAAAACGCGTGATGCCGCGGTCAGAAAAAAAGCTGCTCAGGAGCAAATTTTTTTTTAACTCAAAAGCTTTTTAAAACATTTTTAAAATGTCAAATGTAAAATCGGATGCTAGGATGTGATTTGGGGTGGAATTCCATGCTTAAAAATATTATTATTAGCTGTTTTTAAAAATCGAGTGTTTTTGCTGCCCGAGGAAGAAAATGCGTGATGCCACGGTCAGAAAAAAAGCTGCTCAGGACCAAAAAATTTTTTTTGACTCAAATGTAAAAACGGATGGTAGGATGTGATTTGGGGTGGAATTCCATGCTTAAAAATGTTATTATTTGCTGTTTTTAAAAATCGAGTGTTTTTGCTGCCCGAGGAAGAAAACGCGTGATGCCGCGGTCAGAAAAAAAGCTGCTCAGGAGCAAATTTTTTTTTAACTCAAAAGCTTTTTAAAACTTTTTTAAAATGTCAAATGTAAAATCGGATGCTAGGATGTGATTTGGGGTGGAATTCCATGCTTAAAAATATTATTATTAGCTGTTTTTAAAAATCGAGTGTTTTTGCTGCCCGAGGAAGAAAACGCGTGATGCCCCGGTCAGAAAAAAAGCTGCTCAGGACCAAAAAATTTTTTTTGACACAAATGTAATAACCGATGGTAGGATGTGATTCGGGGTGGAATTCCATGCTTAAAAATGTAATTATTAGCTGTTTTTAAAAATCGAGTGTTTTTGCTGCCCGAGGAAGAAAACGCGTGATGCCGCCGTCAGAAAAAAAGCTGCTCAGGACCAAATTTTTTTTTTTTATTCAAATGTAAAAACGGATGCTAGGATGTGATTCGGGGTGCAATTCCATGCTTAAAAATGTTATTATTAGCTGTTTTTAAAAATCAAGTGTTTTTGCTGCCCGAGGAAGAAAACGCGTGATGCCGCGGTCAGAAAAAAAGCTGCTCAGGACCAAAAAATTTGTTTTGACTCAAATGTAAAAACGGATGGTAGGATGTGATACGGGGTGGAATTCCATGTTTAAAAATGTTGTTATTTCCTGCTTTTGAAAATCGAGTGTTTTTGCTGCCCGAGGAAGGAAACGCGTGATGCCGCGGTCAGAAAAAAAGGTGCTCAGGACCAAAAAAAATTTTTTGACTCAAATGTAATAACGGATGGTAGGATGTGATTCGGGGTGCAATTCCATGCTTAAAAATGTTATTATTAGCTGTTTTTAAAAATCGAGTGTTTTTGCTGCCCGAGGAAGAAAATGCGTGATGCCACGGTCAGAAAAAAAGCTGCTCAGGAGCAAATATTTTTTAACTCAAAAGCTTTTTAAAACCTTTTTAAATTGTCAAATGTAAAAACGGATGCTAGGATGTGATACGGGGTGGAATTCCATGTTTAAAAATGTTGTTATTTCCTGCTTTTGAAAATCGAGTGTTTTTGCTGCCCGAGGAAGGAAACGCGTGATGCCGCGGTCAGAAAAAAAGCTGCCTAGGCGCAAAAAAATTTTTTCGACTGAAATGTAAAAACGGATGGTAGGATGTGATTCGGGGTGGAATTTCATGCTTAAAAATGTTATTATTAGCTGTTTTTAAAAATCGAGTGTTTTTGCTGCCCGAGGAAGAAAACGTGTAATGCCGCGGTCAGAAAAAAAGCTGCTCAGGACCAAAAAAATTTTTTTGACTCAAATGTAAAAACGGATGGTAGGATGTGATTCGGGGTGGAATTCCATGCTTAAAAATGTTATTATTAGCTGTTTTTAAAAATCGAGTATTTTTGCTGCCCGAGGAAGAAAACGCGTGATGCCACGGTCAGAAAAAAAGCTGCTCAGGACCAAAAAATTTGTTTTGACTCAAATGTAAAAACGGATGGTAGGATGTGATTCGGGGTGCAATTCCATGCTTAAAAATGTTATTATTAGCTGTTTTTAAAAATCGAGTGTTTTTGCTGCCCGAGGAAGAAAACGTGTGATGCCGCGGTCAGAAAAAAAGCTGCTCAGGACCAAAAAATTTTTTTGATTCAAATGTAAAAACGGATGGTAGGATGTGATTTGGGGTGGAATTCCATGCTTAAAAATGTAATTATTAGCCTTTTTTAAAAATCGAGTGTTTTTGCTGCCCGAGGAAGAAAACGCGTGATGCTGCGGTCAGAAAAAAAGCTGCTCAGGACCAAAAAATTTTTTTTGACTCAAATGTAAAAACGGATGGTAGGATGTGATTTGGGGTGGAATTCCATGCATAAAAATGTTATTATTTGCTGTTTTTAAAAATCGAGTGTTTTTGCTGCCCGAGGAAGAAAACGCGTGATGCCGCGGTCAGAAAAAAAGCTGCTCAGGACCAAAAAATTTTTTTTGACACAAATGTAATAACGGATGGTAGGATGTGATTCGGGGTGGAATTCCATGCTTAAAAATGTTATTATTTGCTGTTTTTAAAAATCGAGTGTTTTTGCTGCCCGAGGAAGAAAACGCGTGATGCCGCGGTCAGAAAAAAAGCTGCTCAGGACCAAAAAATTTTTTTTGACTCAAATGTAAAAACGGATGGTAGGATGTGATTTGGGGTGGAATTCCATGCTTAAAAATGTTATTATTAGCTGTTTTTAAAAATCGAGTGTTTTTGCTGCCCGAGGAAGAAAACGCGTGATGCCGCGGTCAGAAAAAAAGCTGCTCAGAACCAAAAAATTTGTTTTCACTCAAATGTAAAAACGGATGGTAGTATGTGATTCGGGGTGCAATTCCATGCTTAAAAATGTTATTATTAGCTGTTTTTAAAAATTGAGTGTTTTTGCTGAACGAGGAAGAAAACGCGTGATGCCGCGGTCAGAAAAAAAGCTGCTCAGGACCAAAAAAATTTTTTTGACTCAAATGTAAAAACGGATGGTAGGATGTGATTTGGGGTGGAATTCCATGCTTAAAAATGTTATTATTTGCTGTTTTTAAAAATCGAGTGTTTTTGCTGCCCGAGGAAGAAAACGCGTGATGCCGCGGTCAGAAAAAAAGCTGCTCAGGACCAAAAAAATTTTTTTGACTCAAATGTAAAAACGGATGGTAGGATGTGATTTGGGGTGGAATTCCATGCTTAAAAATGTTATTATTAGCTGTTTTTAAAAATCAAGTGTTTTTGCTGCCCGAGGAAGAAAACGCGTGATGCCGCGGTCTAAAAAAAGCTGCTCAGGACAAAAAAATTTTTTTTGACGCAAATGTAATAACGGATGGTAGGATGTGATTCGGGGTGGAATTCCATGCTTAAAAATGTTATTATTAGCTGTTTTTAAAAATCGAGTGTTTTTGCTGCCCGAGGAAGAAAACGTGTGATGCCGCGGTCAGAAAAAAAGCTGCTCAGGACCAAAAAATTTTTTTTGACGCAAATGTAATAACGGATGGTAGGATGTGATTCGGGGTGGAATTCCATGCTTAAAAATGTTATTATTAGCTGTTTTTAAAAATCGAGTGTTTTTGCTGCCCGAGGAAGAAAATGCGTGATGCCGCTGTCAGAAAAAAAGCTGCTCAGTTGCAAGAACATTTTTTTCACTCAAATGTAAAGACGGATGCTAGGATGTGATTTGGGGTGGAATTCCATGCTTAAAAATGTTATTATTAGCTGTTTTTAAAAATCGAGTGTTTTTGCTGCCCGAGGAAGAAAACGTGTGATGCCGCGGTCAGAAAAAAAGCTGCTCAGGACCAAAAAATTTTTTTTGACTCAAATGTAAAAACGGATGGTAGGATGTGATTCGGGGTGCAATTCCATGCTTAAAAATGTTATTATTAGCTGTTTTTAAAAATCGAGTGTTTTTGCTGCCCGAGGAAGAAAACGCATGATGCCGCGGTCAGAAAAAAAGCTGCTCAGGACCAAAAAAATTTTTTTGACTCAAATGTAAAAACGGATGGTAGGATGTTATTTGGGGTGGAATTCCATGCTTAAAAATGTTATTATTAGCTGTTTTTAAAAATCGAGTGTTTTTGCTGCCTGAGGACGAAAACGCGTGATGCCGCGGTCAGAAAAAAAGCTGCTCAGGACCAAAAAATTATTTTTGATTCAAATGTAAAAACGGATGGTAGGATGTGATTCGGGGTGGAATTCCATGCTTAAAAATGTTATTATTAGGTGTTTTTAAAAATCGAGTGTTTTTGCTGCCCGAGGAAGAAAACGCGTGATGCCGCCGTCAGAAAAAAAGCTGCTCAGTTGCAAGAACATTTTTTTCACTCAAATGTAAATACGGATGCTAGGATGTGATTCTGGGTGGAATTCCATGGTTAAAATTGTTATTATTAGCTGTTTTTAAAAATCGAGTGTTTTGGCTGCCCGAGGAAGAAAACGTGTGATGCCGCGGTCAGAAAAAAAGCTGCCGTGGAGCAATTTTTTTTTAACTCAAAAGCTTTTTAAAACCTTTTTAAAATTCAAATGTAAAAACGGATGGTGGGATGTGATTCGGGGTGGAATTCCATGGTTAAAATTGTTATTATTAGCTGTTTTTAAAAATCGAGTGTTTTTGCTGCCAGAGGAAGAAAACGCGTGATGCCGCGGTCAGAAAAAAAGCTGCTCAGGACCAAAAAATTTTTTTTGACTCAAATGTAAAAACGGATGGTAGTATGTGATTCGGGGTGCAATTCCATGCTTAAAAATGTTATTATTAGCTGTTTTTAAAAATTGAGTTTTTTTGCTGAACGAGGAAGAAAACGCGTGATGCCGCGGTCAGAAAAAAAGCTGCTCAGGACCAAAAAAATTTTTTTGACTCAAATGTAAAAACGGATGGTAGGATGTGATTTGGGGTGGAATTCCATGCTTAAAAATGTTATTATTTGCTGTTTTTAAAAATCGAGTGTTTTTGCTGCCCGAGGAAGAAAACGCGTGATGCCGCGGTCAGAAAAAAAGCTGCTCAGGACCAAAAAAATTTTTTTGACTCAAATGTAAAAACGGATGGTAGGATGTGATTTGGGGTGGAATTCCATGCTTAAAAATGTTATTATTAGCTGTTTTTAAAAATCAAGTGTTTTTGCTGCCCGAGGAAGAAAACGCGTGATGCCGCGGTCTAAAAAAAGCTGCTCAGGACAAAAAAATTTTTTTTGACGCAAATGTAATAACGGATGGTAGGATGTGATTCGGGGTGGAATTCCATGCTTAAAAATGTTATTATTAGCTGTTTTTAAAAATCGAGTGTTTTTGCTGCCCGAGGAAGAAAATGCGTGATGCCGCTGTCAGAAAAAAAGCTGCTCAGTTGCAAGAACATTTTTTTCACTCAAATGTAAAGACGGATGCTAGGATGTGATTTGGGGTGGAATTCCATGCTTAAAAATGTTATTATTAGCTGTTTTTAAAAATCGAGTGTTTTTGCTGCCCGAGGAAGAAAACGTGTGATGCCGCGGTCAGAAAAAAAGCTGCTCAGGACCAAAAAATTTTTTTTGACTCAAATGTAAAAACGGATGGTAGGATGTGATTCGGGGTGGAATTCCATGCTTAAAAATGTTATTATTAGCTGTTTTTAAAAATCGAGTGTTTTTGCTGCCCGAGGACGAGAACGCGTGATGCCGCGGTCAGAAAAAAAGCTGCTCAGGACCAAAAAAATTTTTT
Organism: Pantherophis guttatus; assembly: GCF_059756535.1. NCBI lineage: Eukaryota > Metazoa > Chordata > Lepidosauria > Squamata > Colubridae > Pantherophis > Pantherophis guttatus. The sequence continues at coordinate 142,120,557 of NC_142064.1, forward strand.
TGACTCAAATGTAAAAACGGATGGTAGGATGTGATTTTGGGTGGAATTCCATGCTTAAAAATGTTATTATTAGCTGTTTTTAAAAATAGAGTGTTTTTGCTGCCCGAGGAAGAAAACGCGTGATGCCGCGGTCAGAAAAAAAGCTGCTCAGGACCAAAAAATTTTTTTTCACTCAAATGTAATAACGGATGGTAGGATGTGATTCGGGGTGCAATTCCATGCTTAAAAATGTTATTATTAGCTGTTTTTAAAAATCGAGTGTTTTTGCTGCCCGAGGAAGAAAACGCATGATGCCGCGGTCAGAAAAAAAGCTGCTCAGGACCAAAAAAATTTTTTTGACTCAAATGTAAAAACGGATGGTAGGATGTTATTTGGGGTGGAATTCCATGCTTAAAAATGTTATTATTAGCTGTTTTTAAAAATCGAGTGTTTTTGCTGCCTGAGGACGAAAACGCGTGATGCCGCGGTCAGAAAAAAAGCTGCTCAGGACCAAAAAATTATTTTTGATTCAAATGTAAAAACGGATGGTAGGATGTGATTCGGGGTGGAATTCCATGCTTAAAAATGTTATTATTAGGTGTTTTTAAAAATCGAGTGTTTTTGCTGCCCGAGGAAGAAAACGCGTGATGCCGCCGTCAGAAAAAAAGCTGCTCAGTTGCAAGAACATTTTTTTCACTCAAATGTAAATACGGATGCTAGGATGTGATTCTGGGTGGAATTCCATGGTTAAAATTGTTATTATTAGCTGTTTTTAAAAATTGAGTGTTTTGGCTGCCCGAGGAAGAAAACGTGTCATGCCGCGGTCAGAAAAAAAGCTGCCGTGGAGCAATTTTTTTTTAACTCAAAAGCTTTTTAAAACCTTTTTAAAATTCAAATGTAAAAACGGATGGTGGGATGTGATTCGGGGTGGAATTCCATGGTTAAAATTGTTATTATTAGCTGTTTTTAAAAATCGAGTGTTTTTGCTGCCAGAGGAAGAAAACGCGTGATGCCGCGGTCAGAAAAAAAGCTGCTCAGGACCAAAAAATTTTTTTTGACTCAAATGTAAAAACGGATGGTAGGATGTGATTCGGGGTGGAATTCCATGCTTAAAAATGTTATTATTAGCTGTTTTTAAAAATCGAGTGTTTTTGCTGCCCGAGGAAGAAAATGCTTGATGCCGCGGTCAGAAAAAAAGCTGCCCTGGAGCAATTTTTTTTTTAACTCAAAAGCTTTTTAAAACCTTTTTAAAATGTCAAATGTAAAAACGGATGGTGGGATGTGATTCGGGGTGGAATTCAATGTTTAAAAATGTTGTTATTTCCTGGTTTTAAAAATCGAGTGTTTTTGCTTCCAGAGGAAGAAAACGCGTGATGCCGTGGTCAGAAAAAAAGCTGCTCAGGAGGAAAAATAATTTTTTGATTCAAATGTAAAAACGGATGCTAGGATGTGATACAGGGTGGAATTCCATGCTTAAAAATATTATTATTAGCTGTTTTTAAAAATCGAGTGTTTTTGCTGCCCGAGGACGAAAACGCGTGATGCCGCGGTCAGAAAAAAAGCTGCTCAGGACCAAAAAATTTTTTTTGACTCAAATGTAAAAACGGATGGTAGGATGTGATTCGGGGTGGAATTCCATGCTTAAAAATGTTATTATTAGCTGTTTTTAAAAATCGAGTGTTTTTGCTGCCCGAGGAAGAAAACGCGTGATGCCGCGGTCAGAAAAAAAGCTGCTCAGTTGCAAGAACATTTTTTTCACTCAAATGTAAATACGGATGCTAGGATGTGATTTGGGGTGGAATTCCATGCTTAAAAATGTTATTATTAGCTGTTTTTAAAAATCGAGTGTTTTTGCTGCCCGAGGAAGAAAACGTGTGATGCCGCGGTCAGAAAAAAAGCTGCTCAGGACCAAAAAATTTTTTTTGACTCAAATGTAAAAACGGATGGTAGGATGTGATTCAGGGTGGAATTCCATGCTTAAAAATGTTATTATTAGCTGTTTTTAAAAATCGAGTGTTTTTGCTGCCCGAGGAAGAAAACGCTTGATGCCGCGGTCAGAAAAAAAGCTGCCCTGGAGCAATTTTTTTTTAACTCAAAAGCTTTTTAAAACCTTTTTAAAATGTCAAATGTAAAAACGGATGGTGGGATGTGATTCGGGGTGGAATTCAATGTTTAAAAATGTTGTTATTTCCTGCTTTTAAAAATCGAGTGTTTTTGCTTCCAGAGGAAGAAAACGCGTGATGCCGTGGTCAGAAAAAAAGCTGCTCAGGAGGAAAAATAATTTTTTGACTCAAATGTAAAAACGGATGCTAGGATGTGATACAGGGTGGAATTCCATGCTTAAAAATATTATTATTAGCTGTTTTTAAAAATCGAGTGTTTTTGCTGCCCGAGGACGAAAACGCGTGATGCCGCGGTCAGAAAAAAAGCTGCTCAGTTGCAAGAACATTTTTTTCACTCAAATGTAAATACGGATGCTAGGATGTGATTTGGGGTGGAATTCCATGCTTAAAAATGTTATTATTAGCTGTTTTTAAAAATCGAGTGTTTTTGCTGCCCGAGGAAGAAAACGCGTGATGCCGCGGTCAGAAGAAAAGCTGCTCAGGACCAAAAAAATTGTTTTGACTCAAATGTAAAAACGGATGGTAGGATGTGATTCGGGGTGGAATTCCATGCTTAAAAATGTTATTATTAGCTGTTTTTAAAAATCGAGTGTTTTTGCTGCCCGAGGACGAAAACACGTGATGCCGCGGTCAGAGAAAAAGCTGCTCAGGACCAAAAAAAAAAATTTTCAATTCAAATGTAAAAACGGATGGTAGGATGTGATTCGGGGTGGAATTCCATGCTTAAAAATGTTATTATTAGGTGTTTTTAAAAATCGAGTGTTTTTGCTGCCCGAGGAAGAAAACGCGTGATGCCGCGGTCAGAAAAAAAGCTGCTCAGGACCAAAAAAATTTTTTTTTTGATTCAAATGTTAAAAATGATGGTAGGATGTGATTTGGGGTGGAATTCCATGCTTAAAAATATTATTATTAGCTGTTTTTAAAAATCGAGTGTTTTTGCTGCCCGAGCAAGAAAATGCGTGATGCCACGGTCAGAAAAAAAGCTGCTCAGGACCAAAAAATTTTTTTTGACTCAAATGTAAAAACGGATGGTAGGATGTGATTTGGGGTGGAATTCCATGCTTAAAAATGTTATTATTTGCTGTTTTTAAAAATCATGTGTTTTTGCTGCCCGAGGAAGAAAACGCGTGATGCCGCGGTCAGAAAAAAAGCTGCTCAGGACCAAAAAAATTTTTTTGACACAAATGTAATAATGGATGGTAGGATGTGATTCGGGGTGGAATTCCATGCTTAAAAATGTTATTATTAGCTGTTTTTAAAAATCGAGTGTTTTTGCTGCCCGAGGAAGAAAACGCGTGATGCCACGGTCAGAAAAAAAGCTGCTCAGGACCAAAAAATTTGTTTTGACTCAAATGTAAAAACGGATGGTAGGATGTGATTCGGGGTGCAATTCCATGCTTAAAAATGTAATTATTAGCTGTTTTTAAAAATCGAGTGTTTTTGCTGCCCGAGGAAGAAAACGCGTGATGCCGCGGTCAGAAAAAAAGCTGCTCAGGACCAAAAAAATTTTTTTGACTCAAATGTAAAAACGGATGGTAGGATGTTATTCGGGGTGCAATTCCATGCTTAAAAATGTTATTATTAGCTGTTTTTAAAAATCGAGTGTTTTTGCTGCCCGAGGAAGAAAACGCTTGATGCCGCGGTCAGAAAAAAAGCTGCCCTGGAGCAATTTTTTTTTAACTCAAAAGCTTTTTAAAACCTTTTTAAAATGTCAAATGTAAAAACGGATGGTGGGATGTGATTCGGGGTGGAATTCAATGTTTAAAAATGTTGTTATTTCCTGCTTTTAAAAATCGAGTGTTTTTGCTTCCAGAGGAAGAAAACGCGTGATGCCGTGGTCAGAAAAAAAGCTGCTCAGGAGGAAAAATAATTTTTTGACTCAAATGTAAAAACGGATGCTAGGATGTGATACAGGGTGGAATTCCATGCTTAAAAATATTATTATTAGCTGTTTTTAAAAATCGAGTGTTTTTGCTGCCCGAGGACGAAAACGCGTGATGCCGCGGTCAGAAAAAAAGCTGCTCAGTTGCAAGAACATTTTTTTCACTCAAATGTAAATACGGATGCTAGGATGTGATTTGGGGTGGAATTCCATGCTTAAAAATGTTATTATTAGCTGTTTTTAAAAATCGAGTGTTTTTGCTGCCCGAGGAAGAAAACGCGTGATGCCGCGGTCAGAAGAAAAGCTGCTCAGGACCAAAAAAATTGTTTTGACTCAAATGTAAAAACGGATGGTAGGATGTGATTCGGGGTGGAATTCCATGCTTAAAAATGTTATTATTAGCTGTTTTTAAAAATCGAGTGTTTTTGCTGCCCGAGGACGAAAACACGTGATGCCGCGGTCAGAGAAAAAGCTGCTCAGGACCAAAAAAAAAAATTTTCAATTCAAATGTAAAAACGGATGGTAGGATGTGATTCGGGGTGGAATTCCATGCTTAAAAATGTTATTATTAGGTGTTTTTAAAAATCGAGTGTTTTTGCTGCCCGAGGAAGAAAACGCGTGATGCCGCGGTCAGAAAAAAAGCTGCTCAGGACCAAAAAAATTTTTTTTTTGATTCAAATGTTAAAAATGATGGTAGGATGTGATTTGGGGTGGAATTCCATGCTTAAAAATATTATTATTAGCTGTTTTTAAAAATCGAGTGTTTTTGCTGCCCGAGCAAGAAAATGCGTGATGCCACGGTCAGAAAAAAAGCTGCTCAGGACCAAAAAATTTTTTTTGACTCAAATGTAAAAACGGATGGTAGGATGTGATTTGGGGTGGAATTCCATGCTTAAAAATGTTATTATTTGCTGTTTTTAAAAATCATGTGTTTTTGCTGCCCGAGGAAGAAAACGCGTGATGCCGCGGTCAGAAAAAAAGCTGCTCAGGACCAAAAAAATTTTTTTGACACAAATGTAATAATGGATGGTAGGATGTGATTCGGGGTGGAATTCCATGCTTAAAAATGTTATTATTAGCTGTTTTTAAAAATCGAGTGTTTTTGCTGCCCGAGGAAGAAAACGCGTGATGCCACGGTCAGAAAAAAAGCTGCTCAGGACCAAAAAATTTGTTTTGACTCAAATGTAAAAACGGATGGTAGGATGTGATTCGGGGTGCAATTCCATGCTTAAAAATGTAATTATTAGCTGTTTTTAAAAATCGAGTGTTTTTGCTGCCCGAGGAAGAAAACGCGTGATGCCGCGGTCAGAAAAAAAGCTGCTCAGGACCAAAAAAATTTTTTTGACTCAAATGTAAAAACGGATGGTAGGATGTTATTCGGGGTGCAATTCCATGCTTAAAAATGTTATTATTAGCTGTTTTTAAAAATCGAGTGTTTTTGCTGCCCGAGGAAGAAAACGCGTGATGCCGCGGTCAGAAAAAAAGCTGCTCAGGAGCAAATTTTTTTTTAACTCAAAAGCTTTTTAAAACATTTTTAAAATGTCAAATGTAAAATCGGATGCTAGGATGTGATTTGGGGTGGAATTCCATGCTTAAAAATATTATTATTAGCTGTTTTTAAAAATCGAGTGTTTTTGCTGCCCGAGGAAGAAAACGCGTGATGCCCCGGTCAGAAAAAAAGCTGCTCAGGACCAAAAAATTTTTTTTGACACAAATGTAATAACCGATGGTAGGATGTGATTCGGGGTGGAATTCCATGCTTAAAAATGTAATTATTAGCTGTTTTTAAAAATCGAGTGTTTTTGCTGCCCGAGGAAGAAAACGCGTGATGCCGCGGTCAGAAAAAAAGCTGCTCAGAACCAAAAAATTTGTTTTCACTCAAATGTAAAAACGGATGGTAGTATGTGATTCGGGGTGCAATTCCATGCTTAAAAATGTTATTATTAGCTGTTTTTAAAAATTGAGTGTTTTTGCTGAACGAGGAAGAAAACGCGTGATGCCGCGGTCAGAAAAAAAGCTGCTCAGGACCAAAAAAATTTTTTTGACTCAAATGTAAAAACGGATGGTAGGATGTGATTTGGGGTGGAATTCCATGCTTAAAAATGTTATTATTTGCTGTTTTTAAAAATCGAGTGTTTTTGCTGCCCGAGGAAGAAAACGCGTGATGCCGCGGTCAGAAAAAAAGCTGCTCAGGACCAAAAAAATTTTTTTGACTCAAATGTAAAAACGGATGGTAGGATGTGATTTGGGGTGGAATTCCATGCTTAAAAATGTTATTATTAGCTGTTTTTAAAAATCAAGTGTTTTTGCTGCCCGAGGAAGAAAACGCGTGATGCCGCGGTCTAAAAAAAGCTGCTCAGGACAAAAAAAAATTTTTTGACGCAAATGTAATAACGGATGGTAGGATGTGATTCGGGGTGGAATTCCATGCTTAAAAATGTTATTATTAGCTGTTTTTAAAAATCGAGTGTTTTTGCTGCCCGAGGAAGAAAATGCGTGATGCCGCTGTCAGAAAAAAAGCTGCTCAGTTGCAAGAACATTTTTTTCACTCAAATGTAAAGACGGATGCTAGGATGTGATTTGGGGTGGAATTCCATGCTTAAAAATGTTATTATTAGCTGTTTTTAAAAATAGAGTGTTTTTGCTGCCCGAGGAAGAAAACGCGTGATGCCGCGGTCAGAAAAAAAGCTGCTCAGGACCAAAAAATTTTTTTTCACTCAAATGTAATAACGGATGGTAGGATGTGATTCGGGGTGCAATTCCATGCTTAAAAATGTTATTATTAGCTGTTTTTAAAAATCGAGTGTTTTTGCTGCCCGAGGAAGAAAACGTGTGATGCCGCGGTCAGAAAAAAAGCTGCTCAGGACCAAAAAATTTTTTTGATTCAAATGTAAAAACGGATGGTAGGATGTGATTTGGGGTGGAATTCCATGCATAAAAATGTTATTATTTGCTGTTTTTAAAAATTGAGTGTTTTTGCTGCCCGAGGAAGAAAACGCGTGATGCCGCGGTCAGAAAAAAAGCTGCTCAGGACCAAAAAATTTTTTTTGACACAAATGTAATAACGGATGGTAGGATGTGATTCGGGGTGGAATTCCATGCTTAAAAATGTTATTATTAGCTGTTTTTAAAAATCGAGTGTTTTTGCTGCCCGAGGAAGAAAACGCGTGATGCCGCGGTCAGAAAAAAAGCTGCTCAGAACCAAAAAATTTGTTTTCACTCAATTGTAAAAACGGATGGTAGTATGTGATTCGGGGTGCAATTCCATGCTTAAAAATGTTATTATTAGCTGTTTTTAAAAATTGAGTGTTTTTGCTGAACGAGGAAGAAAACGCGTGATGCCGCGGTCAGAAAAAAAGCTGCTCAGGACCAAAAAAATTTTTTTGACTCAAATGTAAAAACGGATGGTAGGATGTGATTTGGGGTGGAATTCCATGCTTAAAAATGTTATTATTTGCTGTTTTTAAAAATCGAGTGTTTTTGCTGCCCGAGGAAGAAAACGCGTGATGCCGCGGTCAGAAAAAAAGCTGCTCAGGACCAAAAAAATTTTTTTGACTCAAATGTAAAAACGGATGGTAGGATGTGATTTGGGGTGGAATTCCATGCTTAAAAATGTTATTATTAGCTGTTTTTAAAAATCAAGTGTTTTTGCTGCCCGAGGAAGAAAACGCGTGATGCCGCGGTCTAAAAAAAGCTGCTCAGGACAAAAAAAATTTTTTTGACGCAAATGTAATAACGGATGGTAGGATGTGATTCGGGGTGGAATTCCATGCTTAAAAATGTTATTATTAGCTGTTTTTAAAAATCGAGTGTTTTTGCTGCCCGAGGAAGAAAATGCGTGATGCCGCTGTCAGAAAAAAAGCTGCTCAGTTGCAAGAACATTTTTTTCACTCAAATGTAAAGACGGATGCTAGGATGTGATTTGGGGTGGAATTCCATGCTTAAAAATGTTATTATTAGCTGTTTTTAAAAATCGAGTGTTTTTGCTGCCCGAGGAAGAAAACGTGTGATGCCGCGGTCAGAAAAAAAGCTGCTCAGGACCAAAAAATTTTTTTTGACTCAAATGTAAAAACGGATGGTAGGATGTGATTCGGGGTGGAATTCCATGCTTAAAAATGTTATTATTAGCTGTTTTTAAAAATCGAGTGTTTTTGCTGCCCGAGGACGAGAACGCGTGATGCCGCGGTCAGAAAAAAAGCTGCTCAGGACCAAAAAATTTTTTTTGACTCAAATGTAAAAACGGATGGTAGGATGTGATTTTGGGTGGAATTCCATGCTTAAAAATGTTATTATTAGCTGTTTTTAAAAATCGAGTGTTTTTGCTGCCCGAGGAAGAAAACGCGTGATGCCGCGGTCAGAAAAAAAGCTGCTCAGAACCAAAAAATTTGTTTTCACTCAAATGTAAAAACGGATGGTAGTATGTGATTCGGGGTGCAATTCCATGCTTAAAAATGTTATTATTAGCTGTTTTTAAAAATTGAGTGTTTTTGCTGAACGAGGAAGAAAACGCGTGATGCCGCGGTCAGAAAAAAAGCTGCTCAGGACCAAAAAAATTTTTTTGACTCAAATGTAAAAACGGATGGTAGGATGTGATTTGGGGTGGAATTCCATGCTTAAAAATGTTATTATTTGCTGTTTTTAAAAATCGAGTGTTTTTGCTGCCCGAGGAAGAAAACGCGTGATGCCGCGGTCAGAAAAAAAGCTGCTCAGGACCAAAAAATTATTTTTGATTCAAATGTAAAAACGGATGGTAGGATGTGATTCGGGGTGGAATTCCATGCTTAAAAATGTTATTATTAGGTGTTTTTAAAAATCGAGTGTTTTTGCTGCCCGAGGAAGAAAACGCGTGATGCCGCCGTCAGAAAAAAAGCTGCTCAGTTGCAAGAACATTTTTTTCACTCAAATGTAAATACGGATGCTAGGATGTGATTCTGGGTGGAATTCCATGGTTAAAATTGTTATTATTAGCTGTTTTTAAAAATCGAGTGTTTTTGCTGCCCGAGGAAGAAAACGCGTGATGCCCCGGTCAGAAAAAAAGCTGCTCAGGACCAAAAAATTTTTTTTGACACAAATGTAATAACCGATGGTAGGATGTGATTCGGGGTGGAATTCCATGCTTAAAAATGTAATTATTAGCTGTTTTTAAAAATCGAGTGTTTTTGCTGCCCGAGGAAGAAAACGCGTGATGCCGCGGTCAGAAAAAAAGCTGCTCAGGACCAAAAAATTTTTTTGATTCAAATGTAAAAACGGATGGTAGGATGTGATTTGGGGTGGAATTCCATGCTTAAAAATGTAATTATTAGCCTTTTTTAAAAATCGAGTGTTTTTGCTGCCCGAGGAAGAAAACGCGTGATGCTGCGGTCAGAAAAAAAGCTGCTCAGGACCAAAAAATTTTTTTTGACTCAAATGTAAAAACGGATGGTAGGATGTGATTTGGGGTGGAATTCCATGCATAAAAATGTTATTATTTGCTGTTTTTAAAAATCGAGTGTTTTTGCTGCCCGAGGAAGAAAACGCGTGATGCCGCGGTCAGAAAAAAAGCTGCTCAGGACCAAAAAATTTTTTTTGACACAAATGTAATAACGGATGGTAGGATGTGATTCGGGGTGGAATTCCATGCTTAAAAATGTTATTATTAGCTGTTTTTAAAAATCGAGTGTTTTTGCTGCCCGAGGAAGAAAACGCGTGATGCCGCGGTCAGAAAAAAAGCTGCTCAGAACCAAAAAATTTGTTTTCACTCAAATCTAAAAACGGATGGTAGTATGTGATTCGGGGTGCAATTCCATGCTTAAAAATGTTATTATTAGCTGTTTTTAAAAATTGAGTGTTTTTGCTGAACGAGGAAGAAAACGCGTGATGCCGCGGTCAGAAAAAAAGCTGCTCAGGACCAAAAAAATTTTTTTGACTCAAATGTAAAAACGGATGGTAGGATGTGATTTGGGGTGGAATTCCATGCTTAAAAATGTTATTATTTGCTGTTTTTAAAAATCGAGTGTTTTTGCTGCCCGAGGAAGAAAACGCGTGATGCCGCGGTCAGAAAAAAAGCTGCTCAGGACCAAAAAAATTTTTTTGACTCAAATGTAAAAACGGATGGTAGGATGTGATTTGGGGTGGAATTCCATGCTTAAAAATGTTATTATTAGCTGTTTTTAAAAATCAAGTGTTTTTGCTGCCCGAGGAAGAAAACGCGTGATGCCGCGGTCTAAAAAAAGCTGCTCAGGACAAAAAAAATTTTTTTGACGCAAATGTAATAACGGATGGTAGGATGTGATTCGGGGTGGAATTCCATGCTTAAAAATGTTATTATTAGCTGTTTTTAAAAATCGAGTGTTTTTGCTGCCCGAGGAAGAAAATGCGTGATGCCGCTGTCAGAAAAAAAGCTGCTCAGTTGCAAGAACATTTTTTTCACTCAAATGTAAAGACGGATGCTAGGATGTGATTTGGGGTGGAATTCCATGCTTAAAAATGTTATTATTAGCTGTTTTTAAAAATCGAGTGTTTTTGCTGCCCGAGGAAGAAAACGTGTGATGCCGCGGTCAGAAAAAAAGCTGCTCAGGACCAAAAAATTTTTTTTGACTCAAATGTAAAAACGGATGGTAGGATGTGATTCGGGGTGGAATTCCATGCTTAAAAATGTTATTATTAGCTGTTTTTAAAAATCGAGTGTTTTTGCTGCCCGAGGACGAAAACGCGTGATGCCGCGGTCAGAAAAAAAGCTGCTCAGGACCAAAAAAATTTTTTTGACTCAAATGTAAAAACGGATGGTAGGATGTTATTTGGGGTGGAATTCCATGCTTAAAAATGTTATTATTAGCTGTTTTTAAAAATCGAGTGTTTTTGCTGCCTGAGGACGAAAACGCGTGATGCCGCGGTCAGAAAAAAAGCTGCTCAGGACCAAAAAATTATTTTTGATTCAAATGTAAAAACGGATGGTAGGATGTGATTCGGGGTGGAATTCCATGCTTAAAAATGTTATTATTAGGTGTTTTTAAAAATCGAGTGTTTTTGCTGCCCGAGGAAGAAAACGCGTGATGCCGCCGTCAGAAAAAAAGCTGCTCAGTTGCAAGAACATTTTTTTCACTCAAATGTAAATACGGATGCTAGGATGTGATTCTGGGTGGAATTCCATGGTTAAAATTGTTATTATTAGCTGTTTTTAAAAATCGAGTGTTTTTGCTGCCCGAGGAAGAAAACGCGTGATGCCCCGGTCAGAAAAAAAGCTGCTCAGGACCAAAAAATTTTTTTTGACACAAATGTAATAACCGATGGTAGGATGTGATTCGGGGTGGAATTCCATGCTTAAAAATGTAATTATTAGCTGTTTTTAAAAATCGAGTGTTTTTGCTGCCCGAGGAAGAAAACGCGTGATGCCGCGGTCAGAAAAAAAGCTGCTCAGGACCAAAAAAATTTTTTTGACTCAAATGTAAAAACGGATGATAGGATGTGATTCGGGGTGGAATTCCATGCTTAAAAATGTTATTATTAGCTGTTTTTAAAAATCGAGTGTTTTTGCTGCCCGAGGAAGAAAACGGGTGATGCCGCGGTCAGAAAAAAAGCTGCTCAGGACCAAAAAATTTTTTTGATTCAAATGTAAAAACGGATGGTAGGATGTGATTTGGGGTGGAATTCCATGCTTAAAAATGTAATTATTAGCCTTTTTTAAAAATCGAGTGTTTTTGCTGCCCGAGGAAGAAAACGCGTGATGCTGCGGTCAGAAAAAAAGCTGCTCAGGACCAAAAATTTTTTTTTGACTCAAATGTAAAAACGGATGGTAGGATGTGATTTGGGGTGGAATTCCATGCATAAAAATGTTATTATTTGCTGTTTTTAAAAATCGAGTGTTTTTGCTGCCCGAGGAAGAAAACGCGTGATGCCGCGGTCAGAAAAAAAGCTGCTCAGGACCAAAAAATTTTTTTTGACACAAATGTAATAACGGATGGTAGGATGTGATTCGGGGTGGAATTCCATGCTTAAAAATGTTATTATTAGCTGTTTTTAAAAATCGAGTGTTTTTGCTGCCCGAGGAAGAAAACGCGTGATGCCGCGGTCAGAAAAAAAGCTGCTCAGGACCAAAAAAATTTTTTTGACTCAAATGTAAAAACGGATGGTAGGATGTGATTTGGGGTGGAATTCCATGCTTAAAAATGTTATTATTAGCTGTTTTTAAAAATCAAGTGTTTTTGCTGCCCGAGGAAGAAAACGCGTGATGCCGCGGTCTAAAAAAAGCTGCTCAGGACAAAAAAAATTTTTTTGACGCAAATGTAATAACGGATGGTAGGATGTGATTCGGGGTGGAATTCCATGCTTAAAAATGTTATTATTAGCTGTTTTTAAAAATCGAGTGTTTTTGCTGCCCGAGGAAGAAAATGCGTGATGCCGCTGTCAGAAAAAAAGCTGCTCAGTTGCAAGAACATTTTTTTCACTCAAATGTAAAGACGGATGCTAGGATGTGATTTGGGGTGGAATTCCATGCTTAAAAATGTTATTATTAGCTGTTTTTAAAAATCGAGTGTTTTTGCTGCCCGAGGAAGAAAACGTGTGATGCCGCGGTCAGAAAAAAAGCTGCTCAGGACCAAAAAATTTTTTTTGACTCAAATGTAAAAACGGATGGTAGGATGTGATTCGGGGTGGAATTCCATGCTTAAAAATGTTATTATTAGCTGTTTTTAAAAATCGAGTGTTTTTGCTGCCCGAGGACGAAAACGCGTGATGCCGCGGTCAGAAAAAAAGCTGCTCAGGACCAAAAAAATTTTTTTGACTCAAATGTAAAAACGGATGGTGGGATGTGATTCGGGGTGGAATTCAATGTTTAAAAATGTTATTATTAGCTGTTTTTAAAAATAGAGTGTTTTTGCTGCCCGAGGAAGAAAACGCGTGATGCCGCGGTCAGAAAAAAAGCTGCTCAGGACCAAAAAATTTTTTTTCACTCAAATGTAATAACGGATGGTAGGATGTGATTCGGGGTGCAATTCCATGCTTAAAAATGTTATTATTAGCTGTTTTTAAAAATCGAGTGTTTTTGCTGCCCGAGGAAGAAAACGCATGATGCCGCGGTCAGAAAAAAAGCTGCTCAGGACCAAAAAAATTTTTTTGACTCAAATGTAAAAACGGATGGTAGGATGTGATTTGGGGTGGAATTCCATGCTTAAAAATGTTATTATTAGCTGTTTTTAAAAATCGAGTGTTTTTGCTGCCTGAGGACGAAAACGCGTGATGCCGCGGTCAGAAAAAAAGCTGCTCAGGACCAAAAAATTATTTTTGATTCAAATGTAAAAATGGATGGTAGGATGTGATTCGGGGTGGAATTCCATGCTTAAAAATGTTATTATTAGGTGTTTTTAAAAATCGAGTGTTTTTGCTGCCCGAGGAAGAAAACGCGTGATGCCGCCGTCAGAAAAAAAGCTGCTCAGTTGCAAGAACATTTTTTTCACTCAAATGTAAATACGGATGCTAGGATGTGATTCTGGGTGGAATTCCATGGTTAAAATTGTTATTATTAGCTGTTTTTAAAAATCGAGTGTTTTGGCTGCCCGAGGAAGAAAACGTGTGATGCCGCGGTCAGAAAAAAAGCTGCCGTGGAGCAATTTTTTTTTAACTCAAAAGCTTTTTAAAACCTTTTTAAAATTCAAATGTAAAAACGGATGGTGGGATGTGATTCGGGGTGGAATTCCATGGTTAAAATTGTTATTATTAGCTGTTTTTAAAAATCGAGTGTTTTTGCTGCCAGAGGAAGAAAACGCGTGATGCCGCGGTCAGAAAAAAAGCTGCTCAGGACCAAAAAAATTTTTTTGACTCAAATGTAAAAACGGATGGTAGGATGTGATTCGGGGTGGAATTCCATGCTTAAAAATGTTATTATTAGCTGTTTTTAAAAATCGAGTGTTTTTGCTGCCCGAGGAAGAAAACGCGTGATGCCGCGGTCAGAAAAAAAGCTGCTCAGTTGCAAGAACATTTTTTTCACTCAAATGTAAATACGGATGCTAGGATGTGATTTGGGGTGGAATTCCATGCTTAAAAATGTTATTATTAGCTGTTTTTAAAAATCGAGTGTTTTTGCTGCCCGAGGAAGAAAACGTGTGATGCCGCGGTCAGAAAAAAAGCTGCTCAGGACCAAAAAATTTTTTTTGACTCAAATGTAAAAACGGATGGTAGGATGTGATTCAGGGTGGAATTCCATGCTTAAAAATGTTATTATTAGCTGTTTTTAAAAATCGAGTGTTTTTGCTGCCCGAGGAAGAAAATGCTTGATGCCGCGGTCAGAAAAAAAGCTGCCCTGGAGCAATTTTTTTTTTAACTCAAAAGCTTTTTAAAACCTTTTTAAAATGTCAAATGTAAAAACGGATGGTGGGATGTGATTCGGGGTGGAATTCAATGTTTAAAAATGTTGTTATTTCCTGCTTTTAAAAATCGAGTGTTTTTGCTTCCAGAGGAAGAAAACGCGTGATGCCGTGGTCAGAAAAAAAGCTGCTCAGGAGGAAAAATAATTTTTTGACTCAAATGTAAAAACGGATGCTAGGATGTGATACAGGGTGGAATTCCATGCTTAAAAATATTATTATTAGCTGTTTTTAAAAATCGAGTGTTTTTGCTGCCCGAGGACGAAAACGCGTGATGCCGCGGTCAGAAAAAAAGCTGCTCAGGACCAAAAAATTTTTTTTGACTCAAATGTAAAAACGGATGGTAGGATGTGATTCGGGGTGGAATTCCATGCTTAAAAATGTTATTATTAGCTGTTTTTAAAAATCGAGTGTTTTTGCTGCCCGAGGAAGAAAACGCGTGATGCCGCGGTCAGAAAAAAAGCTGCTCAGTTGCAAGAACATTTTTTTCACTCAAATGTAAATACGGATGCTAGGATGTGATTTGGGGTGGAATTCCATGCTTAAAAATGTTATTATTAGCTGTTTTTAAAAATCGAGTGTTTTTGCTGCCCGAGGAAGAAAACGCTTGATGCCGCGGTCAGAAAAAAAGCTTCCCTGGAGCAATTTTTTTTTAACTCAAAAGCTTTTTAAAACCTTTTTAAAATGTCAAATGTAAAAACGGATGGTGGGATGTGATTCGGGGTGGAATTCAATGTTTAAAAATGTTGTTATTTCCTGCTTTTAAAAATCGAGTGTTTTTGCTTCCAGAGGAAGAAAATGCGTGATGCCGCGGTGAGAAAAAAAGCTGCTCAGGACCAAAAAATTATTTTTGATTCAAATGTAAAAACGGATGGTAGGATGTGATTTGGGGTGGAATTCCATGCTTAAAAATGTTATTATTAGCTGTTTTTAAAAATCGAGTGTTTTTGCTGCCCGAGGAAGAAAACGCGTGATGCCGCGGTCAGAAAAAAAGCTGCTCAGGACCAAAAAAATTGTTTTGACTCAAATGTAAAAACGGATGGTAGGATGTGATTCGGGGTGGAATTCCATGCTTAAAAATGTTATTATTAGCTGTTTTTAAAAATCGAGTGTTTTTGCTGCCCGAGGACGAAAACACGTGATGCCGCGGTCAGAGAAAAAGCTGCTCAGGACCAAAAAAAAAAATTTTCAATTCAAATGTAAAAACGGATGGTAGGATGTGATTCGGGGTGGAATTCCATGCTTAAAAATGTTATTATTAGGTGTTTTTAAAAATCGAGTGTTTTTGCTGCCCGAGGAAGAAAACGCGTGATGCCGCGGTCAGAAAAAAAGCTGCTCAGTTGCAAGAACATTTTTTTCACTCAAATGTAAATACGGATGCTAGGATGTGATTTGGGGTGGAATTCCATGCTTAAAAATGTTATTATTAGCTGTTTTTAAAAATCGAGTGTTTTTGCTGCCCGAGGAAGAAAACGTGTGATGCCGCGGTAAGAAAAAAAGCTGCTCAGGACCAAAAATTTTTTTTTGACTCAAATGTAAAAACGGATGGTAGGATGTGATTCAGGGTGGAATTCCATGCTTAAAAATGTTATTATTAGCTGTTTTTAAAAATCGAGTGTTTTTGCTGCCCGAGGAAGAAAACGCTTGATGCCGCGGTCAGAAAAAAAGCTTCCCTGGAGCAATTTTTTTTTAACTCAAAAGCTTTTTAAAACCTTTTTAAAATGTCAAATGTAAAAACGGATGGTGGGATGTGATTCGGGGTGGAATTCAATGTTTAAAAATGTTGTTATTTCCTGCTTTTAAAAATCGAGTGTTTTTGCTTCCAGAGGAAGAAAACGCGTGATGCCGTGGTCAGAAAAAAAGCTGCTCAGGAGGAAAAATAATTTTTTGACTCAAATGTAAAAACGGATGCTAGGATGTGATACAGGGTGGAATTCCATGCTTAAAAATATTATTATTAGCTGTTTTTAAAAATCGAGTGTTTTTGCTGCCCGAGGACGAAAACGCGTGATGCCGCGGTCAGAAAAAAAGCTGCTCAGGACCCCAAAATTTTTTTTGACTCAAATGTAAAAACGGAACGTAGGATGTGATTCTGGGTGGAATTCCATGCTTAAAAATGTTATTATTAGCTGTTTTTAAAAATCGAGTGTTTTTGCTGCCCGAGGAAGAAAACGCGTGATGCCGCGGTCAGAAGAAAAGCTGCTCAGGACCAAAAAAATTGTTTTGACTCAAATGTAAAAACGGATGGTAGGATGTGATTCGGGGTGGAATTCCATGCTTAAAAATGTTATTATTAGCTGTTTTTAAAAATCGAGTGTTTTTGCTGCCCGAGGACGAAAACACGTGATGCCGCGGTCAGAGAAAAAGCTGCTCAGGACCAAAAAAAAAAATTTTCAATTCAAATGTAAAAACGGATGGTAGGATGTGATTCGGGGTGGAATTCCATGCTTAAAAATGTTATTATTAGGTGTTTTTAAAAATCGAGTGTTTTTGCTGCCCGAGGAAGAAAACGCGTGATGCCGCGGTCAGAAAAAAAGCTGCTCAGTTGCAAGAACATTTTTTTCACTCAAATGTAAATACGGATGCTAGGATGTGATTTGGGGTGGAATTCCATGCTTAAAAATGTTATTATTAGCTGTTTTTAAAAATCGAGTGTTTTTGCTGCCCGAGGAAGAAAACGCGTGATGCCGCGGTCAGAAAAAAAGCTGCTCAGTTGCAAGAACATTTTTTTCACTCAAATGTAAATACGGATGCTAGGATGTGATTTGGGGTGGAATTCCATGCTTAAAAATGTTATTATTAGCTGTTTTTAAAAATCGAGTGTTTTTGCTGCCCGAGGAAGAAAATGCTTGATGCCGCGGTCAGAAAAAAAGCTGCCCTGGAGCAATTTTTTTTTTAACTCAAAAGCTTTTTAAAACCTTTTTAAAATGTCAAATGTAAAAACGGATGGTGGGATGTGATTCGGGGTGGAATTCAATGTTTAAAAATGTTGTTATTTCCTGCTTTTAAAAATCGAGTGTTTTTGCTTCCAGAGGAAGAAAACGCGTGATGCCGTGGTCAGAAAAAAAGCTGCTCAGGAGGAAAAATAATTTTTTGACTCAAATGTAAAAACGGATGCTAGGATGTGATACAGGGTGGAATTCCATGCTTAAAAATATTATTATTAGCTGTTTTTAAAAATCGAGTGTTTTTGCTGCCCGAGGACGAAAACGCGTGATGCCGCGGTCAGAAAAAAAGCTGCTCAGGACCAAAAAATTTTTTTTGACTCAAATGTAAAAACGGATGGTAGGATGTGATTCGGGGTGGAATTCCATGCTTAAAAATGTTATTATTAGCTGTTTTTAAAAATCGAGTGTTTTTGCTGCCCGAGGAAGAAAACGCGTGATGCCGCGGTCAGAAAAAAAGCTGCTCAGTTGCAAGAACATTTTTTTCACTCAAATGTAAATACGGATGCTAGGATGTGATTTGGGGTGGAATTCCATGCTTAAAAATGTTATTATTAGCTGTTTTTAAAAATCGAGTGTTTTTGCTGCCCGAGGAAGAAAACGTGTGATGCCGCGGTCAGAAAAAAAGCTGCTCAGGACCAAAAAATTTTTTTTGACTCAAATGTAAAAACGGATGGTAGGATGTGATTCCGGGTGGAATTCCATGCTTAAAAATGTTATTATTAGCTGTTTTTAAAAATCGAGTGTTTTTGCTGCCCGAGGAAGAAAACGCTTGATGCCGCGGTCAGAAAAAAAGCTTCCCTGGAGCAATTTTTTTTTAACTCAAAAGCTTTTTAAAACCTTTTTAAAATGTCAAATGTAAAAACGGATGGTGGGATGTGATTCGGGGTGGAATTCAATGTTTAAAAATGTTGTTATTTCCTGCTTTTAAAAATCGAGTGTTTTTGCTGCCCGAGGAAGAAAACGCGTGATGCCGCGGTCAGAAAAAAAGCTGCTCAGGACCAAAAAATTTTTTTTCACTCAAATGTAATAACGGATGGTAGGATGTGATTCGGGGTGCAATTCCATGCTTAAAAATGTTATTATTAGCTGTTTTTAAAAATCGAGTGTTTTTGCTGCCCGAGGAAGAAAACGCATGATGCCGCGGTCAGAAAAAAAGCTGCTCAGGACCAAAAAAATTTTTTTGACTCAAATGTAAAAACGGATGGTAGGATGTTATTTGGGGTGGAATTCCATGCTTAAAAATGTTATTATTAGCTGTTTTTAAAAATCGAGTGTTTTTGCTGCCTGAGGACGAAAACGCGTGATGCCGCGGTCAGAAAAAAAGCTGCTCAGGACCAAAAAATTATTTTTGATTCAAATGTAAAAATGGATGGTAGGATGTGATTCGGGGTGGAATTCCATGCTTAAAAATGTTATTATTAGGTGTTTTTAAAAATCGAGTGTTTTTGCTGCCCGAGGAAGAAAACGCGTGATGCCGCCGTCAGAAAAAAAGCTGCTCAGTTGCAAGAACATTTTTTTCACTCAAATGTAAATACGGATGCTAGGATGTGATTCTGGGTGGAATTCCATGGTTAAAATTGTTATTATTAGCTGTTTTTAAAAATCGAGTGTTTTGGCTGCCCGAGGAAGAAAACGTGTGATGCCGCGGTCAGAAAAAAAGCTGCCGTGGAGCAATTTTTTTTTAACTCAAAAGCTTTTTAAAACCTTTTTAAAATTCAAATGTAAAAACGGATGGTGGGATGTGATTCGGGGTGGAATTCCATGGTTAAAATTGTTATTATTAGCTGTTTTTAAAAATCGAGTGTTTTTGCTGCCAGAGGAAGAAAACGCGTGATGCCGTGGTCAGAAAAAAAGCTGCTCAGGAGGAAAAATAATTTTTTGACTCAAATGTAAAAACGGATGCTAGGATGTGATACAGGGTGGAATTCCATGCTTAAAAATATTATTATTAGCTGTTTTTAAAAATCGAGTGTTTTTGCTGCCCGAGGACGAAAACGCGTGATGCCGCGGTCAGAAAAAAAGCTGCTCAGGACCAAAAAATTTTTTTTGACTCAAATGTAAAAACGGATGGTAGGATGTGATTCGGGGTGGAATTCCATGCTTAAAAATGTTATTATTAGCTGTTTTTAAAAATCGAGTGTTTTTGCTGCCCGAGGAAGAAAACGCGTGATGCCGCGGTCAGAAAAAAAGCTGCTCAGTTGCAAGAACATTTTTTTCACTCAAATGTAAATACGGATGCTAGGATGTGATTTGGGGTGGAATTCCATGCTTAAAAATGTTATTATTAGCTGTTTTTAAAAATCGAGTGTTTTTGCTGCCCGAGGAAGAAAACGTGTGATGCCGCGGTCAGAAAAAAAGCTGCTCAGGACCAAAAAATTTTTTTTGACTCAAATGTAAAAACGGATGGTAGGATGTGATTCCGGGTGGAATTCCATGCTTAAAAATGTTATTATTAGCTGTTTTTAAAAATCGAGTGTTTTTGCTGCCCGAGGAAGAAAACGCTTGATGCCGCGGTCAGAAAAAAAGCTTCCCTGGAGCAATTTTTTTTTAACTCAAAAGCTTTTTAAAACCTTTTTAAAATGTCAAATGTAAAAACGGATGGTGGGATGTGATTCGGGGTGGAATTCAATGTTTAAAAATGTTGTTATTTCCTGCTTTTAAAAATCGAGTGTTTTTGCTGCCCGAGGAAGAAAACGCGTGATGCCGCGGTCAGAAAAAAAGCTGCTCAGGACCAAAAAATTTTTTTTCACTCAAATGTAATAACGGATGGTAGGATGTGATTCGGGGTGCAATTCCATGCTTAAAAATGTTATTATTAGCTGTTTTTAAAAATCGAGTGTTTTTGCTGCCCGAGGAAGAAAACGCATGATGCCGCGGTCAGAAAAAAAGCTGCTCAGGACCAAAAAAATTTTTTTGACTCAAATGTAAAAACGGATGGTAGGATGTTATTTGGGGTGGAATTCCATGCTTAAAAATGTTATTATTAGCTGTTTTTAAAAATCGAGTGTTTTTGCTGCCTGAGGACGAAAACGCGTGATGCCGCGGTCAGAAAAAAAGCTGCTCAGGACCAAAAAATTATTTTTGATTCAAATGTAAAAATGGATGGTAGGATGTGATTCGGGGTGGAATTCCATGCTTAAAAATGTTATTATTAGGTGTTTTTAAAAATCGAGTGTTTTTGCTGCCCGAGGAAGAAAACGCGTGATGCCGCCGTCAGAAAAAAAGCTGCTCAGTTGCAAGAACATTTTTTTCACTCAAATGTAAATACGGATGCTAGGATGTGATTCTGGGTGGAATTCCATGGTTAAAATTGTTATTATTAGCTGTTTTTAAAAATCGAGTGTTTTGGCTGCCCGAGGAAGAAAACGTGTGATGCCGCGGTCAGAAAAAAAGCTGCCGTGGAGCAATTTTTTTTTAACTCAAAAGCTTTTTAAAACCTTTTTAAAATTCAAATGTAAAAACGGATGGTGGGATGTGATTCGGGGTGGAATTCCATGGTTAAAATTGTTATTATTAGCTGTTTTTAAAAATCGAGTGTTTTTGCTGCCAGAGGAAGAAAACGCGTGATGCCGCGGTCAGAAAAAAAGCTGCTCAGGACCAAAAAAATTTTTTTGACTCAAATGTAAAAACGGATGGTAGGATGTGATTCGGGGTGGAATTCCATGCTTAAAAATGTTATTATTAGCTGTTTTTAAAAATCGAGTGTTTTTGCTGCCCGAGGAAGAAAACGCGTGATGCCGCGGTCAGAAAAAAAGCTGCTCAGTTGCAAGAACATTTTTTTCACTCAAATGTAAATACGGATGCTAGGATGTGATTTGGGGTGGAATTCCATGCTTAAAAATGTTATTATTAGCTGTTTTTAAAAATCGAGTGTTTTTGCTGCCCGAGGAAGAAAACGTGTGATGCCGCGGTCAGAAAAAAAGCTGCTCAGGACCAAAAAATTTTTTTTGACTCAAATGTAAAAACGGATGGTAGGATGTGATTCAGGGTGGAATTCCATGCTTAAAAATGTTATTATTAGCTGTTTTTAAAAATCGAGTGTTTTTGCTGCCCGAGGAAGAAAATGCTTGATGCCGCGGTCAGAAAAAAAGCTGCCCTGGAGCAATTTTTTTTTTAACTCAAAAGCTTTTTAAAACCTTTTTAAAATGTCAAATGTAAAAACGGATGGTGGGATGTGATTCGGGGTGGAATTCAATGTTTAAAAATGTTGTTATTTCCTGCTTTTAAAAATCGAGTGTTTTTGCTTCCAGAGGAAGAAAACGCGTGATGCCGTGGTCAGAAAAAAAGCTGCTCAGGAGGAAAAATAATTTTTTGACTCAAATGTAAAAACGGATGCTAGGATGTGATACAGGGTGGAATTCCATGCTTAAAAATATTATTATTAGCTGTTTTTAAAAATCGAGTGTTTTTGCTGCCCGAGGACGAAAACGCGTGATGCCGCGGTCAGAAAAAAAGCTGCTCAGGACCAAAAAATTTTTTTTGACTCAAATGTAAAAACGGATGGTAGGATGTGATTCGGGGTGGAATTCCATGCTTAAAAATGTTATTATTAGCTGTTTTTAAAAATCGAGTGTTTTTGCTGCCCGAGGAAGAAAACGCGTGATGCCGCGGTCAGAAAAAAAGCTGCTCAGTTGCAAGAACATTTTTTTCACTCAAATGTAAATACGGATGCTAGGATGTGATTTGGGGTGGAATTCCATGCTTAAAAATGTTATTTTTAGCTGTTTTTAAAAATCGAGTGTTTTTGCTGCCCGAGGAAGAAAACGTGTGATGCCGCGGTCAGAAAAAAAGCTGCTCAGGACCAAAAAATTTTTTTTGACTCAAATGTAAAAACGGATGGTAGGATGTGATTCAGGGTGGAATTCCATGCTTAAAAATGTTATTATTAGCTGTTTTTAAAAATCGAGTGTTTTTGCTGCCCGAGGAAGAAAACGCTTGATGCCGCGGTCAGAAAAAAAGCTGCCCTGGAGCAATTTTTTTTTAACTCAAAAGCTTTTTAAAACCTTTTTAAAATGTCAAATGTAAAAACGGATGGTGGGATGTGATTCGGGGTGGAATTCAATGTTTAAAAATGTTGTTATTTCCTGCTTTTAAAAATCGAGTGTTTTTGCTTCCAGAGGAAGAAAACGCGTGATGCCGTGGTCAGAAAAAAAGCTGCTCAGGAGGAAAAATAATTTTTTGACTCAAATGTAAAAACGGATGCTAGGATGTGATACAGGGTGGAATTCCATGCTTAAAAATATTATTATTAGCTGTTTTTAAAAATCGAGTGTTTTTGCTGCCCGAGGACGAATACGCGTGATGCCGCGGTCAGAAAAAAAGCTGCTCAGGACCCCAAAATTTTTTTTGACTCAAATGTAAAAACGGAACGTAGGATGTGATTTGGGGTGGAATTCCATGCTTAAAAATGTTATTATTAGCTGTTTTTAAAAATCGAGTGTTTTTGCTGCCCGAGGAAGAAAACGCGTGATGCCGCGGTCAGAAGAAAAGCTGCTCAGGACCAAAAAAATTGTTTTGACTCAAATGTAAAAACGGATGGTAGGATGTGATTCGGGGTGGAATTCCATGCTTAAAAATGTTATTATTAGGTTTTTTTAAAAATCGAGTGTTTTTGCTGCCCGAGGAAGAAAACGCGTGATGCCGCGGTCAGAAAAAAAGCTGCTCAGGACCAAAAATTTTTTTTTGACGCAAATGTAATAACGGATGGTAGGATGTGATTCGGGGTGGAATTCCATACTTAAAAATGTTATTATTAGCTGTTAAAAATCGAGTGTTTTTGCTGCCCGAGGAAGAAAATGCGCGATGCCGACGTCAGAAAAAAAGCTGCTCAGTTGCAAGAACATTTTTTTCTCTCAAATGTAAAGACGGATGCTAGGATGTGATTCTGGGTGGAATTCCATTGTTAAAAATGTTATTATTAGCTGTTTTTAAAAATCGAGTGTTTTTGCTGCCCGAGGAAGAAAACGCGTGATGCCGCGGTCAGAAAAAAAGCTGCTCAGGACCAAAAAAAATTTTTCAACTCAAATGTAAAAACGGATGGTGGGATGTGATTCGGGGTGGAATTCAATGTTTAAAAATGTTGTTATTTCCTGCTTTTAAAAATCGAGTGTTTTTGCTTCCAGAGGAAGAAAACGCGTGATGCCGTGGTCAGAAAAAAAGCTGCTCAGGAGGAAAAATAATTTTTTGACTCAAATGTAAAAACGGATGCTAGGATGTGATACAGGGTGGAATTCCATGCTTAAAAATATTATTATTAGCTGTTTTTAAAAATCGAGTGTTTTTGCTGCCCGAGGA
This sequence comes from Pantherophis guttatus, assembly GCF_059756535.1. Lineage (NCBI taxonomy): Eukaryota > Metazoa > Chordata > Lepidosauria > Squamata > Colubridae > Pantherophis > Pantherophis guttatus. The sequence continues at coordinate 142,144,120 of NC_142064.1, forward strand.
CGAAAACGCGTGATGCCGCGGTCAGAAAAAAAGCTGCTCAGGACCCCAAAATTTTTTTTGACTCAAATGTAAAAACGGAACGTAGGATGTGATTCTGGGTGGAATTCCATGCTTAAAAATGTTATTATTAGCTGTTTTTAAAAATCGAGTGTTTTTGCTGCCCGAGGAAGAAAATGCGTGATGCCGCGGTGAGAAAAAAAGCTGCTCAGGACCAAAAAATTATTTTTGATTCAAATGTAAAAACGGATGGTAGGATGTGATTTGGGGTGGAATTCCATGCTTAAAAATGTTATTATTAGCTGTTTTTAAAAATCGAGTGTTTTTGCTGCCCGAGGAAGAAAACGCGTGATGCCGCGGTCAGAAGAAAAGCTGCTCAGGACCAAAAAAATTGTTTTGACTCAAATGTAAAAACGGATGGTAGGATGTGATTCGGGGTGGAATTCCATGCTTAAAAATGTTATTATTAGCTGTTTTTAAAAATCGAGTGTTTTTGCTGCCCGAGGACGAAAACACGTGATGCCGCGGTCAGAGAAAAAGCTGCTCAGGACCAAAAAAAAAAATTTTCAATTCAAATGTAAAAACGGATGGTAGGATGTGATTCGGGGTGGAATTCCATGCTTAAAAATGTTATTATTAGGTGTTTTTAAAAATCGAGTGTTTTTGCTGCCCGAGGAAGAAAACGCGTGATGCCGCGGTCAGAAAAAAAGCTGCTCAGTTGCAAGAACATTTTTTTCACTCAAATGTAAATACGGATGCTAGGATGTGATTTGGGGTGGAATTCCATGCTTAAAAATGTTGTTATTTCCTGCTTTTAAAAATCGAGTGTTTTTGCTTCCAGAGGAAGAAAACGCGTGATGCCGTGGTCAGAAAAAAAGCTGCTCAGGAGGAAAAATAATTTTTTGACTCAAATGTAAAAACGGATGCTAGGATGTGATACAGGGTGGAATTCCATGCTTAAAAATATTATTATTAGCTGTTTTTAAAAATCGAGTGTTTTTGCTGCCCGAGGACGAAAACGCGTGATGCCGCGGTCAGAAAAAAAGCTGCTCAGGACCAAAAAATTTTTTTTGACTCAAATGTAAAAACGGATGGTAGGATGTGATTCGGGGTGGAATTCCATGCTTAAAAATGTTATTATTAGCTGTTTTTAAAAATCGAGTGTTTTTGCTGCCCGAGGAAGAAAATGCGTGATGCCGCGGTCAGAAAAAAAGCTGCTCAGTTGCAAGAACATTTTTTTCACTCAAATGTAAATACGGATGCTAGGATGTGATTTGGGGTGGAATTCCATGCTTAAAAATGTTATTATTAGCTGTTTTTAAAAATCGAGTGTTTTTGCTGCCCGAGGAAGAAAACGTGTGATGCCGCGGTCAGAAAAAAAGCTGCTCAGGACCAAAAAATTTTTTTTGACTCAAATGTAAAAACGGATGGTAGGATGTGATTCCGGGTGGAATTCCATGCTTAAAAATGTTATTATTAGCTGTTTTTAAAAATCGAGTGTTTTTGCTGCCCGAGGAAGAAAACGCTTGATGCCGCGGTCAGAAAAAAAGCTTCCCTGGAGCAATTTTTTTTTAACTCAAAAGCTTTTTAAAACCTTTTTAAAATGTCAAATGTAAAAACGGATGGTGGGATGTGATTCGGGGTGGAATTCAATGTTTAAAAATGTTGTTATTTCCTGCTTTTAAAAATCGAGTGTTTTTGCTGCCCGAGGAAGAAAACGCGTGATGCCGCGGTCTAAAAAAAGCTGCTCAGGACCAAAAAAAAAATTTTTCAATTCAAATGTAAAAACAGATGGTAGGATGTGATTCGGGGTGGAATTCCATGCTTAAAAATGTTATTATTAGCTGTTTTTAAAAATCGAGTGTTTTTGCTGCCCGAGGAAGAAAACGCGTGATGCCGCGGGCAGAAAAAAAGCTGCTCAGGACCAAAAAAATTTTTTTGACTGAAATGTAAAAGCGGATTGTAGGATGTGATTTGGGGTGGAATTCCATGCTTAAAAATGTTATTATTAGCTGTTTTTAAAAATCAAGTGTTTTTGCTGCCCGAGGAAGAAAACGCGTGATGCCGCGGTCTAAAAAAAGCTGCTCAGTTGCAAGAACATTTTTTTCACTCAAATGTAAAGACGGATGCTAGGATGTGATTCTGGGTGGAATTCCATGCTTAAAAATGTTATTATTAGCTGTTTTTAAAAATCGAGTGTTTTTGCTGCCCGAGGAAGAAAACGCGTGATGCCGCGGTCAGAAAAAAAGCTGCTCAGGACCAAAAAAAAATTTTCAACTCAAATGTAAAAACGGATGGTAGGATGTGATTTGTGGTGGAATTCCATGCTTAAAAATGTTATTATTAGCTGTTTTTAAAAATCGAGTGTTTTTGCTGCCCGAGGAAGAAAACGTGTGATGCCGCGGTGAGAAAAAAAGCTGCTCAGGACCCAAATTTTTTTTTTTACTCAAATGTAAAAACGGAACGTAGGATGTGATTCTGGGTGGAATTCCATGCTTAAAAATGTTATTATTAGCTGTTTTTAAAAATCGAGTGTTTTTGCTGCCCGAGGAAGAAAATGCGTGATGCCGCGGTGAGAAAAAAAGCTGCTCAGGACCAAAAAATTATTTTTGATTCAAATGTAAAAACGGATGGTAGGATGTGATTTGGGGTGGAATTCCATGCTTAAAAATGTTATTATTAGCTGTTTTTAAAAATCGAGTGTTTTTGCTGCCCGAGGAAGAAAACGCGTGATGCCGCGGTCTAAAAAAAGCTGCTCAGGACCAAAAAAAAAATTTTTCAATTCAAATGTAAAAACGGATGGTAGGATGTGATTCGGGGTGGAATTCCATGCTTTAAAATGTTATTATTAGCTGTTTTTAAAAATCGAGTGTTTTGGCTGCCCGAGGAAGAAAACGTGTGATGCCGCGGTCAGAAAAAAAGCTGCCGTGGAGCAATTTTTTTTTAACTCAAAAGCTTTTTAAAACCTTTTTAAAATTCAAATGTAAAAACGGATGGTGGGATGTGATTCGGGGTGGAATTCCATGGTTAAAATTGTTATTATTAGCTGTTTTTAAAAATCGAGTGTTTTTGCTGCCAGAGGAAGAAAACGCGTGATGCCGCGGTCAGAAAAAAAGCTGCTCAGGACCAAAAAATTTTTTTTGACTCAAATGTAAAAACGGATGGTAGGATGTGATTCGGGGTGGAATTCCATGCTTAAAAATGTTATTATTAGCTGTTTTTAAAAATCGAGTGTTTTTGCTGCCCGAGGAAGAAAACGCGTGATGCCGCGGTCAGAAAAAAAGCTGCTCAGTTGCAAGAACATTTTTTTCACTCAAATGTAAATACGGATGCTAGGATGTGATTTGGGGTGGAATTCCATGCTTAAAAATGTTATTATTAGCTGTTTTTAAAAATCGAGTGTTTTTGCTGCCCGAGGAAGAAAACGTGTGATGCCGCGGTCAGAAAAAAAGCTGCTCAGGACCAAAAAATTTTTTTTGACTCAAATGTAAAAACGGATGGTAGGATGTGATTCAGGGTGGAATTCCATGCTTAAAAATGTTATTATTAGCTGTTTTTAAAAATCGAGTGTTTTTGCTGCCCGAGGAAGAAAATGCTTGATGCCGCGGTCAGAAAAAAAGCTGCCCTGGAGCAATTTTTTTTTTAACTCAAAAGCTTTTTAAAACCTTTTTAAAATGTCAAATGTAAAAACGGATGGTGGGATGTGATTCGGGGTGGAATTCAATGTTTAAAAATGTTGTTATTTCCTGCTTTTAAAAATCGAGTGTTTTTGCTTCCAGAGGAAGAAAACGCGTGATGCCGTGGTCAGAAAAAAAGCTGCTCAGGAGGAAAAATAATTTTTTGACTCAAATGTAAAAACGGATGCTAGGATGTGATACAGGGTGGAATTCCATGCTTAAAAATATTATTATTAGCTGTTTTTAAAAATCGAGTGTTTTTGCTGCCCGAGGACGAAAACGCGTGATGCCGCGGTCAGAAAAAAAGCTGCTCAGGACCAAAAAATTTTTTTTGACTCAAATGTAAAAACGGATGGTAGGATGTGATTCGGGGTGGAATTCCATGCTTAAAAATGTTATTATTAGCTGTTTTTAAAAATCGAGTGTTTTTGCTGCCCGAGGAAGAAAACGCGTGATGCCGCGGTCTAAAAAAAGCTGCTCAGGACCAAAAAAAAAATTTTTCAATTCAAATGTAAAAACGGATGGTAGGATGTGATTCGGGGTGGAATTCCATGCTTAAAAATGTTATTATTAGCTGTTTTTAAAAATCGAGTGTTTTGGCTGCCCGAGGAAGAAAACGTGTGATGCCGCGGTCAGAAAAAAAGCTGCCGTGGAGCAATTTTTTTTTAACTCAAAAGCTTTTTAAAACCTTTTTAAAATTCAAATGTAAAAACGGATGGTGGGATGTGATTCGGGGTGGAATTCCATGGTTAAAATTGTTATTATTAGCTGTTTTTAAAAATCGAGTGTTTTTGCTGCCAGAGGAAGAAAACGCGTGATGCCGCGGTCAGAAAAAAAGCTGCTCAGGACCAAAAAATTTTTTTTGACTCAAATGTAAAAACGGATGGTAGGATGTGATTCGGGGTGGAATTCCATGCTTAAAAATGTTATTATTAGCTGTTTTTAAAAATCGAGTGTTTTTGCTGGCCGAGGAAGAAAACGCGTGATGCCGCGGTCAGAAAAAAAGCTGCTCAGTTGCAAGAACATTTTTTTCACTCAAATGTAAATACGGATGCTAGGATGTGATTTGGGGTGGAATTCCATGCTTAAAAATGTTATTATTAGCTGTTTTTAAAAATCGAGTGTTTTTGCTGCCCGAGGAAGAAAATGCTTGATGCCGCGGTCAGAAAAAAAGCTGCCCTGGAGCAATTTTTTTTTTAACTCAAAAGCTTTTTAAAACCTTTTTAAAATGTCAAATGTAAAAACGGATGGTGGGATGTGATTCGGGGTGGAATTCAATGTTTAAAAATGTTGTTATTTCCTGCTTTTAAAAATCGAGTGTTTTTGCTTCCAGAGGAAGAAAACGCGTGATGCCGTGGTCAGAAAAAAAGCTGCTCAGGAGGAAAAATAATTTTTTGACTCAAATGTAAAAACGGATGCTAGGATGTGATACAGGGTGGAATTCCATGCTTAAAAATATTATTATTAGCTGTTTTTAAAAAGCGAGTGTTTTTGCTGCCCGAGGACGAAAACGCGTGATGCCGCGGTCAGAAAAAAAGCTGCTCAGGACCAAAAAATTTTTTTTGACTCAAATGTAAAAACGGATGGTAGGATGTGATTCGGGGTGGAATTCCATGCTTAAAAATGTTATTATTAGCTGTTTTTAAAAATCGAGTGTTTTTGCTGCCCGAGGAAGAAAACGCGTGATGCCGCGGTCAGAAAAAAAGCTGCTCAGTTGCAAGAACATTTTTTTCACTCAAATGTAAATACGGATGCTAGGATGTGATTTGGGGTGGAATTCCATGCTTAAAAATGTTATTATTAGCTGTTTTTAAAAATCGAGTGTTTTTGCTGCCCGAGGAAGAAAACGTGTGATGCCGCGGTCAGAAAAAAAGCTGCTCAGGACCAAAAAATTTTTTTTGACTCAAATGTAAAAACGGATGGTAGGATGTGATTCAGGGTGGAATTCCATGCTTAAAAATGTTATTATTAGCTGTTTTTAAAAATCGAGTGTTTTTGCTGCCCGAGGAAGAAAACGCTTGATGCCGCGGTCAGAAAAAAAGCTGCCCTGGAGCAATTTTTTTTTAACTCAAAAGCTTTTTAAAACCTTTTTAAAATGTCAAATGTAAAAACGGATGGTGGGATGTGATTCGGGGTGGAATTCAATGTTTAAAAATGTTGTTATTTCCTGCTTTTAAAAATCGAGTGTTTTTGCTTCCAGAGGAAGAAAACGCGTGATGCCGTGGTCAGAAAAAAAGCTGCTCAGGAGGAAAAATAATTTTTTGACTCAAATGTAAAAACGGATGCTAGGATGTGATAAAGGGTGGAATTCCATGCTTAAAAATATTATTATTAGCTGTTTTTAAAAATCGAGTGTTTTTGCTGCCCGAGGACGAATACGCGTGATGCCGCGGTCAGAAAAAAAGCTGCTCAGGACCCCAAAATTTTTTTTGACTCAAATGTAAAAACGGAACGTAGGATGTGATTTGGGGTGGAATTCCATGCTTAAAAATGTTATTATTAGCTGTTTTTAAAAATCGAGTGTTTTTGCTGCCCGAGGAAGAAAACGCGTGATGCCGCGGTCAGAAGAAAAGCTGCTCAGGACCAAAAAAATTGTTTTGACTCAAATGTAAAAACGGATGGTAGGATGTGATTCGGGGTCGAATTCCATGCTTAAAAATGTTATTATTAGGTTTTTTTAAAAATCGAGTGTTTTTGCTGCCCGAGGAAGAAAACGCGTGATGCCGCGGTCAGAAAAAAAGCTGCTCAGGACCAAAAATTTTTTTTTGACGCAAATGTAATAACGGATGGTAGGATGTGATTCGGGGTGGAATTCCATACTTAAAAATGTTATTATTAGCTGTTAAAAATCGAGTGTTTTTGCTGCCCGAGGAAGAAAATGCGCGATGCCGACGTCAGAAAAAAAGCTGCTCAGTTGCAAGAACATTTTTTTCTCTCAAATGTAAAGACGGATGCTAGGATGTGATTCTGGGTGGAATTCCATTGTTAAAAATGTTATTATTAGCTGTTTTTAAAAATCGAGTGTTTTTGCTGCCCGAGGAAGAAAACGCGTGATGCCGCGGTCAGAAAAAAAGCTGCTCAGGACCAAAAAAAATTTTTCAACTCAAATGTAAAAACTGATGGTAGGATGTGATTTGGGGTGGAATTCCATGCTTAAAAATGTTATTATTAGCTGATTTTAAAAATCGAGTGTTTTTGCTGCCCGAGGAAGAAAACGTGTGATGCCGCGGTCAGAAAAAAAGCTGCTCAGGACCAAAAAAAATTTTTCAACTCAAATGTAAAAACTGATGGTAGGATGTGATACAGGGTGGAATTCCATGCTTAAAAATATTATTATTAGCTGTTTTTAAAAATCGAGTGTTTTTGCTGCCCGAGGACGAAAACGCGTGATGCCGCGGTCAGAAAAAAAGCTGCTCAGGACCCCAAAATTTTTTTTGACTCAAATGTAAAAACGGAACGTAGGATGTGATTCTGGGTGGAATTCCATGCTTAAAAATGTTATTATTAGCTGTTTTTAAAAATCGAGTGTTTTTGCTGCCCGAGGAAGAAAATGCGTGATGCCGCGGTGAGAAAAAAAGCTGCTCAGGACCAAAAAATTATTTTTGATTCAAATGTAAAAACGGATGGTAGGATGTGATTTGGGGTGGAATTCCATGCTTAAAAATGTTATTATTAGCTGTTTTTAAAAATCGAGTGTTTTTGCTGCCCGAGGAAGAAAACGCGTGATGCCGCGGTCAGAAAAAAAGCTGCTCAGGACCAAAAAAATTGTTTTGACTCAAATGTAAAAACGGATGGTAGGATGTGATTCGGGGTGGAATTCCATGCTTAAAAATGTTATTATTAGCTGTTTTTAAAAATCGAGTGTTTTTGCTGCCCGAGGACGAAAACACGTAATGCCGCGGTCAGAGAAAAAGCTGCTCAGGACCAAAAAAAAAATTTTTCAATTCAAATGTAAAAACGGATGGTAGGATGTGATTCGGGGTGGAATTCCATGCTTAAAAATGTTATTATTAGGTGTTTTTAAAAATCGAGTGTTTTTGCTGCCCGAGGAAGAAAACGCGTGATGCCGCGGTCAGAAAAAAAGCTGCTCAGGACCAAAAATTTTTTTTTGACGCAAATGTAATAACGGATGGTAGGATGTGATTCGGGGTGGAATTCCATACTTAAAAATGTTATTATTAGCTGTTAAAAATCGAGTGTTTTTGCTGCCCGAGGAAGAAAATGCGCGATGCCGACGTCAGAAAAAAAGCTGCTCAGTTGCAAGAACATTTTTTTCTCTCAAATGTAAAGACGGATGCTACGATGTGATTCTGGGTGGAATTCCATTGTTAAAAATGTTATTATTAGCTGTTTTTAAAAATCGAGTGTTTTTGCTGCCCGAGGAAGAAAACGCGTGATGCCGCGGTCAGAAAAAAAGCTGCTCAGGACCAAAAAAAATTTTTCAACTCAAATGTAAAAACTGATGGTAGGATGTGATTTGGGGTGGAATTCCATGCTTAAAAATGTTATTATTAGCTGATTTTAAAAATCGAGTGTTTTTGCTGCCCGAGGAAGAAAACGTGTGATGCCGCGGTCAGAAAAAAAGCTGCTCAGGACCAAAAAATTTTTTTTGACTCAAATGTAAAAACGGATGGTAGGATGTGATTCGGGGTGGAATTCCATGCTTAAAAATGTTATTATTAGCTGTTTTTAAAAATCGAGTGTTTTTGCTGCCCGAGGAAAAAAACGCGTGATGCCGCGGTCAGAAAAAAAGCTGCCCTGGAGCAATTTTTTTTTAACTCAAAAGCTTTTTAAAACCTTTTTAAAATGTCAAATGTAAAAACGGATGGTGGGATGTGATTCGGGGTGGAATTCAATGTTTAAAAATGTTGTTATTTCCTGCTTTTAAAAATCGAGTGTTTTTGCTGCCAGAGGAAGAAAACGCGTGATGCCGTGGTCAGAAAAAAAGCTGCTCAGGAGGAAAAATAATTTTTTGACTCAAATGTAAAAACGGATGCTAGGATGTGATACGGGGTGGAATTCCATACTTAAAAATGTTATTATTAGCTGTTTTTAAAAATCGAGTGTTTTTGCTGCCCGAGGAAGAAAACGCGTGATGCCGCGGTCAGAAAAAAAGCTGCTCAGGACCAAAAAAATTTTTTTGACTCAAATGTAATAACGGATGGTAGGATGTGATTCGGGGTGGAATTCCATGCTTAAAAATGTTATTATTAGCTGTTTTTAAAAATCGAGTGTTTTTGCTGCCCGAGAAAGAAAACGCGTGATGCCGCGGTCAGAAAAAAAGCTGCTCAGGACCAAAAAATTTTTTTTGACTCAAATGTAAAACGGATGGTAGGATGTGATTCGGGGTGGAATTCCATGCTTAAAAATGTTATTATTAGCTGTTTTTAAAAATCGAGTGTTTTTGCTGCCCGAGGAAGAAAACGCTTGATGCCGCGGTCAGAAAAAAAGCTGCCCTGGAGCAATTTTTTTTTAACTCAAAAGCTTTTTAAAACCTTTTTAAAATGTCAAATGTAAAAATGGATGGTGGGATGTGATTCGGGGTGGAATTCAATGTTTAAAAATGTTGTTATTTCCTGCTTTTAAAAATCGAGTGTTTTTGCTTCCAGAGGAAGAAAACGCGTGATGCCATGGTCAGAAAAAAAGCTGCTCAGGAGGAAAAATAATTTTTTGACTCAAATGTAAAAACGGATGCTAGGATGTGATACAGGGTGGAATTCCATGCTTAAAAATATTATTATTAGCTGTTTTTAAAAATCGAGTGTTTTTGCTGCCCGAGGACAAAAACGCGTGATGCCGCGGTCAGAAAAAAAGCTGCTCAGGACCCAAAAATTTTTTTTGACTCAAATGTAAAAACGGAACGTAGGATGTGATTTTGGGTGGAATTCCATGCTTAAAAATGTTATTATTAGCTGTTTTTAAAAATCGAGTGTTTTTGCTGCCCGAGGAAGAAAATGCGTGATGCCGCGGTGAGAAAAAAAGCTGCTAAGGAACAAAAAATTATTTTTGATTCAAATGTAAAAACGGATGGTAGGATGTGATTTGGGGTGGAATTCCATGCTTAAAAATGTTATTATTAGCTGTTTTTAAAAATCGAGTGTTTTTGCTGCCCGAGGAAGAAAACGCGTGATGCCGCGGTCTAAAAAAAGCTGCTCAGGACCAAAAAAAAAATTTTTCAATTCAAATGTAAAAACGGATGGTAGGATGTGATTCGGGGTGGAATTCCATGCTTAAAAATGTTATTATTAGCTGTTTTTAAAAATCGAGTGTTTTTGCTGCCCGAGGAAGAAAACGCGTGATGCCGCGGGCAGAAAAAAAGCTGCTCAGGACCAAAAAAATTTTTTTGACTGAAATGTAAAAGCGGATTGTAGGATGTGATTTGGGGTGGAATTCCATGCTTAAAAATGTTATTATTAGCTGTTTTTAAAAATCAAGTGTTTTTGCTGCCCGAGGAAGAAAACGCGTGATGCCGCGGTCTAAAAAAAGCTGCTCAGTTGCAAGAACATTTTTTTCACTCAAATGTAAAGACGGATGCTAGGATGTGATTCTGGGTGGAATTCCATGCTTAAAAATGTTATTATTAGCTGTTTTTAAAAATCGAGTGTTTTTGCTGCCCGAGGAAGAAAACGCGTGATGCCGCGGTCAGAAAAAAAGCTGCTCAGGACCAAAAAAAAATTTTCAACTCAAATGTAAAAACGGATGGTAGGATGTGATTTGTGGTGGAATTCCATGCTTAAAAATGTTATTATTAGCTGTTTTTAAAAATCGAGTGTTTTTGCTGCCCGAGGAAGAAAACGTGTGATGCCGCGGTGAGAAAAAAAGCTGCTCAGGACCCAAATTTTTTTTTTGACTCAAATGTAAAAACGGAACGTAGGATGTGATTCTGGGTGGAATTCCATGCTTAAAAATGTTATTATTAGCTGTTTTTAAAAATCGAGTGTTTTTGCTGCCCGAGGAAGAAAATGCGTGATGCCGCGGTGAGAAAAAAAGCTGCTCAGGACCAAAAAATTATTTTTGATTCAAATGTAAAAACGGATGGTAGGATGTGATTTGGGGTGGAATTCCATGCTTAAAAATGTTATTATTAGCTGTTTTTAAAAATCGAGTGTTTTTGCTGCCCGAGGAAGAAAACGCGTGATGCCGCGGTCTAAAAAAAGCTGCTCAGGACCAAAAAAAAATTTTTTCAATTCAAATGTAAAAACGGATGGTAGGATGTGATTCGGGGTGGAATTCCATGCTTAAAAATGTTATTATTAGCTGTTTTTAAAAATCGAGTGTTTTTGCTGCCTGAGGAAGAAAACGCGTGATGCCGCGGTCAGAAAAAAAGCTGCTCAGGACCAAAAAATTTTTTTTGACTGAAATGTAAAAGCGGATTGTAGGATGTGATTTGGGGTGGAATTCCATGCTTAAAAATGTTATTATTAGCTGTTTTTAAAAATCAAGTGTTTTTGCTGCCCGAGGAAGAAAACGCGTGATGCCGCGGTCTAAAAAAAGCTGCTCAGTTGCAAGAACATTTTTTTCACTCAAATGTAAAGACGGATGCTAGGATGTGATTCTGGGTGGAATTCCATGCTTAAAAATGTTATTATTAGCTGTTTTTAAAAATCGAGTGTTTTTGCTGCCCGAGGAAGAAAACGCGTGATGCCGCGGTCAGAAAAAAAGCTGCTCAGGACCAAAAAAAAATTTTCAACTCAAATGTAAAAACGGATGGTAGGATGTCATTTGTGGTGGAATTCCATGCTTAAAAATGTTATTATTAGCTGTTTTTAAAAATCGAGTGTTTTTGCTGCCCGAGGAAGAAAACGTGTGATGCCGCGGTGAGAAAAAAAGCTGCTCAGGACCCAAAAATTTTTTTTGACTCAAATGTAAAAACGGAACGTAGGATGTGATTCTGGGTGGAATTCCATGCTTAAAAATGTTATTATTAGCTGTTTTTAAAAATCGAGTGTTTTTGCTGCCCGAGGAAGAAAATGCGTGATGCCGCGGTGAGAAAAAAAGCTGCTCAGGACCAAAAAATTATTTTTGATTCAAATGTAAAAACGGATGGTAGGATGTGATTTGGGATGGAATTCCATGCTTAAAAATGTTATTATTAGCTGTTTTTAAAAATCGAGTGTTTTTGCTGCCCGAGGAAGAAAACGCGTGATGCCGCGGTCAGAAGAAAAGCTGCTCAGGACCAAAAAAATTGTTTTGACTCAAATGTAAAAACGGATGGTAGGATGTGATTCGGGGTGGAATTCCATGCTTAAAAATGTTATTATTAGCTGTTTTTAAAAATCGAGTGTTTTTGCTGCCCGAGGACGAAAACACGTGATGCCGCGGTCAGAGAAAAAGCTGCTCAGGACTAAAAAAAAAAATTTTCAATTCAAATGTAAAAACGGATGGTAGGATGTGATTCGGGGTGGAATTCCATGCTTAAAAATGTTATTATTAGCTGTTTTTAAAAATCGAGTGTTTTTGCTGCCCGAGGAAGAAAACGCGTGATGCCGCGGTCAGAAAAAAAGCTGCTCAGGACCAAAAAAATTTTTTTGACTGAAATGTAAAAACGGATGGTAGGATGTGATTTGGGGTGGAATTCCATGCTTAAAAATGTTATTATTAGCTGTTTTTAAAAATCAAGTGTTTTTGCTGCCCGAGGAAGAAAACGCGTGATGCCGCGGTCAGAAAAAAAGCTGCTCAGGACCAAAAAATTTGTTTTGACTCAAATGTAAAAACGGATGGTAGGATGTGATTCGGGGTGGAATTCCATGCTTAAAAATGTTATTATTAGCTGTTTTTAAAAATCGAGTGTTTTTGCTGCCCGAGGAAGAAAACGCATGATGCCGCGGTCAGAAAAAAAGCTGCTCAGGACCAAAAAATTATTTTTGATTCAAATGTAAAAACGGATGGTAGGATGTGATTCGGGGTGGAATTCCATGCTTAAAAATGTTATTATTAGCTGTTTTTAAAAATCAAGTGTTTTTGCTGCCCGAGGAAGAAAACGCGTGATGCCGCGGTCAGAAAAAAAGCTGCTCAGGACCAAAAATTTTTTTTTGACGCAAATGTAATAACGGATGGTAGGATGTGATTCGGGGTGGAATTCCATGCTTAAAAATGTTATTATTAGCTGTTAAAAATCGAGTGTTTTTGCTGCCCGAGGAAGAAAATGCGCGATGCCGACGTCAGAAAAAAAGCTGCTCAGTTGCAAGAACATTTTTTTCTCTCAAATGTAAAGACGGATGCTAGGATGTGATTCTGGGTGGAATTCCATTGTGAAAAATGTTATTATTAGCTGTTTTTAAAAATCGAGTGTTTTTGCTGCCCGAGGAAGAATACGTGTGATGCCGCGGTCAGAAAAAAAGCTGCTCAGGACCAAAAAAAATTTTTCAACTCAAATGTAAAAACGGATGGTAGGATGTGATTTGGGGTGGAATTCCATGCTTAAAAATGTTATTATTAGCTGATTTTAAAAATCGAGTGTTTTTGCTGCCCGAGGAAGAAAACGTGTGATGCCGCGGTCAGAAAAAAAGCTGCTCAGGACCAAAAAATTTTTTTTGACTCAAATGTAAAAACGGATGGTAGGATGTGATTCGGGGTGGAATTCCATGCTTAAAAATGTTATTATTAGCTGTTTTTAAAAATCGAGTGTTTTTGCTGCCCGAGGAAGAAAACGCGTGATGCCGCGGTCAGAAAAAAAGCTGCCCTGGAGCAATTTTTTTTTAAATCAAAAGCTTTTTAAAACCTTTTTAAAATGTCAAATGTAAAAACGGATGGTGGGATGTGATTCGGGGTGGAATTCAATGTTTAAAAATGTTGTTATTTCCTGCTTTTAAAAATCGAGTGTTTTTGCTGCCAGAGGAAGAAAACGCGTGATGCCGCGGTCAGAAAAAAAGCTGCTCAGGGGAAAAATAATTTTTTGACTCAAATGTAAAAACGGATGCTAGGATGTGATACGGGGTGGAATTCCATGCTTAAAAATGTTATTATTAGCTGTTTTTAAAAATCGAGTGTTTTTGCTGCCCGAGGAAGAAAACGCGTGATGCCGCGGTCAGAAAAAAAGCTGCTCAGGACCAAAAATTTTTTTTTGACTCAAATGTTATAACGGATGGTAGGATGTGATTTGGGGTGGAATTCCATGCTTAAAAATGTTATTATTAGCTGTTTTTAAAAATCGAGTGTTTTTGCTGCCCGAGGACGAAAACGCGTGATGCCGCGGTCAGAAAAAAAGCTGCTCAGGACCAAAAAATTTTTTTTGACTCAAATGTAATAACGGATGGTAGGATGTGATTCGGGGTGCAATTCCATGCTTAAAAATGTTATTATTAGCTGTTTTTAAAAATCGAGTGTTTTTGCTGCCCGAGGAAGAAAACACATGATGCCGCGGTCAGAAAAAAAGCTGCTCAGGACCAAAAAATTTGTTTTGACTCAAATGTAAAAACGGATGGTAGGATGTGATTCGGGGTGGAATTCCATGCTTAAAAATGTTATTATTAGCTGTTTTTAAAAATCGAGTGTTTTTGCTGCCCGAGGAAGAAAACGCGTGATGCCACGGTCAGAAAAAAAGCTGCTCAGGACCAAAAATTTTTTTTTGACTCAAATGTTATAACGGATGGTAGGATGTGATTCGGGGTAGAATTCAATGTTTAAAAATGTTGTTATTTCCTGCTTTTAAAAATCGAGTGTTTTTGCTGCCAGAGGAAGAAAACGCGTGATGCCGCGGTCAGAAAAAAAGCTGCTCAGGGGAAAAATAATTTTTTGACTCAAATGTAAAAACGGATGCTAGGATGTGATACGGGGTGGAATTCCATGCTTAAAAATGTTATTATTAGCTGTTTTTAAAAATCGAGTGTTTTTGCTGCCCGAGGAAGAAAACGCGTGATGCCGCGGTCAGAAAAAAAGCTGCTCAGGACCAAAAATTTTTTTTTGACTCAAATGTTATAACGGATGGTAGGATGTGATTTGGGGTGGAATTCCATGCTTAAAAATGTTATTATTAGCTGTTTTTAAAAATCGAGTGTTTTTGCTGCCCGAGGAAGAAAACGCGTGATGCCGCGGTCAGAAAAAAAGCTGCTCAGGACGAAAAAATTTTTTTTGACTCAAATGTAAAAACGGATGGTAGGATGTGATTTGGGGTGGAATTCCATGCTTAAAAATGTTATTATTAGCTGTTTTTAAAAATCGAGTGTTTTTGCTGCCCGAGGACGAAAACGCGTGATGCCGCGGTCAGAAAAAAAGCTGCTCAGGACCAAAAAATTTTTTTTGACTCAAATGTAAAAACGGATGGTAGGATGTGATTTGGGGTGGAATTCCATGCTTAAAAATGTTATTATTAGCTGTTTTTAAAAATAGAGTGTTTTTGCTGCCCGAGGACGAAAACGCGTGATGCCGCGGTCAGAAAAAAAGCTGCTCAGGACCAAAAAATTTTTTTTGACTCAAATGTAATAACGGATGGTAGGATGTGATTCCGGGTGCAATTCCATGCTTAAAAATGTTATTATTAGCTGTTTTTAAAAATCGAGTGTTTTTGCTGCCCGAGGAAGAAAACACATGATGCCGCGGTCAGAAAAAAAGCTGCTCAGGACCAAAAAATTTGTTTTGACTCAAATGTAAAAACGGATGGTAGGATGTGATTCGGGGTGGAATTCCATGCTTAAAAATGTTATTATTAGCTGTTTTTAAAAATCGAGTGTTTTTGCTGCCCGAGGAAGAAAACGCGTGATGCCACGGTCAGAAAAAAAGCTGCTCAGGACCAAAAATTTTTTTTTGACGCAAATGTAATAACGGATGGTAGGATGTGATTCGGGGTGGAATTCCATGCTTAAAAATGTTATTATTAGCTGTTTTTAAAAATCGAGTGTTTTTGCTGCCCGAGGAAGAAAATGCGTGATGCCGTGGTCAGAAAAAAAGCTGCTCAGTTGCAAGAACATTTTTTTCACTCAAATGTAAAAACGGATGGTAGGATGTGATTCGGGGTTGAATTCCATGCTTAAAAATGTTATTATTAGCTGTTTTTAAAAATCGAGTGTTTTTGCTGCCCGAGGAAGAAAACGCTTGATGCCGCGGTCAGAAAAAAAGCTGCCCTGGAGCAATTTTTTTTTAACTCAAAAGCTTTTTAAATCCTTTTTAAAATGTCAAATGTAAAAACGGATGGTGGGATGTGATTCGGGGTGGAATTCAATGTTTAAAAATGTTGTTATTTCCTGCTTTTAAAAATCGAGTGTTTTTGCTTCCAGAGGAAGAAAACGCGTGATGCCGTGGTCAGAAAAAAAGCTGCTCAGGGGGAAAAATAATTTTTTGACTCAAATGTAAAAACGGATGCTAGGATGTGATACAGGGTGGAATTCCATGCTTAAAAATATTATTATTAGCTGTTTTTAAAAATCGAGTGTTTTTGCTGCCCGAGGAAGAAAACGCGTGATGCCGCGGTCTAAAAAAAGCTGCTCAGGACCAAAAAAAAAATTTTTCAATTCAAATGTAAAAACGGATGGTAGGATGTGATTCGGGGTGGAATTCCATGCTTAAAAATGTTATTATTAGCTGTTTTTAAAAATCGAGTGTTTTTGCTGCCCGAGGAAGAAAACGCGTGATGCCGCGGTCTAAAAAAAGCTGCTCAGGACCAAAAATTTTTTTTTGACGCAAATGTAATAACGGATGGTAGGATGTGATTCGGGGTGGAATTCCATGCTTAAAAATGTTATTATTAGCTGTTTTTAAAAATCGAGTGTTTTTGCTGCCCGAGGAAGAAAACGCGTGATGCCACGGTCAGAAAAAAAGCTGCTCAGGACCAAAAATTTTTTTTTGACTCAAATGTTATAACGGATGGTAGGATGTGATTCGGGGTAGAATTCAATGTTTAAAAATGTTGTTATTTCCTGCTTTTAAAAATCGAGTGTTTTTGCTGCCAGAGGAAGAAAACGCGTGATGCCGCGGTCAGAAAAAAAGCTGCTCAGGGGAAAAATAATTTTTTGACTCAAATGTAAAAACGGATGCTAGGATGTGATACGGGGTGGAATTCCATGCTTAAAAATGTTATTATTAGGTGTTTCTAAAAATCGAGTGTTTTTGCTGCCCGAGGAAGAAAACGCGTGATGCCGCGGTCAGAAAAAAAGCTGCTCAGGACCAAAAATTTTTTTTTGACTCAAATGTTATAACGGATGGTAGGATGTGATTTGGGGTGGAATTCCATGCTTAAAAATGTTATTATTAGCTGTTTTTAAAAATCGAGTGTTTTTGCTGCCCGAGGAAGAAAACGCGTGATGCCGCGGTCAGAAAAAAAGCTGCTCAGGACGAAAAAATTTTTTTTGACTCAAATGTAAAAACGGATGGTAGGATGTGATTTGGGGTGGAATTCCATGCTTAAAAATGTTATTATTAGCTGTTTTTAAAAATCGAGTGTTTTTGCTGCCCGAGGACGAAAACGCGTGATGCCGCGGTCAGAAAAAAAGCTGCTCAGGACCAAAAAATTTTTTTTGACTCAAATGTAAAAACGGATGGTAGGATGTGATTTGGGGTGGAATTCCATGCTTAAAAATGTTATTATTAGCTGTTTTTAAAAATAGAGTGTTTTTGCTGCCCGAGGACGAAAACGCGTGATGCCGCGGTCAGAAAAAAAGCTGCTCAGGACCAAAAAATTTTTTTTGACTCAAATGTAATAACGGATGGTAGGATGTGATTCGGGGTGCAATTCCATGCTTAAAAATGTTATTATTAGCTGTTTTTAAAAATCGAGTGTTTTTGCTGCCCGAGGAAGAAAACACATGATGCCGCGGTCAGAAAAAAAGCTGCTCAGGACCAAAAAATTTGTTTTGACTCAAATGTAAAAACGGATGGTAGGATGTGATTCGGGGTGGAATTCCATGCTTAAAAATGTTATTATTAGCTGTTTTTAAAAATCGAGTGTTTTTGCTGCCCGAGGAAGAAAACGCGTGATGCCACGGTCAGAAAAAAAGCTGCTCAGGACCAAAAATTTTTTTTTGACGCAAATGTAATAACGGATGGTAGGATGTGATTCGGGGTGGAATTCCATGCTTAAAAATGTTATTATTAGCTGTTTTTAAAAATCGAGTGTTTTTGCTGCCCGAGGAAGAAAATGCGTGATGCCGTGGTCAGAAAAAAAGCTGCTCAGTTGCAAGAACATTTTTTTCACTCAAATGTAAAAACGGATGGTAGGATGTGATTCGGGGTTGAATTCCATGCTTAAAAATGTTATTATTAGCTGTTTTTAAAAATCGAGTGTTTTTGCTGCCCGAGGAAGAAAACGCTTGATGCCGCGGTCAGAAAAAAAGCTGCCCTGGAGCAATTTTTTTTTAACTCAAAAGCTTTTTAAATCCTTTTTAAAATGTCAAATGTAAAAACGGATGGTGGGATGTGATTCGGGGTGGAATTCAATGTTTAAAAATGTTGTTATTTCCTGCTTTTAAAAATCGAGTGTTTTTGCTTCCAGAGGAAGAAAACGCGTGATGCCGTGGTCAGAAAAAAAGCTGCTCAGGGGGAAAAATAATTTTTTGACTCAAATGTAAAAACGGATGCTAGGATGTGATACAGGGTGGAATTCCATGCTTAAAAATATTATTATTAGCTGTTTTTAAAAATCGAGTGTTTTTGCTGCCCGAGGAAGAAAACGCGTGATGCCGCGGTCTAAAAAAAGCTGCTCAGGACCAAAAAAAAAATTTTTCAATTCAAATGTAAAAACGGATGGTAGGATGTGATTCGGGGTGGAATTCCATGCTTAAAAATGTTATTATTAGCTGTTTTTAAAAATCGAGTGTTTTTGCTGCCCGAGGAAGAAAACGCGTGATGCCGCGGTCTAAAAAAAGCTGCTCAGGACCAAAAATTTTTTTTTGACGCAAATGTAATAACGGATGGTAGGATGTGATTCGGGGTGGAATTCCATGCTTAAAAATGTTATTATTAGCTGTTTTTAAAAATCGAGTGTTTTTGCTGCCCGAGGAAGAAAATGCGTGATGCCGCCGTCAGAAAAAAAGCTGCTCAGTTGCAAGAACATTTTTTTCACTCAAATGTAAAGACGGATGCTAGGATGTGATTCTGGGTGGAATTCCATGGTTAAAAATGTTATTATTAGCTGTTTTTAAAAATCGAGTGTTTTTGCTGCCCGAGGAAGAAAACGCGTGATGCCGCGGGCAGAAAAAAAGCTGCTCAGGACCAAAAAAAAATTTTCAACTCAAATGTAAAAACGGATGGTAGGATGTGATTTGGGGTGGAATTCCATGCTTAAAAATGTTATTATTAGCTGTTTTTAAAAATCGAGTGTTTTTGCTGCCCGAGGAAGAAAACGTGTGATGCCGCGGTCAGAAAAAAAGCTGCTCAGGACCAAAAATTTTTTTTTGACTCAAATGTAAAAACGGATGGTAGGATGTGATTCGGGGTGGAATTCCATGCTTAAAAATGTTATTATTAGCTGTTTTTAAAAATCGAGTGTTTTTGCTGCCCGAGGAAGAAAACACATGATGCCGCGGTCAGAAAAAAAGCTGCTCAGGACCAAAAAATTTGTTTTGACTCAAATGTAAAAACGGATGGTAGGATGTGATTCGGGGTGGAATTCCATGCTTAAAAATGTTATTATTAGCTGTTTTTAAAAATCGAGTGTTTTTGCTGCCCGAGGAAGAAAACGCGTGATGCCACGGTCAGAAAAAAAGCTGCTCAGGACCAAAAATTTTTTTTTGACGCAAATGTAATAACGGATGGTAGGATGTGATTCGGGGTGGAATTCCATGCTTAAAAATGTTATTATTAGCTGTTTTTAAAAATCGAGTGTTTTTGCTGCCCGAGGAAGAAAATGCGTGATGCCGTGGTCAGAAAAAAAGCTGCTCAGTTGCAAGAACATTTTTTTCACTCAAATGTAAAAACGGATGGTAGGATGTGATTCGGGGTTGAATTCCATGCTTAAAAATGTTATTATTAGCTGTTTTTAAAAATCGAGTGTTTTTGCTGCCCGAGGAAGAAAACGCTTGATGCCGCGGTCAGAAAAAAAGCTGCCCTGGAGCAATTTTTTTTTAACTCAAAAGCTTTTTAAATCCTTTTTAAAATGTCAAATGTAAAAACGGATGGTGGGATGTGATTCGGGGTGGAATTCCATGCTTAAAAATGTTATTATTAGCTGTTTTTAAAAATAGAGTGTTTTTGCTGCCCGAGGACGAAAACGCGTGATGCCGCGGTCAGAAAAAAAGCTGCTCAGGACCAAAAAATTTTTTTTGACTCAAATGTAATAACGGATGGTAGGATGTGATTCCGGGTGCAATTCCATGCTTAAAAATGTTATTATTAGCTGTTTTTAAAAATCGAGTGTTTTTGCTGCCCGAGGAAGAAAACACATGATGCCACGGTCAGAAAAAAAGCTGCTCAGGACCAAAAAATTTGTTTTGACTCAAATGTAAAAACGGATGGTAGGATGTGATTCGGGGTGGAATTCCATGCTTAAAAATGTTATTATTAGCTGTTTTTAAAAATCGAGTGTTTTTGCTGCCCGAGGAAGAAAACGCGTGATGCCACGGTCAGAAAAAAAGCTGCTCAGGACCAAAAATTTTTTTTTGACGCAAATGTAATAACGGATGGTAGGATGTGATTCGGGGTGGAATTCCATGCTTAAAAATGTTATTATTAGCTGTTTTTAAAAATCGAGTGTTTTTGCTGCCCGAGGAAGAAAATGCGTGATGCCGTGGTCAGAAAAAAAGCTGCTCAGTTGCAAGAACATTTTTTTCACTCAAATGTAAAAACGGATGGTAGGATGTGATTCGGGGTTGAATTCCATGCTTAAAAATGTTATTATTAGCTGTTTTTAAAAATCGAGTGTTTTTGCTGCCCGAGGAAGAAAACGCTTGATGCCGCGGTCAGAAAAAAAGCTGCCCTGGAGCAATTTTTTTTTAACTCAAAAGCTTTTTAAATCCTTTTTAAAATGTCAAATGTAAAAACGGATGGTGGGATGTGATTCGGGGTGGAATTCAATGTTTAAAAATGTTGTTATTTCCTGCTTTTAAAAATCGAGTGTTTTTGCTTCCAGAGGAAGAAAACGCGTGATGCCGTGGTCAGAAAAAAAGCTGCTCAGGGGGAAAAATAATTTTTTGACTCAAATGTAAAAACGGATGCTAGGATGTGATACAGGGTGGAATTCCATGCTTAAAAATATTATTATTAGCTGTTTTTAAAAATCGAGTGTTTTTGCTGCCCGAGGACGAAAAGGCGTGATGCCGCGGTCAGAAAAAAAGCTGCTCAGGACCCAAAAATTTTTTTTGACTCAAATGTAAAAACGGAACGTAGGATGTGATTCTGGGTGGAATTCCATGCTTAAAAATGTTATTATTAGCTGTTTTTAAAAATCGAGTGTTTTTGCTGCCCGAGGAAGAAAATGCGTGATGCCGCGGTGAGAAAAAAAGCTGCTCAGGACCAAAAAATTATTTTTGATTCAAATGTAAAAACGGATGGTAGGATGTGATTTGGGGTGGAATTCCATGCTTAAAAATGTTATTATTAGCTGTTTTTAAAAATCGAGTGTTTTTGCTGCCCGAGGAAGAAAACGTGTGATGCCGCGGTCAGAAAAAAAGCTGCTCAGGACCAAAAATTTTTTTTTGACTCAAATGTAAAAACGGATGGTAGGATGTGATTCGGGGTGGAATTCCATGCTTAAAAATGTTATTATTAGCTGTTTTTAAAAATCGAGTGTTTTTGCTGCCCGAGGAAGAAAACGTGTGATGCCGCGGTCAGAGAAAAAGCTGCTCAGGACCAAAAAAAAAATTTTTCAATTCAAATGTAAAAACGGATGGTAGGATGTGATTCGGGGTGGAATTCCATGCTTAAAAATGTTATTATTAGCTGTTTTTAAAAATCGAGTGTTTTTGCTGCCCAAGGAAGAAAACGCGTGATGCCGCGGTCAGAAAAAAAGCTGCTCAGGACCAAAAAAATTGTTTTGACTCAAATGTAAAAACGGATGGTAGGATGTGATTCGGGGTGGAATTCCATGCTTAAAAATGTTATTATTAGCTGTTTTTAAAAATCGAGTGTTTTTGCTGCCCGAGGACGAAAACACGTGATGCCGCGGTCAGAGAAAAAGCTGCTCAGGACCAAAAAAAAAAATTTTCAATTCAAATGTAAAAACGGATGGTAGGATGTGATTCGGGGTGGAATTCCATGCTTAAAAATGTTATTATTAGCTGTTTTTAAAAATCGAGTGTTTTAGCTGCCCGAGGAAGTAAACGCGTGATGCCGCGGTCAGAAGAAAAGCTGCTCAGGACCAAAAAAATTGTTTTGACTCAAATGTAAAAACGGATGGTAGGATGTGATTCGGGGTGGAATTCCATGCTTAAAAATGTTATTATTAGCTGTTTTTAAAAATCGAGTGTTTTTGCTGCCCGAGGACGAAAACACGTGATGCCGCGGTCAGAGAAAAAGCTGCTCAGGACCAAAAAAAAAAATTTTCAATTCAAATGTAAAAACGGATGGTAGGATGTGATTCGGGGTGGAATTCCATGCTTAAAAATGTTATTATTAGCTGTTTTTAAAAATCGAGTGTTTTTGCAGCCCGAGGAAGAAAACGCGTGATGCCGCGGTCAGAAGAAAAGCTGCTCAGGACCAAAAAAATTGTTTTGACTCAAATGTAAAAACGGATGGTAGGATGTGATTCGGGGTGGAATTCCATGCTTAAAAATGTTATTATTAGCTGTTTTTAAAAATCGAGTGTTTTTGCTGCCCGAGGACGAAAACACGTGATGCCGCGGTCAGAGAAAAAGCTGCTCAGGACCAAAAAAAAAAATTTTCAATTCAAATGTAAAAACGGATGGTAGGATGTGATTCGGGGTGGAATTCCATGCTTAAAAATGTTATTATTAGCTGTTTTTAAAAATCGAGTGTTTTTGCTGCCCGAGGAAGAAAACGCGTGATGCCGCGGTCAGAAAAAAAGCTGCTCAGGACCAAAAAAATTTTTTTGACTGAAATGTAAAAACGGATGGTAGGATGTGATTTGGGGTGGAATTCCATGCTTAAAAATGTTATTATTAGCTGTTTTTAAAAATCAAGTGTTTTTGCTGCCCGAGGAAGAAAACGCGTGATGCCACGGTCAGAAAAAAAGCTGCTCAGGACCAAAAAATTTGTTTTGACTCAAATGTAAAAACGGATGGTAGGATGTGATTCGGGGTGGAATTCCATGCTTAAAAATGTTATTATTAGCTGTTTTTAAAAATCGAGTGTTTTTGCTGCCCGAGGAAGAAAACGCATGATGCTGCGGTCAGAAAAAAAGCTGCTCAGGACCAAAAAATTATTTTTGATTCAAATGTAAAAACGGATGGTAGGATGTGATTCGGGGTGGAATTCCATGCTTAAAAATGTTATTATTAGGTGTTTTTAAAAATCGAGTGTTTTTGCTGCCCGAGGAAGAAAACGCGTGATGCCGTGGTCAGAAAAAAAGCTGCTCAGGACCAAAAATTTTTTTTTGACGCAAATGTAATAACGGATGGTAGGATGTGATTCGGGGTGCAATTCCATGCTTAAAAATGTTATTATTAGCTGTTTTTAAAAATCGAGTGTTTTTGCTGCCCGAGGAAGAAAACGCGTGATGCCGCGGTCAGAAAAAAAGCTGCTCAGGACCAAAAAAATTTTTTTGACTGAAATGTAAAAGCGGATGGTAGGATGTGATTTGGGGTGGAATTCCATGCTTAAAAATGTTATTATTAGCTGTTTTTAAAAATCAAGTGTTTTTGCTGCCCGAGGAAGAAAACGCGTGATGCCGCGGTCTAAAAAAAGCTGCTCAGTTGCAAGAACATTTTTTTCACTCAAATGTAAAGACGGATGCTAGGATGTGATTCTGGGTGGAATTCCATGGTTAAAAATGTTATTATTAGCTGTTTTTAAAAATCGAGTGTTTTTGCTGCCCGAGGAAGAAAACGCGTGATGCCGCGGTCAGAAAAAAAGCTGCTCAGGACCAAAAAAAAATTTTCAACTCAAATGTAAAAACGGATGGTAGGATGTGATTTGTGGTGGAATTCCATGCTTAAAAATGTTATTATTAGCTGTTTTTAAAAATCAAGTGTTTTTGCTGCCCGAGGAAGAAAACGCGTGATGCCGCGGTCAGAAAAAAAGCTGCTCAGGACCAAAAAATTTGTTTTGACTCAAATGTAAAAACGGATGGTAGGATGTGATTCGGGGTGGAATTCCATGCTTAAAAATGTTATTATTAGCTGTTTTTAAAAATCGAGTGTTTTTGCTGCCCGAGGACGAAAACACGTGATGCCGCGGTCAGAGAAAAAGCTGCTCAGGACCAAAAAAAAAAATTTTCAATTCAAATGTAAAAACGGATGGTAGGATGTGATTCGGGGTGGAATTCCATGCTTAAAAATGTTATTATTAGCTGTTTTTAAAAATCAAGTGTTTTTGCTGCCCGAGGAAGAAAACGCGTGATGCCACGGTCAGAAAAAAAGCTGCTCAGGACCAAAAAATTTGTTTTGACTCAAATGTAAAAACGGATGGTAGGATGTGATTCGGGGTGGAATTCCATGCTTAAAAATGTTATTATTAGCTGT
The DNA here is from genome assembly GCF_059756535.1 of Pantherophis guttatus. Classification (NCBI taxonomy): domain Eukaryota; kingdom Metazoa; phylum Chordata; class Lepidosauria; order Squamata; family Colubridae; genus Pantherophis; species Pantherophis guttatus. The sequence goes on from NC_142064.1 coordinate 142,168,298, forward strand.
TTTTAAAAATCGAGTGTTTTTGCTGCCCGAGGAAGAAAACGCGTGATGCCGTGGTCAGAAAAAAAGCTGCTCAGGACCAAAAATTTTTTTTTGACGCAAATGTAATAACGGATGGTAGGATGTGATTCGGGGTGCAATTCCATGCTTAAAAATGTTATTATTAGCTGTTTTTAAAAATCGAGTGTTTTTGCTGCCCGAGGAAGAAAACGCGTGATGCCGCGGTCAGAAAAAAAGCTGCTCAGGACCAAAAAAATTTTTTTGACTGAAATGTAAAAGCGGATGGTAGGATGTGATTTGGGGTGGAATTCCATGCTTAAAAATGTTATTATTAGCTGTTTTTAAAAATCAAGTGTTTTTGCTGCCCGAGGAAGAAAACGCGTGATGCCGCGGTCTAAAAAAAGCTGCTCAGTTGCAAGAACATTTTTTTCACTCAAATGTAAAGACGGATGCTAGGATGTGATTCTGGGTGGAATTCCATGGTTAAAAATGTTATTATTAGCTGTTTTTAAAAATCGAGTGTTTTTGCTGCCCGAGGAAGAAAACGCGTGATGCCGCGGTCAGAAAAAAAGCTGCTCAGGACCAAAAAAAAATTTTCAACTCAAATGTAAAAACGGATGGTAGGATGTGATTTGTGGTGGAATTCCATGCTTAAAAATGTTATTATTAGCTGTTTTTAAAAATCAAGTGTTTTTGCTGCCCGAGGAAGAAAACGCGTGATGCCGCGGTCAGAAAAAAAGCTGCTCAGGACCAAAAAATTTGTTTTGACTCAAATGTAAAAACGGATGGTAGGATGTGATTCGGGGTGGAATTCCATGCTTAAAAATGTTATTATTAGCTGTTTTTAAAAATCGAGTGTTTTTGCTGCCCGAGGACGAAAACACGTGATGCCGCGGTCAGAGAAAAAGCTGCTCAGGACCAAAAAAAAAAATTTTCAATTCAAATGTAAAAACGGATGGTAGGATGTGATTCGGGGTGGAATTCCATGCTTAAAAATGTTATTATTAGCTGTTTTTAAAAATCGAGTGTTTTTGCTGCCCGAGGAAGAAAACGCGTGATGCCACGGTCAGAAAAAAAGCTGCTCAGGACCAAAAAATTTGTTTTGACTCAAATGTAAAAACGGATGGTAGGATGTGATTCGGGGTGGAATTCCATGCTTAAAAATGTTATTATTAGCTGTTTTTAAAAATCGAGTGTTTTTGCTGCCCGAGGAAGAAAACGCATGATGCTGCGGTCAGAAAAAAAGCTGCTCAGGACCAAAAAATTATTTTTGATTCAAATGTAAAAACGGATGGTAGGATGTGATTCGGGGTGGAATTCCATGCTTAAAAATGTTATTATTAGGTGTTTTTAAAAATCGAGTGTTTTTGCTGCCCGAGGAAGAAAACGCGTGATGCCGTGGTCAGAAAAAAAGCTGCTCAGGACCAAAAATTTTTTTTTGACGCAAATGTAATAACGGATGGTAGGATGTGATTCGGGGTGCAATTCCATGCTTAAAAATGTTATTATTAGCTGTTTTTAAAAATCGAGTGTTTTTGCTGCCCGAGGAAGAAAACGCGTGATGCCGCGGTCAGAAAAAAAGCTGCTCAGGACCAAAAAAATTTTTTTGACTGAAATGTAAAAGCGGATGGTAGGATGTGATTTGGGGTGGAATTCCATGCTTAAAAATGTTATTATTAGCTGTTTTTAAAAATCAAGTGTTTTTGCTGCCCGAGGAAGAAAACGCGTGATGCCGCGGTCTAAAAAAAGCTGCTCAGTTGCAAGAACATTTTTTTCACTCAAATGTAAAGACGGATGCTAGGATGTGATTCTGGGTGGAATTCCATGGTTAAAAATGTTATTATTAGCTGTTTTTAAAAATCGAGTGTTTTTGCTGCCCGAGGAAGAAAACGCGTGATGCCGCGGTCAGAAAAAAAGCTGCTCAGGACCAAAAAAAAATTTTCAACTCAAATGTAAAAACGGATGGTAGGATGTGATTTGTGGTGGAATTCCATGCTTAAAAATGTTATTATTAGCTGTTTTTAAAAATCAAGTGTTTTTGCTGCCCGAGGAAGAAAACGCGTGATGCCGCGGTCAGAAAAAAAGCTGCTCAGGACCAAAAAATTTGTTTTGACTCAAATGTAAAAACGGATGGTAGGATGTGATTCGGGGTGGAATTCCATGCTTAAAAATGTTATTATTAGCTGTTTTTAAAAATCGAGTGTTTTTGCTGCCCGAGGACGAAAACACGTGATGCCGCGGTCAGAGAAAAAGCTGCTCAGGACCAAAAAAAAAAATTTTCAATTCAAATGTAAAAACGGATGGTAGGATGTGATTCGGGGTGGAATTCCATGCTTAAAAATGTTATTATTAGCTGTTTTTAAAAATCAAGTGTTTTTGCTGCCCGAGGAAGAAAACGCGTGATGCCACGGTCAGAAAAAAAGCTGCTCAGGACCAAAAAATTTGTTTTGACTCAAATGTAAAAACGGATGGTAGGATGTGATTCGGGGTGGAATTCCATGCTTAAAAATGTTATTATTAGCTGTTTTTAAAAATCGAGTGTTTTTGCTGCCCGAGGAAGAAAACGCGTGATGCCGTGGTCAGAAAAAAAGCTGCTCAGGACAAAAAATTTTTTTTTGACGCAAATGTAATAACGGATGGTAGGATGTGATTCGGGGTGCAATTCCATGCTTAAAAATGTTATTATTAGCTGTTTTTAAAAATCGAGTGTTTTTGCTGCCCGAGGAAGAAAACGCGTGATGCCGCGGTCAGAAAAAAAGCTGCTCAGGACCAAAAAAATTTTTTTGACTGAAATGTAAAAGCGGATGGTAGGATGTGATTTGGGGTGGAATTCCATGCTTAAAAATGTTATTATTAGCTGTTTTTAAAAATCAAGTGTTTTTGCTGCCCGAGGAAGAAAACGCGTGATGCCGCGGTCTAAAAAAAGCTGCTCAGTTGCAAGAACATTTTTTTCACTCAAATGTAAAGACGGATGCTAGGATGTGATTCTGGGTGGAATTCCATGGTTAAAAATGTTATTATTAGCTGTTTTTAAAAATCGAGTGTTTTTGCTGCCCGAGGAAGAAAACGCGTGATGCCGCGGTCAGAAAAAAAGCTGCTCAGGACCAAAAAAAAATTTTCAACTCAAATGTAAAAACGGATGGTAGGATGTGATTTGTGGTGGAATTCCATGCTTAAAAATGTTATTATTAGCTGTTTTTAAAAATCAAGTGTTTTTGCTGCCCGAGGAAGAAAACGCGTGATGCCGCGGTCAGAAAAAAAGCTGCTCAGGACCAAAAAATTTGTTTTGACTCAAATGTAAAAACGGATGGTAGGATGTGATTCGGGGTGGAATTCCATGCTTAAAAATGTTATTATTAGCTGTTTTTAAAAATCGAGTGTTTTTGCTGCCCGAGGACGAAAACACGTGATGCCGCGGTCAGAGAAAAAGCTGCTCAGGACCAAAAAAAAAAATTTTCAATTCAAATGTAAAAACGGATGGTAGGATGTGATTCGGGGTGGAATTCCATGCTTAAAAATGTTATTATTAGCTGTTTTTAAAAATCGAGTGTTTTTGCTGCCCGAGGAAGAAAACGCGTGATGCCGCGGTCAGAAAAAAAGCTGCTCAGGACCAAAAAAATTTTTTTGACTGAAATGTAAAAACGGATGGTAGGATGTGATTTGGGGTGGAATTCCATGCTTAAAAATGTTATTATTAGCTGTTTTTAAAAATCAACTGTTTTTGCTGCCCGAGGAAGAAAACGCGTGATGCCACGGTCAGAAAAAAAGCTGCTCAGGACCAAAAAATTTGTTTTGACTCAAATGTAAAAACGGATGGTAGGATGTGATTCGGGGTGGAATTCCATGCTTAAAAATGTTATTATTAGCTGTTTTTAAAAATCGAGTGTTTTTGCTGCCCGAGGAAGAAAACGCATGATGCTGCGGTCAGAAAAAAAGCTGCTCAGGACCAAAAAATTATTTTTGATTCAAATGTAAAAACGGATGGTAGGATGTGATTCGGGGTGGAATTCCATGCTTAAAAATGTTATTATTAGGTGTTTTTAAAAATCGAGTGTTTTTGCTGCCCGAGGAAGAAAACGCGTGATGCCGTGGTCAGAAAAAAAGCTGCTCAGGACCAAAAATTTTTTTTTGACGCAAATGTAATAACGGATGGTAGGATGTGATTCGGGGTGCAATTCCATGCTTAAAAATGTTATTATTAGCTGTTTTTAAAAATCGAGTGTTTTTGCTGCCCGAGGAAGAAAACGCGTGATGCCGCGGTCAGAAAAAAAGCTGCTCAGGACCAAAAAAATTTTTTTGACTGAAATGTAAAAGCGGATGGTAGGATGTGATTTGGGGTGGAATTCCATGCTTAAAAATGTTATTATTAGCTGTTTTTAAAAATCAAGTGTTTTTGCTGCCCGAGGAAGAAAACGCGTGATGCCGCGGTCTAAAAAAAGCTGCTCAGTTGCAAGAACATTTTTTTCACTCAAATGTAAAGACGGATGCTAGGATGTGATTCTGGGTGGAATTCCATGGTTAAAAATGTTATTATTAGCTGTTTTTAAAAATCGAGTGTTTTTGCTGCCCGAGGAAGAAAACGCGTGATGCCGCGGTCAGAAAAAAAGCTGCTCAGGACCAAAAAAAAATTTTCAACTCAAATGTAAAAACGGATGGTAGGATGTGATTTGTGGTGGAATTCCATGCTTAAAAATGTTATTATTAGCTGTTTTTAAAAATCAAGTGTTTTTGCTGCCCGAGGAAGAAAACGCGTGATGCCGCGGTCAGAAAAAAAGCTGCTCAGGACCAAAAAATTTGTTTTGACTCAAATGTAAAAACGGATGGTAGGATGTGATTCGGGGTGGAATTCCATGCTTAAAAATGTTATTATTAGCTGTTTTTAAAAATCGAGTGTTTTTGCTGCCCGAGGACGAAAACACGTGATGCCGCGGTCAGAGAAAAAGCTGCTCAGGACCAAAAAAAAAAATTTTCAATTCAAATGTAAAAACGGATGGTAGGATGTGATTCGGGGTGGAATTCCATGCTTAAAAATGTTATTATTAGCTGTTTTTAAAAATCAAGTGTTTTTGCTGCCCGAGGAAGAAAACGCGTGATGCCACGGTCAGAAAAAAAGCTGCTCAGGACCAAAAAATTTGTTTTGACTCAAATGTAAAAACGGATGGTAGGATGTGATTCGGGGTGGAATTCCATGCTTAAAAATGTTATTATTAGCTGTTTTTAAAAATCGAGTGTTTTTGCTGCCCGAGGAAGAAAACGCGTGATGCCGTGGTCAGAAAAAAAGCTGCTCAGGACCAAAAATTTTTTTTTGACGCAAATGTAATAACGGATGGTAGGATGTGATTCGGGGTGCAATTCCATGCTTAAAAATGTTATTATTAGCTGTTTTTAAAAATCGAGTGTTTTTGCTGCCCGAGGAAGAAAACGCGTGATGCCGCGGTCAGAAAAAAAGCTGCTCAGGACCAAAAAAATTTTTTTGACTGAAATGTAAAAGCGGATGGTAGGATGTGATTTGGGGTGGAATTCCATGCTTAAAAATGTTATTATTAGCTGTTTTTAAAAATCAAGTGTTTTTGCTGCCCGAGGAAGAAAACGCGTGATGCCGCGGTCTAAAAAAAGCTGCTCAGTTGCAAGAACATTTTTTTCACTCAAATGTAAAGACGGATGCTAGGATGTGATTCTGGGTGGAATTCCATGGTTAAAAATGTTATTATTAGCTGTTTTTAAAAATCGAGTGTTTTTGCTGCCCGAGGAAGAAAACGCGTGATGCCGCGGTCAGAAAAAAAGCTGCTCAGGACCAAAAAAAAATTTTCAACTCAAATGTAAAAACGGATGGTAGGATGTGATTTGTGGTGGAATTCCATGCTTAAAAATGTTATTATTAGCTGTTTTTAAAAATCAAGTGTTTTTGCTGCCCGAGGAAGAAAACGCGTGATGCCGCGGTCAGAAAAAAAGCTGCTCAGGACCAAAAAATTTGTTTTGACTCAAATGTAAAAACGGATGGTAGGATGTGATTCGGGGTGGAATTCCATGCTTAAAAATGTTATTATTAGCTGTTTTTAAAAATCGAGTGTTTTTGCTGCCCGAGGACGAAAACACGTGATGCCGCGGTCAGAGAAAAAGCTGCTCAGGACCAAAAAAAAAAATTTTCAATTCAAATGTAAAAACGGATGGTAGGATGTGATTCGGGGTGGAATTCCATGCTTAAAAATGTTATTATTAGCTGTTTTTAAAAATCGAGTGTTTTTGCTGCCCGAGGAAGAAAACGCGTGATGCCGCGGTCAGAAAAAAAGCTGCTCAGGACCAAAAAAATTTTTTTGACTGAAATGTAAAAACGGATGGTAGGATGTGATTTGGGGTGGAATTCCATGCTTAAAAATGTTATTATTAGCTGTTTTTAAAAATCAAGTGTTTTTGCTGCCCGAGGAAGAAAACGCGTGATGCCGCGGTCAGAAAAAAAGCTGCTCAGGACCAAAAAATTTGTTTTGACTCAAATGTAAAAACGGATGGTAGGATGTGATTCGGGGTGGAATTCCATGCTTAAAAATGTTATTATTAGCTGTTTTTAAAAATCGAGTGTTTTTGCTGCCCGAGGAAGAAAACGCATGATGCCGCGGTCAGAAAAAAAGCTGCTCAGGACCAAAAAATTATTTTTGATTCAAATGTAAAAACGGATGGTAGGATGTGATTCGGGGTGGAATTCCATGCTTAAAAATGTTATTATTAGCTGTTTTTAAAAATCAAGTGTTTTTGCTGCCCGAGGAAGAAAACGCGTGATGCCGCGGTCAGAAAAAAAGCTGCTCAGGACCAAAAATTTTTTTTTGACGCAAATGTAATAACGGATGGTAGGATGTGATTCGGGGTGGAATTCCATGCTTAAAAATGTTATTATTAGCTGTTAAAAATCGAGTGTTTTTGCTGCCCGAGGAAGAAAACGCGTGATGCCGCGGTCAGAAAAAAAGCTGCTCAGGACCAAAAAAATTTTTTTGACTGAAATGTAAAAGCGGATGGTAGGATGTGATTTGGGGTGGAATTCCATGCTTAAAAATGTTATTATTAGCTGTTTTTAAAAATCAAGTGTTTTTGCTGCCCGAGGAAGAAAACGCGTGATGCCGCGGTCTAAAAAAAGCTGCTCAGTTGCAAGAACATTTTTTTCACTCAAATGTAAAGACGGATGCTAGGATGTGATTCTGGGTGGAATTCCATGGTTAAAAATGTTATTATTAGCTGTTTTTAAAAATCGAGTGTTTTTGCTGCCCGAGGAAGAAAACGCGTGATGCCGCGGTCAGAAAAAAAGCTGCTCAGGACCAAAAAAAAATTTTCAACTCAAATGTAAAAACGGATGGTAGGATGTGATTTGTGGTGGAATTCCATGCTTAAAAATGTTATTATTAGCTGTTTTTAAAAATCAAGTGTTTTTGCTGCCCGAGGAAGAAAACGCGTGATGCCGCGGTCAGAAAAAAAGCTGCTCAGGACCAAAAAATTTGTTTTGACTCAAATGTAAAAACGGATGGTAGGATGTGATTCGGGGTGGAATTCCATGCTTAAAAATGTTATTATTAGCTGTTTTTAAAAATCGAGTGTTTTTGCTGCCCGAGGACGAAAACACGTGATGCCGCGGTCAGAGAAAAAGCTGCTCAGGACCAAAAAAAAAAATTTTCAATTCAAATGTAAAAACGGATGGTAGGATGTGATTCGGGGTGGAATTCCATGCTTAAAAATGTTATTATTAGCTGTTTTTAAAAATCAAGTGTTTTTGCTGCCCGAGGAAGAAAACGCGTGATGCCACGGTCAGAAAAAAAGCTGCTCAGGACCAAAAAATTTGTTTTGACTCAAATGTAAAAACGGATGGTAGGATGTGATTCGGGGTGGAATTCCATGCTTAAAAATGTTATTATTAGCTGTTTTTAAAAATCGAGTGTTTTTGCTGCCCGAGGAAGAAAACGCGTGATGCCACGGTCAGAAAAAAAGCTGCTCAGGACCAAAAATTTTTTTTTGACGCAAATGTAATAACGGATGGTAGGATGTGATTCGGGGTGCAATTCCATGCTTAAAAATGTTATTATTAGCTGTTTTTAAAAATCGAGTGTTTTTGCTGCCCGAGGAAGAAAACGCGTGATGCCGCGGTCAGAAAAAAAGCTGCTCAGGACCAAAAAATTTTTTTTGACTGAAATGTAAAAGCGGATGGTAGGATGTGATTTGGGGTGGAATTCCATGCTTAAAAATGTTATTATTAGCTGTTTTTAAAAATCAAGTGTTTTTGCTGCCCGAGGAAGAAAACGCGTGATGCCGCGGTCTAAAAAAAGCTGCTCAGTTGCAAGAACATTTTTTTCACTCAAATGTAAAGACGGATGCTAGGATGTGATTCTGGGTGGAATTCCATGGTTAAAAATGTTATTATTAGCTGTTTTTAAAAATCGAGTGTTTTTGCTGCCCGAGGAAGAAAACGCGTGATGCCGCGGTCAGAAAAAAAGCTGCTCAGGACCAAAAAAAAATTTTCAACTCAAATGTAAAAACGGATGGTAGGATGTGATTTGTGGTGGAATTCCATGCTTAAAAATGTTATTATTAGCTGTTTTTAAAAATCAAGTGTTTTTGCTGCCCGAGGAAGAAAACGCGTGATGCCGCGGTCAGAAAAAAAGCTGCTCAGGACCAAAAAATTTGTTTTGACTCAAATGTAAAAACGGATGGTAGGATGTGATTCGGGGTGGAATTCCATGCTTAAAAATGTTATTATTAGCTGTTTTTAAAAATCAAGTGTTTTTGCTGCCCGAGGAAGAAAACGCGTGATGCCACGGTCAGAAAAAAAGCTGCTCAGGACCAAAAAATTTGTTTTGACTCAAATGTAAAAACGGATGGTAGGATGTGATTCGGGGTGGAATTCCATGCTTAAAAATGTTATTATTAGCTGTTTTTAAAAATCAAGTGTTTTTGCTGCCCGAGGAAGAAAACGCGTGATGCCACGGTCAGAAAAAAAGCTGCTCAGGACCAAAAAATTTGTTTTGACTCAAATGTAAAAACGGATGGTAGGATGTGATTCGGGGTGGAATTCCATGCTTAAAAATGTTATTATTAGCTGTTTTTAAAAATCGAGTGTTTTTGCTGCCCGAGGAAGAAAACGCGTGATGCCGTGGTCAGAAAAAAAGCTGCTCAGGACCAAAAATTTTTTTTTGACGCAAATGTAATAACGGATGGTAGGATGTGATTCGGGGTGCAATTCCATGCTTAAAAATGTTATTATTAGCTGTTTTTAAAAATCGAGTGTTTTTGCTGCCCGAGGAAGAAAACGCGTGATGCCGCGGTCAGAAAAAAAGCTGCTCAGGACCAAAAAAATTTTTTTGACTGAAATGTAAAAGCGGATGGTAGGATGTGATTTGGGGTGGAATTCCATGCTTAAAAATGTTATTATTAGCTGTTTTTAAAAATCAAGTGTTTTTGCTGCCCGAGGAAGAAAACGCGTGATGCCGCGGTCTAAAAAAAGCTGCTCAGTTGCAAGAACATTTTTTTCACTCAAATGTAAAGACGGATGCTAGGATGTGATTCTGGGTGGAATTCCATGGTTAAAAATGTTATTATTAGCTGTTTTTAAAAATCGAGTGTTTTTGCTGCCCGAGGAAGAAAACGCGTGATGCCGCGGTCAGAAAAAAAGCTGCTCAGGACCAAAAAAAAATTTTCAACTCAAATGTAAAAACGGATGGTAGGATGTGATTTGTGGTGGAATTCCATGCTTAAAAATGTTATTATTAGCTGTTTTTAAAAATCAAGTGTTTTTGCTGCCCGAGGAAGAAAACGCGTGATGCCGCGGTCAGAAAAAAAGCTGCTCAGGACCAAAAAATTTGTTTTGACTCAAATGTAAAAACGGATGGTAGGATGTGATTCGGGGTGGAATTCCATGCTTAAAAATGTTATTATTAGCTGTTTTTAAAAATCGAGTGTTTTTGCTGCCCGAGGACGAAAACACGTGATGCCGCGGTCAGAGAAAAAGCTGCTCAGGACCAAAAAAAAAAATTTTCAATTCAAATGTAAAAACGGATGGTAGGATGTGATTCGGGGTGGAATTCCATGCTTAAAAATGTTATTATTAGCTGTTTTTAAAAATCGAGTGTTTTTGCTGCCCGAGGAAGAAAACGCGTGATGCCGCGGTCAGAAAAAAAGCTGCTCAGGACCAAAAAAATTTTTTTGACTGAAATGTAAAAACGGATGGTAGGATGTGATTTGGGGTGGAATTCCATGCTTAAAAATGTTATTATTAGCTGTTTTTAAAAATCAAGTGTTTTTGCTGCCCGAGGAAGAAAACGCGTGATGCCGCGGTCAGAAAAAAAGCTGCTCAGGACCAAAAAATTTGTTTTGACTCAAATGTAAAAACGGATGGTAGGATGTGATTCGGGGTGGAATTCCATGCTTAAAAATGTTATTATTAGCTGTTTTTAAAAATCGAGTGTTTTTGCTGCCCGAGGAAGAAAACGCATGATGCTGCGGTCAGAAAAAAAGCTGCTCAGGACCAAAAAATTATTTTTGATTCAAATGTAAAAACGGATGGTAGGATGTGATTCGGGGTGGAATTCCATGCTTAAAAATGTTATTATTAGGTGTTTTTAAAAATCGAGTGTTTTTGCTGCCCGAGGAAGAAAACGCGTGATGCCGTGGTCAGAAAAAAAGCTGCTCAGGACCAAAAATTTTTTTTTGACGCAAATGTAATAACGGATGGTAGGATGTGATTCGGGGTGCAATTCCATGCTTAAAAATGTTATTATTAGCTGTTTTTAAAAATCGAGTGTTTTTGCTGCCCGAGGAAGAAAACGCGTGATGCCGCGGTCAGAAAAAAAGCTGCTCAGGACCAAAAAAATTTTTTTGACTGAAATGTAAAAGCGGATGGTAGGATGTGATTTGGGGTGGAATTCCATGCTTAAAAATGTTATTATTAGCTGTTTTTAAAAATCAAGTGTTTTTGCTGCCCGAGGAAGAAAACGCGTGATGCCGCGGTCTAAAAAAAGCTGCTCAGTTGCAAGAACATTTTTTTCACTCAAATGTAAAGACGGATGCTAGGATGTGATTCTGGGTGGAATTCCATGGTTAAAAATGTTATTATTAGCTGTTTTTAAAAATCGAGTGTTTTTGCTGCCCGAGGAAGAAAACGCGTGATGCCGCGGTCAGAAAAAAAGCTGCTCAGGACCAAAAAAAAATTTTCAACTCAAATGTAAAAACGGATGGTAGGATGTGATTTGTGGTGGAATTCCATGCTTAAAAATGTTATTATTAGCTGTTTTTAAAAATCAAGTGTTTTTGCTGCCCGAGGAAGAAAACGCGTGATGCCGCGGTCAGAAAAAAAGCTGCTCAGGACCAAAAAATTTGTTTTGACTCAAATGTAAAAACGGATGGTAGGATGTGATTCGGGGTGGAATTCCATGCTTAAAAATGTTATTATTAGCTGTTTTTAAAAATCGAGTGTTTTTGCTGCCCGAGGACGAAAACACGTGATGCCGCGGTCAGAGAAAAAGCTGCTCAGGACCAAAAAAAAAAATTTTCAATTCAAATGTAAAAACGGATGGTAGGATGTGATTCGGGGTGGAATTCCATGCTTAAAAATGTTATTATTAGCTGTTTTTAAAAATCAAGTGTTTTTGCTGCCCGAGGAAGAAAACGCGCGATGCCGACGTCAGAAAAAAAGCTGCTCAGTTGCAAGAACATTTTTTTCTCTCAAATGTAAAGACGGATGCTAGGATGTGATTTGGGGTGGAATTCCATGCTTAAAAATGTTATTATTAGCTGTTTTTAAAAATCAAGTGTTTTTGCTGCCCGAGGAAGAAAACGCGTGATGCCGCGGTCAGAAAAAAAGCTGCTCAGGACCAAAAAATTTGTTTTGACTCAAATGTAAAAACGGATGGTAGGATGTGATTCGGGGTGGAATTCCATGCTTAAAAATGTTATTATTAGCTGTTTTTAAAAATCGAGTGTTTTTGCTGCCCGAGGACGAAAACACGTGATGCCGCGGTCAGAGAAAAAGCTGCTCAGGACCAAAAAAAAAAATTTTCAATTCAAATGTAAAAACGGATGGTAGGATGTGATTCGGGGTGGAATTCCATGCTTAAAAATGTTATTATTAGCTGTTTTTAAAAATCGAGTGTTTTTGCTGCCCGAGGAAGAAAACGCGTGATGCCGCGGTCAGAAAAAAAGCTGCTCAGGACCAAAAAAATTTTTTTGACTGAAATGTAAAAACGGATGGTAGGATGTGATTTGGGGTGGAATTCCATGCTTAAAAATGTTATTATTAGCTGTTTTTAAAAATCAAGTGTTTTTGCTGCCCGAGGAAGAAAACGCGTGATGCCGCGGTCAGAAAAAAAACTGCTCAGGACCAAAAAATTTGTTTTGACTCAAATGTAAAAACGGATGGTAGGATGTGATTCGGGGTGGAATTCCATGCTTAAAAATGTTATTATTAGCTGTTTTTAAAAATCGAGTGTTTTTGCTGCCCGAGGAAGAAAACGCATGATGCCGCGGTCAGAAAAAAAGCTGCTCAGGACCAAAAAATTATTTTTGATTCAAATGTAAAAACGGATGGTAGGATGTGATTCGGGGTGGAATTCCATGCTTAAAAATGTTATTATTAGCTGTTTTTAAAAATCAAGTGTTTTTGCTGCCCGAGGAAGAAAACGCGTGATGCCGCGGTCAGAAAAAAAGCTGCTCAGGACCAAAAATTTTTTTTTGACGCAAATGTAATAACGGATGGTAGGATGTGATTCGGGGTGGAATTCCATGCTTAAAAATGTTATTATTAGCTGTTAAAAATCGAGTGTTTTTGCTGCCCGAGGAAGAAAATGCGCGATGCCGACGTCAGAAAAAAAGCTGCTCAGTTGCAAGAACATTTTTTTCTCTCAAATGTAAAGACGGATGCTAGGATGTGATTCTGGGTGGAATTCCATTGTGAAAAATGTTATTATTAGCTGTTTTTAAAAATCGAGTGTTTTTGCTGCCCGAGGACGAAAACGTGTGATGCTGCGGTCAGAAAAAAAGCTGCTCAGGACCAAAAAAAATTTTTCAACTCAAATGTAAAAACGGATGGTAGGATGTGATTTGGGGTGGAATTCCATGCTTAAAAATGTTATTATTAGCTGATTTTAAAAATCGAGTGTTTTTGCTGCCCAAGGAAGAAAACGTGTGATGCCGCGGTCAGAAAAAAAGCTGCTCAGGACCAAAAAATTTTTTTTGACTCAAATGTAAAAACGGATGGTAGGATGTGATTCGGGGTGGAATTCCATGCTTAAAAATGTTATTATTAGCTGTTTTTAAAAATCGAGTGTTTTTGCTGCCCGAGGAAGAAAACGCGTGATGCCGCGGTCAGAAAAAAAGCTGCCCTGGAGCAATTTTTTTTTGACTCAAAAGCTTTTTAAAACCTTTTTAAAATGTCAAATGTAAAAACGGATGGTGGGATTTGATTCGGGGTGGAATTCAATGTTTAAAAATGTTGTTATTTCCTGCTTTTAAAAATCGAGTGTTTTTGCTGCCCGAGGAAGAAAACGTGTGATGCCGCGGTCAGAAAAAAAGCTGCTCAGGACCAAAAAATTTTTTTTGACTCAAATGTAAAAACGGATGGTAGGATGTGATTCGGGGTGGAATTCCATGCTTAAAAATGTTATTATTAGCTGTTTTTAAAAATCGAGTGTTTTTGCTGCCCGAGGAAGAAAACGCGTGATGCCGCGGTCAGAAAAAAAGCTGCCCTGGAGCAATTTTTTTTTAAATCAAAAGCTTTTTAAAACCTTTTTAAAATGTCAAATGTAAAAACGGATGGTGGGATGTGATTCGGGGTGGAATTCAATGTTTAAAAATGTTGTTATTTCCTGCTTTTAAAAATCGAGTGTTTTTGCTGCCAGAGGAAGAAAACGCGTGATGCCGCGGTCAGAAAAAAAGCTGCTCAGGGGAAAAATAATTTTTTGACTCAAATGTAAAAACGGATGCTAGGATGTGATACGGGGTGGAATTCCATGCTTAAAAATGTTATTATTAGCTGTTTTTAAAAATCGAGTGTTTTTGCTGCCCGAGGAAGAAAACGCGTGATGCCGCGGTCAGAAAAAAAGCTGCTCAGGACCAAAAATTTTTTTTTGACTCAAATGTTATAACGGATGGTAGGATGTGATTTGGGGTGGAATTCCATGCTTAAAAATGTTATTATTAGCTGTTTTTAAAAATCGAGTGTTTTTGCTGCCCGAGGACGAAAACGCGTGATGCCGCGGTCAGAAAAAAAGCTGCTCAGGACCAAAAAATTTTTTTTGACTCAAATGTAATAACGGATGGTAGGATGTGATTCGGGGTGCAATTCCATGCTTAAAAATGTTATTATTAGCTGTTTTTAAAAATCGAGTGTTTTTGCAGCCCGAGGAAGAAAACACATGATGCCGCGGTCAGAAAAAAAGCTGCTCAGGACCAAAAAATTTGTTTTGACTCAAATGTAAAAACGGATGGTAGGATGTGATTCGGGGTGGAATTCCATGCTTAAAAATGTTATTATTAGCTGTTTTTAAAAATCGAGTGTTTTTGCTGCCCGAGGAAGAAAACGCGTGATGCCACGGTCAGAAAAAAAGCTGCTCAGGACCAAAAATTTTTTTTTGACTCAAATGTTATAACGGATGGTAGGATGTGATTCGGGGTGGAATTCAATGTTTAAAAATGTTGTTATTTCCTGCTTTTAAAAATCGAGTGTTTTTGCTGCCAGAGGAAGAAAACGCGTGATGCCGCGGTCAGAAAAAAAGCTGCTCAGGGGAAAAATAATTTTTTGACTCAAATGTAAAAACGGATGCTAGGATGTGATACGGGGTGGAATTCCATGCTTAAAAATGTTATTATTAGCTGTTTTTAAAAATCGAGTGTTTTTGCTGCCCGAGGAAGAAAACGCGTGATGCCGCGGTCAGAAAAAAAGCTGCTCAGGACCAAAAATTTTTTTTTGACTCAAATGTTATAACGGATGGTAGGATGTGATTTGGGGTGGAATTCCATGCTTAAAAATGTTATTATTAGCTGTTTTTAAAAATCGAGTGTTTTTGCTGCCCGAGGAAGAAAACGCGTGATGCCGCGGTCAGAAAAAAAGCTGCTCAGGACGAAAAAATTTTTTTTGACTCAAATGTAAAAACGGATGGTAGGATGTGATTTGGGGTGGAATTCCATGCTTAAAAATGTTATTATTAGCTGTTTTTAAAAATCGAGTGTTTTTGCTGCCCGAGGACGAAAACGCGTGATGCCGCGGTCAGAAAAAAAGCTGCTCAGGACCAAAAAATTTTTTTTGACTCAAATGTAAAAACGGATGGTAGGATGTGATTTGGGGTGGAATTCCATGCTTAAAAATGTTATTATTAGCTGTTTTTAAAAATAGAGTGTTTTTGCTGCCCGAGGACGAAAACGCGTGATGCCGCGGTCAGAAAAAAAGCTGCTCAGGACCAAAAAATTTTTTTTGACTCAAATGTAATAACGGATGGTAGGATGTGATTCCGGGTGCAATTCCATGCTTAAAAATGTTATTATTAGCTGTTTTTAAAAATCGAGTGTTTTTGCTGCCCGAGGAAGAAAACACATGATGCCGCGGTCAGAAAAAAAGCTGCTCAGGACCAAAAAATTTGTTTTGACTCAAATGTAAAAACGGATGGTAGGATGTGATTCGGGGTGGAATTCCATGCTTAAAAATGTTATTATTAGCTGTTTTTAAAAATCGAGTGTTTTTGCTGCCCGAGGAAGAAAACGCGTGATGCCACGGTCAGAAAAAAAGCTGCTCAGGACCAAAAATTTTTTTTTGACGCAAATGTAATAACGGATGGTAGGATGTGATTCGGGGTGGAATTCCATGCTTAAAAATGTTATTATTAGCTGTTTTTAAAAATCGAGTGTTTTTGCTGCCCGAGGAAGAAAATGCGTGATGCCGTGGTCAGAAAAAAAGCTGCTCAGTTGCAAGAACATTTTTTTCACTCAAATGTAAAAACGGATGGTAGGATGTGATTCGGGGTTGAATTCCATGCTTAAAAATGTTATTATTAGCTGTTTTTAAAAATCGAGTGTTTTTGCTGCCCGAGGAAGAAAACGCTTGATGCCGCGGTCAGAAAAAAAGCTGCCCTGGAGCAATTTTTTTTTAACTCAAAAGCTTTTTAAATCCTTTTTAAAATGTCAAATGTAAAAACGGATGGTGGGATGTGATTCGGGGTGGAATTCAATGTTTAAAAATGTTGTTATTTCCTGCTTTTAAAAATCGAGTGTTTTTGCTTCCAGAGGAAGAAAACGCGTGATGCCGTGGTCAGAAAAAAAGCTGCTCAGGGGGAAAAATAATTTTTTGACTCAAATGTAAAAACGGATGCTAGGATGTGATACAGGGTGGAATTCCATGCTTAAAAATATTATTATTAGCTGTTTTTAAAAATCGAGTGTTTTTGCTGCCCGAGGACGAAAACGCGTGATGCCGCGGTCAAAAAAAAGCTGCTCAGGACCCAAAAATTTTTTTTGACTCAAATGTAAAAACGGAACGTAGGATGTGATTCTGGGTGGAATTCCATGCTTAAAAATGTTATTATTAGCTGTTTTTAAAAATCGAGTGTTTTTGCTGCCCGAGGAAGAAAATGCGTGATGCCGCGGTGAGAAAAAAAGCTGCTCAGGACCAAAAAATTATTTTTGATTCAAATGTAAAAACGGATGGTAGGATGTGATTTGGGGTGGAATTCCATGCTTAAAAATGTTATTATTAGCTGTTTTTAAAAATCGAGTGTTTTTGCTGCCCGAGGACGAAAACGCGTGATGCCGCGGTCAGAAAAAAAGCTGCTCAGGACCAAAAAATTTTTTTTGACTCAAATGTAATAACGGATGGTAGGATGTGATTCGGGGTGGAATTCCATGCTTAAAAATGTTATTATTAGCTGTTTTTAAAAATCGAGTGTTTTTGCTGCCCGAGGAAGAAAACGCGTGATGCCGCGGTCTAAAAAAAGCTGCTCAGGACCAAAAAATTTTTTTTGACGCAAATGTAATAACGGATGGTAGGATGTGATTCGGGGTGGAATTCCATGCTTAAAAATGTTATTATTAGCTGTTTTTAAAAATCGAGTGTTTTTGCTGCCCGAGGAAGAAAATGCGTGATGCCGCCGTCAGAAAAAAAGCTGCTCAGTTGCAAGAACATTTTTTTCACTCAAATGTAAAGACGGATGCTAGGATGTGATTCTGGGTGGAATTCCATGGTTAAAAATGTTATTATTAGCTGTTTTTAAAAATCGAGTGTTTTTGCTGCCCGAGGAAGAAAACGCGTGATGCCGCGGGCAGAAAAAAAGCTGCTCAGGACCAAAAAAAAATTTTCAACTCAAATGTAAAAACGGATGGTAGGATGTGATTTGGGGTGGAATTCCATGCTTAAAAATGTTATTATTAGCTGTTTTTAAAAATCGAGTGTTTTTGCTGCCCGAGGAAGAAAACGTGTGATGCCGCGGTCAGAAAAAAAGCTGCTCAGGACCAAAAATTTTTTTTTGACTCAAATGTAATAACGGATGGTAGGATGTGATTCGGGGTGGAATTCCATGCTTAAAAATGTTATTATTAGCTGTTTTTAAAAATCGAGTGTTTTTGCTGCCCGAGGAAGAAAACGTGTGATGCCGCGGTCAGAGAAAAAGCTGCTCAGGACCAAAAAAAAAATTTTTCAATTCAAATGTAAAAACGGATGGTAGGATGTGATTCGGGGTGGAATTCCATGCTTAAAAATGTTATTATTAGCTGTTTTTAAAAATCGAGTGTTTTTGCTGCCCGAGGAAGAAAACGCGTGATGCCGCGGTCAGAAAAAAAGCTGCTCAGGACCAAAAAAATTGTTTTGACTCAAATGTAAAAACGGATGGTAGGATGTGATTCGGGGTGGAATTCCATGCTTAAAAATGTTATTATTAGCTGTTTTTAAAAATCGAGTGTTTTTGCTGCCGAGGACGAAAACACGTGATGCCGCGGTCAGAAGAAAAGCTGCTCAGGACCAAAAAAATTGTTTTGACTCAAATGTAAAAACGGATGGTAGGATGTGATTCGGGGTGGAATTCCATGCTTAAAAATGTTATTATTAGCTGTTTTTAAAAATCGAGTGTTTTTGCTGCCCGAGGACGAAAACACGTGATGCCGCGGTCAGAGAAAAAGCTGCTCAGGACCAAAAAAAAAAATTTTCAATTCAAATGTAAAAACGGATGGTAGGATGTGATTCGGGGTGGAATTCCATGCTTAAAAATGTTATTATTAGCTGTTTTTAAAAATCGAGTGTTTTTGCTGCCCGAGGAAGAAAACGCGTGATGCCGCGGTCAGAAGAAAAGCTGCTCAGGACCAAAAAAATTGTTTTGACTCAAATGTAAAAACGGATGGTAGGATGTGATTCGGGGTGGAATTCCATGCTTAAAAATGTTATTATTAGCTGTTTTTAAAAATCGAGTGTTTTTGCTGCCCGAGGACGAAAACACGTGATGCCGCGGTCAGAGAAAAAGCTGCTCAGGACCAAAAAAAAAAATTTTCAATTCAAATGTAAAAACGGATGGTAGGATGTGATTCGGGGTGGAATTCCATGCTTAAAAATGTTATTATTAGCTGTTTTTAAAAATCAAGTGTTTTTGCTGCCCGAGGAAGAAAACGCGTGATGCCACGGTCAGAAAAAAAGCTGCTCAGGACCAAAAAATTTGTTTTGACTCAAATGTAAAAACGGATGGTAGGATGTGATTCGGGGTGGAATTCTATGCTTAAAAATGTTATTATTAGCTGTTTTTAAAAATCGAGTGTTTTTGCTGCCCGAGGAAGAAAACGCATGATGCTGCGGTCAGAAAAAAAGCTGCTCAGGACCAAAAAATTATTTTTGATTCAAATGTAAAAACGGATGGTAGGATGTGATTCGGGGTGGAATTCCATGCTTAAAAATGTTATTATTAGGTGTTTTTAAAAATCGAGTGTTTTTGCTGCCCGAAGAAGAAAACGCGTGATGCCGTGGTCAGAAAAAAAGCTGCTCAGGACCAAAAATTTTTTTTTGACGCAAATGTAATAACGGATGGTAGGATGTGATTCGGGGTGCAATTCCATGCTTAAAAATGTTATTATTAGCTGTTTTTAAAAATCGAGTGTTTTTGCTGCCCGAGGAAGAAAACGCGTGATGCCGCGGTCAGAAAAAAAGCTGCTCAGGACCAAAAAAATTTTTTTGACTGAAATGTAAAAGCGGATGGTAGGATTTGATTTGGGGTGGAATTCCATGCTTAAAAATGTTATTATTAGCTGTTTTTAAAAATCAAGTGTTTTTGCTGCCCGAGGAAGAAAACGCGTGATGCCGCGGTCTAAAAAAAGCTGCTCAGTTGCAAGAACATTTTTTTCACTCAAATGTAAAGACGGATGCTAGGATGTGATTCTGGGTGGAATTCCATGGTTAAAAATCTTATTATTAGCTGTTTTTAAAAATCGAGTGTTTTTGCTGCCCGAGGAAGAAAACGCGTGATGCCGCGGTCAGAAAAAAAGCTGCTCAGGACCAAAAAAAAATTTTCAACTCAAATGTAAAAACGGATGGTAGGATGTGATTTGTGGTGGAATTCCATGCTTAAAAATGTTATTATTAGCTGTTTTTAAAAATCGAGTGTTTTTGCTGCCCGAGGAAGAAAACGTGTGATGCCGCGGTGAGAAAAAAAGCTGCTCAGGACCCAAAAATTTTTTTTGACTCAAATGTAAAAACGGAACGTAGGATGTGATTCTGGGTGGAATTCCATGCTTAAAAATGTTATTATTAGCTGTTTTTAAAAATCGAGTGTTTTTGCTGCCCGAGGACGAAAACACGTGATGCCGCGGTCAGAGAAAAAGCTGCTCAGGACCAAAAAAAAAAAATTTTCAATTCAAATGTAAAAACGGATGGTAGGATGTGATTCGGGGTGGAATTCAATGCTTAAAAATGTTATTATTAGCTGTTTTTAAAAATCGAGTGTTTTTGCTGCCCGAGGAAGAAAACGCGTGATGCCGCGGTCAGAAAAAAAGCTGCTCAGGACCAAAAAAATTTTTTTGACTGAAATGTAAAAACGGATGGTAGGATGTGATTTGGGGTGGAATTCCATGCTTAAAAATGTTATTATTAGCTGTTTTTAAAAATCAAGTGTTTTTGCTGCCCGAGGAAGAAAACGCGTGATGCCGCGGTCAGAAAAAAAGCTGCTCAGGACCAAAAAATTTGTTTTGACTCAAATGTAAAAACGGATGGTAGGATGTGATTCGGGGTGGAATTCCATGCTTAAAAATGTTATTATTAGCTGTTTTTAAAAATCGAGTGTTTTTGCTGCCCGAGGAAGAAAACGCATGATGCCGCGGTCAGAAAAAAAGCTGCTCAGGACCAAAAAATTATTTTTGATTCAAATGTAAAAACGGATGGTAGGATGTGATTCGGGGTGGAATTCCATGCTTAAAAATGTTATTATTAGCTGTTTTTAAAAATCAAGTGTTTTTGCTGCCCGAGGAAGAAAACGCGTGATGCCGCGGTCAGAAAAAAAGCTGCTCAGGACCAAAAATTTTTTTTTGACGCAAATGTAATAACGGATGGTAGGATGTGATTCGGGGTGGAATTCCATGCTTAAAAATGTTATTATTAGCTGTTAAAAATCGAGTGTTTTTGCTGCCCGAGGAAGAAAATGCGCGATGCCGACGTCAGAAAAAAAGCTGCTCAGTTGCAAGAACATTTTTTTCTCTCAAATGTAAAGACGGATGCTAGGATGTGATTCTGGGTGGAATTCCATTGTGAAAAATGTTATTATTAGCTGTTTTTAAAAATCGAGTGTTTTTGCTGCCCGAGGAAGAAAACGTGTGATGCTGCGGTCAGAAAAAAAGCTGCTCAGGACCAAAAAAAATTTTTCAACTCAAATGTAAAAACGGATGGTAGGATGTGATTTGGGGTGGAATTCCATGCTTAAAAATGTTATTATTAGCTGATTTTAAAAATCGAGTGTTTTTGCTGCCCGAGGAAGAAAACGTGTGATGCCGCGGTCAGAAAAAAAGCTGCTCAGGACCAAAAAATTTTTTTTGACTCAAATGTAAAAACGGATGGTAGGATGTGATTCGGGGTGGAATTCCATGCTTAAAAATGTTATTATTAGCTGTTTTTAAAAATCGAGTGTTTTTGCTGCCCGAGGAAGAAAACGCGTGATGCCGCGGTCAGAAAAAAAGCTGCCCTGGAGCAATTTTTTTTTGACTCAAAAGCTTTTTAAAACCTTTTTAAAATGTCAAATGTAAAAACGGATGGTGGGATGTGATTCGGGGTGGAATTCAATGTTTAAAAATGTTGTTATTTCCTGCTTTTAAAAATCGAGTGTTTTTGCTGCCAGAGGAAGAAAACGCGTGATGCCGCGGTCAGAAAAAAAGCTGCTCAGGGGAAAAATAATTTTTTGACTCAAATGTAAAAACGGATGCTAGGATGTGATACGGGGTGGAATTCCATGCTTAAAAATGTTATTATTAGGTGTTTCTAAAAATCGAGTGTTTTTGCTGCCCGAGGAAGAAAACGCGTGATGCCGCGGTCAGAAAAAAAGCTGCTCAGGACCAAAAATTTTTTTTTGACTCAAATGTTATAACGGATGGTAGGATGTGATTTGGGGTGGAATTCCATGCTTAAAAATGTTATTATTAGCTGTTTTTAAAAATCGAGTGTTTTTGCTGCCCGAGGAAGAAAACGCGTGATGCCGCGGTCAGAAAAAAAGCTGCTCAGGACGAAAAAATTTTTTTTGACTCAAATGTAAAAACGGATGGTAGGATGTGATTTGGGGTGGAATTCCATGCTTAAAAATGTTATTATTAGCTGTTTTTAAAAATCGAGTGTTTTTGCTGCCCGAGGACGAAAACGCGTGATGCCGCGGTCAGAAAAAAAGCTGCTCAGGACCAAAAAATTTTTTTTGACTCAAATGTAAAAACGGATGGTAGGATGTGATTTGGGGTGGAATTCCATGCTTAAAAATGTTATTATTAGCTGTTTTTAAAAATAGAGTGTTTTTGCTGCCCGAGGACGAAAACGCGTGATGCCGCGGTCAGAAAAAAAGCTGCTCAGGACCAAAAAATTTTTTTTGACTCAAATGTAATAACGGATGGTAGGATGTGATTCGGGGTGCAATTCCATGCTTAAAAATGTTATTATTAGCTGTTTTTAAAAATCGAGTGTTTTTGCTGCCCGAGGAAGAAAACACATGATGCCGCGGTCAGAAAAAAAGCTGCTCAGGACCAAAAAATTTGTTTTGACTCAAATGTAAAAACGGATGGTAGGATGTGATTCGGGGTGGAATTCCATGCTTAAAAATGTTATTATTAGCTGTTTTTAAAAATCGAGTGTTTTTGCTGCCCGAGGAAGAAAACGCGTGATGCCACGGTCAGAAAAAAAGCTGCTCAGGACCAAAAATTTTTTTTTGACTCAAATGTAAAAACGGATGGTAGGATGTGATTCGGGGTGGAATTCTATGCTTAAAAATGTTATTATTAGCTGTTTTTAAAAATCGAGTGTTTTTGCTGCCCGAGGAAGAAAACGCATGATGCTGCGGTCAGAAAAAAAGCTGCTCAGGACCAAAAAATTATTTTTGATTCAAATGTAAAAACGGATGGTAGGATGTGATTCGGGGTGGAATTCCATGCTTAAAAATGTTATTATTAGGTGTTTTTAAAAATCGAGTGTTTTTGCTGCCCGAAGAAGAAAACGCGTGATGCCGTGGTCAGAAAAAAAGCTGCTCAGGACCAAAAATTTTTTTTTGACGCAAATGTAATAACGGATGGTAGGATGTGATTCGGGGTGCAATTCCATGCTTAAAAATGTTATTATTAGCTGTTTTTAAAAATCGAGTGTTTTTGCTGCCCGAGGAAGAAAACGCGTGATGCCGCGGTCAGAAAAAAAGCTGCTCAGGACCAAAAAAATTTTTTTGACTGAAATGTAAAAGCGGATGGTAGGATTTGATTTGGGGTGGAATTCCATGCTTAAAAATGTTATTATTAGCTGTTTTTAAAAATCAAGTGTTTTTGCTGCCCGAGGAAGAAAACGCGTGATGCCGCGGTCTAAAAAAAGCTGCTCAGTTGCAAGAACATTTTTTTCACTCAAATGTAAAGACGGATGCTAGGATGTGATTCTGGGTGGAATTCCATGGTTAAAAATGTTATTATTAGCTGTTTTTAAAAATCGAGTGTTTTTGCTGCCCGAGGAAGAAAACGCGTGATGCCGCGGTCAGAAAAAAAGCTGCTCAGGACCAAAAAAAAATTTTCAACTCAAATGTAAAAACGGATGGTAGGATGTGATTTGTGGTGGAATTCCATGCTTAAAAATGTTATTATTAGCTGTTTTTAAAAATCGAGTGTTTTTGCTGCCCGAGGAAGAAAACGTGTGATGCCGCGGTGAGAAAAAAAGCTGCTCAGGACCCAAAAATTTTTTTTGACTCAAATGTAAAAACGGAACGTAGGATGTGATTCTGGGTGGAATTCCATGCTTAAAAATGTTATTATTAGCTGTTTTTAAAAATCGAGTGTTTTTGCTGCCCGAGGACGAAAACACGTGATGCCGCGGTCAGAGAAAAAGCTGCTCAGGACCAAAAAAAAAAAATTTTCAATTCAAATGTAAAAACGGATGGTAGGATGTGATTCGGGGTGGAATTCAATGCTTAAAAATGTTATTATTAGCTGTTTTTAAAAATCGAGTGTTTTTGCTGCCCGAGGAAGAAAACGCGTGATGCCGCGGTCAGAAAAAAAGCTGCTCAGGACCAAAAAAATTTTTTTGACTGAAATGTAAAAACGGATGGTAGGATGTGATTTGGGGTGGAATTCCATGCTTAAAAATGTTATTATTAGCTGTTTTTAAAAATCAAGTGTTTTTGCTGCCCGAGGAAGAAAACGCGTGATGCCGCGGTCAGAAAAAAAGCTGCTCAGGACCAAAAAATTTGTTTTGACTCAAATGTAAAAACGGATGGTAGGATGTGATTCGGGGTGGAATTCCATGCTTAAAAATGTTATTATTAGCTGTTTTTAAAAATCGAGTGTTTTTGCTGCCCGAGGAAGAAAACGCATGATGCCGCGGTCAGAAAAAAAGCTGCTCAGGACCAAAAAATTATTTTTGATTCAAATGTAAAAACGGATGGTAGGATGTGATTCGGGGTGGAATTCCATGCTTAAAAATGTTATTATTAGCTGTTTTTAAAAATCAAGTGTTTTTGCTGCCCGAGGAAGAAAACGCGTGATGCCGCGGTCAGAAAAAAAGCTGCTCAGGACCAAAAATTTTTTTTTGACGCAAATGTAATAACGGATGGTAGGATGTGATTCGGGGTGGAATTCCATGCTTAAAAATGTTATTATTAGCTGTTAAAAATCGAGTGTTTTTGCTGCCCGAGGAAGAAAATGCGCGATGCCGACGTCAGAAAAAAAGCTGCTCAGTTGCAAGAACATTTTTTTCTCTCAAATGTAAAGACGGATGCTAGGATGTGATTCTGGGTGGAATTCCATTGTGAAAAATGTTATTATTAGCTGTTTTTAAAAATCGAGTGTTTTTGCTGCCCGAGGAAGAAAACGTGTGATGCTGCGGTCAGAAAAAAAGCTGCTCAGGACCAAAAAAAATTTTTCAACTCAAATGTAAAAACGGATGGTAGGATGTGATTTGGGGTGGAATTCCATGCTTAAAAATGTTATTATTAGCTGATTTTAAAAATCGAGTGTTTTTGCTGCCCGAGGAAGAAAACGTGTGATGCCGCGGTCAGAAAAAAAGCTGCTCAGGACCAAAAAATTTTTTTTGACTCAAATGTAAAAACGGATGGTAGGATGTGATTCGGGGTGGAATTCCATGCTTAAAAATGTTATTATTAGCTGTTTTTAAAAATCGAGTGTTTTTGCTGCCCGAGGAAGAAAACGCGTGATGCCGCGGTCAGAAAAAAAGCTGCCCTGGAGCAATTTTTTTTTGACTCAAAAGCTTTTTAAAACCTTTTTAAAATGTCAAATGTAAAAACGGATGGTGGGATGTGATTCGGGGTGGAATTCAATGTTTAAAAATGTTGTTATTTCCTGCTTTTAAAAATCGAGTGTTTTTGCTGCCAGAGGAAGAAAACGCGTGATGCCGCGGTCAGAAAAAAAGCTGCTCAGGGGAAAAATAATTTTTTGACTCAAATGTAAAAACGGATGCTAGGATGTGATACGGGGTGGAATTCCATGCTTAAAAATGTTATTATTAGGTGTTTCTAAAAATCGAGTGTTTTTGCTGCCCGAGGAAGAAAACGCGTGATGCCGCGGTCAGAAAAAAAGCTGCTCAGGACCAAAAATTTTTTTTTGACTCAAATGTTATAACGGATGGTAGGATGTGATTTGGGGTGGAATTCCATGCTTAAAAATGTTATTATTAGCTGTTTTTAAAAATCGAGTGTTTTTGCTGCCCGAGGAAGAAAACGCGTGATGCCGCGGTCAGAAAAAAAGCTGCTCAGGACGAAAAAATTTTTTTTGACTCAAATGTAAAAACGGATGGTAGGATGTGATTTGGGGTGGAATTCCATGCTTAAAAATGTTATTATTAGCTGTTTTTAAAAATCGAGTGTTTTTGCTGCCCGAGGACGAAAACGCGTGATGCCGCGGTCAGAAAAAAAGCTGCTCAGGACCAAAAAATTTTTTTTGACTCAAATGTAAAAACGGATGGTAGGATGTGATTTGGGGTGGAATTCCATGCTTAAAAATGTTATTATTAGCTGTTTTTAAAAATAGAGTGTTTTTGCTGCCCGAGGACGAAAACGCGTGATGCCGCGGTCAGAAAAAAAGCTGCTCAGGACCAAAAAATTTTTTTTGACTCAAATGTAATAACGGATGGTAGGATGTGATTCGGGGTGCAATTCCATGCTTAAAAATGTTATTATTAGCTGTTTTTAAAAATCGAGTGTTTTTGCTGCCCGAGGAAGAAAACACATGATGCCGCGGTCAGAAAAAAAGCTGCTCAGGACCAAAAAATTTGTTTTGACTCAAATGTAAAAACGGATGGTAGGATGTGATTCGGGGTGGAATTCCATGCTTAAAAATGTTATTATTAGCTGTTTTTAAAAATCGAGTGTTTTTGCTGCCCGAGGAAGAAAACGCGTGATGCCACGGTCAGAAAAAAAGCTGCTCAGGACCAAAAATTTTTTTTTGACGCAAATGTAATAACGGATGGTAGGATGTGATTCGGGGTGGAATTCCATGCTTAAAAATGTTATTATTAGCTGTTTTTAAAAATCGAGTGTTTTTGCTGCCCGAGGAAGAAAATGCGTGATGCCGCCGTCAGAAAAAAAGCTGCTCAGTTGCAAGAACATTTTTTTCACTCAAATGTAAAAACGGATGGTAGGATGTGATTCGGGGTTGAATTCCATGCTTAAAAATGTTATTATTAGCTGTTTTTAAAAATCGAGTGTTTTTGCTGCCCGAGGAAGAAAACGCTTGATGCCGCGGTCAGAAAAAAAGCTGCCCTGGAGCAATTTTTTTTTAACTCAAAAGCTTTTTAAATCCTTTTTAAAATGTCAAATGTAAAAACGGATGGTG
This sequence comes from Pantherophis guttatus, assembly GCF_059756535.1. Taxonomy (NCBI): domain Eukaryota; kingdom Metazoa; phylum Chordata; class Lepidosauria; order Squamata; family Colubridae; genus Pantherophis; species Pantherophis guttatus. The sequence goes on from NC_142064.1 coordinate 142,194,785, forward strand.
GGATGTGATTCGGGGTGGAATTCAATGTTTAAAAATGTTGTTATTTCCTGCTTTTAAAAATCGAGTGTTTTTGCTTCCAGAGGAAGAAAACGCGTGATGCCGTGGTCAGAAAAAAAGCTGCTCAGGGGGAAAAATAATTTTTTGACTCAAATGTAAAAACGGATGCTAGGATGTGATACAGGGTGGAATTCCATGCTTAAAAATATTATTATTAGCTGTTTTTAAAAATCGAGTGTTTTTGCTGCCCGAGGACGAAAACGCGTGATGCCGCGGTCAGAAAAAAAGCTGCTCAGGACCCAAAAATTTTTTTTGACTCAAATGTAAAAACGGAACGTAGGATGTGATTCTGGGTGGAATTCCATGCTTAAAAATGTTATTATTAGCTGTTTTTAAAAATCGAGTGTTTTTGCTGCCCGAGGAAGAAAATGCGTGATGCCGCGGTGAGAAAAAAAGCTGCTCAGGACCAAAAAATTATTTTTGATTCAAATGTAAAAACGGATGGTAGGATGTGATTTGGGGTGGAATTCCATGCTTAAAAATGTTATTATTAGCTGTTTTTAAAAATCGAGTGTTTTTGCTGCCCGAGGAAGAAAACGCGTGATGCCGCGGTCTAAAAAAAGCTGCTCAGGACCAAAAAAAAAATTTTTCAATTCAAATGTAAAAACGGATGGTAGGATGTGATTCGGGGTGGAATTCCATGCTTAAAAATGTTATTATTAGCTGTTTTTAAAAATCGAGTGTTTTTGCTGCCCGAGGAAGAAAACGCGTGATGCCGCGGTCTAAAAAAAGCTGCTCAGGACCAAAAAATTTTTTTTGACGCAAATGTAATAACGGATGGTAGGATGTGATTCGGGGTGGAATTCCATGCTTAAAAATGTTATTATTAGCTGTTTTTAAAAATCGAGTGTTTTTGCTGCCCGAGGAAGAAAATGCGTGATGCCGCCGTCAGAAAAAAAGCTGCTCAGTTGCAAGAACATTTTTTTCACTCAAATGTAAAGACGGATGCTAGGATGTGATTCTGGGTGGAATTTCATGGTTAAAAATGTTATTATTAGCTGTTTTTAAAAATCGAGTGTTTTTGCTGCCCGAGTAAGAAAACGCGTGATGCCGCGGGCAGAAAAAAAGCTGCTCAGGACCAAAAAAAAATTTTCAACTCAAATGTAAAAACGGATGGTAGGATGTGATTTGGGGTGGAATTCCATGCTTAAAAATGTTATTATTAGCTGTTTTTAAAAATCGAGTGTTTTTGCTGCCCGAGGAAGAAAACGTGTGATGCCGCGGTCAGAAAAAAAGCTGCTCAGGACCAAAAATTTTTTTTTGACTCAAATGTAAAAACGGATGGTAGGATGTGATTCGGGGTGGAATTCCATGCTTAAAAATGTTATTATTAGCTGTTTTTAAAAATCGAGTGTTTTTGCTGCCCGAGGAAGAAAACGCGTGATGCCGCGGTCAGAAAAAAAGCTGCTCAGGACGAAAAAATTTTTTTTGACTCAAATGTAAAAACGGATGGTAGGATGTGATTTGGGGTGGAATTCCATGCTTAAAAATGTTATTATTAGCTGTTTTTAAAAATCGAGTGTTTTTGCTGCCCGAGGACGAAAACGCGTGATGCCGCGGTCAGAAAAAAAGCTGCTCAGGACCAAAAAATTTTTTTTGACTCAAATGTAAAAACGGATGGTAGGATGTGATTTGGGGTGGAATTCCATGCTTAAAAATGTTATTATTAGCTGTTTTTAAAAATAGAGTGTTTTTGCTGCCCGAGGACGAAAACGCGTGATGCCGCGGTCAGAAAAAAAGCTGCTCAGGACCAAAAAATTTTTTTTGACTCAAATGTAATAACGGATGGTAGGATGTGATTCGGGGTGCAATTCCATGCTTAAAAATGTTATTATTAGCTGTTTTTAAAAATCGAGTGTTTTTGCTGCCCGAGGAAGAAAACACATGATGCCGCGGTCAGAAAAAAAGCTGCTCAGGACCAAAAAATTTGTTTTGACTCAAATGTAAAAACGGATGGTAGGATGTGATTCGGGGTGGAATTCCATGCTTAAAAATGTTATTATTAGCTGTTTTTAAAAATCGAGTGTTTTTGCTGCCCGAGGAAGAAAACGCGTGATGCCACGGTCAGAAAAAAAGCTGCTCAGGACCAAAAATTTTTTTTTGACGCAAATGTAATAACGGATGGTAGGATGTGATTCGGGGTGGAATTCCATGCTTAAAAATGTTATTATTAGCTGTTTTTAAAAATCGAGTGTTTTTGCTGCCCGAGGAAGAAAATGCGTGATGCCGCCGTCAGAAAAAAAGCTGCTCAGTTGCAAGAACATTTTTTTCACTCAAATGTAAAAACGGATGGTAGGATGTGATTCGGGGTTGAATTCCATGCTTAAAAATGTTATTATTAGCTGTTTTTAAAAATCGAGTGTTTTTGCTGCCCGAGGAAGAAAACGCTTGATGCCGCGGTCAGAAAAAAAGCTGCCCTGGAGCAATTTTTTTTTAACTCAAAAGCTTTTTAAATCCTTTTTAAAATGTCAAATGTAAAAACGGATGGTGGGATGTGATTCGGGGTGGAATTCAATGTTTAAAAATGTTGTTATTTCCTGCTTTTAAAAATCGAGTGTTTTTGCTTCCAGAGGAAGAAAACGCGTGATGCCGTGGTCAGAAAAAAAGCTGCTCAGGGGGAAAAATAATTTTTTGACTCAAATGTAAAAACGGATGCTAGGATGTGATACAGGGTGGAATTCCATGCTTAAAAATATTATTATTAGCTGTTTTTAAAAATCGAGTGTTTTTGCTGCCCGAGGACGAAAACGCGTGATGCCGCGGTCAGAAAAAAAGCTGCTCAGGACCCAAAAATTTTTTTTGACTCAAATGTAAAAACGGAACGTAGGATGTGATTCTGGGTGGAATTCCATGCTTAAAAATGTTATTATTAGCTGTTTTTAAAAATCGAGTGTTTTTGCTGCCCGAGGAAGAAAATGCGTGATGCCGCGGTGAGAAAAAAAGCTGCTCAGGACCAAAAAATTATTTTTGATTCAAATGTAAAAACGGATGGTAGGATGTGATTTGGGGTGGAATTCCATGCTTAAAAATGTTATTATTAGCTGTTTTTAAAAATCGAGTGTTTTTGCTGCCCGAGGAAGAAAACGCGTGATGCCGCGGTCTAAAAAAAGCTGCTCAGGACCAAAAAAAAAATTTTTCAATTCAAATGTAAAAACGGATGGTAGGATGTGATTCGGGGTGGAATTCCATGCTTAAAAATGTTATTATTAGCTGTTTTTAAAAATCGAGTGTTTTTGCTGCCCGAGGAAGAAAACGCGTGATGCCGCGGTCTAAAAAAAGCTGCTCAGGACCAAAAAATTTTTTTTGACGCAAATGTAATAACGGATGGTAGGATGTGATTCGGGGTGGAATTCCATGCTTAAAAATGTTATTATTAGCTGTTTTTAAAAATCGAGTGTTTTTGCTGCCCGAGGAAGAAAATGCGTGATGCCGCCGTCAGAAAAAAAGCTGCTCAGTTGCAAGAACATTTTTTTCACTCAAATGTAAAGACGGATGCTAGGATGTGATTCTGGGTGGAATTTCATGGTTAAAAATGTTATTATTAGCTGTTTTTAAAAATCGAGTGTTTTTGCTGCCCGAGTAAGAAAACGCGTGATGCCGCGGGCAGAAAAAAAGCTGCTCAGGACCAAAAAAAAATTTTCAACTCAAATGTAAAAACGGATGGTAGGATGTGATTTGGGGTGGAATTCCATGCTTAAAAATGTTATTATTAGCTGTTTTTAAAAATCGAGTGTTTTTGCTGCCCGAGGAAGAAAACGTGTGATGCCGCGGTCAGAAAAAAAGCTGCTCAGGACCAAAAATTTTTTTTTGACTCAAATGTAAAAACGGATGGTAGGATGTGATTCGGGGTGGAATTCCATGCTTAAAAATGTTATTATTAGCTGTTTTTAAAAATCGAGTGTTTTTGCTGCCCGAGGAAGAAAACGCATGATGCCGCGGTCAGAAAAAAAGCTGCTCAGGACCAAAAAAATTTTTTTGACTCAAATGTAAAAACGGATGGTAGGATGTGATTCGGGGTGGAATTCCATGCTTAAAAATCTTATTATTAGCTGTTTTTAAAAATCGAGTGTTTTTGCTGCCCGAGGAAGAAAACGTGTGATGCCGCGGTCATAAAAAAAGCTGCTCAGGACCAAAAATTTTTTTTTGACTCAAATGTAAAAACGGATGCTAGGATGTGATTCGGGGTGGAATTCCATGGTTAAAAATGTTATTATTAGCTGTTTTTAAAAATCGAGTGTTTTTGCTGCCCAAGGAAGAAAACGTGTGCTGCCACGGTCAGAAAAAAAGCTTCCCAGGAGCAATTTTTTTTTTAACTCAAACGCTTTTTAAAACCTTTTTAAATGTCAAATGTAAAAACGGATGCTCGCGCAGAACCTTCTGTACATCCACAGAAGCATTTTGGTGACATCGGGGTCAGTGGGCAAAGCCTCCCGCTGGTTTTTATACCGGTTCTATAGAACCGGTGCAAACCGGGGGCAACCCACCACTGTTGTACATCGAGACCTACCTGTATAAGGAAAAAGAAACTGAGAGAATGATCTCATGTAGCTTTCTAACTCTGTAATATGTTTTACTTACTGGCAACAGTTTCCATGAGTTTTAGACTAAAGCAGGGGTCCCCAATCACCCCTGGTCTGTGAACCGGCACCGGGCCATCGCATGCCAGCAACTGGGCCAAGCAAACAAGCGAAGTCTCACCCATGGGATACAGGCAACACATGAAACCACTCCCCCTCCAGTCTGTGGAAAAACTTCTCTCCACAGAACCGATCCCTGGTGCCCAAAAGGTTGAGGGCCGTTGGACTAGAGTCTTGCCCATCCAGGCTAGAAATGTGAGAGAGATTGATCAAAGATGCTTCAGCCACTGAAAATACAGCACAGGAACTCAACACAAAAGATTGTGCATCAGTTTTCATCATTTGCATAATGATGTCATTACTCAAATGGTGGCATTTTATGTCATTTGACTAATGACATCATAATCCCAATAACATGAATTGGTATTTATGTTTTAGGAAAATGTTTTAGGGAGGTAAATTATCTCAATGATCATCATTTAATGCACAGTTTTTCTCACCCTACATTTAATTCGTATTTTATGCTCTCTTTGAGCCTACCACAGTTTACCTTCACATTTTTTTCCAGAACTCATTCATTGCTAAAAAATGCAAACTGTTGGAAATCTATGTTTTTCCTTTTCTTTTTAAACATAGTAAACATGGAATATTGAATGCTTTATTACCACCCAATGAAATGAATCACAATAATAATAATAATAATAATAATAATAATAATAATAATAATAATAATAATGCAAATTGAAGTTGAGCGACTGTGGAAAAAGAGATCGTGTGTTGTCCCGATTGTAATTGGAGCCCTTGGAGCAATACCCAAAGGGCTACCCCGCTATTTAGAAATTCTAAATTTGCCAGACTTGAACATTTTGACTCTACAAAAAAACCACCTTACTCGGAACAGCTTACATCCTCCGACGATACCTTAACAGTTCCTAGTTCCTTGGTAAGGACTCGAGCTGCTGAGCTATTAACCAGCCTCAAAGGCTGTGAATCTCACTAAAGATTAAATAATAATAATAATTATTATTATTATTTGCGGGACCGCCTGCTACCACCAATAGCCTCCCACTGACCAGTACGCTCCCATAGAGAGGGGCTCCTCCGGGTGCTGTCGGCCAAACAATGTCGACTGGCGGCCCCCAGGGGGAGAGCCTTCTCTGTGGGGGCACCTACTGTCTGGAACGAGCTCCCCCCGGAGATACGAAGGATCCCGGATCTGTGTACCTTCCGTCGCGCACTCAAAACATTCTTATTTCATCAAGCTGGCCTGACCTAAGTTTTCCCCTTTTTAAATGGAAATTTTAAATTTGGTCTTAAATTATTGGGGTTTTAAATTTTCAGCCAAATTATTTAATTCGTTTTACTTTATTTTAAATTTTGTATTCATATGTTTTATTCCATGGCTGTTCACCGCCCTGAGTCCTTCGGGAGTAGGGCGGTATACAAATTGAAATAATAAATAAATAAATAAATAAATAAATAAATAAATAAATAATAAATCTTCATGGTTGTAAATAATGCATGGTCCTTCCCTCAATTATTACTCTGAAGTAAGATCTTATTTTAGAGAATAAATATTACTTTTTTATTAAAACTAAATGGGACATAGTGAACTAGACATGTACAAATCATAGTACAAGTTATCAAAATAATGGGATCTTGGCTTCTGGACTAAACTGCATCTCCATGACTACCATTTATATTCATCTGTACGTGACTCAGGAGAGAACTTTTTGGACTTGTTTGATCCCCCTCACCGCCATCTAAGCAATATTACACACACAGACACACACACACACACACACACACTCACTGCTATTAGTTGTTCCTGAAATTCTAGCTAACAGAAAAAGGGAAGACAATTTGGAGACGAACTATTTGACATACCTCAGAGGAATCATACATCAGACCTTTAAGGATGGGAGATATCTCACAGGCCTCAGGGACTTTTGAAATTACTTCTAGCGTCATGGTACTGTGATGCCTGAGTTAGCTTTTGGAAGTTTTCAGCAGATGCTTTGGGTTCTTGCTCAATCCGTTTACTCTATTGTTCCACAGGTGTTTTCTGCTTTTGGACTGATCTCAAAGCTTTGCTTGCTATATGCTGAGAACTTTTTAAGTGAGCCTGGTTAATGAGATTAGTGAAGACAATTTGGATGGAGTGGGGAGGAACAGGGAGAGAGAAAAGATAAGTCTTTTCTTAATGATAATGTTATAGTTGGCAATTATTCAGAGTCCCTGAAAAAGAATATTCAGAGGAGGAGGAGGAAGAAGAAGAAGAATCTGGATAGTGGACCTGGCAATGCCCAGAGACAACAGAATAGAAGGGGGAGAACTGGACAAAATCTCAAAATGTAAGGACCTGCAAATAAAAGAAGAATGACAGTGACAAAAGAAAGCAGAAATAGCACGAATAGTGATGGGCACCTTGGGTACAATCCCAAAGCACCTGGACCACCACTTGAACACCACCGGCATTGACAAAACCACCATGAGTCAATTGCAAAACGTAGTTTTACTTGGGACAGCTTACATCTTGTGACAATATCTTTAACACAATCACACAACCACAGCTTCCTATCTCAGGTCCTTGGGAAGGATTCAATGATAAGAATACCAAATCCAAGCTAAAATCTGGTTGTCTGTGCGACCAAACATAACAATAATAATATTTCAAGAAAACTCACATAAAGGAGACTCAGTCTCACCACTACTCTTTGTCATTGATTCCTCTGTCAAAAATACTAAACAAGTCATGCCATGCTGTCAAACATCAAAAACATCTGCCACTTTCTTTACATGGACAATCTGAAACTGGCAGGGAATCCTAATTTTAAAATGTGTTGTTTATTTTTTAAAAAGTCCTATTTCATTACGCACATACAATAATCTTCAAGGAGACTCTAGTAATATTTCACATTAATCTATTTGCCATTCTTCTCCTATGTAAGTGAACATGATAGCGCAAAGTTTAGAGTGCAGTATTGCAGGCTAATTCCGCCGACTGCCAGCAGTTTGATTTTCACCAGGTCCAGGTTGACTCAGCCTTCCAATCTTCTGAGGTCAGTAAAATGAGGACCCAGTTTGTTGGGGGCAATACACTGAGACTGTATACCACTTAGAGAGGTCTGTAAAGCACTATGAAATAGTATATAAGTCTACGTGCTATTGCTATGTGCCAATTTTCAGTTGCAGCAGAAGAGACTGAGGCAGGTTCAAATGAAAAAACAGTGTCTTGGCCACCCAACTCTGGCACCTTCCTAACGTTTTGGAATGACCAAGAGCCTTAGTGGCGCAGCAGACTAAAGCACTGTTAAGTAACACCATCTGCCTGTAATTACTGCAAGTTCAAATCTCACCAGGCTCAAGGTTGACTCAGCCTTCCATCCTTTCGATGTAGATAAAATGAGGACCCAGTTTGTGGGGGCAATAAGCTGACTTTGTATATAAAAAAAAAGAACACCGCTTTGGGGGGGGGGGAAAGTCCTACTAAGCAGGTATATACAAAAGTATGAAGGCTATTGCTGAGCGCATTGTAAGCCACCTTGAGTCTCCGGAAAAGGGCGGCATATAAATCGAACCAATAAATCGAACCAATAAATTCCTTCAGACTTACTGTCTGCTTCATTGTTAACAGTTTCTGAGACAAATGCAGGACACCCACACCAGCTTGTTATCGAAGCAAGGATAACTAAAACTTCTTCTGTTTTCAATTGCTGTGAATCCCAGCTTCCGATCTATTTCTGGTCAAACTCTCAATGTCTGAGGCTCTAAGCCACGTTCTTTCTTCACTTTCTAATTTGTCCAATATGAGTTTTCCTTTCTCCTGCAAGTTCTCTTTGTGTGCCTGCATTCCAATGATCAATTCTTGTTATGTTTCTTTGAGCTACTTCATAATGACCCACTACAATACAATTTAACAGGCAACTGTAAATCATGACTGGCCCAGATGCTCATGACTGTTTCTAAGGGAATTGCCACCTAGACTTTCTCTTTCTCTCCTTATTTATCTGAATGAAAACACACAACTACAAGTGCTAGATCCATCTTTTTTTTTCTCCAGATCAACCAAATGGTGATCCATTAGTTGTAGCAGGAATTGATTAACCAGCTTGTCATTCAAGTCTGACGTTGTGGGCTGAGAGAGTGTGACTGGCTCAAAGTCACACAACTGGCTTTTCTACCTAACTATGGATTAGAACCAGGGATAGGTTCTACTTACCTTTACTACCGGTTTGCAACGGGAGCACACATGTGCACTTCTGCACATGCGCAGATCAGCCATGATGACATCATGGCAGGTGAGTAGAGCCTTCTGCCGGTTTTACTACTGGTTCTATAGAACGGACCGAATCGGGAGCAACCCACCACTGAGTAGAACTCATCAGCTTCTGGATTCTAGCCTGATGCCTTAATTCATCTAGTGCACTAAGCCATGCTTTTCAAACCATTGTTTGTTCAACAAACTATCTTGTCTCAGCTTATGCAAATTTCTGAACTGCAGCCATCCAACGTATTACTCTTTTAAGGGTGCCTATAGGGATCAGGTGGGAATTTAAAGAAACATAGGTATCTACAGAAACAGCAGAGAAGGAGTCGTGACATTGCATGCCCTGTTACATTACTAAGCAAATGATGCAAATGATGAATGGCTGGGCTGCAGGTCATTTGTTTTGTTCATGGGTGATGCAAATAACAAATGTTCTTGTCATTTGCACAACTACTTCATGTATGATGAGATTGTGATGAGATTCTAGCAGATGCCTATGTGAGGAACTCTGGCAACCACAAGAGGCTGCAGCCTGCTACATTTCTGTTTAATTAATTTTAATTAAATCTGGAAAAAAAAGTCTGATGAGTCAGGAAGCAGGTAGATATTAAGGGAAATATCCTATGATCAGGAATACAGACCCCTGTCATCTTAGCCACGTAGCACACAGAGAATGGGAAGGGGACGTGACGTGCTCATACATTTCTTCTTTTTAATTATTATTCATCTTGATACTTTGCACAATCATATTCTGCCTATTCCTGTCACGTGTGTACTCAATTATCACCAATGTAATCACCTTTCTGTTAAATAGTTCTGGCCAGCTGAACTGCTTCAATGATTTATTAATAGGATAAAAATGTCACCACCACTCCCTCTTCAGTGCAAAGGCTTGTTTCTCTTCTTTTTCACATTTACCACACACAAAAAAAGAGAGGCTGTCCTTCTCACCGCTGTGTCACGAGACAAGGATATTGTGCTGGATTTTATCTCATAACAATGGAGAGAGAAATGGGCAGTTCAGTCAGGATTTCTCCCTTAAAGTCTTCTGAAGCACAGACTGGATTTTGTAAAAGAATAATAATAATTAAAAAAGGATACAAAATGCTGGGAAGATCCCTATCACAAGGTGCTGATCCCACAAAAGAGTTAAAGGAGAGTTCACTGAAGTGTCTATCTGGGTAACAGGCAGGGGGGAAAAAGACAGAGAAAGCAAATTATGAAGAGCTAATCAGGAAAAATTTTCCCACTCAGGTGGGTTTTTATGAGAAGAGTCTCCATTTTTGTCTTCTGACATTTGTATTCCCCCTCCCCCCCCCAAAAAAAAGCACAATGAAATATAGGTGGGGAAAAGCCACGGCAACTCTGCTGGAATCTGATTGAACTGGAATCAGTAACACTAATTGCAGCACCTATTCCAGGGGTGAAATCCAGCAGGTTCTAACAGGTTCTCGAGAACCGGTAGCGGAAATTTTGAGTAGTTCGGAGAACCGGCAAATAACCACCCCTGGCTGGCCCCAGAGTGGGGAGGGAATGGGGATTTTGCAATATCCTTCCCCTGCCACGCCCACCAAGCCACGCCCACAGAACCGGTAGGGAAAAATTTTGGATTTCACCCCTGACCTATTCTGTTTTCTTTTATGGCCATGTAGTTTATCTTCTGCCCATCACCTCAACTTAGGCAAATAAGAAAAAAAATTGTTTGGAAAATGCAGCTAATAAGTAAACTTGAGTGGATACACTATATTAAGAGAAATGGGTTTTTCTAATTCTGAAGAACAGTGACAGGCTGTGATTTTCCACTTGAACAATATTTTATACTTTTCCCTTTATTACGGCAGTTATATCTGGGATGCAAGGAAAAATTAGGGTGATTTACACTCTGTGCAGCCAACAGTATACCTCCGTGATGGCGAACCTATGGCACACGTGCCCAAAGTGGCACACGAAGCCATGTCACCCAGCACCCACAGCCTTGCCTGTTTGTCTTCTGGGTTTTTGGCACGCATGTGCATGCAACAATCAGCTATCCTTTGTGCAAGCAGCGGTGCCGAAACTGGTGTGCGCATGCGTGCCTGCCAGCTGATTGTCAGGTGTGCCTGTGCGCTAGAACCCGGAACTTTGTTTTTTCCGGAGCACGATCCCTTCACACGCATGGCAGTGCTGAAAACTGGCCAGCACATGTGTCCCAGCCAGCTGATAGTCAGGCACATATGTCCACTAGAACCCAGAAGTTCGGCTTTTCTGGAGCGTGACCCTGATGAGCTCGTGCACATGTGATGTTTCTCCGCAATGTTTCCAGCATTCGGTGCCGAAAAGATTCGCCATCACTGGTATACCTGGTCGCCAAACAAAGCAGAGTACTATTAAAATATCCATTTACAGGTTGTGCATGTGTGTGCACATGTGTGCATGTCCATGTATCAGGGGTGGGTTCTAAAAATTTTTACTACCGGTTCTGTGGGCATGGCTTATTTTGTGGGCATGGCTTGATGGTCATGTGACAATTCTTTAGGATTTAGCAGAGGTACTGGTCTACCAGGCTTTTAACTGCTTGCAGAGCTGTACCGGTCTACTCATTTGTTTTTGGAGGCTCTGGTCTACCACCACACGGCCTTTTAACACTGATCAGCTGTAGGGTGAAGCCCCGTGGCAAGAGTTCAAACAGTTTTTTTCCTTCTAGCCGATCAGCTGGGACTCAGGAGGCAGCAATAGATTGGAGGTGGGGCCAAATAAAAGGTAAGAATAATGCAGGGGGGGCGGAGGGTCAGAACCGGTTCGGTGACATCATATCGTCACTGCTACCGGCTCAGCGGAACCGGGCCGAACCGGGAGGAACCCACCCCTGCCATGTATATGTCTCTATTTGTATTTATTCCTAAATAAAGTGGTTTTCTTTCTTCAACTACCAAAAGCACAGACAAATTGTTTGTAAAATTGGTTCAAAGATTTTTATTTATGCATTTGGTTTTTTTTTTCCTCCTTTGACTTCATATGTTTCAGGGAATGTTACTGAATGCCAGATTAGGAACATAGCTCGGCTTCAATAAACCTTTTAAATCTAGTCTTGGTAAGGTATACACACACTTGTGAAGAAGTGAATAAAAACAAGCTGTTACCCTTCTACTTTCTTTATAGACTCTTTGGTACTTGTTGCGATATTTTCTGGATCAGACTCAATAAATTATTGAAGAATTAAGAGTTCAAATATAACTCCTTTTATTTACACAAAGGCATTCTATATTCGCTGAATATTCATAGATAGAAGCAGGGAGCTTGTGGAGAGGAGCTCCTTATATACATAGGGGGTGGAGTCATGAAGATGGGTTATGAGTCATGAATACATTAGGGACCATAGAATAAATTAACTCTTGATGTTCTTATATACACTATTTACACATTAGAGAATAAGGCATTTACATCTAACAAATCCCCCTCTAAATGCCGATTATTTATACAATATCAATTACATTCAGATTCAGGACAATACAATACATGCAATTTAGAAGTTAAATATTTATGTTGTTTGGATGGTAAAGGCTTTGTTAAAATATCAGCTATCTGTTCAGAAGTATCACAATGCACAGCTTTTATAAAACCGTCTTGGGATAATTGTCTTACATGTTTAAACTTAATATCTATATGTCTGGACCTTTGTCCAATAGCATCAGATCTGGAGATTTCAATAGCTGCTTTGTTATCCTCATTTATGATAAAAGGTAAAATAGGTTTCTTCCAAACTTCTGAAATTAAGTCATTAAACCACACAAGGTTATTAGCAGATTTGGATAAACAGACATATTCTGCTTCTGTAGTTGAAGTAGATACCAGTTCTTGTTTGCCGGTATACCAATAAATTGGACAATCATTTAAAAAGAAAATATAACCTGATGTACTTTTTCTGCAAGATGTGTCTCCTGCCCAATCCGCATCTGCATAACATATGAGTTTTGGTTCCTTGTTATCATTTGGTTCTAACATAAGACAAAAATCTAAGGTGCCTTTCAGGTATCTCAAAATCCTTTTGACAGCTTCCCAATGATACATTGTTGGTTTACTGACATATCTGGACAGTAAATTAAGTGGTAAAGCTATATCTGGCCTAGTCCAATTAGATATGTAAAGAAGTGAACCTATGATTGATCTATAAAATGTGTTGTCCTTAAATTCAGGAGATGATTCATCAGTATTTCTGAGGAAGTCAGTCTGCATGGGAGTATCACATGTCTTAGCATTATTTAAATTACATTTGTTTAGAAGTTCTACAATTTTATCTTTTTGAGTAAGTTGGAAACCCTTTTTTGTTTTGCTGATCTGTACACCAAGATATTTATTTACCTTACCCAAAGACTTTAGGGAAAAATGTTCATTCAACTTGTTCACAAAGATTTCTCTACTTTCTGTGTGTTTTCCAATATATAAAATATCGTCTACATAAATTAATACAAATTCTATACAGTCATTATCCCTTTTGACAAAAAAACAATTATCAGCAGATGTGGCGCTAAAACCCATAGTCTTGAGCACCTTTACCAAACAATCATACCATCTTTTACCGGATTGTTTCAATCCGTATAAGCTTTTGTTTAACAACCAAGTTTCATTTTTATTTGTGTATTGGCTGTGAGGGGCCCTTACATAGATTTCTTTATCTAACTCTGCATGTAGGTATGCAGTTTGTATATCATATTGAAATACATCAAGGTTAAGTGCTGATGCTACCACCAAAGCTGTTTTGACACTCTCTGTCCTCACAGTAGGAGAATATGTGTCTGTATAATCCTCTGGGTATTTTTGTGCGTAGCCTTGGGCAACTAATCTAGCTTTGTACAGATTATTGCCTCCTTCCAAATTTTTAATTTTATATATCCACCTAGTACCAATAACAGTTTTGTCTTTAGGTGCGATTGTGGGAGTGAATACATTTAATCCTTTTAAACTTTCCATTTCCTTTTTCATGGCTAGTTCCCATTTCTCTTTTTCTTCACGAGGAAGTTTTAGTACTTCTTCGTATGTATTGGGTGTTATTGGTTCATTATTTACATTCATTACGTAATCTTTATATTTGTCTGGCATTTTGTTCCTGTTGTTCCTAATTATTCTTTCTGGTTTACTATTGTTGTCATGCATGTATCTTGCTTCCTTTTTTGTTAGTGTATCAGTTTTTATTTTGTATTGGCTATTTGTCCAGGTTTTGGTCTTATTTTCATGTTTATTTGTACTTTGTTTATCTACAGTTCCTTCCTTGTGATATTTTGTTTCTATGTGTTGATTGGGAAATATTTCATTTAAATGTAATTTAGACCAGTTAGCCTGTTCATGGAACACGGCTGTTCTGGAAATTATAAATTTATTATTGCCATCAATGAATCTATATCCTTTTGTACCAGTTTCGTATCCCATGAATCTAAGTCTCCTGGATACATTTTCTCCCTTTCTTCTCAATTGTTTGGGTATGTGTACGTCTGCAGTGACCCCAAAAATATGCATATGTGCTAATTTTGGTTTTCTATTATACATTACTTCGTATGGTGTTTTATTTATAATACTGGACCAGGTTCTATTTTGTGTATAATTTGAATAGTGTAATGCCTCTGACCAAAATTGTTTACTTAAGCCAGCATCCTCTAATGTACATCTAATCATAGTTTGTAGTGTGGAATTTTTCCTCTCTGCAATTCCGTTCTGGAATGCAGAAAATGGACTGGAAGTGTAATGTAGCATTCCTCTATCCTTTAGCCATTGAGAGAATTCTCTAGACATAAATTCACATCCTCTATCTGTCATAATTTGCTTTATTCTAATATTATGCTGTGTTTCTATGCGCTTATAAAATTCCTTAAATTTTTGAAAAGTCTCATCTTTATGTTTCAATGTGTAAACAAAACCATAACGACTATAATCATCCACTATTGTTAGAAAATAACGTTTCCTATATGTGATTGATGGAGTAAGTGGTCCTACTAGGTCCATGTGTACTAAATCAAAAATTTTGTTAGTTGATCTGGCAGATTTTTTTGGTCTAGGGCTAGTTTTTAGTTTTGTAGACTTACATACTGAGCATTCCAAATAATTTTCACAATTTTTTATTTTGACACCTTCTGCGTGTTCAGTCATTTTTTGTACTACAGGAAAACTGGCATGGCCTAACTTCCTATGTAAGATGTGAGCACACTCATCATGGATTGGTTTACCTATCTTTGGTTTCTTTATGTTGGGTACGTCATTCTGATCATGTGGTATCATACAATCATCATTGTCACTATTGCTAACATTTTCATCATCTATTTCCATACATTCTTTAACATTTGAATCAATATTATGTAACCATTCTTCTTTTGTTATGAGGTAGGGCAAGCCCCCTTTAATTATCACAGTGCCTATTTTATTTTTATTTTTCTCTAGGAATGCTTCTCCCTTTGAGAAAGTTATATTGATATCAGAGTCTTTACTTAGTTTTATGGCACTCAATATGTTATGAGGTATTTCGGGTATTAACAATACCCCCTCTATTTTTCCTAAACCAGATAAAATCACATTTCCTCTGCCTAGTACTTGAACCTTTTCTTGATTGGCTACTTTTATTACAAATTTATCTTCAGTAAAAGAAGACAGTATATCTTTATTGTTAGTGGTATGATTTGTAGCCCCAGAATCGATGAGCCAATTATTATTTTCATTTTGTTGGGATTTTGTATTGTCATGTTTATTTAATCCATTTAGTGAACCAGATTTTTTATCTCTTAAGTTTTCTCTGCCCCCTCTATTTTCTCTATAATTTGGTGGGCTTCTATATCTATGCCTTTCTATAGAAGACTGTCTATGATTGTGTTTGTTCATGTATTCTGGTCTGTGCCTTTCTTTTGAGAATCTGGGACAATCTCTTCTGTTATGTTCTTTGGACCCACAATTATGGCATCTATATGTTTCATTATATTTTTCTTGGAAAGCTACTTTCTTAACAGGTCTAAGTTCTGAGTGATTGTTAGATCGATTTTTTCTCGAATTGTCTTCAGCTATCAATTTGTTGGATAAACTTTCTATTGACAAATATCCTAAGTTAATGGTATCAAGATGTGACATGAAATTATCCCATGATGGGTCAAGAGAGTTAATAATAACACTTTTCATTGTTTGGTCTGAAATAACTTCTCCCCTTAAATGCAGTTCAGCCCTTATTTTGTTTAAACATATTAAATGCTCACTTATAGAAACCCCTGGTTTTACTCTAGATGAAAAGAATTCCTTGGACATCCTTGTTGTAGTGGCTACACTGTCACTGTGGAATAAATTAAACATATATTGAACAATTTCTGAAACAGTCAGATTAGATTTGATGCTATAATACATTGCAGGAGATATGCTGGCTATTATTAAAAAAAAGGCTCTATGGTGTAATCTATCTATTTTTAAAGTCCAAGGTCTTCTTGGAGGATTAGTGATAAAAAATAATAAGTTCTCTTTCATGAAAATAACTTGAAGCTGCTGGTACCATTCTTGTAGATTAATACCATCAATTCTTAACTTTGGGAAGTCACTAGGCAAGTTTCCTGTGTTATTTTGACCATTACTTACAATCTGAGGCAGTTCGTGGTCTTGCAAGTGTAGAAATTCACAGAATGGTGTAGGGATGTCAGCAACGAGTCTGTGTGGTTCCTTTACGAATTCAAATCTTCCCGGATTGTTTTCCTGACTTCGCGCATGCGCACTGCTCATTCTGCCCTTGACTCCGTCGTGGAAGGTTCTCTCCATTGCCGCTTGCTCGTTCGGCTCCTCTCCCGATGAGTCGGTCTCTGGCTCGGTTTTTGGTGTCCTGGTAACTTCGATCGTCCTTTTCTTTCTCTTTCTGGATATGTCGCTTGCTTCTGTTTTTGGAGTAGGAAGGAATCGGCAAGGTTCCCTGGGCTCTGGCGTCGTCGCTCTTGAAGTTGGGGTGGAGGCGTGCAGGTCTCGAGGCATCGATTTGTTCGCTTGCTTCTTCGGCGATTCCCTGGTGATTTTTAATTTTGGCCCAAATGCAGCGAAAAGCGTTTTCATTGCTGATTTTACTTGTACGTCTAATGGGTCTTCTTCATTCTCTGTTTCTGATTCTTCTGAAGTATGAGTTTTTTCTTTTTCATTTTCTATATCGAGTAGGGCTTTTCGCGCCAAATATTTCGAATCTAGCTTTCTGATTGGTTCAGTTTCGTTCATCTTGGGGGTCAGTTGGAACCAAGATGGCTGCCATTCAAAATTTCGCGCGGGATCGCTGCTCTCCCTCTTCGTTGTATTCTTTTCTGTAAGCATATCACTTGCTATTTTTAAGTCTTTTGATTTTTTAGTAGTGATGTGCTCCTCTCTCGCTGCTCCGTTGTTTCTTAGAACATTTTGGAGTTCCGCGACAAGATTCTCATCACTCTTTTGGCTCTTTAAGATTTTTAGTATTTCTGACCTGAGTTCGTTGTTTTCTATTTCGTCTTCTTCTTGTTCATCGTCTTCATTTGTTATTTCCTCATCTTCTGATGTATATTCTTCAGGTTCTCTCGAAATTGCGTTTGTGGATTCATTTATTATTTCTTGATCTTCTTCCATTTCTTTGCTGTATGCCCTGGTATTGGGTCTATTTCTTTTAGACATGTTTATGTTCTTATTGAGTCAATCCAACCATCCTCTGCTACCAGATTGTTGCGATATTTTCTGGATCAGACTCAATAAATTATTGAAGAATTAAGAGTTCAAATATAACTCCTTTTATTTACACAAAGGCATTCTATATTCGCTGAATATTCATAGATAGAAGCAGGGAGCTTGTGGAGAGGAGCTCCTTATATACATAGGGGGTGGAGTCATGAAGATGGGTTATGAGTCATGAATACATTAGGGACCATAGAATAAATTAACTCTTGATGTTCTTATATACACTATTTACACATTAGAGAATAAGGCATTTACATCTAACAGTACTCCCCTTGCCTTTTTTCTCATTTCACCCCTTACCTACTTTCTCAATCTATTTTCTACTTAATCCCTCTTTACTCTAACTCTTCCTTTCTATTTGGGGCCATTAGAGATAAAGTTCTTTAAAGCAAATTGGAACACGACTCCAGCTATAAAGATAAGGCTCTGCCAGCCACTTCTCTTTCCCAGCTACAAACAGCAAGGAAAGGCCATACCAGTATCTCTTATTTTTTCAGTGTCAGAGCAAAAATGGAAAACATGTGAGAGCTAGTTGGGCATACTGGTTAATATGCATGCCTAGAAATTGGGAGACCATGAGTACGAGTCCTTCATTAGGCACAAAACCAGGTAGATGACTTTGGGACAGACCCACTCTTCTGGCCAAACTCTGCAGGGTTGTTGTTGTTGTGGGGAAAATAAAGGGTGGGAGCAATAGGTCTGTGCACTGCCTTGAG
The DNA here is from genome assembly GCF_059756535.1 of Pantherophis guttatus. Lineage (NCBI taxonomy): Eukaryota > Metazoa > Chordata > Lepidosauria > Squamata > Colubridae > Pantherophis > Pantherophis guttatus. The sequence continues at coordinate 142,213,081 of NC_142064.1, forward strand.
TTGATCAAAATAAAAGCAGGATAAGAATCTAATGGTAAATAAAAGTGTGAATATTTGCCAGAGCTGGAAGTAGGTCTGCTTTTTAAGTAAGATAAGATAACCTTGTGTGTGTGTGTGTGTGTGTGTGTGTGTGTGTGTGTGTATACATACATATACACATACATATTTACATCCACATCCACAAACACATGCACATACATATGCTACATATATACATATATATTTACATACATATGTATAAATACATATAAATACATATATATTAATCCCAGTCTATTTAAAATACAGAGGAAAAAAGAGTCTTTAGAGGTAACAAGGTTGATATTATATGGTACAAAGCTATTACAGAATTGTATTTATTAGTTTATCAAACATTTACAAGATAGCAGGTATAAATATGAACATGGACATGAACGAAGGAAATGAATACGGATAAATGGGGACAGTAGGACAGGGAAGTTAGGCACGCTGGTGCACTTATGCACGCTTTGCATTCTTAGGATGTAGGGTTTAGGATGTAACAATGGAGTCGGGTAGAGCATTCCAGGCGTTGACCACTCTGTTGCTGAAGTCGTATTTTCTGCAATCGAGTTTGGAGCTGTTTACCTTGAATTTGTATCAGTTGTTTGATACAATTATTATTATATGTATTATTGTGGTTGAAGCTGAAGAAGTCGTTGACAGGTAAGACGTTGAAGCAGACAATTTTGTGCACTAGGCTTAGATCAGACAGCAGGCAGCACAGTTCCAGATTGTCCAAGCCCAAAATTTCAAGCCTGGTCTAGAATCTAGTTGTTCTGCTTCAGACACTGTGAAGCCTCCTCCCAGATGGTAACAAAACCGGTCATGCAGAGGATGTGTGGCATCCCTGACAATATTGCAGACCCTGGTCAAGCATTGCTTATATGCTATGTGCTGGATAAAAAGAAGTGAACTTCCAATAATCTTTTCTGCCATCCTTACCACTCTCTGAACAGCCTATAGGAAAGTAAGAAAGTGAAAATGGGTCTGACCATTTCCGAAGATTTCCATTTATTAAATTTCCACCTCTCCTCACAAATCAGCAAAGAGTGTATGAGTTATTGACTCCTGCCAACTGCCTGGACTAGTCTCTACAATTTTCATGGCAATGTTTTCAGAAGTGGCTTGTCCTTGCTATCTTCCTAGAGCTGAGAGGGTGTGACTGGTCTAAGGTCACCCAGCTGATTTCTACTGGTTTTTAGCTGGTGCTTTAACCACTGCTCTGCACTAAACTGCCTCATAAGCTAGTTATTATCCCCCTGTATTTCTGCACCATTGAGTACAACTGTGCGGTGCTTCCAAAACACTTGTAAAATACTTTTGAAAAATACTTCTGAAAAATACTTCTGAAAAAGAAGGTAACATTATAAATGCCAAGAGACACATCAGCAGAAAAGAAACTTAAAAGAGTGAAAGTTGTGATCTTTAAGAGTGCTATATCTAAATTGCTATTTAATAAAGAACCACGCCATATATGTTATGTCTGGTCAACAACCCTCTAAGGAAGAGTTCAACACAGGGACACAGAAAGTACAGGAAAGTGAAGACAACGTTTGTCTGCAATTCATTAAAATAGCTGCATCTTAAATGGATTCTTTATATGCATTGTAAGGATTTTTAATTGATTAAAAAAAATAGGTAGCCTGTCTTAGCCAATAAAGCGTGCACAGCTGTCATATGACAAATATTGTAAAACCAAGAATATGATACTTTGTAGAATAAAGTAAAAAAATATTTTAGAGATTTCAAAATATATTTGTGGAAGGCAAAAATTGGATAAAGAAAAGGTGTAGCTTTCACAACAATAACTCTGTGAAGTGAGTTGGGCTGAGAGAGTGAGTGTCTGGCCTGAAGTCACCCAGTGAGTTTTTCATGCCTAAAGCAGGACTAGAACGCACAATCTCCAGGTTTCTGGCTAATTGCTTCTCTTCTTTTTTTTTCAGAGTGATCTAGGGCACAATGCAGGATTACTCTTGTACTGGGAGATTTTCATTGAGATAGCCCAATCTGAAGAGGATCCAAATTTAGAATTTAGTAACTGGTTTTAAACTGACATGCAGGGATTAGAAGACTAATTCAAATTACTAGAATCAAATGCCTGGCAGAAATAGATCTTGTCCTGAACATATTTGAGGAATTGCTCACTTCTTCTGTCAGTGATACTGTTGAATCCCTGACTGATCTGTGGAACGCAGAGTGGTCTGCATGGTTGACATATTTAAATTTAAATATTGAAATTAGCCTTCCTGAACTAGTTAGATTTGAAGGCAATCATTCATGCCTTATTCAATGAAAATCTTCGGAATGCTGAGAGCCTGTTATGAGGCCTCTTACAAAATGGTTGCCATCTGATTTAAAGATAAAATTCATGTGGCAACCATTTTGTGAACTGAGTTTAACTCTTGGACATAGACATGCAGTTTTCTTAGTAATAATAAAGAAATGGTTTGCCACTGCTGCCTTAGGTCTTCTCTACACCCCCACCCCCGCAACATCCAGTCTGGCCTACAGAGCTCGAAATTTCTGGAGATCTCCCATCCAAGTCCTAATGAGGCTCAATCTTGCTAAGCTTTTGTAAAATGGAAACAAAGCATTGGGCTGTTAGAGCCAGCCATTATTTTATTTTCCAAGAATGTCTGTGGATACTACTGTATGTAGGGCTCAAAAACTTTGTTAGATATGCTAGTTATGCCTGAGGCTGTTGCTCTGATTTTCAGTACACTAGCTTCCCATTCCAATTTTTTAAAAAAATCTAGAAAAGTAAAATTAAGTAGGACAGAGAGGTTTACAGGTGGCAAAGATGTTGAGACGCACATTGTTATCCATGCACATTATACTGAGAACTCAGAACTACAACTAAAAGTTTGCCCCTCAATTGACCCAATGCTGTTATCTTAAACTGGTGGCCACACAGATCTGGAAAGAGCAAGGAAGCACCATAAATGATTCATTGTGCCCTGATTTCTCATATTTCCCGAGAGTGTAAAGAAACAGAGATTAGAAATAAAATGCAAGGTTTGCTATCTATGAGGGAAATGCCTGGAGTATTGCTTCAAGTTTTCACATTAATTGATGATTGTCAAATCCAGAAGCTAGAATAGGAATGTGTAGGAGACAAGAAAGAGCAGCAAACAGAAGCTGCAGTTACTCCTTAGACTGGTCTTAATGGGGCATTTCCAAAAAAGAAAATCACTCTAAAAGAGATAAATGGCCAAGGGAAGGGAGCACACATACATGTCACAACTCCTTCTGTCCAGGAAAATATAGGAACATTCACTCTATGAGTGATTAAAGTTTTCTGAGAGGAAGTTCCCAGCATCTTCATCATGACAGAATCCCTAGAATTCCATTTTTAGTAGCAGAAAGTCCTTAAGCCTTCTGATATTCAGAGAAGCTGTAGAGAAAAAGTGTTTGTCATTCTGGGCTTTTAGAATGCTCTCTACCCTCTTTGGGCCCAGCAAGATGGAGTTTTCACAGGATGGAAGCAACTATTCTCTGCTTCCCTCCCACAGAAGGATCTTATTTCTCACCTGCCTACAGAAATCAACACTTTCCTTATGACTGGGGAAGCCATTCTGGCTGCAGCTCAGTGGCACTGTGATATGGATATGAAACAAGTTCCCCTTGGATTTGTTTGACAGCAAAAGCCCAGGATTCATGGAAATGATTCTTGGCCACAGCACAGATGGTAGCAGCGATGGAATCCCTTACCATCCAGCACTCAGCTAAAGGTGGTAAAAAATCTGAGGGCTAAGCAGGGTTGTGTGAACAAATCAGCATCCTCTTTAGGAAACTGTGTTGGAACGAAGTAGGATTCAGGTGGTTTTGTTTGAAGCTACTTCTCAGCAGCATAATATAACTTTTATATATATAAAAAGAACTTAATTGTGGAAAAGTTTTTTTCTTAAAAATAAGGCTGGAACTATTTGCAGATGAACTACCCCTTAAAAAAAATAATTGCTGAAAAAATAAACAGAATAGTACAGGTAGTCCTCAATTTAGAACTTTATGTTCAATTTATGACATTATTAGGGGTTTCAAACAAGCAAAGTCAATGGGGGAAGATGGATTCACTTAAAGACTGTGGCAAAAGGTTCGTACAATCAGGCACAATTCATTTAATGACCACATGTCTTAGTGACATAAGTACTGATTCCAATTATGGTCATACATTGAGTACTACTTGTATGCTATGTGGTTATACCCGTGTTTTCCCCAAAATAAGACTAGATCTTATATTAATTTTTGCTTCAAAAGATGCATTAGGCCAGGGCTTATTTTTCAGATACGTCTTATTTTCAGGAAAATATGGTACTAAATGTGTCCGTCTGGCTGACAATCTTAATTGGGGCTTGTTTTTGGGGTAGGGCTTATATTAGGAGCATCCTGAAAAATCATGCCAGGGCTTATTTTCTGGCTGGGTCATATTTTCAGGAAAACACAGTAGAATAGGCTATTCTGACACCATCTGAAGTTTTTCTGAATCACAGACCCCTAATCAGGCTTCATATTCGTTTACATGTGTTGTTATTGTTTTTTCTGTACAAAGGAAATCAATACCTGAAGGGGGTCGTTTAGTATGAAAAAATTTCTCACACATATCCCCAAATTTACTCCAGAGGAATGTAGAAAAGGCAAGCAATAGAGAGTCATACTATGTAAGCAGAAGTCCACTTTCTCAACAGTGAATATTATCCACTGATATATAATGAATCAGAACAGTCACTATGTGTGTGTGTGAATGTGTATGTATAAATATTGTGTGTATGTGTGTGTGTGTATACACACACATATGCATATGCATATGCATATACATATACATATACATATACATATACATATATACATACATACATACATAAATATATAATATACAGCTGTCTCTGGAAATAAAATTTACCGAACTGGCAATCTAGACAATCTGAAGCAAGGAATGAAAATAGCCCCAAGACAAGCAGACGTTGTGACCTCATGTAAGAATCTCAAGATTCTAGGTTTGTATACCTAAACCCAGTTTGTTTACCTAACTGCAGATCAAGCAGCTCTCCCACTCACTCACCCACCCACCAGGGGTGAAATCTATTTATCTTCCTAACCGGTTCGGAAGTGCATGCACCGCTTATGCGTACGCGCACTTCACATGCACACGCAGACGTTCTGCGTATGCGCAGAAGGTAAAAAACCACATTACTTCCTGGTTAAAACAGGATCGCCAAACCACACACCACGATCACTACCGGATTGCCCAAACCGGGAGCATTTCACCCACATCTCAAATGATGAAAACTCAAACAGTCGACAGCATAGGGAAGTGGTTAAGGTTTGGGACTAGGAGTGGGGAGATACTCTAGCTTGCCCTCAGAAATGAGCCACTCTCTCTTGGCCCTCTCCACCTCCCTAGAGTGTTGCCATGAGGAAAAATGAGAGGAGGGGTTGCTGTTTATTTTTCAAATTTCTATACTGCATATCATACTTACTGTATATGCTCCTGAGCTATGTATGCCACCTTGGGCTCCTGAATGATTGGTGGGTTGTAAATCTATATAAATCTATAAATACATTTCATATAATGCCAGAATTCTCCTTCATCTCTCCCCAAAAGGAAGTCAAGCTGGCATGCACAGATTGCTACCTGTGTGGTAATGTCTCTCCAGTTAGGTTTCTTATCTGCACATGGCTTGGGAAAGAGTTCAACACAGCTTCACTTAAGATACATTTTCAAGTGCACCCCACTTTATCAGGGAGTAAGTCTTATACTGTACATCTATCTCGGTTGTATATAGTATACTTGCTTGTTTCACAAGCTTTATTCATAGAAGCGAGGAGACATAACATCTCCTTGGATTTAAAACCCCGAGAGTTGCCAAGAATTTGACTGAAGACATGCATTCTGTTGAAACCATGACAAGTTAAGTCACTCAATAAATGAGAGAAATCATATCTGTAGTGGCAATATTGGCATGCTCCCTTTGAATGGAAGAATCACTCACTCATTTAACTCCCAACCTTAAATTTATTCATACGTCTCACACATCCATGTTATAGCTGGCCCTGCTTAATTTTTCAGGGCCAAGCTTTTCAAAACAGAACACAGTAGAAGATTATTTAAAATTGGGCTTAATGGCCTTGTTAGAAGAGCCAGCAAATTCCTTTAGGGAGAGTGTCAATTAATTAAAACAACAATAACCATTCCCAGAGGAGCAGTAATCTGAGTTTCTGGTTCTAACAATCTCAGAGCACACTGATTGTTTTTGTAGCTTCTTCGTATAAAATGTTATTCACCGATCCTTGTTAGTTATAAGCTCTTAATCAGTATCCTGGATACAGCTTCTTAGCCAACTCTGGCATCTGAAATATAAAACCAAGTTAGAATTAGCTCAATATGGCACATAGATCATTCTTTGCAGTCAAATAAATGATGCTCAGGATCTTATCTTTGCACTATAGGAGAGATGATGATGACCCTGGCCAAAATGCTGCTTTGTCTTCTGATCCAAACAACACTTTTGCTGGGAATTCAAAACCCTTCCTACAACTGCCCTCACTCCTCTCTCTGAATAAATTTAAATTCATAAAAATCAAACACAGACACAGACATATACACATGACGAATAATACAAGGAATCGGAACATTTTAAAATCTCATTTGACCAGCATTCTGCTCTGCAGGACGGAGAATACAAACTGACATTTCCCTAATCAAAATTTCATGCATACAAAAAGTAATTACATGCCTCTATAAAGTAGTGGCTGATGATAAACCACACTCACATAATTGCCTGGTTGACTTAATGGCTACTAAAGCTAGCCTTTAGTGACAGTATCTCAAAAAATGCAGGACCACCTGTTGTGCTTCTTAATACCTCCTCCATTAGGTAAACTATTTGGAAGGTATTTATGAATCCAGAGCTTTCAATCAGTGTCACCAATGGTTTGGGACAGGGATGAAATCAGGGGTGGGTTCTAAATTTTTTTACTATCGGTTCTGTGGACGTGGCTTATTTTTTTGGGGGGGGGCTTGATGGTCATGTGACAATTATTTAGGATTTACCAGAGGTACTGGTCTACCAGGCTTTTAACTGCTTGCAGAGCTGTACCGATGTACCCATTTATTTTTGCAGGCACTGGTCTACTCATGTATTTTTGCAGGCACTGGTCTACCCATTTATTTTTGCAGGCACTAATCTACTCATGACATATCGTCACCGCTACTGGCTTGGGGGAACCGGGCCGAATCGGGAGGAACCCACCACTGGGTGAAATGTAAAATTTGTTACTACCGGTTCTGTGGGTGTGGCTTGGTGGTGGGGGTAATGTGATTGGGTGGGCATGACCAACTTTTTTTTTTTTTTTAACTTTTCAAAGCATTTTTTCTAATGCTTTAAAAAGCCTCTGCCGATCAGGCAACTCAGCTGGGATCGTCAGAGAGACGTTTTAAAAAATGCCTCTCTGACGATCAGACAACTCAGCTGGGATCGTCAGAGACTTTTCAAAGCATTTTTTTTAATTATCTCTTTGGCCAAGATGTTGCAGAAAAAATTGCTTTGAAAAGCCTCTGACAATCCCAGCTGAGCCGCGTGATCATCAGAGGCTTTTTTTTTACTTTTAAAAGCATTTTTTCGTTGGAAGAGGTTGTAGAAAAAATGCTTTTAAAGTAAAAAAAAAAAAAGCCTCTGATGATCACGCGGCTCAGCTGGGCATGGTGGATGGGAGGCCAGGGATTTTTGCTACCAGTTCTCCGAATCACCTGCCGCCATTGCTACCAGATCGGGCAATCCGGTCCGAACCGGGAGCATTTCACGCCTGGTTTGGGAGGCATTCATGCTGTCTGCCGCAGTGGTGGAATCTGATATTCATCCAATTGTTTCCCTGGCAGAACAGTAGGGGGAAAATGGCTTGCCTGGTTGCTATTTAGTGTCTGTTAAAATTGTTCACCAGTTGACAAATGTAAAACATGCAGGCACCCCATATAACACAGTCCATAGTGTCTGGTAGATGCCTTCAATTAACCAGTAGGGTCATTTTTGGAAGGTTGGGGGTGTTATAAGGAACTACATAAGGGAAAGAACAGAAAGAATCATTGTGTAAGGCAGTGGTCACCAACCTTTTCATCGCCGCGGACCGCTCTCTTCCCAGGATCCTTTGCGCTGCAGCGGCCGGCGGCCCGGTGCCGGCCCCGGAGCCTTTGCGCACGGCCCAGGAGCCTTTGCGCTGCAGCGGCCGGCGGCCCGGTGCCAGGTACTCCACGGCCCGGCACCGGTCCGCGGACCGGGGGTTGGGGACCACTGGTGTAAGGTATATTTCCCTTACCAGAGTTGAATTTTACTCTTTGTGAAAACTTACTTTGCAAGATCCAATCTGGGCCAATCACGGGGACCAGAAGTTTACTCTTCCAAGTTTTTGGACTCATGCTGGAGTCCCTCCTCAGGGAACTTCTCTTTACAAGAATGTGTTACAGAGAGAATGGGCTCCAGCATGAGTCCAAAAGCTCAAAAGAATAAACTTCTGGTTCCAGTGACTGACCCAGATTGGATCTTGCAACATTATCCTGGGACACATAAATTTGCCTTTATTCATGAATTATTTGTATTGATACTTTTCTTTTCTCACCTATAAAGCACATCAATATTTGTATAAAACTTTCCATAAGTTTCCATAATGTATGTTTAACAGATATCAAAATGGCATAATCTGGGGTTGCAATAAACTGTTCCTTTAGTTAAAGTGAACACAGCTTTTTCAGAATAGTAACAGAATAACAGAATTGGAAGGGACCTTGGGAGGTCTTGTAGTCCAACCCGCTCCTCAAGCAGCATACCATTCCAGACAGGTGGCTGCCTAGTCTCCTCTTAAATAAAAGAAGAAAACTCTTCTTTTCAATTAAAAAAAAAAACCAAGCCATTTAGTTCAGCAGTGCTACTGCATTAAACTTTTAATGACAAAGAAAAACTTCTTTTAACAGTGCAGATTAAAGTCAAACACAGAAGATATGAGGAATTGCAAAAGAAAAAAGAAAAGAAAGAAAGAAAGACTAACATTTACTGTGACAGTGAAAAAGTAAAGTAGGGTATAATAGCTACAGGGGAAAAAATTATGGTACCTCTTCCCTTGTTACTCTAAGCATATGTTTATTTTGCTTTAAAGTTAAAGCAGGACTAAAGAGTTAGTTGGCAGAGGGTCACTGCTTTTTAATCTACTTTCCCAATCAAAAAAAAAAAATCACTTTGCATGTTTCTATGTCACGTACATTCTGTAGAATATAGACATGGCCTTGAAGGTGGAATTCAGTGAGTGTTAGGTGAACATCAACTTAACCCAGAAAGACAGAAAGAAGTGAGAAAAAAACTCAAGATTGCCATGCCTTGATTTTCTTTAATATAAGAGGGAAGTGTATTTCTATCAGGTTTCAAGATTGTGTTGTGATACTCTATCACAGGGCTATCAAACTCCCAGCCTGCGGGCCGGATGCTTCATGCACTGGCCATACCCGCTCCCAGTTTAGCGAAGGAGACAGAAAGTCCTGATATGTCACGTGCCCCCTCCATGATGACATGAGTTTGACATCACTGCTCTATCATGACAAAGCAGAGCTATGGTAGTTCATTTGGTGTCTGTTGTCAGACATGATCTACCTCAAAGGGTTGACACCTTCTGCTTGCTTAAACTGGAATTTTCAGCACTTTCATCACTTCCTGCTGGTCTCAGTTCATTTCCTTTTTCACTTCTGAGTCTGAATGGTACCATTCAGGTTTTCACCTGATTTGTTCTCTCTCCATAAGAACACAATACAGGGTCTGAACTCCAAACAGTCATAAGTGACTCAAGCTTTCTCATCACTACATCGTTACTATCTAAAGCTTATCTTCATTATCAGTCTCACAAGCACCAATCACAACAATATTTAATTTACAATCCTAATTTAATGTTTCTCTCTCTCTGTGCACTCTTTCGGTTGTTATAAAGCCACCTGCTATCTGACAATTTTAAGAGATATCTCTTCTTATTTTGCAAGAGATTATATCTCCTCCTCTTTGTGTAGAGCAGTTTCTTTATACTTCTAGATAAGAGTTTAATTGTGCTTCCTTATTTTTACCTCAGTTAATTTTATTGCTTTAAATGTCTTCTTTTAAATAAGCCGGTATCATACATTTCTCAAAACTGCAAAAACTGAGTTGTATCAGGAGTTTTTTCAGGGACAACCAGACATTCAAAATGATATATTTTGAACACTTTTCTTTTTTTGCACAGTGATATAAAACCTACAACTCGCCACTATTATATATACCATTCATTTTTATCTCTCGGTCTTCATTCAATCTGAAAAGAGAAATCGCTTTGAAGGAATCTGAAAACCACTCAGAAGCTGCAGGGAGTCCAGAATGCAGCCTCACACCCAGAGTTATTGACACATCTCGGTACAGCATCCACTAAAACTTTTATCAAACCATTTCAGCTTAGCTTTTGCTTGGCAGAAACACAGAACTTGGAAGGTTGTTGTTCTTGTAGATTTCGGTCAAAGGAAAATTTGGAGTGATTCCAAACTGATTACATGGGGTCAGTAGGGTAAAAACTAATATGTATCACTCACTGTCCCTTCCTTTCCTTAGCACCTGCTGTGTGACATATGTCACCAATCCACCAGCTTTTCCATCATCTTCCGTTCCCTCCTTCCTTTCCACTATACTGTTAACATCACTATTATCTCAGTGTAGCGTATCCCATTAGCCTCTCCTCCCCTGCCCAATGTTCCCAGTAGCCTGCCTTCCCTTCCCCCAAGGACCACCATCACACCACTGTTGATATGCCAGTGCAGTGTACCGTAACCCTAACCCCCACCCCCCGCCACCATCCCAGTGCCTTCCTTTGCTCCCTTTATTTATTTATTTATTGGTTCGATTTATACGCCGCCCTTCTCCGGAGACTCAGGGCGGCTTACAATGCGTTAAGCAATAGCCTTCATACTTTTGTATATACCTGCTTAGTAGGGCTTTCACCCCCCCACCCCAAGCGGTGTTCTTTTTTATACAAAGTCAGTTTCTTGCCCCCACAATCCAGGTCCCCATTTTACCTACCTCGGAAGGATGGAAGGCTGAGTCAACCTTGAGCCTGGTGAAATTTGAACTTGCAGTAATTGCAGGCAGCTGGTGCTACTTAACAGCGCTTTAGTCTGCTGCGCCATCAAGGCTCTTTCTGTCCTCGGCTGTCCCTTCTGCTGCTATTTGGGTCTGTGCATCTGGTTCCTTAGCGCAACACTCTCAATGGCAAAGAAAGGCTCCCAGGATGACATATTCCACTTGCCCTTGCATCACCAATCTTCCCAATCCTTTCTCCTCATGCCTCCCTTCAACTTCTGCTTCTATGTTTGGCTTTGTCTCATTCTTACCCCCTCAATATGTCTCCCTAGAACACTGCATTTCCTATGCAGGGAAAAACAACAACCCTGTTTCATTATATGCACAGGCCAGAACCTCTGAAATATATGTTTCTGGTTCAGGCATGAACAACTAAAAATTAGCTGAATAGTTCATGACCAGAACATTTTGCACATCTCTTAACAACAACAACAACAACCACAAACTTCATCTTAGCACATTAAAGAGTTATTTATTATTATCGTATGGCAATGTTACAGTTAGACAGGAGACTAAAGTGCTAATACAGAGTAATAGTTTGGGTGCCTTAAGACTGCTATTTGGTTCATAGGCACTTTCCAAGGTGCACCACAGTGGGGGGAGCTAGCAAGTCACTTTCCTGCAGTATGACCACCGAAGCTGCTCCGCAAACAGGTGTTACAACCAGGAAGGTTCAGCACCATCAGGATTCTAACCCAAAGGTGTTTTTTTTTCAGGAGGCAACTGAACCTTCTTTCTTTTTAGTTATACAATTTGGGGTGAACATCTTTTGAATGGTGTGGGAGTAGGAATGGATTTCCAGAGGGGGGGGGGATTCCAGAGTACAGGAACCAGGAGCACTACTCAGTGCTCTACCCTGAGGACACAAATAAGCCTCTAAGTGCTTCAACGACCCTCTAAAAGGATGCAAATGACCAGCTGTCTTCAAGGAGTATGAATCCTTCCATTCCCCACCATCCTGTCAGAGCTGAAGAAGCTTTTTGGATGAGAAGTGAAACGTCTTCAAAAGAAAAAACAAGAAAGTCCAGTTGCCTCCTGAAAATTAGCACCTTTGGAACAATCATGACCTGGATGACTGAGAATCTCTACAGACTTTCAGGATTCTAACCATCTGTATAAAGAGCCGGCTCATCTTCCCACCAAAGTGGTACCTATTTATCTACTCACATAGAACATGGTTTGGAACTGCTAGGTGGACCGAAGCTGAGGCAAGTGATGGGAACCTACACCACTGTGCAGTGCTAGGTCTCGAACCACTGGAGATAAGACCAGCATCATTAAGACACTGAGCCACCGCACCTCAGATTAAACATACATTAAAGGTGATATTCATATGCTTTCCTACCAGATTTTTGTTGTGTAAAAAATTTTGAAGAGGGACCTTTCTCGAATGAAGGCAAATATACGTGTCGCAGGATAATGTTGCAGGATCCAATCTGGATCGGTCACCAGGACCAGAGGTTTAGTCTTCTGAGCTTTCAGACTCATGGAGGAACCCATCACTCAGGGAACTTCTCTCTAGCAGTGTGAACAGAAAGGGATCTTTCTGTTTGCTTCTAAAGACCAATTCACATTGACACACAGAAGACATGGTGGTCATTATTTTCCTGCTTTTTTAATAAATGTGTATTTTTTTTTTTTTTACCATTTCAAGTAAGCTGGAATCATTCATTTTTGCCATTTGTAGCAAAAATTGTCCTTGTTCTAACAAAAATTGTAGCAAAATACTACAGTGACCCTCTCTCGTTACACTGAATCTATGTAAGCCATGGTATTTTTCTCTGACCCACACAGTATTTTATGATTCTTTCCTGCCCCCTCCCATATGTAATTGTACTTAATGGACCCAGTCTAATCTGTGCAGCATTGCAGAATATTCCACACGCTTACTCATGTGTGTGTGTATGTGTGGAGATGTGCGTTTGTGTTTGTATTTGTGCTGGCAGAGTTTCTGCCATGTGCTGATTTGAAAAGAAGGTTTCCATTCAGATGGTTCCCTATGGGTATGTACTACCTACGGACTGAGAATCTTATTTCGTTCTTCTAAAGCTTTTTGTTGCTTTCGCTCCACTACAAGCAATAATGAAGAGCAAAAGCAGAATTCCAGCATCGACATTGCAGGTGCTCTTTTGTATCCACTGCACATAACATTTTTTTTCTGGTTTTATTTCCCTCTCCCCTTCCTCAAATGACAACAAGCCACTTTTGATGCATTGTCTATCTGCATTGAAAATTACTCTTCTCAAATGTGAATAATCTGCCAGCATAGTCTCCTTTAAATAATCTAAACTATTGAAAGCCTCCCATGTAGTTACATTGCTTTTTAAAATGAAATGAAAATTCACTCGTACGTCCAGTAGGCAATCCGTTTATGAGTTTCAGATGCAAAGCACTTTTTTTTTCTTACACGGAAGTGTATTCTATTCTAGAAATTCTTTGATACAAGAAGTGACATGTCATTTTTATTAGTATATGCTGTGGAATATTAGCTTTGCGAATTGAACATTATGCAATTTGTGATGGGCAAAGGGAGTGAATTTTGATTGTTTTGTCCTAGAAAGACATTAGATATTCCTTCTATTTTTAAATATTATTTATTTATGTGCCTTTGAGTCACTGTTGATTCCTGGTGACTGCCTGGATTAGTTCCTGCAGTTTCCTTATCAAGATTTTAGAAATAGTTTTGTCATGGTCTCCTTCCTAGGGATAAGAGAGAGAGAGTGGCTCAAGTTCACCCAGATGGCTTTCTCCCTAGAGCAGGACTAGAACCAATGGTGGGATTCAAATTTTTTTTACTACCGCTTCTGTGGGCATGGCTTGGTGGGCATGGCATGGGTTGGTGGGTGTGGCTTGGTGGGGATGGCAGGGGAAGGTTCCTGTAAAATCCCCATTTCCTCCCTATCAGCTGGGACTCAGGAGGCAGAGAATAGATGGGGGTGGGGCCAGTCAGAGGTGGCATTTACCGGTTCTCTGAACTACTCAAAATTTCCGCTAACAGTTCTCCAGAACTGATCAGAACCTGCTGAATACCACCTCTGACTAGAACTCACAATCTCCCAGTTTCCAGCATGGTGTCTTAACAATTACCCTAAACTGGTTCTTATTTCTTTTGTAAAGGATCACTCTTTCTTTTCCTTCCATATCTACTTTTCTACACTTTTTATCCTCTCCTTTTCTTAGTCTCTTCCACATTTTTTTCTGTCATTCTTCAACCCAACAAGTTCCTCTTTCTCATAACCAAAGTCAGTCAGATAGATTGTTCAGGGTTTTTTTTCCCTCTCAACATTTAATGAAAAGGAGCCTTGAAAGGTCTTTGATTAGCTGCAAAAAAACAACCAAGTGCAGTGGTGTGTATGTGTGTGCCTGTGAGGTATCCTGAAGAGCTTCTTCAATGATCTCTAGTCAATTAGTTGGTTTGGAAGAATGCCATTGAACACTAAAATGGCTTAACAGAATACAGCCTTCAAGAGCTTTGGCACTAGGCTGAAGAAGCTGGTCTTTCTGTACCAGGCTGCCCTAAGGCTTCGGTCATAAGCTACTTCTGTGGATGAACTCTCCCTGTACAACTGTCTCTTCACTTTAGCTTGTTTCAATTGCACAAAAAAGTATGGCCGATCCCTGATATGATAGTTGAATATGTACAAGGTCGTCTTCTTCTTCTTCTTCTTCTTCTTCTTCTTCTTCTTCTTCTTCTTCTTCTTCTTCTTCTTCTTCTTCTTCTTCTTCTTCTTCTTCTTCTTCTTCTTCTTCCTCCTCCTCCTCCTCCTCTTCTTCTTCTTCTTCTTCTTCTTCTTCTTCTTCTTCTTCTTCTTCTTCTTCTTCTTCTTCCTCCTCCTCCTCCTCCCACTCCTCCTCCTCCTCCTCTTCCTCCACCTCCTCCTCCTCCTCCTCCTCCTCCTCCTCCTCCTCCTCCTCCTCCTCCTCCTCCTCCTCCTCCTCCTCTTCTTCTTCTTCTTCTTCTTCTTCTTCTTCTTCTTCTTCTTCTCCTTCTCCTTCTCCTTCTCCTTCTCCTTCTCCTCCTCCTTCTTCTTCTTCTCATTTCATTTCATTTTTTTAAAAAAAAACCATCCAACTCTACCCAAAAGATCTCACTCCCATTTCAATCAATCAGAACAGGACTGGAAGGGACCTTGACGGTCTTCTAGTCCAACCCCCTGCTCAAGCAGGAGACCCTATACCATTACCTGAAAACACATCTATTTCATCTAGCCAGGCTGGCTTGACCCCATCCTTGCGGTTTTAAATTTGTAATTGGTTTTAACTGGGTTATTTTAAATTGATGGCCAAAATTATTTAATGTTTTTAAACTGCTTTTAAATTTTATATGTTGTGTTTTTACCGTGGCTGTTCACCGCCCTGAGTCCTGTTGGGGAAGGGTGGTATACAAATTAATTAATTAATTAATTAAATAAATAAATAACATTACAGTTCCCAATCACTTCCCTTCTTCTCCCAGGCTACCATGGAATTATTATTATTATTACTATTACTATTATTACTATTATTATTATTATTATTATTATTATTATTATTATTATTATTTAATTTAGAGAATAGTTCTCTTAAATGACTATAGGGAAAGAAGAACTCATCCTAGAAATGAAGTACATTTTGTGAAATATTCATTAGTCACAGAATGAGCATCTGAAGCAATCTGTGATTTTTCCAGCAACAAAGAGACTGTTAAACCATCTGCCTGTTCTGCCAGAGGGTTTATATAAACTCTTGATTATTTTCTTAAAATTCTGATGTGACCTAAAGCCTGGAATTTTTAAAATTCCTTTCCTTTCTTTTCTTTTTTTTTTTTTTTAAAAGGCTGTTTTTTTTTTAAATAGCTCAGTATACCTGGACCCATAAGGAAATGAAGGACAATTCATTGTTCACTGGGGGAAAAAATGAATGGAACTTTCCCAGTACAGCAAGTTGGGTCCCTCTTGCTGTGTTTCACATGTTGTTTTATTCTTCCCCATGTGAAGGACAGGATAGTTTCTGTAAACAAAAACTGGTGTACAATAGCCAAAGGGCTCTCTCTGCTGCACAGAACACAGAAAATGTGAGAGTTCTCTTCCGTCTGCATGATCTAACATTGTTTGTGGAAAGAAAAAAAAATCAATAAGTATCATGAAAAATTCTCAGAGGGGAAGTCTGCATATTCCTGTCTTGGAAGCCCTGAAAACAACAATGTGGATTATTAATAGACTGTCTGCAATAACTGTATACTTGCAACCCTAAACCTATACAGTTATTGCAAACAATGCACTTATATTAATGGTATCTTTGCTTTTTCTATGGGATATATTTTCATTCCATCCTACTGCACACTGGCATACCAAATGTTTTCATTAAGCGATAGGAAAAGAAAATAATTGGCCATATTAACTGCAAAGATCATGCCTCTCTTAGCAATATAAATGTTTTTGTTTTTTTTAAAAAAAGGGGGTGAAGGAAGGGAAGGGTGACAGAAACAGTTGCCTAATCCCAGGTTGCATATTGTCCTGCTTCTGGTTTCAATTAAACAAACTCACAGTGGCTATGGAAATTAGCAGTTTACTCAAGTTCAAGAGATAACCACAGACAAGGAATGCAAACCAAAACAGTATCTCTGAAAGTAGCTTGCCTAAATGATTTTATTGTTAACAGAAACATAGAGAATAATAGTCAAAATCCAGTCCAGAGTTCCAAGATCCAGATTAGAATTAGTCCAGAGTTCAAAATTTCATGAGCAAAATGTACATCACCCCTGAGATCAGGCAGTTGATGCCAACAAAGGTCAGGACTGCCTCTTAAATCAGTCTGCAGCCAACTGCCTTTCATTAAGGGATTTACTTCCTTGCTTGGCAAGAAGCCTCATAGAATGTCTTTACTCTGCTCTTCACTCTATTTGCCAGGTGCGGGGGTTGGGAGGCAAGCAGCATGGTGGCATAGTTGTGAAGATGCTTGTATTGTGGTCTGCCAGCAGCCTGCAGACCTGGCAGTGGAATCCGACAGTGAGGAAGCTGGGGAGGACAATGGGCCAGTCCTGGAGTCAGGGGAAGACCCGGACAAGGGTTCTGTGTCAGAGGCAGAGATGGGGCCAGGGCCATCTGGGAGCGGACTCCGGAGCCTCCAGAGCAGTGGTGGGATTCAGCCAGTTTGCACCACTTCAGGAGAACTGGTTGTTAACTTTCTGAGCAGTTTGGCAAACTGGTTGTTGGAAGAAATCATTAGGGCAGAGAACTGGTTGTTAAATTACTTGAATCCCACCACTGCTCCAGAGGCAGACAGCAGAGAGGCAGAGGAACAGGAGGAGCCTGTTCCTAGTGCATATATCCGAAGAGCTGCCAGAAGGCAAGAGCAGCTGAAGCAAAAAGGACAACTCAGGAGTAAGGCCAGAAGATGATTGGCCACTCCCATAAGGCTTAAAAGAGCAGCAATGAGCTGTTGGGTTCTTTGTAGAAAAACAATGTTGATTCCAGTGCTTCTTGTCAGCGTCTCTTGAACTTTGTGGGGGTTTTGCTAAGAAAAGCCTTTGGCAGGTTGCCAAAGATATCAAAGGTTGGTGATAAGGCCGTAGGACTGGTTATGAAGAATTTGTTTTGAACTAAGCTGCAAATGAATTAATTCTCAGCTGTTTTAATAAAATAAGTTTGTTCAGGATTGAATTGTGTTTGGTAATCACTACGTGGGCCTTGGTCACAACAGTTCGCCTCCCACTCAGAAGGTTGAAAGTTCCATCCTAGATAGCAGCAGATGTTTCTCTCCTAGGGCGCAAAGAAAAATATATGCCGAGAACTCCACATGGCATCAGAAAGGGCATCTAGCCAGTAAATGCTCAATTCCATTCAGTCACCTCGATTCTACCCCAAATTAAGGGATTATAAAGTCATAAAAAGCAAGTTTGGGGGGGGGGGGCTGGGAAGCCTGACATTATCATCATGTGACTGCTCCAGCTGTTTAGATGCTACCTGTGTTTGAATACAGGTGATTCTTGGCTTTATGTCTCCTGAGGTTTACCACATATTTTTCTGGAGCCTCTTTCTCAACATCTGAGTTGCCTTTGTCTTTACCCATGACACATATAAAGGGAGATCTGGGCAAATTATTTTTGAAAGAAATGCTTGAAGATCAGAACAGTAGATGTTTGAAGGCCAGTTCCTGATCAGACAGTATTTCTTGCTTTTTCATTAAGTGATTGCTTTTATTGGTCTTCTAATGGAGATGAGAACAAACTTGTCCCTTG
Organism: Pantherophis guttatus; assembly: GCF_059756535.1. Taxonomy (NCBI): domain Eukaryota; kingdom Metazoa; phylum Chordata; class Lepidosauria; order Squamata; family Colubridae; genus Pantherophis; species Pantherophis guttatus. Next base: position 142,231,453 of record NC_142064.1, read on the forward strand.
ATTGAAATGTTGGTTAGGGAAATATCAATTGGACAAAATTGCAATATGAGTTTTAGAACAAAACTTGTAATAGCAGTTGAAAAGCTTACTCTAGCTGACAGGTACCATTTTAAATTTCCCAGATTACCCTATTATGGCAGGATGAAATTTCTCCTAGAAAGTAAAATAAATAAATAAATGGCCTTTCTTTTTTATAGATTACTCATTCTCTCCTTTAACATTTTTTTCTTGGGTTGGGATAGTCATATATCAGCTGTTACTTGGAAAGAGGGCTGAAGAAACTTCCTTGAAAAGTGTAAATACTGCCAACATTCTCCTTATTTCATGGAGAAGGGGGTACAAAATTGGGACAGGTTCATCCTCAAATGCTGGGATAAGATTGGATAACTACACTTTAGATGACTTGGAGCTACGTTTTGTTGGTTTTAATGTGTTTAATTTTATAGTTTTAATATGGTTTTATATGCTTTTTTAACTTTTGGTTGGACGTTGCCCACAGCTAGTTAGAAGATGGGCACCTATATACATCTATATAAATAAAAATGTAAATGTCTGTTTGTACATAGCCGCATATCTCCAAAAGTTCTTCACCGATTGCTTTCAAATTTTGACACAATGTTGCATTCGACTACGGGTGTGTTTTTATATACCTATATTATATACATGTCACACCTGTGACAGGTAAAAACATGAAAAACATTGGAAAACATTGAAAGACATTGACAAACATTGAAAAACAGCGCCATCTGCTGGACGTAAAACCAACATGGCAGCCTCCCAGCCCTGATTATGCACAACAGATTTCTGCTCCTTATATTTAGACTCTCCATATTGCTTCCAAGAAACTGTGCATTTGGAAGGCAGAGATGCCCGAGAGCCATATCCTGCCACCAGGCTCGGGAGGTAGGCAGCCGGCTCCCCCGGGGAAGCCCTTGCAGCCGGCGCTTCTAGGGCTGGGCGGGACCCACCTGAGCCTGGCTCTGACCTTCCCCTCCCCTGGCCACTCCGCGAACTAGCCTCGCCCGCTGCTGCTGCCCATCCCCCTCGCCAGCCGCTCTCGGGGCTCCCTCCAAAGAACACCTGGCAATGAGGCTGCCTGGGTCCGCTGAGTGGGAACCCTCCATCCCTCGCCTGGCCCGAATCGTGCCTGGCCCAGCGCTACCACGGGCCCCGAGGTCAGAAAGACCAGCCGCTAATAACCGGCGCTATGCGAATCTGGTTGGTGAGCGGGAGATGGAGGCAACTGGAGCCTCGGGGTCGCCTTTGACCAGCGCTGCCTTTGATTCCCAGATGGGCGCTCTAGCAGTTCACGGAGCCTACATGAAAATTTTGGCCTCTGGCAGAAAAGGGGCTCCAGAGAGGCTTCGGGGGGCAGAAACGGGCAGGAAGGAGGATGGCTGGCCCTCCTTCGTTTTGCCTGGAAGAGTGGGGGATTTAATCATTCCCCTGCCCTTGGCAGGTGGGGGAGAACTGCGCAGCAGGGATCCAGTGGGGTGTGCGTGACTCCTGGCTTTGCCACTTTCTTCCTTCAGGTGGGAAGCCCCAAACCAGCCTCGAACCCCCGCCGCACCCCCTCCCTCCCTCCCTTCCCTGCTATGCGTCTCCCCATCGAGCCCCCAGAGAACATCTGTGTAGGGAGGACAGGGCGGCCCCCGAGTTTCTGCTGTGGTGCGGACAGCTGCGAAAGCCTGGCCTGAAAAGGTAGGGCGATGGTGAGGGATGCAGAAGAGGCTGGGCCAGAGACAGAGATAAACAGAGAGAGAGGGAGAGAGAAACATAGAGAAATACAGAGATATTGGGGGGGGGGAGAGAGACACATACAGAGATACAGAGAGAGAGGGTGGGGGAGAGAGAGACAGAGAGAGATACAGAGAGAGGGTGGGGGAGAGAGAGACATAGAGATACAGAGAGAGGGGGAGAGAGACACACACATAGAGAGATACAGAGGGGGGGAAACAAAGAGACATAGAGAGATACAGGGGGGGAGAGAGACATAGAGAGATACAGAGAGGGGGAGAGAGAGACACATAGAGAGATACAGAGGGGAGGGAGAGAGAGAGAGAGAGATACAGAGAGAGGGGGAGAGAGAGACATAGAGATACAGAGAGGGGGAGAGAGAGAGACATAGAGAGATACAGAGGGGGGAGAGAGAGACATAGAGAGATACAGATGGGGAGAGAGAGAGACATAGAGAGATACAAAGAGAGAGGGGGAGATAGGGAGGATTTTGTGGTTCCCATTGTTTTTTAGCAACCGGTTCTCTGTCCTAATCACCAGCTGGGCAAGCGTGGCCTGCGGGCTGTTATGTGACTTATGAAAGTGAGTGACGTCGAGTTGGCCACGCCCACCAAATGTTCGTGGAGACTTTGGAACTTCAGCCTCGCTCTTTTAGCCCAGGGGAAGCACCAGACTGGGCCACATGTGTGGCCGGGTACAGCTAGTGTTATAAATAAATATATCTAGTTCTGTGATCATGCTTTCAAGGTAAAAGGGTAACTTTCACATAAGAACAAATGAAGCTTTCTCATCTCAGGTTGTGTTAAAGTGAATGCAGGGGCAATGTGCTAAGATCCATTAGAAGTGTCACCTGAAGCATCTTGTTGTTACTACTTAAGGAAGAGATGTAAGATTCAACTGTGTTTTATACTACAGTTAGCACTTTATCTATTTTATAGAGTCATCCTTTTATTATAAGCCACTCTCTGCATTCTCTACTATGACATGGATCAAACTGAGCCTTATCCAGAATAGTCATCAGTGGGAAGGAGAGTGCCTTCTTCACCACAAATCATCCTGAGTGATTATTTTATCTATATTGATTCCAAATGCTTCTCCATATAAAACATATGTTCTCTCACTACACAGAGATTCAACAAGTATTCAGTAGGTAAGTCTGATTTATGTCCACACTTATGTCCCACAGTTTTGGGACCACCAAAACAAGGGAGTGGTTAAAGGTCTGTAGAGATTCTCAGTCATCCAGGTCATGGTTGTCCCAAAGGTGTTTTTTCAGGAGGCAATTGGACTTTCTTGTTTTTTCTTTTGAAGATGTTTCGCTTCTCATTCAAGAAGCTTCTTCAGCTCTGACAGGATAGTGGGGAATGGAATATAAATCCTTCCATCCAAGAAAAAAGGAGACAAAGGAGTGGTTAAGTGAATCACACTTGATCTTACAACCATTTTTGCTATAGTTAAATGAATTACTGCAACTGTGAAATGAATCACACATCATTGAATGAATCCAGTTCCCTCCTTTGATTTTGCTTGTCGGAAGCCAGCTGGGAAGATTGCAAGTGGCAATCACATGATCCTGGGATGCAACAAACATTGTAAATACATGCCAGTTGACAAGCACCCAATGTCAAGATTGAACCGCTTTTGAAACTTTTGAGTCTTATTGCTATTCAACTTGCCAAATAACTGGGGGGAAGGAAGGGTGAAAAGGAATGCAAATGCTCTAGGGATAGACCGTGAGAGCCAAGAGCCCACCAAAGTTAGTGCTGCAGGTGTCCGACAAAGAAATGAGCTGTTCTCAAAACAAAAGGGTGATTCATAATTGGACAATGTGAACATCCATGGGTGGGGAGAAGGGGAAGCTATTGTTTAACCATGCAAGCATTGCATGGGAAAACCAGAGCTAGTTTTGATTCTTCAGTACCAAAATGGTGTATCCAATAATGTTTTGCTGTTAGGAATGCAAAGTTGGAGTGCCTACTTATTTTGGATTCACTAGTCGGACTGTTGACACCCAAATTTTGATCATGTGACTATGGGGATGCTGTGATGGTCGTAAGTTTAAGGACCAACTATAAGTCACTTTTTCAGTGGCATAGTAACTTAGAAAGGTTGCTAAATGAATGGTTGTAAGTCAAAGACTAACTGATAAGTAATAAGATGACTAGGAATGGTCCTAATTCCTTGCCCCATGGTAAATTGATTATGAACATTATTGAATAAGAAATGTGCAATAAACATGTGATTCCTTTGGCTTCTGGATAAAAAAATCCAAAAAAAAAAAATAAAATCCAATATGAATCTGTTATCTGTTATCCTATGGTTTTGTTTCATTCTCCTTATAGTCAGAATTCATCTTCCGTTCAAAGACAAGGAATAGTTTCTGATGTCACAAGATTTTTTTAAAGTGAAAAATTATGCATGCTGAACCCTGCTTATGAACTCCTTATAGTATCGGTTTATTTTAAACAGGCCTTCAATATATATATTCCACCAGACACAAAAGACACGGTGTCCAGAACCTACAAAATGTTTTAAGCTTTTTTTTAAAAAAATCCTGAAAATATGAAAAGTAGCAATTACATCGACATTTGTATAGCCTAGAATCAAGTACACATAACATATTATTGCTATTTTATTATGCATACACCTCCTGTGACTTATTCTCTGCAATATATTGAATAATAGATGCCCAGGGAATGCTGTTATAACCCTAAAGCATGTGGGTGATTATCACAACAAGGGTCTACAAAGATACAGTAAATGTGGCTACGGTTTATAAAGTCTGATTTTTATCACATTTTGAAGGTTAATAAGGGCACCAATAGCTATTGCCCATCTAATAAATTAATTTTTCATTGCAACTCTGGTAGTATAGGGAGAGTAATATAAACTTTCTGAGCTTATTTATATTGTCAAATATTAAGTTGATAAGCTATGTGCAAGTTCATTTCTAATTGCTTAACTTAAACCACACAGACAGTTTTGATGTTGTATTTTTCATGGAGAGATTTATTCTTTGGTATGAACACTGGAAATCTTACTGTAGAATAATTTGTAGGAAAGACTTAGCTGACTAACGTGGGGAAATGTATCACTGGTGAGGTACTTAAAGTACTGAACCAACATGCGATGTTGACAACCAAATTGTCAAACTGCTAAGATGGAGAAAAGGTGGCATATACAATTAATACTGGAATTATATAAAAATAGATTTTCCTTTTTAATTAGTTCAAATGGCAAAGTACCAATTATAATACTCATGCACTGCGTCCAAGCCCAGATTCATAGAACTATCTTTCTTGTCTTCTCATTTTTGCCTTGCCTCATGTGAATTTTATAACATTTCTAACATGAATGCAGTCTAGTAATGATGATCATGATTTTGATAGCTATCTTTTTTTATGCCACAACATCAAAGTTGTATCTCTGAATATATATTTTTTAAAACTATTCTTTCAAGATCGCGAGGGATGGAACATTTTCACATTTTGAGAATTGCAAATTTATCAACCCCAACTTTCTTTAATCAACCTTGGTGACGATCATTTAACATTTTTCCACATCATTAAGTTGAAGAGGTCAATCATATTTTTCCTTAGTCTCTCAAATTTTATTTTATTACTATTCATTTTAAAATAAATAAAATAATAAAATACTACTTTATTATTTTCCTTTTGCTACGGAAATATTTCATTTGTGCTCTCTAGTCTCTTAAAAGATTAACATGGATCCATGAGCCTAAAGCAAAATAGAGAATTTCTACTGTATTTTTTTCCCTATCCCTTGTTATTCACTTTGATGAAAGAGAATTTCTTTGAAAAAAAAAAACAATTTTTATACAATCTTCTTTCCAACCATCTGCAGCCTCCTTTGGGAGGAAATTCCCCAACGGTGTGGTTTTTTTTTTTCCAGTCGAGATGATGCTATCATCCCTTGACAGAAATTTCTTCCTGAATTTCTCCCTCCACTGAAGAAATCAGCCAGATTTATTTTATTCACTTGCAAGCAACTTCAATTGCCACTGTATCATATAGGCAAAATACAATGATGACAACAGCAAAGAGAGCAATTTAAAAAAAAAAAAAAAAAAAGAACTCATAGCACAACAATTGCACATTTAGCACGCAGCAGTCAGCGCCAGTCAAAGCAATATCCAAAGCAGGGTTGTAATGGAAACTGGGAGACAATAGGAGGAATTACAGAATAGACAACAATTAGATAAGAGGAAGCTCAGCCTGCAGAAGGAATGAGGGCATGGCAAAGGTTTCAGAAGGAACCCTCCCTATTTTCTTGAGTTGTAAAGGGGGGGGAGTAAAAAGATGTACTTTTAGACTTACAGGATTCAGTTAATGTAACTTTACAATAAAGAAAGAACTAGTACTCCTGCGTGTGCTTCTTATATGGACTACCTCACAAGGGTGACAACAATCACCCTGTTGAAAGCACCAAGTCTTCAGGGCAGCAATGTGAAGGCCATGAGGACTTGGAGGGAATGCTATTCCATAGGGCAGAGAAGACACACCTCTGAAGCCCTATAAGATGCCAGTACTTTAATTATGGGACCTGGAGCATGCTAGCTCCGCCATATCTTACCAGACCAAGACAACTGAAGAAAGATGGCCTTGTAGGTATCCATATCCTAAACCTTTCTCTTCTTACCAGTCTAGTGCAGAATTTTGACTCCAGTTCTTCATACTATTCAATACCCTAAGACCAGATGCAGGCAACCAACTTGAGTGCTTGGCTAGGGATCTCTTGGGTAAGAGCCTTCTCCAGCTTTTCTAATTAACAATTCCGTCAACTGTTAAACATGTAAAACCAACCACTTACTACTTTAGTATTTGTTTTTAATTCAATAGAAAACTATTATTAACATGTCTCCAGTATATCAGTTACATATGATTTTGTATCCAACTTTAGAGAGGATAAGATTTTCAGGAATATTATCCATTAATGGGAAACACTTGTGCAACAGGCCAAGTGCTTTCTTAATACAGGAAGTCCTCAACTTACAACAGTTCATTTAGTGACTGTTCAAATCTACAATGGCACTGAAGAAAGTCACTTATGACCATTTTTAGCATCCCCACAGTCATGTAATCAAAATTCAGATGCTTGTCAACTGATATGTATGATGGTTGCAGTGTCTCGGGGTCATGAGATCACATTTCTAACAAGCAAAGTCAATGGGGAAGTCAGATTCACTTAACAACCCTGTTACTAACTTAATAGCTGCAGTAATTCACTTAACAACTGTGGCAAGAAATGTCATAAAATGGGCCAAAACTCATTTAACCAATGTCCCACTTAGCAACAGAAACTGTTGGCTCAATTGTGGTCGTAAGTTGAGGATTACCTGTACTGCTTTTATTATTTTTAATACATAACTCAAGGTGGTGAACATACATAATACTAGGGGCCACAGTGGCTCATTTGGTAAGACGCTGGGTTTGCGCACTGCTAAGGTTGACAGCTCAGCAGTTCGATTCCTGTGAGCGAATAAACCCTGTAGGGACAGGAAAGGAGCCTACCCTGATTGCCTCCCCCGATTGTCTACCGGCATTCAGGCGTCTTGCAGATAAAGATAATACCCGAAAAAATTCCTTTCACAGAGGCAACCAGCCACCTCGGTGATCCCTGGCTAACACATGCTATACATTAAATAAATAAATACATAATACTCCTTCCTCCTCCTACTTTCACAACCTTGGGAGAGCGGTGGGCTGAGAGAGAGTGAATGCTCCAAAATCACCCAGCAACTCTCATGCCTAAGGTATAGCATTAGAACTCATATTCACCTGGTTTCTAGGCCAGCACCTTCATCACTACACCAAGCTGTAGCTCTCTTTGTAAACATTTCTAATCCATATCTGTACACTTCTATTATCTCTTGGGAAAAAATGATGTAAATCTGTTCTCTTTTATCCATTTATCTGCTTAATTGGCCAGCCTGAATGCTCTAAAGTCTCAGTGGAAGTTTTCAAGGAACAATGTTGAGTGTTCAAGACCCTTAAGATTCCTTAGCTTTCGAGTCCATCTGTGCAGGATGATCCAAAGATTGGCTGAGCTCCTCTAATTTCAGGCAATAGCAATAGCACTTAGACTTATATACCGCTTCACAGTGCTTTTACAGCCCTCTCTAAGCGGTTTACAGAGTCAGCCTATTGCCCCCAACAATCTCGGCCCTCGTTTTACCCACTTCGGAAGGATGGAAGGCTGAGTCAACCTTGAGCTGGTCAGACTCAAACTGCCAAACTGCAGCCAGCAGCCAGCAGAAGTAGCCTGCAGTATTGCATTCTAACCACTGTGCCACCTCAGTTTAAGTAAATACACAGGGAAGAGTTAGAATGCTATGATGTTAGTAAATGGCTACTTTTTTCTTCCCTTTCGTTAGAAGGGAAGTAGAAGCTTTCCCTCGTGTCTCGTCTGTCTTGGATCTCCAGGCAGCAATAGAAAGTTCCATTTCAATACTTTGTGGATAACCAATTAAACCAGTCACCCATCTTTGCAGATTACTAATTGTAACCCCAGACTGACTTGCTGACTAAATGCAGGAGGAGACAGTTTGGATTCATAATGCCAGCTGCTTCAACCAATTCAATCATTTTGCTACAGCAAGAAATGGATTCACCAAAAGGATGTTGTTTTTAGCTGCTGCAAAAAGCATACACATCCTTTGGGAATATTGAAATAAAGTTTTGTAGTCTGACATAGGTTGTGTTTCATATATAGAAGATACCTTTGCTTCATTTTGCTGAAGTTTGCAGTTCATTTGCCAGCATCTCATAAGAACTAGATCGTTTTTGACAGATGACCATCCGGCTTCTAAAATGTAGCTTGAGTCACAACAGAAACAGTCTCGCAAATTGGAATGCTAATACTTTGAACAGGACATTCTGAAATTCATACCCATTATGAGTTATTGGTATTGTCACTCAAACCAAAATAAATATACATATTTCAAAGAACAGTTCCTCTCCTCCATATAAGGCAAAGCAAAGCTTCCTAGAGAGATAACATCCAATTAAAAGAATCGTCAGAAACAGAAATGGGAATTTTATTACACATCTGTGCTTGCAGTTGCCAGCTTGCTATTAATGTTAGAAGTTCCTAGGCTAATTCACCTGCATATTGTGGCCCACAGATCATAAGATAAAAATGCTAATTCTGTTATACTAAACCCCAGGAATGCATTGCCATTTTTTTTTTCTGCCTGGTATGCAAAATATTAGTTGTCAGAAAACAATCCAATTTTCTAGAGTTAATCTGTGCTAACAAGAATTATAGAAACCAGGTGTGATAAGTGGTTTTTGGTGTTCTATTTTTATTGTCAGACAAAATACGAGGATTTACACACACACACACACACACACACACACACACACACACACACACTTATTTTAATCTTTAACTTTTGAAAAGTAAAATGTATTTCATTGCCTAGTGAGATCTGAATACCTCATTGACATTCTCATATCATCCTGTCTCCCTCTCATATCTAAAATTAGGACATGGTTCTGCAGGTTTAAAACACAAACACTGCAATTTGTAGCTATTGTATTCAATATTAATTTTACACTAGATATGGAAATGTCAGAAAGACAGCATTATGGAATTTTCTAAAGAAAAACAAGTCAATTCAGTAATGTCAAAACAGCAAAATGTCTTACATTCAAAACTCTTGGCTCTCTTTCTGCAAAATTAGAAATGGAAACAGGCTTCATAATGGATTACAGGTGGGATTAGGATTAGGCTATTATGGGACTCCACATGTTGTTTGACTACATAGTTTATCCACAATGGCAGCTCACTTCTACCGTTCTAAATAATTTATGTCAATATTAAGATATAGCATTTTTTAGGAAAAACTATATAGACTCTCCCTGAAATGCACTGTATTAGGTTTCAAGTGCCCTACTTCCTCACTAGTTTTCCACTAATATGGTCCAAACTCACTGAGAAATTGTGTCTTCTTTAGGTGTCTCACTTACATACAATAATTATCTTGCACAATAAATAGACTATGCTAAGTTATAGTTTCGTAAAAAAGTAATAACTTGTTTCAGGTTGTAGGACAATAATGAAGGAAAATAGGAGGGCAGGCAGGCAGGAAAGATGGATTCTGGAATTTTCTATATACAAATTGGACTCTGAGTCTGTCAAGCTATATATTGAACTGAATACTAAGTCAAAGTACAGTGTATCAATAATCGAATCATAATGGTTAATCTGGTCAGAATAAAAACACTATATTTTGTGATCCCAGATAACCATGTAGACTTTAGAACTTCCCTCTACAACAGGGGTGTCAAATTCATGGCCCACGAGCCAGATGTGTCATGCTGGCCACGCTTATGTCTGGTTTAGTGAAGAGGGGAAAAGTCGCTATACATCACGTAACAACTCTGTGATAAGGCGAGTTTGACACTCCTGCTCTACTGTGACAAAGGTCAGGAATGAAAACAAACATCCAGTTATGTTTTACTACTCTCAGCACAGATCTTTACTGCAAAAAATCTTTCAGATGACAAACTATCAAGTATGGAGACATTTGTTAAATTATATCTTATGTACATTTGGAATAGCAATCAATAGAAGAGAATTAAAATATCTCCTGTAGCAACTGCACAGATTGCTGCTGAAATCTAGATTAAAATATAGTCAGTACACAGATCACTAGAAAGTCTAGTTTGAACCATTAGAAACCTTGGATGATTTACAAGGTCTTTCCAAGTTAGCACTGCAATGGAATACAATAGCTCATTTGATCTCAGTGGTAAAGAAAAGATAATTTGGGTAGAATCTCTGCTTCACCAACAACTTTGCAAAGAATTTCAGCTCCCACCCACCCACCCACCCACCTCCAGGTGGTATTTCCTTTGGCACAACTCTGAAAGGTTGATATCATCTGGGAATTTCCCCTATCAGAATTTTTTAAAAAAAACCTCAATTACAGTATGGTCACCTTAATTAAATACAGAAAGGAATCTAAGCTCACTTTTATAAATGCCTATTTCAAACTTAATATAGTGTAAATTATTAGTCTTTTGCACAGCTAACCCAAATGAAGAAAATATACTAATTTTTAAAAATAATTTTATTGAAAGTTTTTTTAAAAATATATGTATATAATAAAAGACAATACAAACTAAACTCAAGAAGGGTAGAGGAAAAATAAAGAGTAAAAAGTGCAAGAAGAGATAAAACGGAAAGAAGAAGAAGCAAGATGAATGAGGGGAAAAGAAAAGAAAGAATTAAAGAAGTGGCTTTCGGTCTTCATCACAAATACAAACATAGTAATTCTTCACCTCTTATAAGGTTACAGGCAAGTTCTCTTTGTATTCATTAACTTAAAGGGACTGTGAAGCTGCATCACAGGATTTCCTTTTATTTGCATACCTGTCCTTGGATCTGCCCCAGATATTGCTATTAATTTCAGTACAGATACAGATTTGATTGGTGTCAGTATGCAAAACCCAGCTCCACTCAGTGGTGGGATTAAAGTAATTTAACAACCGGTTCTCTGCCCTAATGATTTCTTCCAACAATCAGTTTGCCAAACTGCTCAGAAAGTTAACAATCGGTTCTCCCGAAGTGGTGCGAACTGGCTGAATCTCACAATTGGCACCACCTATAAAAAGTGTCTTTAATTATTTTCTGAAAGCGTCACTAACATCTGCCCACATCACTGGTGGGTTGCTCCCGGTTCTATCCGGTTCTTTAGAACCGGTAGTAAAAGTGGCAGGAGGCTCCACCCACCCGACCGGATGTCATAATTGACGATCTGCGCATGCGCAGAAGCATGCGCATGCACACGAGCGAATCGAGAGAGCGTGCACGCTCCCATTGGGAACCAGTAGTAAAGGTAAATAGAACCCACCCCTGACCCACATAAAGCTCAGATTACAATGCATATGAAACATTTCAGTCTTCTCTAGCACTGATGATGTTACCTAGTCGGGTAAAGAAATGTCTCCAAATAAACAACTAAGCTCAGAGAGCACCAAGGACTTTACAAAACGTTTGCACATTACAGCCAGTCATTTTATAGCTAATGTCAGTTTGTGGATTAGGACCGGATATATCATAGCTATGGGATGCCTGATCCTATAATCTTTTTTATTTGGGGTTCCATAATTTCATGCCTGTCTCATCCACATTTACTCTGTCATTGTAAATTGCCAAGTGAGTAAAAATGTCACATCATCAAAACAATGGAAGATTTAAAAATCGATTGCCTCTATGACGGACACACATACTAGAATAAATGATACATAACTGGAAAAAATAATTTAACTCTCCTTAAACCTCACAAAGGTGTATACGTCTTGAGGAGAAAAACCATTTGCAAATCAATAAACAACTTCCTTTGATATTTTGATTCATACAGTATATTGCTTACTAAGAAGAGTAAATGGTGTGTTGTTTATAATTGAAAAAAGTCCATAATTAGCTTTACCTGACCCCTATTTTAGTTTTCAATTTGAGAGTGACAAATAGGAACATGAGTAATCTTTGTATGAGTTCATTAGTAAGTAAGAACACCAATTAATTTGCACACAAAAATCCCTTTCCTCATTTGGGCTCCTACTGAAATAGACAAGAGTTTATCTGGATTGCCAAAATTTTAATTCATAAACAGGGAAGCATTAGGCTGCCCCTTGTGACATAACTCAATTTCTTCAACCCACCTTGCTCTCCAGCTGAGTAGAGACTATAATGGGTTAAAGAATCTTAAAGGAAGGTATTTGGTTATTCCGCTTTTCCCTTTCCTACTTGGCATCTTTACATGTTTGCTTCTTTATTATTTCTTTTATTACATTCATATCTTGCCTTTCCTGCCAATGCTTAAAGTATCACACATAGGACCTTGCTGTAATTTTATTCTTCCAAGAACTCTGTGAGATAAATTGGATTGAGAAAGAATAACCCAGTGCAATCCTGCTTAAGTGAGAATTTGAGGCTGTAACTTCTCCTCTTTATTTACTGTACACTTAGGCTTTCAGGCGCCAAAAAATTGCAATTTGAGCCTGATCCATTATAATTTCTAATTAAATTATTGGGTCATTGGCCCGGAAAATGTAGCCATGTTGTCTCTACTCCTGCCGCCATTGCTATAAACTGTCTCTGCCTGAAGTTTTCGCCTTGCCCCTTTGCTCCTCTTAGTTATTTGACTCATATTTTCAACTTTGGATTTAATAATGCATATAACTTCAATATGGAATTTCAATTAAACTGTTAGATATAAATGCCTTATTCTCTAATGTGTAAATAATGTATATAAGAGACATCAGGGGTTAACTGTTTCTTTGACTTATAATATATTCATGACTCATCACTTGTATATATAGCTCCGCCTATTGTGTATATAAGGGGCTGCCCTCCACTATTCCCTGCTTCTATCTGAGAATATTCAGCGAATATAGAATGCCTTATGTAAATAAAAGGATTTATATTTAATCTATAAATTCTCAAATATTTCATTGAGTCAGATCCAGAAAATATTGCAACAATCTGGTAGCAGAGGATGGTTGGATTGACTCAATAAGGACTTAAACATGTCTAAAAGAGATAGACCCAACACCAGAGCATACAGCAGAGAGATGGAAGAAGATTCAGAAATAATAGATGAATCCACAAACGCAATCCCAAATGAACCTGAAGAACATACTACAGAAGATGAAGAAATAATAAATGAAGATGATGAACAAAACGAACTCAGGTCAGAAATACTAAAGCTCTTGAAGAATCAAAAAAGTGATGAAAATCTTATCGTGAAACTCCAAGATGTAATAAGAAACAACGGAGCAGCGAAAGAAAAACACATCACCACTAAAAAGGCAAAAGATCCAAAAATAGTAAGTGATGAGCTTACAGACAAAAATACAGTGAAGAGGAAGAGCAGCGGTCCCGCGCGAAATTTTGAATGGCTGCCATCTTCATTTCAACTGACTCCCAAGATGAACGAAGCAGAGCCAATCAGGAAGCCAGATTCAAAATATCTGGCGCGAAAAGCTCTATACGATGTGAAAAATGAAAAAGAAAAATCACACACATCCGAAGAATCAGAGACAGAGAATGAAGAAGACTTAATCGATATACAAGTAAAATCTGCCATAAAAACGCTCTACGCTACGTTTGGGACAAAACTAAAAATATCTAAGGAATCGCCAGAGAAGCAAGCAAGCGAACTAACACCTCGAGGACTGCCTGCCACCATTCCGAACTCGAGAACAGCAACGCCCGAACCCAGAGAGCCTTGCCGATTCCGCCCCACACCGAAAACAGAAGCAAGCGACGTTGTTCGAGAGAGAAGGAAGGGAACGGTCGCCACCGCCAGGACCCCAAAGAATGAACCGAGAACCGACTCGTCCGAGGAAGAACCAAGCGAGCAGACGGCGGTGGAGAGAACCTTCTACGATGAAGTCAGAGACGAAATGAGAAGTGCGCATGCGCGAAGACATGAAGACAGCCCGGGAAGATTTGAATTCTTGAGAGAGCCACACAGACTCGCAGCTGACATCCCTACACCATTCTGCAACTTTGTGCATTTGCAAGACCACGGACTGCCTCAGGTTGTGAGTAACGGTCAAAACAGTTTAGGAAACTTGCCCAGTGACTTCCCAAAATTAAGGGTTGATGGTAATAACCTGCAAGAATGGTATCAACAGCTTCAGGTTATTTTCATGAAAGAAAATTTACTATTTTTTATTACTAATCCCCCAAGAAGACCTTGGGCTTTAAAAATAGATAATTTACACCACAGAGCCTTTTTTCTAATAATAGCCAGCATATCTCCTGCAATGTATTATAGCATCAAATCAAATCTGACTGTCTCTGAAATCATTCAATGTATGTTTAATTTGTTTCACAGCAACAGTGTAGCCACCACAACAAGGATGTCTAAAGATTTCTTTTCTTCTAGAGTAAAGCCAGGGGTTTCTATAAGTGAGCACATAATATATTTAAACAAAATAAGGGCTGAACTACAATTAAGGGGGGAAGTAATTTCTGATCAAACAATGAAAAGTGTCATTATCAATTCACTTGATTCGTCATGGGACAATTTTATGTTACATTTAGATACCATTAACCTAGGATATTTATCAGTAGAAAATCTATCCAACAAATTGATAACTGAGGATAACTCAAGAAAAAGTCGCTCTAGCAATCACACAGAGCATAGACCCCTTAGGAAAGTAGCTTTCCAAGAAAAATATAATGAATCATATAGATGCCATAATTGTGGGTCCAGAGAACACAATAAAAGAGATTGCCCCAGATTCTCAAGAGAAAGGCACAGACCAGAATACACGAACAGACATAATTATAGACAACATTCTATAGACAGACACAGATATAGAAGTCCACCAAGTCACAAAGAAAATAGAGGGGGCAGAGAAAATTCAAGAGATAGGAAATCTGGCTCACTGAATGGACTAAATAAACATGACAATACAAAATCACAACAAGGTGAAAACAATAATTGGCTTATAGATTCTGGAGCCACAAATCATACCACTAATAATAAAAATATATTATCTTCTTTCATAGAAGATAGATTTGTAATAAAGGTAGCTAACCAAGAAAAGGTTCAAGTATTAGGCAAAGGAAATGTGACTTTGCCTGGTTTAGGAAAAATAGAGGGGGTATTGTTAATACCCGAAATACCTCATAACATATTAAGTGCCTTAAAACTAAGTAGGGACTCTGACATTAATATTACTTTCTCAAAGGGAGAAGCTATTCTAGAGAAAAACAAGTGCAACATAGGTACTGTAATGATTAAAGGAGGTCTACCTTATCTTATAACAAAAGAAGAATGGTTACATAATATTGATTCAAATGTTGAGGAATGTATAGAAACAGATGATGAAAATGTCAGCAATAATGACAATGATGATTGTAGGATAACTCATGATCATACTGATACATATGATATAAAGAAACCAAAGATAGGAAAACCTATTCATGATGAGTGTGCTCATGTCTTACACAGAAAATTAGGACATGCTAGTTTTCCTGTAGTACAGAAAATGACTGAACACGCAGAAGGTGTCAAAATAAAAAATTGTGAAAACTACTTGGAATGCTCAGTATGTAAATCTACAAAGCTGAAAACTAGTCCCAAACCAAAAAGGTCTGCTAGGACAACTAACAAAATTTTTGATTTAGTACACATGGACTTAGTAGGACCACTTACTCCATCTATCACATATAAAAAACGTTATTTTCTAACTATAGTGGATGATTATAGCCGTTATGGTTTTGTTTATACATTAAAACATAAAGATGAGACTTTTCAAAAATTTAAGGAATTTTATAAACGCATAGAGACACAACATAATATTAGAATAAAACAAATCATGACAGATAGAGGATGTGAATTCATGTCTAAAGAATTCTCTCAATGGTTAAAAGATAGAGGAATGCTACATTACACTTCCAATCCATTTTCTGCATTCCAGAACGGAATTGCAGAAAGAAAGAATTCCACTTTACAAACCATGATTAGATGTACATTAGAGGATGCTGGCTTAAGCAAACACTTTTGGTCAGAAGCCCTACACTATTCAAATTATACACAAAACAGGACCTGGTCCAGCATCCTAAATAAGACACCATACGAAGTGATGTATAATAGAAAACCAAAATTGACACATATGCATATTTTTGGAGTCACTGCAGACGTACACATACCTAAACAATTAAGGAGAAAGGGAGAAAATGTGTCCAGAAGACTTAAATTCATGGGATATGAAACTGGCACAAAAGGATATAGGTTCATTGATAGTAACAATAAATTTATAGTTTCCAGATCAGCAGTGTTCCATGAACATGCCAATTGGTCTAAATTACATCTTAATGAAATATTCCCAAACAAACACCTAGAAACAAAACACCATAAGGAAAGAATTGTAAATAAACAAAATATCAACAAACATGAAAACAAAACAAAAACATGGACAAATAGCCAACACAAAATAAAGATTGATACATTAACTAAAAAGGAGGCAAGATATATGCATGACAACAATAGCAAACCAGAAAGAATTATTAGAAACAACAGAAATAAAATGCCAAATAAATATAAAGATTACATAATGAATGTAAATAGTGAACCAACAACTCCTAATACATACGAAGAAGTATTAAAGCTTCCTCGTGAAGAAAGAGAAAAATGGGAACTTGCCATGAAAAAAGAAATGGAAAGTTTACAAGGATTAAATGTATTTACACCCACAACTGCACCTAAGGACAAAACTATTATAGGCACCAGATGGATATACAAAATTAAAAATTTAGAAGGAGGCAATTCATTATACAAGGCTAGATTAGTTGCTCAAGGTTACGCACAAAAATATCCAGAGGATTATACAGACACTTATTCCCCTACTGTAAGGACAGAGAGTGTTAAAGCAGCTTTAGTGGTAGCCTCAGCGCTCAACCTTGATGTATTTCAATACGATATACAGACTGCGTACTTACACGCAAAATTGGACAAGGAAATATATGTAAGAGCCCCTCACAGTCAATATACTAATAGAAATGAAACTTGGTTGTTAAACAAAAGTCTATATGGATTAAAACAATCCGGTAAAAGATGGTATGATTGTTTAGTAAAGGTACTCAAAACTATGGATTTTAATGCCACATCTGCTGATAACTGTTTCTTTATCAAAAGGGGTAATGATTGTATTGAATTTGTGCTAATTTACGTAGATGACATCTTATATATTGGTAAACACAAGGAAAAAAGAGAAATGTTTGTAAACAAGTTAAATGAACACTTCTCACTAAAATCATTGGGTAAAGTAAACAAATATCTTGGTGTGCAAATTAACAAAACAAAAAAGGGATTTCAGCTTACACAAAAGGATAAGATTTTAGAACTTTTGAAAAAATGTAATTTGATGGATGCTAAACCATGCGATACTCCCATGCTAACTGATTTTCTCAGAAACACTAATGAACCATCCACTGAATTCAAGGATAACACGTTTTATAGATCAATCATAGGTTCACTTCTTTATATATCCAATTGGACCAGGCCAGATATTGCCTTACCACTTAATTTGTTATCCAGGTATGTCAGTAAACCAACAATATATCACTGGGAAGCTATCAAAAGAATTTTAAGATATCTAAAAGGCACCATAGATTTTTGTCTTGTATTAGAACCAAATAGTAACAAAGAACCAAGACTCATATGTTATGCAGATGCGGATTGGGCAGGAGACACATCTTGCAGGAAAAGTACATCAGGCTATATCTTCTTTTTAAATGACTGTCCAATTTATTGGTATACCGGCAAACAAGAACTAATAGCCACTTCAACGACTGAAGCAGAATACATCTGTTTATCCAAAGCTGCAAATAACCTTGTATGGTTTAATGACTTAATTTCAGAAGTGTGGAAGAAACCTACTTTACCTTTTATTATGAATGAGGACAACAAAGCGGCTATTGAAATCTCTAGATCTGATGCTATTGGACAGAGATCTAGACACATAGACATAAAATTTAAACATGTGAGACAACTGTCCCACGATGGATTTATAAAAGCTGTACACTGTGACACCTCAGAACAGATAGCTGACATACTGACAAAACCTCTACCTTCTAAGCAACATAAATATTTAACTTCCAAATTGCATGTATTGTATAGCCCTGAACCTGAATGTAATTGGTGTTGTATGACTAATCGGCATTTAGAGGGGGATTTGTTAGATATAAATGCCTTATTCTCTAATGTGTAAATAATGTATATAAGAGACATCAGGGGTTAACTGTTTCTTTGACTTATAATATATTCATGACTCATCACTTGTATATATAGCTCCGCCTATTGTGTATATAAGGGGCTGCCCTCCACTATTCCCTGCTTCTATCTGAGAATATTCAGCGAATATAGAATGCCTTATGTAAATAAAAGGATTTATATTTAATCTATAAATTCTCAAATATTTCATTGAGTCAGATCCAGAAAATATTGCAACATAAACAGTTCAAATGATCTTACAAGGAGGCCAGAACGCTACCTGAGTTTGCTGTTTTTATTCAATATTCTCCTCAAAAATTCACAGCAGAGGAATGACAATCAGAGGACCTGTCTTGTTATTCTTACAGGACGTGTAGAGCATTTTGCCATTCAGTTAAACAAAATAAAGTATACACTGTGTCATGTTCAAACAATCTGTATTCATTTTATGCCGTTAAATACGTAAACCTTCTGTTAAGATCAATGCTGGATCACAGAAAGTTTGAAGAAGAGAGTATATATACAGAAAAGGGAACAAAGTTTTTTATCCATTTCTCTGTACAAACCTCTTGTCATTCAAGATCCAACACCATGTCTGCAAAATGTCTACAGAACTCTAGCAGAATTCAAAATTATTAAGGTGTCTCAAGAACATCATCCATAGTAAATGCAATTTCAGTTAATCTTACACTCTTTTCCTCTTTTTTTCACAAGCTTAAGTTCATACTCCTAAATTCCCAGATTGCTTTGCAATTTTTTTTTAAAAAAACCTGCATGAAAAATCGGTGTTTTCTCCTAAAATACTCATGTGTGTGTGTGTATGTATGTATGTATGTATGTATGTATGTATGTATGTATGCATATATATATATGTTTTTTTCTGATATATATATTCATTTTGCAAGGTGGTTTTACTTATGGTAAATCCATCTGTGATAATAGCTTTTTATACAAGACCTTACAGTAAACCAGCAAGCAGATCTTGTGTGAGTTTCTGAGACCCGATTGGACATTGTCTTTTAGCCAATCCAAATGCCTAGGCCAAGGAAGACATCTAAGCAGGAATTCATTGATGATCATTATATATCATCAGGTTGCTGTCAACTCTTAGGAATTATATAAATAGATTTTGGGGGGGGCACTCTGTGCTCAGCCTGGGCTTTCAAACTTTCCAATAGGGTACTCTATCCATCCATCTTGCTCCTGGTCATCCTCTTTTCTCTCTTTTCTTCTACCTTCCCAGAATTATAAAATTCTCAAAAGAGCTAGGCCTTCACATAAGCTATCCAAAACACAATAATCTGAAATTGGTTGTTTGTGTTTCAAGTGAAAATGCTATGACTGATTTGTCCTCTGACCTGTTCGTTTGTTTTCTTGGCTATCTGTGATATTCTTTTAGGAGTCTTTTCCAACATCAAAGTATCAATATTTTTCTGTCCAACTTTTGCTCCTGTGGAGTATCACAGGGAAAACCATGGCCTGTGTGATCTTTGTAGCTGTAGACACATCACAGCATCTGAGTATTTTTTTTTTCCCCTCGAACTTTTATTTCTCCTTTACCAAGTGCTCGTCTGCAGTGCATTTCTTGACTGCTGGTTTCTTTGCTGTTGATAGATCAGTCCTAAAAGGTAGGACCTATTTTTACCAACATTTTCATTATGAATTCCAAGACAGATTACTGTATCTGTTGTCACTAGTTTGATCTACTTAATATTTAATCTTAACCTCATTTTTTTAATTGTGCTCCCTGACTTTTCATTACTACAGCTCTAGAAAATGAGCATTTTCAGTCATCAGGTTAGTGGAGATTATTTATGTTTTTTTCTATCAGTTTTAAAAGTATGTGCACCTTTTTCCAATCTAGCTTCCTTCAATATACAGGTTTAGATATTTGTATATAGTATACAGCAGGGGTGAAATCCAGCAGGTTCTGACAGGTTCTGGAGAACCGGTAGCGGAAATTTTGAACAGTTTGGATAACTTTGAGTAGTTCAGAGAACCAGCAAATACCACCTCCCAGAGTGGGGTGGGAATGGAGATTTTGCAGTATCCTTCCCCTGGAATGGGATGGGAATGGAGATTTTGCAGTATCCTTCCCCTGGAGTGGGGTGGGAATGGAGATTTTGCAGTATCCTTCACCTGGAGTAGGGTGGGAATGGAGGTTTTGCAGTATCCTTCCCCTGCCACACCCATCAAGCCACGCCCATCAAGCCACACTATACCCACCAAGCCAAGCCCACAGAACCGGTAGTAAAAAAAATTGGATTTCACCACTGGTATATAGGTATTCAGCATACAGATTGAATAAATAAGGGGAGAGCAGTGGTGAAATGTAAAATTTATTACTACCAGTTCTGTGGGCGTGGCTTGGTGGGAGATAATGTGACTGGGTGGGTGTGGCCATTATTATTATTTTTTTTACTTTTAAAACCATTTCTTTCTACAACCTCTTCGGCTGAAGAGGTTGTAAAAAAATGCTTTTAAAAACCTCTGACAATCCCAGCTGAGCTGCGCGATCATCAGAGGCTTTTTTTTTTTTTACTTTTAAAAACATTTTTTCGGCCAAAGAGGTTGTAGAAAAAATGCCTTTAAAAATAATTTTAAAAAGCCTCTGATGATTGCGCGGCTCAGCTGGGCATGGGGGGGGGGCAGGGATTTTTGTTACCGGTTCTCTGAACCACCCGACGCCATTGCTATCGGATCAGGCGATCCGGTCCAAACCAGGAGCATTTCACCCCTGGGGGAGAGTATTATGTAATATAGAATAAAGTATTGTATAATATAGTATAAACTCAACTGAGTTTGATTAATAGCCCAGTCCATCGAACAAGGTGATGGGAAAATAGTGGGAGGAAAGAGTATTATGTATTGTATGTGTTAGGAAATGATTATTGCCTAACTTGTTGGGTTGGCAATATATAAACCATCAATATAGCTTTAAGATTTTGTATTGCATCATACTGTGTCCTGATTGGTTAGCTCTGTAGCCAGTGTCCTTAAGAGGGAGCTAGAAACATCGTTTGTTCTCTTTGCTGTTCTTGCTCTCTGATATCTCTGTATGCTACTGTTTGCAAATCCAGAAGAACTGTTTATTGTGAATGACTACGACAACTGGTAAGAAGACTTCGTTATTGGATTATCCCTGGACTGTCGTTTTGCTATTTCCTGCTTTATATGTGTATGACCTGAACTGTTTATTAGACTGTGCCTTACTATTTCCTGAAAGTAAATACAACTCAGTGTATCTGTGTGTTGGCTGTGTTTATTCATAACTACTCTCAATCCCTTTCATGTGCACACCCTTGCTATTCAAGGGTTACTCTGCGAATTCCTTAACAGTGTGTCCATTGCCTTGAGGTACGTATAAAGTGATAAAGGTGGGATAAGCATCTAATAAAATAAATACTAGATCCATCTTTCTTTGATCTTCTTCTTGGAATCAATTTCAATTTCATCTGCCCATTAAACTCCTTTAGCATACTAATTTGAGGTTAGAACCTTCTGAGTTTAGAAATCTTCAGAAGGCTTTTTTAAAATTTTATTTCCATGTCTTTTTCTATCTTCAGTATCTTTATAGATGTTTTGTATGATACTGCTTCTTGTTTCTCCTAACAGCTCTCTGCTTTTCTTTGTTAAGTTTCTTCCTGAGATCTCTGTCTTTCTTGACTTTTATTTCTTTTCTGTTTTTGGCAGTTTCCACCATTCTGACATCCAGTTTGCTTTCTTCTGTTTTTTGGTTTTTGGCAGTGTTTTTTCACATTAATATTTGATTTCTTTTCATGGTTCCTTTGGTTCCCTATCAATAAAATTCAGACTTACCTATCAGTGAGGTGAAGATTCCTGAGGTTCTCCTTGAAAGTGGTGGGAATGTTGTTAAATTCATATCATGGA
This sequence comes from Pantherophis guttatus, assembly GCF_059756535.1. NCBI lineage: Eukaryota > Metazoa > Chordata > Lepidosauria > Squamata > Colubridae > Pantherophis > Pantherophis guttatus. The sequence goes on from NC_142064.1 coordinate 142,253,843, forward strand.
ACGCGGTTGATTTTCTTCTGCTCTAGTTTGAATTGAAACTGGCATATAAGCAGTTTGTGATTTGTTCCCACCCTATTCTTGTTCATGTCTTCGCTGTTATAATTCAGACCTTCCATCTTTTTGTATCAATGAAATAGTCGATTCTATGTTTTCCATCTAATAGGCATTATCTTGGTTGTTGAAAATTTATGTTAGCATTGAAGTACTGTTTTCCAGTAGCAATGCCTGTTTTTTACAAAAACCTCCCTATTGAAACCAGATTTGCCCCCACCCAGATTTTATATTGGAAGATAGTGAAATATATGCTTTTCTGTAGAACACTTGTTGATTAAATAGTGCCATCTGGGGTTTGAAATGCAATGGAATGGTCTTTGGGTAGATTGATTGATTGATTGATTGATTGATTGATTGATTGATCCTATTTCTAAGCAGCCCATCTCCTCCAGAGATTATTTGTGCCTTCCTTACACATTAATATCAAAATGGATTATAGTTTGGGGGGGGGCTCTACATAAACCCTCTCAATGGATTATTGAAGCTTAGCTTATGTTTGGTAGGTTGCACAACTTTTATGAGATGATGACGACGATGATTTTGTACCTTGTTTAGTTCTTGAATATGAATGGCTATCTGTGCATTTCTGGCACATTCTCTTAAATATTTCTATTTTTAACTTCAAAGACATGAGTCTGAGAGGAACAACATGTCCCTTTATTAGAAGCTATGACTAATGAAAGCAAATGAGAAAACTCATTCTCCACTTGGCTGATAATGATAGTTTTGTAGATGAACTATTTGCTTTCTTAAATGAGAATGACTAGAAAGATCTGCCTAGCGTGTCTATGGTGGAGGAGCTGAGTAGAACGGGAGGTTATAGTTTTAATTGAAGTAGATTAGCTGGTTTTCTTCCCACATTTAATCCCAGCTACAGAATGTGACTCCAGGGAGAACCCAGGCAAAAGGAGGGAGGAACAACATAATGAGATAAATTAAAACAGAATTAAGCTGGCCAATGTCTACAGAAGTAGAACGGGCACATGCTTCAGTGATCCTGTGAAATAAAACAGCTCTTGGGACTGAATATCTTCCCCATCCCTTCTCCAAAATTAATTTCATGGAAAAAAAATATTTTCATTTCCTTCAGCTACCTCTGATTCTTTTTTTTTCTGATGTTGTCATAATTCTCAGGGAAAGAGTCCGTAACAAAACTTTTTGTAAGATAAATTCATATCTTTGCAGGTTCCTAGTTACTTTTCAGCATTTCATAGCAACATGTATCATGTTTATGTAGTGCTTCACCCTTACAAACTCATTAATTTTGTCCTGTTTTCAGATTCATCTTTAACTTTAAGAAAAAATGCTCTGCAAGAAAATTCCAAGTTAATTGCATATATTTGAATACATTTTAAACTGAATTTTCTCATAAAATACACATTTTTCTTCCTCTCAAAACATGCATTCTAATATTATACATTTTAAACATATGATAATGTTTCAAAGCCAAAAATGCCATCATAACATTTGGAAAACTGAAGAGAAGGATTCTTTTTTTTTTTTTTTTTCAATTTTTTATTATAAAAAGTTATAATGATACAATTCTTATCCATCCGGTTACAACGTGTGGAAAAGGAAATAAATAGATATTACATTTACATAATTACATAATTACATGTTACATATTAAGTATTTGTTGATAATTTTTTGCAGACCAGATGTAAAATAAAACATAGCAAGAAGCAAGAAACAGGGGGTAAGACTTATCATCTTATATCATTTGCAGCATATATATGTATATAGTTTTCCATGTACCCTCTCCTTGCCGTCTTATTCTTCCTACCATCCCCCCTACTTCTTTTCTTAGTGTTTATTCTGGTCTCTTTTCCCTTCTATTTCAATTTCCTCTTCTCTAGCCACCGGTACCACTTATCCCATACGCTATAATAGTCCGAATCAGCTCTGTCATTGATTTCTAATGTTAGTTTGTTCATCTCGGCACAATCCATTATTTTGCCAATTACTTGTTCGTCAGTCGGGATTGTTTTCTCTTTCCATTGTTGGGCGAAGACAATTCTTGCTGCTGTTATTATATGCAATGCCAAATATTTCTTCATTTTTGTCATTTCCTTCTTGAGGATTCCCAGGAGAAGTATTTTGGGGTCTAATTCAAAGGTTTCACCTATTATCTCTGATAGCCAATCACCTATTCTCTTCCAGTACTTTTTTGCTTGTGGGCACGTCCACCAGCAATGGTAAAAAGTACCTTGCTGGTGTGTGCACTTCCAACATTTTGGGTTTGAGTTCGGGAAGATCTTGGCAATTCTGGCCGGTGCTAGATGCCACCTATAAATCATCTTGTACTGGTTTTCTTTGTAGGTGGTTGCCTTAGTGAGCTTTATGTTGGTATTCCATACTTGTTCCCATTCTTCCAAATTTATATTTTTCCCAATATTTTTTGCCCATGCCAACATTGGGCCTTTAACTACTTCTTCCATCAGATCGTATTCTACTAAGTAGTTATATATTTTGGCTAATAATTTGTTATCTGTGCCCATCCAAACTTTGTCGAAGTCTTTGCTTCCCAATTCTATCCCATATTGTACTTTATCTTGTTTGTGTCTTGATTTTATCTGTGCATATGTCCACCATTCTATACAGATACCTTGTTCTTTTAATTGTTCTAATGTTTTGAGATTCCCTGCCTCGTCTAGTATTTCTTTGTATTTTACAGTTTTACCATAGTCCAATACATTTGGGTAGATTACCGCCTCCATGGTTGAGAGCCAGCTAGGGATTTTAGTGTAGTGTTTCCGTCTTATTTCATCCCATATTGATTTCAATGTATCCCTCAATTTATGTTTATTAAAATATGTTTTGGTTTTTTTTTTCCCAGTTTCCCATAAATAGGCATGCCACCCCACCTGAAGATCATACCCTTCTAATGTTAGAATTCTTTTGTTCGCTAGCGTCGCCCAATCTTTTAGCCATACAAGGATTGCTGCCTTGTAGTATGTTTCCCATATTGGTAATCCTAGCCCTCCCCTATTTTTTTTGTCTTGTAGGCTCCTAATTGCTATTCTTGGTTTTTTCCCTCCCCATATAAACTTCCTGATAATGGCATTGAGTTCACTAAAAAATTTTTTGTCTAATTTAATTGGTGCTGTTTGGAATAGAAACAGTAATTTTGGTAGAATGCTCATTTTTATTGTCGCTATCCTCCCAAGAAAGGAGATTTGTAGCTTCCCCCACTTCTCTAAATCTTGTTTTATGCTTTTTACCAGAGGGATATAGTTATCTTCTTTAAGAGCTAGGTACTTTGTGGAAATCCATACTCCCAGATATTTAACTTTTTTCGCAATTTGTATTCCCATAGATTCCTCCAGGATTCCTTTTTGGTTCTCCGTCATATTTTTAGTGAGCATTTTGGTTTTAGATTTATTTAATTTTAGTCCTGCTACTTTTCCATATTTGTCAAGTGTTTCCAATATTTGTATACCAGTTTCAACCGGTTCTTCCATAATTAGGGCAACATCGTCGGCGAATGCTTGGACTTTATATGTTTCCTTCCTTATTTTGAGCCCTTTAATTTGATCGCTCTCTCTGATCTTCTTCAATAACACTTCCAGTGCCAGTATGTACAAAAGTGGTGACATTGGGCATCCCTGTCTTACTCCTTTGCTAATCTGGAATGTTTTGGTGAGTTCACCGTTTACTAATATATTGGCCCTTTGCTTCTCATAGATCGTGTTTATTGTATTTGTAAGATTTTGTCCGAATCCCATTATGTTTAATGAAGAGAAGGATTCTTATCTCAAAATCAGAGGTGGGTTTCAACAGGTTTTGACCAGTTCTGGAGAACCAGTAGCAGAAATTTTAAGTAGCTCGGAGAACCAGTAAATGCCACCTCTGACTGGCCCCTCCCCCATCTATTCTCTGCCTCCCGAGTCCCAACTGATTGGGAGGAAATTGGGATTTTGCAGTAACCTTCCCCTGGAGTAGGGTGGGAATGGAGATTTTACAGTATCCTTCCCCTGCCACGCCCACCAAGCCATGCCATGCCCACCAAGCCACACCCACAGAATCGGTAGTAAAAAAATCTGAATTTGCTCCAGATGCTTTCAAGAGATCAATATGTATATCAAGTTTCACACTCTTCCTTCTTCTGAAACAAACAACAAAAAAACTTGAGCATAATTTGCAAGAACATATAACATTGGGGTCCATTTGTAAAATTGTCCAACCTTCACCTGGTATGTGGTTTGTTTTGCAATTAGCCTTCTTCAGAAGTCTGTCTACTTATCTCCTATGCCATCCATTGTACTGAGATAAATCCTTGACCAAATTCAATGGCAAATCTGCTTTCTGCAATACTGATTGTCTGCTTTTGTTCCATCACAGTTTGTTCCTATTGTATCTGTCTAAAACACTTTATTGCAAAATAAAGTGTATTGCAAATGTATGGCAAAAAAAAAAAAAAACTAACAACCACCACCCCTGGAAATCAGTGGAATTCCCAATAGTGACCATATTCAGGAACAAAGACCAGAAGGTGAGTAAATCAAGTAAAAAAGGTAAAAAAAAAATGTCCTTGAGTCAAGCACAACTCTTGGTGACTACTAATGCAGTTTCTTGGCAACAATACAGAAGCGGCTTGCCATTGTTTCCTTCTGGGAGATAAATAGGATTACTTCATAATTAACCTCTGCAGTGGTGAATGTTGCACACTATGCAGGCCATTATAGAGTTATTCAATAAAGGCAATCCTCTTCCATCATTCAGCCTAATGCCTAATGACAGTTCCTAGCCTTTGGTACTTTTCAAGAATTGAAAAGTCTCCTGTGTTATAATTCCTTAAGTCATACGCTGTCAATGGGTGACATAGTGAAGTGGGAAGATCTAGCAACCCCTTTGAAGGTACTTCCTTATGTTTAACCGTAATTCACTCTCTATTTACCCTAGCCTATAATGCACACCAGTCTTGCTGATGAAATCCTAGATATTTAATAGCACATTCCTCACGCCTAGAAGTTTGGTACAAAGTAAGTTGGGAACAAACGTTCAGCCAATGTGGAACTTCCCTAAAAAAACCCCAATCACGCTGACCATACTGAATTTTAGCACAGTCAAGGCTTGCGTTACTTTAAACAATCAATAATCACTGTATCCATCTGGTCCCAGTATCCTATATAAGATGTTCCATCTGTTCACTCATCAGATTTTTTTCTGTCCAAGAAGCCCCCTTCTGACACTGCACAATGCGGGGATAGTTAATCAGTTTCTTTTGAAGGGAAGTCCTATTTATTCATTGTGGGTAGAGAAGAGCTCTTCATACGAGTGACTGAAGAAACAGCTGTAACCTCACAACTATTGCCAATAAACCTTCTCTGGTCTAGATGGATAGGAGAGAAATGAACATATTAGCTCCCATCTTTCTATCATTGTTTACATTATCTTACACTGAATATCATTAATCCATCTAGCTTAGTACTTCCCATACCCATGAGCTGGCCAATTCTTCAGGCATGGGTTTTCTAACTGACACTGGAGGTTGAAACTAGGAGCATATGTATGCAAAGCATATGCTGTACCAATGAACTGTAACCCATCCTTTAAGATAGCTCTCAGGAGGTAACTTTCTCACATGAAAAGCCTCCAGAGATAAATAAAGGCTTTTCTTAACAAGCTGAGATTCATTAACTTTGAATGTGCACGAAGACCCCAGTCCCTTTCCTCATGTGCACAGGCATCGTGCCATACTAATTCATAAAAAGGCTGATCTTAAAAGACTTGCAAATTCCTCAGATAGTCATACTTGGCCAAACTTGTCTGAGCTGCATGGAGGTGCCCACAACATCAACTTTGACTCAACTTTGATTTAATTGAACGGTATTTCACAGGATATTTTACATTGTTTTTAATTTAATTTTGTATTGCTCTTCCACGCAACAGATTAAAATAAAGCTAGACCTGTTATTTATGATGGTTGTCATCAATTCTTTCTTAATATCTGCTGTACTTTTGAATGAGGACATTGATATGACCTTGAAGCTTGCAAAAAGAAACTTTTGGGAAGATAAACATCTTTATTTACATTTTAATCACATCACTGTCTGAGAAATATTGTCACCCATTGATTAATATGTATTTGAACAGAAGATGTATGATGCCATCTGGATTTTTAGGGTTGCATGAAAAATTATACCTTAAGGTAATGATGTTCAACCATTCAGAGACTGAAAACAATGGGAAAAGCATTGTCCACCTCCTCAAAAAACATTGTAAGAACTTCTATTCTATATGCAACTATTAGTTTCCAGATACTGTTTTGGAAAGATGTGTAACTGAGAAGTACTTCGCATTTTAACCAGTTTAATTAATATAAAGGTTCAGTGGAACCCAAGTATTTTCCCTAACTTTATATGTTACATTGAAAAAAAGGTTAAAAATGCAAACAAATACGTTATAAAAAGAAAAGGAATGTGTTTCTTATATTACATACATTTTATTATATTTTATCATCACATATTATTTCTAGGGCAATTACAAAATTCCCATTTTCATAAATTTAGAAGGGAAAACTTCTCCAATTCACATAGCCCCCTTTTTACTGCTCAACCATAGCTAATAATCTGGATGGAAAGTTGCTCAATTATTCTGTGTTATTTGTAAAGTGGGGATGTATGAAAATAAACGTTCCATGCATTTTCTAGCAATTAGGATGCGCTCAGTTGTTATAGTGTTCTTTAATCATATCTTATTATACATGACATAATGTATAAAACACTATAATTCTTCTGTTACATAAATGGCTTGATTCCTTGGCCTTATAGCAATATAAGCGATCTATTTCTGTTTTATGAGTATGGACATTTCCCATTTGCTAAATATTTGGTATTTGTATTACTATTACATTAAGATACTTAGTACAATAAACTGAGTGGGTGATGTAGGAAGGAGGCTTAAGAAAAGCTTCAGTAGGCTTCTTGGTTCTGTTATTTGCGTAAAGAAATACACAAATGTTTATGTATTTTTGAGTAAAGAATAGAGTGATGAACCTCTATTAGGTTACCATTGGTGGTTGAGATGATCAAATTAACCTGTTTGTTTAGCAAAAAGACATCTGAATTCAGATTTATCCTGCAATCATCTCAGAGAAATCATTTAGCAATTATCTTGACAGCAAATGTCAAATGGAAATGATGATGATGATGGTGGTGGCGGTGGTGGAGGAGGAAGAGGATTAATTTGCACTGCCAGCATAATTCTGAGGGAGTGGGTTTAAGAGGTCTTTTGAATAAAGGAATAGGAAAAGGAGTAGAAGTAGGAATAGGTATAGGTATAGGAATATTCTTGTTCTTAACTGGTTAAGTATGATCTGACACACAAGGAATTTGTCTTCGGTGCATAAGCTGTCAATGTACATACAAACCACAAAGTGGTAAGTCATAGATCCTAAATCATAAGAATCAATCATAAATCATAAGATACAAATAAGGGATAATTCATAAGATACCAACAGGAGAAAGTAGTAGGAAAGATAAGAAGATAAGATGAGAAGGATAATAGCAATGCAGTCCTACTACATTGTTAAATATCTTTAGGCATAAGACAATGCTGTGGGAATTAGGTGTTTAGCAGAGTGATGGCATGGGGAAAAAACTGTCTTTCTGTGTCCATTTGCTTTGGCATGCAATGCCCTGAATAAAATATATATCATTGGGAGCAAATTCCAAAATTATGCAACCCTTAATCTTTGATTTGAAATTAATTACTCTTGTTAGCAGCATGTTTTTGATATCAGAAGATGATATTTCAGAATATTTTCTGGTCAGAATGAGACTTCTGACATGGCTGACAGTTTATTCTTTATGCAACATGAAGAAAAGGGAGGATATGACATCATATATTTAAATACAGATCAACCTTAAACACCGCCACTTACTGACGAAACATAGAACATGGTATATTTCAGAGGTGGGTTTCAGCAGGTTCTGACCAGTTCTGGAGAACTGGTAGTGGAAATTTTGAGTAGTTCAGAGAACAGGTAGTAAAAATTCTGACTGGCCACACCCTCATCTATTCTCTGCCTCCCGAGTCCCAGCTGATCAGGAGGAAATGGGGATTTTACAGTATCCTTCCCCTGGAGTGGGGTGGAAATGGAGATTTTACAGTATCCTTCCCTGCCATGCCCACCAAGCCATGCCATGCCCACCAAGCCACACCCACAGAACGGTAGTAAAAACATTTGAAACCCACCACTGGTATATTTGTGATTTTATGGTATATTTTAGTTTTTGCTTATACAGGTTATCCTCGATTAGTGACTGCAGCTGATTCTGGCTACTCACATATTAAGCAAAGTAGTTGCTAAGTGAAACCATGGCTCGGCTTATGATCTTGTTTCAGCTTTCCTTTGTTTTGAAGATCTGTAAAGGTCATAAATATGAGGATTGGTCATAAAATTTTCATTGCTGTCCTAATTGAAAATAGTCTCTATACAAGGCAGTTGCTAAATAAGGACTACTTGTATAACAGTGTAAACACGGTAGTCTAACAATTTTTTTCTACAAAAATGTACATTGGGAAATTTGAATCTTTGTCTCAAACTGTGAAAGCTTAAAGACAAACCTATCACCATACTAATTACAGTAGTGGCCAAAATTGTGGAAACTTTTGGGAAAAGTGTATTTTTGAGGTTTAATGGCTAATAACACCACTTTTGGGGGGAGTTTCAAGATAATCATATTCCACTACTGGAATGGCCTGGGAATAGCCCAGACCTTAATGCAATGAAAATCTATGGAGCCTACTAAAAAAACTTGTTAGTCAGAAGCGACCCAGCAGTAAAGCCCAGTTAATAGAAGCAATCATTCAATCTTGGTTTCACATTATAACAGTTGCAGAACTAAAAGACTTGGTTCACTTTATGGGAAGACGTTGTAAGGTCATTCAGTAATTCATGCTAAATGTTACCCAACTAAGTATTAACTGACGTGATAATTTTTGTATACCTCGTTTTTTCTATGGTGATAATTTTTGTATATCCCACTTTTTCTACGTGTTTCACTTTTCCTCTTTATACTGTAACTGCTATTCTAATATCAAATCCTTCATAAAAGGTATTGCATTACATTATTGATTAAATTATCTTTCCATTGGTATATAATTTTATGGTACTATTCCCCCCAAAATTGGTGTTATTAGCTAGTTTTAGAAAATACACGTTTCCCAAAAGGTTTCCACAATTTTGGCCACTACTGTAGTTGGGCTTCCAAGTTTCATGTAAATCTCTAGATAGCTATCTTCCTCCTTCCCTTCATATTAGGGAGGATATGAGCCCTGACAATTTTTTTAAAAAAGGGCCTCTGAGACCACAAAGAAGTCATGACACTACTGGAATGAGTGAGATCAAAATTCTGTCCATTTTTCTGAAGGTTGGGAGGTTTAGTGGATGAAATAAATGCCTTAAGGCTGAACGTATCCAATTTGCTTCACTGTAAAAATTAGGAAAATCACCCAAATTGGTGAGTTCTGGGCTTAAAGGGATAAAATGATTATCTTAAGACTTGCAAGGGATTGTTTCTCTGCCTAGATGCATCCCTGAATTCTTTTTTTAAAATTATTATTAAAAGTTTTTTTATTTTTTAAATTGATGCATCCCTCAATTCTGTAGTTACCCTGGAAAATACAAAGGTGATGCAAATGTGTGTTGCCTACTCTGTCTTAGGAAGCAGGCTGCCAAGAATCTACCTAGGTTCCAGGTTTTTTAGATGTAGGTCCAAAAAACCCCCAGGAAAGCAAACAAACATGGAACATTAATCAGGAATACCTAAAAAATAACGACAAGCTCAATTAAGAGGAAGTAACGTGAAAAAGTTCTGAATCACTCTTGTGAAGAAAAAGTAATTTTGTTCTGTAATTCCCTACTGCTCTGTTCCTTCTCAAATACCACAAGTCGCTCATATGATTCTTGAATGAAAAGGACTTTTTAGATTTATAACCTCTATGTTTATAAATGAGCTGTGGTGGCACAGTGGTTAGAGTGTAGTACTGCAGGCTATTTCTGCTGGTCACCGGCTGCCAGCAGTTTGGCAGATCGAATCTCACCAGGCTCAAGGTTGACTCAGCCTTCCATCCTTCCGAGGTGGGTAAAATGAGGAGCCAGATTGTTGGGGGCAATAGGCTGACTCTGTAAAACAGCTTAGGGAGGGCTTTAAAACACTATGAAGAGGTCTAAGTGCTATTGGTATGTTACACCCTCACTTTCCTCAATAAATTCCAGAAATTAATGACAGATTTTGAGCTAATGTATCCATAGATCCCAATTACTTTACTGAATTATTGATGACACCTTTATAGTGGGTAGGAAAATATACCCTCAGCCCTATTCTTCAGTGCATATAAAGTGGATGTGATGGTAGAAGATATTGCATAACAGCCTTACATTCTTATAGACTTACAGAGATGAAAGGGGCTGTGTGGTCATTAAATACAAGAATCCAAATTAAAGTAACTCTGACAGATCTGTCTCCACCAGAAGACATCCAGTGAAGAGGGACCGAGCACTTTTCCAGGTAATTGGTTCACTGCTGAGTTGCTAATAGTGTAAAGAACTTTTTTCTAATGTTCAATTGGAATTTAACTTCCTGTAATTTAAATCTGTTACTCCATGTCCCACATCCTGAAATGAGATAGTATAGCACTTGACTTTCTATATGGCATTCCATCAAGTATTTAGTGAGTGCAATCATATGTCCCATCAATCTTCTCAAAAATAAATATAACCAGATTTTTCATTTAGATTTGATTTTTAGTTGATTGATCATCCTGTTTTCCCTTCTCAGAGCAGATACGAAGTTTTTCTGAATTTTTATTGGATTGTACTTGGATATGGATTCAAAGTACAATATAGCAGAATGATTATTTTCTGCAATTTGGACACTAAATATCTGTTGAATCAGTCTTTAGCAGGAGTGTCAAACCGAAGGCCTGAGGGCCAGATCCAGCCTGCAGGGTGCTTAGTTCTGGCCCACACGACCACCCTGGAAACAGCGAAGGACTGGCCCGCAGTGTCTCTGCCAGTGAAAACAGGCTTCCAAGCTCCATTTTTGGCTGTGTCGGCCTCCTACAACCCTCTGCCGGCGAAACAGAGCTTGGGAGGGCCCAAGCTCCATTTTCGCCGGCAGAGGGTTGCAGGAGGGTTGCAGAGCATTCAGGCTGCCACAGGTGCCCCAACATGAGTGACATCAAGCTGGCCACACCCATGCCAGCCACACCTACCCTATCCCCCCGAGGTCAAACACAACCCTGATGCAGCCCTCAATGAAATAGAGTTTGACACCCCGGATCTAAAGATTCATTTGACCTTTTTTGCAGTCACATCACACAGCTGATTCCTGTTCAGTTGGTAATCACTGATATTCCAAACTCTTTTTCACAACTGCTACTATCCAGCCAGATATTTTTCATCTGTGAACCTATAGGTGTCTTAAATGAGGAACTGCACATTTGGGGCTCTTAAATTTCATTTAGTTACTTTCAGGCTATTTCTGTAACTTCTCAGAATCTTGAATGTCATTTCTGTCTTCTAGGGCATTAACTCACACAACCACTTATGTGTCACCTGTAAATTTGATAAATAATTCCTTCTACCTCTTCATCAAATTATTAATGAAAAATATTGAAGAGCAGAGGTCACAGAGCCCAATTTTATGACACCCTACTCAATACTTTTCTCCAGTTTGATGTTACTCGCACTATTTAAACTGAATGTTCAAGCAAGCAATGGATCCACTTAATTGTCATGCTATCCAGCATTTTCTCAGGGTTGTTTCCTCACCAATCCCTGCTAAGAAAGGACAGGAAGAAAATAAAAAACTATCCCAAAAATGAACCTTTTCACACTTTTGAATTGAAGCAAGAGTTAATACCAATACTGCCAAGATTCCCCATTGTTGCACTTTAATTATGTTTAGGTGGAATTGCAAATCAGTACTTATTCCTTGATAGGACTATATAATCAAGCTGAGCTCTATAAAGTTGCCTTATGGAAGCCAAGTATATTTCTATTTATAGAGGAACACTATTTTTAAGAAATATGTTACTATGTTGTTGGATTAACGTTGCCTGTGGAATAAAAAAGCAAGCAACAGTAAAAACAACACTGCTTTGCTAGGTAAATATTTGAAACTGCCTTACCTCAGTCTCTAATATTGTATGAAGCTATCATGTGTGAATTAAGCTAGGGATCCCCAACTGGTACTGGTCCATGGCCGATTGAGAACCAGGCTACGCAAGCAGCTGCTGAGCATGAGAAGCTTCATTTGCGCATGCCCAAGTTTAGGTTGCGTGCACAAAACCATTCCTCCCCCCCCCCGCTCCTTCCATCACTGCCGCAGACGATCCATGGAGCCGAAAAGGTTGGGGACCATGGAATTAAGCAGTTCAATACCTCTGGCCCAACAACCATTCTTCCATGTATGTTTATAAGTTTCTTCAACAGCTATAGCTGTGGAAATCTTCTTTTCATATATCATCAGTAAATTATGGTACAACACCAAGGAAACCTGAGTTTTTGCTGACAATTGTGATTATTTGAAATGCTGGAGGTTTTTTTTGTCCTGGTGTGTGATAGAAATGTCTTGACTACATTAACTCGAATGTAACAGGCCTTTTTTTCAGACTTGCTTATGGTACTGAAGTTCAGCATTATAAAATGTGAAGTGGGTTCACAATTAACCTCTCTTGTAAAACAAATCAAGTCTTCTAGTTCTTTTTGAATTGAATAGAATAAAATAGAATTCTTTATTGGCCAAGTGTGATTGGACACATAAGGAATTTGTCTTTGGTGCATATGCCTTCAGTGTACATAAAAAGAAAAAATACATTTGTCAAGAATCATAAGGTAAAACACCTAATGATAGTCATAGGATACAAATATTATAAATAACACATTCTCATGGTAGTAGCTAATCAACTATTCTGTCTCTGCAATAACCATGTTCCCCCTACCAGATACATAAATATTTACTTCTAGGCCATGTTCCATTTGCTGCTGGATCTGAGTTTTCACGTAATTATTTCTGGTCTCCCTCTTCAACATGTTATCAGTGTTTGGCGAATGTATGGTATTTCAAAACAATTACATTAAGTCATGGAATGAAATTGAGAAGGACACATGAAGATGGGAGAAACTACAATTCTCATGGTTGGGGAGAATCTGTGTTATTTTGTTTCGGGCAATATTTATTCTGCCAACTGATGTGTCATTTAAGTAATGGCAAAAAAAATATGGCAGGAGAAAAAGCCAAGGATTAAATATAAAGTCCTCAAAGGAATAAGGATTGGGATTGTCCGATTTTAAACTCTGTTTTGGAACTATTTGTTAAGTTTGAGTCAAATAATAGGTGCTTCTGAGGGTGGGGGGATCAGAGTTAGATCATAATCTGAGTTTTGGCTAGCACACTTTTCCATGGCATGATAATGTAAAAAAATAATGTTATTTTTTTTAAAATGCTATCTCAGAAGTGCCATATTGAGAATATGGAATAAATATAAGCCCAGACTATTCCCAAAGTGGATCTCAGCACAAGAAACATTTGATAGGAAAAAACAGCAGGTAAAGAGACATGGTTAACCTATTGAGATTGTTAGAACAAGAACATAAGGAATATAAAATGAAATCAAAAGAATAATTGGTTGCAGAAGGATTTAATTTTCTTCTTCATATTCTTTTGAAAAAAAAGAAAAAATGAACTTGCGATTTATGGGTTTCACAATTAGAATGGGTACCATATGATGTAACCTTGGAGGGAGAGGATAAAATATATATGGTTTTATAACCACGGTCAAAAAGATTGGAAGTTGATTTTTATAAACTTTTTGGGTTTTTTGCTTTCTGCTTCTTCTTTTTCCAGTTTTTACTTAATCACTGGTCTATTTTTTTCTTTTCTTATATTTTTTATTCATTTTAATCTTGTTATAAAAATTCAATAACAATTTATTTATTTATTTATTTATTTATTTATTTATTTATTTATTTATTTATTTGATTTATATGCCGCCCTTTTCTGGAGACTCAGGGCGGCTTACAATGTGTTAAGCAATAACCTTCATACTTTTCTATATACCTGCTTAATAGGGCTTTCGCCCCCCCCCCCCAGCGGTGTTCTTTTTTTTTATATATATACAAAGTCAGCTTATTGCCCCCACAATCCGGGTCCTCATTACCTACCTCGAAAGGATGGAAGGCTGAGTCAACCTTGAGCCTGGTGAGATTCGAACTTGCAGTAATTGCAGGCAGCTGGTGCTAGTTAACAGCACTTTAGTCTGCTGCACCACCAATTATACTAAGAAAATGGGAATTCTGATCAGAAGGGGTTTAGGGATTACAGTAGATAAAGAAAGAAATCCTAAGGATTTAAGTGGCTCTTGAGGATGATTTTTATATTTAAAATAACTGTGTATTTTGGATTGCCAGTAATCACACTTGAACCTAATAGCTAGATAGATCTGGATTCCAGAAAGTCCCAATTAGGATTGTATCCTCAGAAAAATCATTATCTAGATCAACTGATTTTCAGCAAAAGCCAATGTATTCTTATCATGCTTCAAGTTCCCTTACTTAAATACTATAATAGAAAGTTAATTAAGCATAATATGCAGTATGTAACACTAGTATAAAAATTAAAGGGCTAAGATAAATAGTGCAAGAAGTAGGAGATTCACACATTTTTTTATTTAATGATTCTTACATGATGCCATATAGTAATGCATGAAGTCAACTGATGACTGGAGGAGAGTAAGTTTTTATCGGGACTTAATTAATTAGATGTAGGTTCTTTCATGTGTTATTCAAATTAGGTTAATTATGTGTATCACATTTGTTCGTAAGACCTTTTTCTTTCAAATTGTGTTATAGTTAAGATACGTAGAATTTTGCAGTATTATTGATTTATAGTCTCGGAATCTAAGTAACATTGAATTCTCCTGTAAAATTCTTCTGATTATGCTTAGTTTGCATATGGTCTATGACAAAAGGACATTCTCCACTACAGGATACTGACAGAAAGTCTTCTCATCAAAATGAAGGAGACATTTTGAATGACCAAGTGTGTCTGTTGAACTGTGGAGACTAATAGAAAGCTCTGTGATGAAGTAACATTAAGCTTTGAGGTTGGGGGCTTGTACATGAGAGGAAGAATCATATTTTTTTTTTTTAATTGCCACATGATAATACCAAAAGACAGAATGGATCATATATCAATTCATGCCTGGGGCCAACAAAGCAGCATAGGCTTTGTAGTAGTAATAAAAATACTATCAGATTAACTTTGATGCCTGGTGATAACATGAACATCACCATGCATTTGTAATAATACAAAAAGAGATTGCCAACACTTTGTTCCAGAGCTTCTTTTTTTCTTTTACTTCCAGTCTAACATTTAATGAATGTTAGACTGGACAGAAACCAAAATGAACATTTCCTGACAACTAAGACACGAACCGACAATTCATTGGAGGTATGAAATACATTGACAATGCTGCTGGAACATGTTGGATGAAATTTTTGCCTATTATGAGTGTTCGCAGCAGAAATTCTGCTCTTTCTATAAGCCCCAATTTAGTTTGCTGCCATGAAAGTTGATTCATTACCTACTTCCCCACTGCATTCAGCCTGATTCATCCTCCCTGCTTCCTGAAGAAGTAAGGATGCAGATGAAGCCATGAAATCCCTGGACAAGGACATTCTGCCTTTATTCTTTCACTGATGAGTTGATCTTGGTGGTGGAGGTGCACACCTGGGGTTGAGACAGCCTGGTTTTTGGACTAAGTTATTGTTCAGTGGATTTTAGCTACTACATTGTAACCTTGTAGTCTTTCTTCTGGCTTAGAGCAAGAAGAGGATTTGGCTGGAGGTGTTGAAATTATTTGATTCGGTCATTCTTTTGAATAAAGTGCTTCTGGGAAATGTATGTATATAAATTTATTTATTATTGCAATATTTGCATATAAGCTCCGTCTGAATTATTTTAAAATTACAACATAAATACATAAAAATTTCTATAAAATATGACATGTATCTATCTGTGCATGTATGTATGTATAATTCCCCTAATCTTGAGATGGATTTGTTGAAGTCTTGCAAAATATGGTGATGTTGTGACATTCAACTAATTTAATTCTTTTTTATTTTATTTATTTATTTGTATCCCACCTTTATTATATTTACAAACAACTCAAGGCAGTGAATTTATCCAACACACCTTCCTCCTCTGATACTCCCAGAGGTGGGCTGCTGTCAGTTTGAACCGGTTCAGGTAAACCGGTTGTTACGATTCTGTGTAGTTCAGCAAACCGGCAAATCCCACCACTGGCCGTGGTGGCACAGTGGTTAGAATGCAGTTTTGGAAGCAAACTCTGCCCACAGCTAGGAGTTTGATCCTGACCAACTCAAGGTTGACTCAGTCTTCCAGCCTTCTGAGGTTGGTTCAATGAAGATCGGTACAATGAGGACCCAGATTGTTGGGAGCAATATCCTGTCACTGTAAACTGCTTGGAGAGGGCTTGTAAAACACTACGAAGTGGTGTATAAGTCTAAGCACTATTGTTATTTTGATGAAAATGTGTTCATTAAGAAGAAACACATACTTTTTATGGTGAAACATTATCATAAATACACAGCAACTTTTCTCACTCAAAAGTAAAGAAAAGGGGGTAGGGAGTGGAGGTTCCTTTAGATTTACAGGTTTATTTTATACAGCTTTGAGGCCTGCAGCATATAATATATTTAATAATCTACTGTTCTGAGATATTTTGGTTATAGAAAACAAAGTATAGTTTGTCTTAAGTCATTGATATAGAAAAAAACTAATTGTTTTTTTTTAAACGAAGAGCTGGGATATTTTACTCTATTATGTTTTATGTAACATACAATTTGAGAATCAATAGATGCTTCTCATTCTGCCCAATTTGCATATTTTAGCTATGAAACAAACATTTTTGGCTGGGATATTAAGATTATAAATATTTGACTAAATCTCTAATCTGAATTGACATTCTTAATCAAATAAAATCACTTCAGATGACTGAATTGATACCTTTGAATCAATTTGGTGCTTCTATGCATACAAAGAAATGGCGGTTCAGAAATTGGAATTGACTTGATTCAATTCAAGCATCCAACCTGAATTTAATCAATTTTCCGTATCAGTTTGAATTATTGAATCAGATTCATTTTCTGACATTATTTGAATTATCACATTGAATGTTATTTATTTCCCAGTTTTCCAGTTGCTGATTCAGCAACTTTCAGTTGAGTTTGCACTGATTTGTACAGGCCTATGAAATGGGACATCATTGGAAAACTATGTTTCAACTTAAACTCCTGGATTCTCTCAATCTAAAGATTATTGAGAAAATGCCAGTGTCCTGGCCTCTATATTTTCACTCAAAAGATCAGAACTGACACACACACACCATCTTGGCATCCATTGTCATGATGTATACTAATGTAATCTTAAAATCTTCAAGAACTAATGGAATATCCAGAATGGCATGTTCTGGAAAGAAATCTTCTTGGAAAGAAATCTCAGAAGCAAAATCTCTTTCACAGTGAATGAACACTACCAAGAGGTAAAAAAGACAGATTTCTCCACACAACTTAGGTTGTGCATCAAGACAGGTCAGAACACCTGCAGTCCTCCTGCAGACATTAGACTATAGATGTGAAATGGAGAATAATACCAATCCCCAACCACCAGCCACTTGGCTGCCCAAGTAAATATCCAGCAATGTAGTGTTTTTCAACCTGGGCAAGTTTAAGATGGGTGGACTTCAACTCCCAGAATTCCCCAGCCAGCTTTGCTTTGAGTTGAAGATCACCCCGTCTTAAACATGCCCAGGTTGAGAAACATTGTAGTAATATATCACCTGAATCTAAAATATCAGCAATCTTCTTTACCCAGTAGTTCCCAAACCAGGAAAAGAGAAAGAGGCTGTATAAATGGAAAAAAAAGAGAGGAGGATGTAAGAAAGTGGGGTAGAAATATTTTTGAAAAAGAAGCCAATCATGAGGAGTTGTGGAAAGAATAGAAAAAGTGACAAAATGGGGAAGAGGTTTGTGAGAAAAGGACAAACCTAGCCGTCGACTGATTGTGGGGAGAAGAAAAAAAGCAGACTTCTACAGACTTTAGCTTTCCGTTTACTGCTTTGTGTTAGCAATATGTAAATCTATCCAGTTTCCCTTTCTAGACTTTTAGACAATGACATTCTTTGATGCTGAGAAAGTCATCGTCTTCCAAAATTTTGACTTCACATTAGAAGAAATGTGAGAGAAATTCCTGTAATTTTATTCGTCTTTCTACTCTATCTGCATATTTTACACCCGTAAAATAAACCCAGCTGATCCTCCTTTCCTTTTGTGCTCTGTTTTACACACAACCTACACGCAACTGCTCAAAAGCCCTTTTGACTTTTCACGGTGGCTTTCAGTTTTTCTACATGTTATTTGGGATTTTCCCCAGACTCTGCTGACTCACATTTCTGAGAAATCACTTGTCATGCTTTTTCTCATTTCTTTCCCAAAGTTTTGCTTTGAACCTTTCCCTGCTTTCAGCTTTCGGTTTCAGAATGGTGCCCTTTTAATTTTAGAATGGATATGTTAGATATAAATGCCTCATTCTCAAATATGTAAATAGTATGTATATAGAGTATTAAGGGTTAACTTATTCCTTATTTCTTAATTTATTCATGACTCACCACTCCTACTTATAGCTCCACCCATTGTATATATAAGGAGCCACCTTCCCCTTTTTCCCTGCTTCTATCTGTGAATATTCAGCGAATATAGAATGCCTATTCTAAATAAAAGGATATATATTTAAGCCTTTAACATTTAATGATATTATTGAGTCTGATCCTAAATATTGCAACAATCTGGTAGCAGAGGATGGTTAATTGACTCAATAAAAGAAAAAGAATTAAAAATGTCCAAGAAAGATAGACCCAACACCAGGGCCTACAGCAAAGAAATGGAAACAGAACAAGAAATAATCAACGAATCGACAAATGCAATCTCAAGAGAAACCGAAGAATACACTACTGAAGATGAAGAAGTAATAGATGAGAATGATGACCAGGAGGAAACCGAAATAGAGAATAACGAACTCAGGTCAGAAATATTAAAACTATTAAAAAACCAAAAGAATGATGAAAACCTCATCGCGAAACTCCAAGAAATGCTGAAGAACAGCGGAGCAGCGAGAGAAAAAAACATCACTAATGAGAAGTCTAAAGAACCAAAAATAGTGAGTAATATGACTACAGAAGAGATCGTTAAAAAGAAGAAGAAATGTGATCCCGCGCAAAATTTTGAATGGCAGCCATCTTGGTTTCAACAGGCCTCCAAAGTGAGCGAAGCAGAACCAATCAAAATGCTCAGTTCAAAATTTCTGGCGTGAAACACGTTAACAGACAATGAAAATGAGAAGGAGGACTCAAAATCCTCAGAAGAATCAGAATCGGAGAGTGAAGATGATTCAACAAAGTCCCAAATAAAGTCTGCAATGAAAACGCTTTTTGCAGCATTTGGACCAAAACTAAAAATCATCAAAGAATCACCAAAGAAGCAAACGAACAAACCGATGCTTCGAGACCTGCATGCCTCCACCCTAACTTCGAGAACGACGACACCAGAACCCAGAGAGCCTTGCCGATTCCGCCCTACACCTAAGACCGAAGCAAGTGACAGCGCTCACAAAAGAAGGAGAAGAACAGCCATTGTCACCAGGACTCCAAAGACCGAGCCAGAGACCGACTCGTCTGAAGAGGAACGGAGCGAGCGAACCAGCCAGGAGAGAACCTTCCACGACGACGCCAAAGAAGAAATGGACAACGCGCATGCGCGAAGCCTTGCTGATGATCCGGGAAGATTTGAATTGACGAGAGAACCGCGCAGACTCGTTGCAGACATCCCCACGCCGTTTTGCAATTTTCTACACTTACGAGACCATGGACTGCCTCAGGTTGTAAGTAACGGACAAAATAATGTGGGGAACTTACCCAGTGACTTCCCAAAGCTAAGGGTTGATGGTATTAATTTGCAAGAATGGTACCAGCAGCTCCAGGTCGTTTTTATGAAAGAGAATCTGTTATTCTTTATCACTAGTCCCCCAAGGAGACCTTGGACTTTGAAAATAGATTGCTTACACCATAGAGCTTTTTTCTTAATAATAGCTAGTGTATCTCCTGCAATGTATTATAGCATCAAATCAAACCTGACTGTTTCAGAAATTATTCAATGCATGTTTAATTTGTTTCACAGTGACAGTGTAGCTACTACCACAAGAATGTCTAAAGATTTCTTTTCATCTAGAGTGAAACCAGGGGTTTCTATAAGTGAGCATTTAATATCTTTAAACAAAATAAGGGCTGAACTGCATATGAGGGGGGAAGTGATTTCAGATCAAACAATGAAAAGTGTTATTATTAACTCACTTGATTCATCATGGGACAATTTTATGTCACACTTAGACACTATTAACCTAGGATATTTATCCATAGAAAGCCTATCCAACAAATTGATAGCAGAAGACAATTCAAGAAAAAATCGTTCTAGCAATCACGTAGAACATAAACCTTTTAGGAAAGTAGCTTTCCAAGAAAAATATAATGAGACATATAAATGTTATAATTGTGGATCCAAGGAACACAATAGAAGAGATTGCCCCAGATTCTCAAAAGAAAAACATAGATCAGAATACATGAACAGACACAATTATAGACACTCTTCCATAGACAGACATAGACATAGAAGTCCACCAAATTATAGAGAAAATAGAGGGGGCAGAGAAAATTCAAAAGATAGAAAATCAGGATCACTTAATGGTCTAAATAAACAAGACAGCACAAAAATACAACAAAATGAGAACAATAATTGGCTTATTGATTCTGGAGCAACAAATCACACCACTAATAACAAAAATATATTGTCTTCTTTTGCAGAAGACAAATTTGTGATAAAGGTAGCTAACCAAGATAAGGTTCAAGTATTAGGCAGAGGAAACGTAACTTTGCCTGGCCTAGGAAAAATAGAGGGGGTATTGTTAATACCTGAAATACCTCATAACATTTTAAGTGCCATAAAACTAAGTAGAGACTCTGACATTAATATAACTTTCTCAAAAGGAAAAGCAACTTTGGAGAAAAATAAAAGCAATATAGGTACTGTAATGATTAAAGGAGGTCTACCTTACCTAATTACAAAAGAAGAATGGTTACACAATATTGATTCAAATGTAGAAGACTGTGTAGAAGTAGATAATGAAAATGTTAGCAACAGTGACAATGATGAATGTAAAATATCTAGTGATCATACTAATACACACAATATAGAAAAACCAAAAATAGGTAAGCCAATCCATGATGAGTGTGCTCATATCTTACATAGGAAGTTAGGACATGCCAGCTTTCCTGTAGTACAAAAAATGATTGAACACGCAGAAGGTGTCAAAATAAAAAATTGTGAAAATTATTTGGAATGTTCAGTATGTAAATCTACAAAACTGAAAACTAGTCCCAGACCAAGAAAATCTACTAGATCAACTAACAAAATTTTTGATTTAGTACACATGGACCTAGTAGGCCCACTAACTCCATCAATTAATTATAGGAAACGTTACTTTCTGACAATAGTGGATGATTATAGTCGTTATGGATTTGTTTATACACTGAAACACAAAGATGAAACTTTTCAAAAATTTAAGGAATTTTATAAACGCGTAGAAACGCAACATAATATCAGGATAAAACAAATTATGACAGATAGGGGATGTGAATTCATGTCCAAAGAATTCTCCCAATGGTTGAAAGATAGGGGAATGCTACATTACACGTCCAGTCCATTTTCTGCGTTCCAAAATGGAATTGCAGAGAGAAAGAATTCCACGTTACAAACCATGATTAGATGCACATTAGAGGATGCTGGCCTAAGTAAACAATTTTGGTCAGAAGCCTTACATTATTCAAATTACACACAAAATAGAACCTGGTCCAGTGTTATAAATAAAACACCATACGAAGTAATGTATAATAGAAAACCAAAATTAGCACATATGCACATCTTTGGAGTCACTGCAGACGTACATATACCTAAACAGTTGAGAAGAAAGGGAGAAAATGTATCCAGGAGACTTAGATTCATGGGATACGAAACTGGTACTAAAGGATATAAATTCATTGATAGCAACAACAAATTTATAGTCTCCAGAACGGCCGTGTTCCATGAACAGGCCAACTGGTCCAAACTACATCTTAATGAGATATTCCCAAATAAACATAAAGAAACAAGATATCATGAGGAAAGAACTGTAGATAAACAAAATATCAACAAACAAACAAACAAAACAAAAACATGGACAAATAGTCAACACAAAATAAAGACTGATACACTAACAAAAAAGGAAGCAAGATATATGCATGATAACAATAGCAAACCTGAAAGAATTATTAGAAGCAACAGGAGTAAGATGCCAAATAAATATAAAGACTACATAATGCATATGGATGGTGAACCCATAACACCTAATACATACGAAGAAGTACTTAAACTTCCTCGTGAAGAAAAAGAAAAATGGGAATTGGCCATGGAAAAGGAAATGAAAAGTTTGCGAGAATTAGATGTATTTACACCTACAACTGCACCTAAGGATAAGACCATCATTGGTACCAGGTGGATATATAAAATTAAAAACTTGGAAGAAGGTAATACCCTGTACAAAGCTAGGTTAGTTGCACAAGGTTATGCACAAAAGTATCCAGAGGACTACACTGACACATATTCCCCCACTGTAAGAACAGAGAGTGTCAAAACAGCTCTAGTGGTAGCATCAGCACTCAATCTTGATGTATTCCAATATGACATACAGACTGCGTACTTACACGCAAAGCTAGACAAGGAAATATATGTGAGGGCCCCCCACAGTCAATACACCAACAAAAATGAAATTTGGTTATTAAACAAAAGTCTATATGGATTAAAACAATCCGGTAAAAGATGGTATGATTGTCTAGTAGAAGTACTTAAAACCATGGATTTCAATGCTACATCTGCTGATAATTGTTTTTTTGTCAAAAGGAGTAATGATTATATTGAATTTGTACTAATTTATGTTGATGACATTTTGTATATTGGAAAGCATAAAGAAAGAAGAGAAACTTTTGTAAAAAAATTGAATGAACATTTCTCACTGAAATCATTAGGGAAAGTGAACAAATATCTTGGTGTACAAATTAACAAAACCAGAAAAGGATTCAAACTTAATCAAAAAGATAAAATTATAGAACTTTTGAACAAATGTAACTTAACTAATGCTAAGCCCTGTGATACTCCTATGCAAACTGATTTTCTCAGAAATACTGATGAATCATCTCCTGAATTTAAGGACAATACGTTTTATAGGTCAATCATAGGTTCACTTCTTTATATATCAAATTGGACTAGACCAGATATAGCCTTACCACTCAATTTATTGTCCAGATATGTCAGCAAACCAACTATGTACCACTGGGAAGCTGTCAAAAGAATTCTAAGATATCTGAAAAACACATTAGATTTTTGTCTAATATTAGAACCTAATGATAACAATGAACCAAAACTTATATGCTATGCTGATGCGGATTGGGCCGGAGACACATCCTGTAGAAAAAGTACATCAGGTTACATTTTCTTTTTAAATAACTGTCCAGTTTATTGGTATACCGGCAAACAAGAACTAGTAGCCACTTCAACAACAGAAGCAGAATATGTTTGCTTATCTAAAGCTGCGAATAACCTTGTGTGGTTTAATGATTTGATTTCAGATGTTTGGAAAAAACCTTCTTTACCTTTTGTTATGAATGAAGACAACAAAGCAGCTATTGAAATATCTAGATCAGATGCCATTGGACAAAGGTCCAGACACATAGATATAAAGTTTAAACATGTAAGACAATTGTCTCAAGACGGATTTATAAAAGCGATACACTGTGATACCTCAGAACAAGTGGCTGATATATTGACAAAGCCTTTGCCTTCTAAACAACATAAATATTTAACATCCAAGTTAAATGTATTGTATTGTCCCGAATCTGAATGTAATTGGTGTTGTATAACTAATCGGCATTTAGAGGGGGATTTGTTAGATATAAATGCCTCATTCTCAAATATGTAAATAGTATGTATATAGAGTATTAAGGGTTAACTTATTCCTTATTTCTTAATTTATTCATGACTCACCACTCCTACTTATAGCTCCACCCATTGTATATATAAGGAGCCACCTTCCCCTTTTTCCCTGCTTCTATCTGTGAATATTCAGCGAATATAGAATGCCTATTCTAAATAAAAGGATATATATTTAAGCCTTTAACATTTAATGATATTATTGAGTCTGATCCTAAATATTGCAACAGGATATTCGGGAGACCTCAAGTGCAGACCGTAAAATGCCCTTTCATTCATCCCCATTCATGGGAATAGCCTGGGAGAGTTTCACAAGAGTTGAGATAATTAGAAGTTTGGATAAATGGGAGTGCTCTGTCCAAAGATTTACACTGACAAGAGAGACACCCAGTGGATTTGGATAATGAGCAGCTTCAGATATTATTTTTATAGCATTTTAAATGTGCCAACTATTTCATGGCTCTCAGCCAAGTTGACTCACGTTGTAGCAGAACAGAGCAAGGATGATGTGCTCCCAGTATTTTACTGTTCCAATTCCTATAACCACTGATCTGTTGCAGTGCACTCTGCTGCAAAGCTAATAGCCAAATCTGCTCAGCCCAAGAGGTTTACTACTTGTTGTAATGTTGAGCTAACACATCCAGGCCCAAGTTTTTCCTTCACACCTGACTATTTTTACTGTTCATTTCTACAGCTTTCCATTTTTCTTTCAGAATGCAAAACACTAAGATAGTTTGACAGAAGCAGCCTGAAAGACAAGGCAAAGAGAGGCTTTGTGAAACACATTCACCTCTCCTGAACACCCTTTTCCAAAGTGTGAGAGCAGCTGCATTTTTGGGGGGGAAAGGCTGTGCAGTTGGTTTGAAGATTGTCCCCAGCTGCAACTGCTTGGGCATGTCACAGCCACGATTCATTGTTAATGCAAACATAGTTGGTGCCTTCACATGCACCTATAGACAGTCACTTGAAGCAGCCAGGCCAAAATTTTAGAAGTACATGTCTGGTTTAACACTTCCAAAAGGGAATTTTCCTTCTTGTTAACAGAGGTTCTGAAACACCATTTCCATGCTTCGCACAACCACAGTCTAAAACTGAATATCCCTTGCAAAGGCAGGAGAGAAATCATGGTGTGATCCCCTCCCATCCTCCCTCTTTCCGCTAGCTGCAGTTTATTCTAATCAAAGAGGTTTTATGCCTTTGTGTTCACACTTTTTATATGATGAAATTTGTGCACATTTTTAAATCGGAGAAGTGCATCAAGAAGCTGGCTGTGAAAAAAACAGAAACCAACTGCATTCGCATGTACATTAGTGAATTAAGTTGTTTTGTATTAAAATGAGATCTTTACCATTTTTTCTCACGTTCCTGTCTACTGTGCTACACTACCCGTTTCATCAGAGAATTACAAAGTCGGGTTTCAGTCCAGAAATCACAGTGAAAGGAAGGTGTTTGAGTAAATCAACAGTCAGGAATCACTAGTCTGTCAAAGAATGGGAAATATCTTAAAACAGCAATGCAATGAGTTAATCAGAAAGTAAGTCTAAGATCTAACTAAGAGTTTAAAAAAATAAAATAACAGCTTGTAACATACAGCTGTTTAATGCCGAAGTCAGAATACTTATCTCCAACAAACTTATAAATGAACACTAAGTCCTGGTTGACTAGACTAGAAGAATTAGAAAAAAAATACTGCTGTGTTCTCTTTTCTAGAACTGAAAAGATTTCTGTCTTCCCATACAGTGTTATCAGAGAGATAAGCATCCCTTAATCAAAAACTGCTCAGAGCTTTGGCTGTAGCAAGAAATGTTTAATTCAGCACTATTAGACTTTCTTCAGCAACAGGTTATGCATCTGTTACATACCTTGACTTCAAAGAATCAGAAATCTATACTATCTACCAAGATTGAGGGAGTAATGCCAAGAGGAAAATTACTTTGATTTTTTTCCTTCCAAGGAAAGAACAACACAGATTGAAGTCAGGCCAGTGGTGAAATCCATTTTTTTTACTACTGGTTCTGTGGATGTGGCCTGATGGGCATGGTGTGGCTTGGTGGCCATGGCTTGGTGGGTGTGGCAGGGGACGGATACTGCAAAATCTCCATTCCCATCCCACTCTAGGGGAAGGATACTGCAAAATCCCCATTCCTTCCCCACTCTGGGGCCAGCCAGAGGTGGTATTTGCCGGTTGTCCAAACTACTCAAAATTTCCTCTACCGGATCTCCAGAACCTGTCAGAACCTGCTGGATTTCACCCCTGAGTCAGGCCCAGTATGAATTATGTGACTCAGATCCATTGCAGTGCCATTTTTTGTAGGGCTGACACTTCAAAATCTTCTTGATATGATGTTCTTGTTGAAGATGACCAGGCTGAGTCAGAAGGAAGGGTCATCAGTCAAGAGTCTCTTTGTGCCTGCAAGAGATCTAAATCCAACCTCTCTTGAATTCCTTTCTTAACTCCTGTTAATTTCCCTTGACCGTTACTAGTTTGGATTCTTGTAGAGACTTAAACACCCTGAATCTTTTGATTTCCCCAGCACTTGACAGTTCTCCTGCAAACATTGATGGCAGATAATCTGTGGATGTGTAAGCATTTGAGACATATTTGATATTCTTTCAGAACTTCTAAATTTTGCATTAGTTATAATACAGTACTACATATTCCAGAAAACACTGCAGCAGACAAAAGAAGAAGGATTTAGGGAAGGAATGGAGATGGAGAAAAAAGGAGAAGAACGAGAATTTTATGTACAAAACTGTTACAAAACAAATGCAATCAAAAATTCAAATTACATCTTATTCTGGAGTCTGTTTCAAAAAAAAAAAAAAACACCTAACAATAGTAGTCAACACATTTTCCATCTAACACTGAACAGGAAAAAAAAAACTAGTGACATCTAATAGCAATTGATGATTTTAATTGTTTTTACAATAATATGCATATTATTGTTTTTGAAGTTAATGTATTATTATTTGAATATTTATTTTTGATTATTTTATTTTAGATATTATTCACTGTATGCCAGTGGGAATTGATCCTAATTTTTGCAGTGGAGTTATTAAAGAGAAAGAAAGAAAGAAAGAAAGAAAGAAAGAAAGAAAGAAAGAAAGAAAGAAAGAAAGAAAGAAAGAGATTATTCAGAAAAAATGATTTCCCAATGTCATTTCTTTGTTTCTTCAACTCTAAATTTACCTTGAAGGATTTTGCATCACTTTGAGTTTTGTCTTTGTTCTGGTCCCTATTAGAACTGGGCTCCTGAGCATCTCGTATTAGTTGGGTGATGATGATTATTTGAGGAAGTAGAGGCCATTGTTCTAAACATTGTGATGCTAAAAATACACTGTAATTTCATATTAATTTATTGTCTATTGTCCAGCAATGTTTCCAATGAAAATATAGTTCTCCTCCTATCAAAGATTTTGGTTTCTTTGTATATAAACCTCAAACCTCAGAAAAAAAGCTATTTTTTTTTCTTTATATCAAACAATGTAGCTCAAATATTTGTGTATACC
The DNA here is from genome assembly GCF_059756535.1 of Pantherophis guttatus. NCBI lineage: Eukaryota > Metazoa > Chordata > Lepidosauria > Squamata > Colubridae > Pantherophis > Pantherophis guttatus. Next base: position 142,281,570 of record NC_142064.1, read on the forward strand.
GGATATTGAGGTAAATGTGTTAATCGAAATTACGCTCAATTTGCATAGGGAAAAAAATCCACTTCAAAAATCTCTGGAAAATCCACATCTCAGGGACTGCATAGCTGATGCTCTCTCTCCCATACTTCACAGAGCAATGAAAATGATGGATACAGATTTTATAAATAATAATAAATAAATAAATAAGAAAACTGAGAGCAAAGTGATAGACTTCCGTTGCCATAGTGAAAAGTGAAATAAAAGCTAGGGAAAAACAAGCAATGAGAACAATATCTGGGAAAATGAAGATATCCTTTGAAAGTAAAATATAATTTTCTTCCACCCCCTGGCAGTTATGACCTTATAGCAGAACTGATCCTGTTGTTTACTGACCTCCTCTGAGTATTAGGCAGACCATAATTGCAGCTAACAGCATTGTGAGGCACAGTGAATGAAATGACTACCTGGCCCATTTTCATTTCCAGAATAATGTGTCTTGTTTCTCAGGAGCGTCGCTGTTCATATGCTACTAGAAATGTTCCTCAAGGCTCTTTTCAGGAACATCCTTTATATTACCTCAGGATTATAGCAATAGCACTTAGATTTATATACTACTTCACAGTGCTCAACAGCCCACTCTAAGTGGTTTATAGTGGCAGCATATTGACCCCAACAATCTGGGTCTTCGTTTTATCAACCTTGGTAGGATGGAAGGCTGAGTCAGCCTTGAGCTGGTCAGGGTCGAACTGCTGGCAGTGAGCAGAGTTAGCCTGCAATGCTGTATTCTAACTACTGTGCCATTATGGCTCTTATGTAGTATTTGAGGTTCATTTTAGTAGTCCTGCCTTTACAAGAAGGGTACACAAGCAGAGAAACAAAAAAACCCAGCTAGCTTCATATGTGCACTGCTTTTCCTCCAAGATTGGATCATGTTTTGATTTCTCAAGCAAAAAGCATTATCCTACCACTAAATTGGCTATACCTGCTGGGTTACCTAGGAACACAGGCACATTCTTGCCCCAAGACAAAACTAACATGAACATTTGCCTCAGGCTTTTAGCCTAATATTAAAGTCCTATAGTAAAATGCCATGTTCTGCGTGAGCTTTAGCAAAAATGGTTTCTTATCTTCTCCACAAATTTACAAATATCTCCGGTACTGTGCTTTCTAACCCATTATCTGTTTAAAATAAGAATGTAGTTTTCCAGCTCAGAACTGAGATAAAAATTTGGGACTTACTTATAATTCTTTTCTTTAAAGGGCAGCATTAAGAGGTTTGTTGTTTTTTTTAAAAAAGAGATCCTTGTTATTTGGAAGTTTGAAAACAAACAGAGTGATTAGGAAAAAGACATAATGGACTCAAATGGCAACTGTCCTCATTAATATGAATTCTTTACTACTGGGTAATAATTGAGAACTCACCGCTGTAGAAAGCTGCATTGTATTCATCTCTCTTTGGATGTCAAATGATTGATTTTAATGTGGTGACAATACTGGATGGAAATATTGGGACTGCAAAATGCTTGTCTACTGAACATTAGATTGCGTTTTACATCAAAACTATCACAGACACAGTAATGGCATGAAAATCAGGGAACATATGTATTCCAGAGTTGATTTAGGAGCTGAAGTAGAAAAAATGCATGAAGCTATTTAGTTTTTTGTTCTGTCAAATACCCATAGATTACTATAAAGGTAGTCCTCAACTTATCACCACAATTGAGCCCAAAATGTTGCTGAGAAATTTGCTAAGTGAATTTTGCCCCATTTTTATGATCTTTCTTGCCGCAGTTGTAAAGTGAATCACTGCAGCTGGTAAATTAGGAACATGGTTGTTAAGTGAATCTGACTTCCCCATTGACTTTGCTTGGCAGAAGGTCGCAAAAGGGGATCACGTGACCCTGGGACACTCCAAACGTCATAAATGTGAGTCAGTTGTCAAGCATCCAAATCTAAATCACATGACCATGTGGATGCAACAACGGTCATAAGTGTGAAAAATTGTCACTTTTTTTTGGTGCCATTGTAACTTCGAATGGTCACTAAATGAACTGTTGTAAGTCAAGGACTACCTGTACTTTGGGTTTAGGATCATACCAGAAGCTAATAATTACTTTTAAATTCTTTCTCATGCTTCTTCAATCTCTGGACTATGTTATCTCTTATCGAAACCTCTCCTTTAACAGCTCTTTCAGGCTTTCTTATGGTTAGTTTAAAATTCCTTTCCAGAGGCCAAGCTGGCACGCAATACCAGATATTTTGAGTTTTTAACTCCATTTCTTTCTGTTTGAAGTAGGAGGAACGAGGGAATTTTGGTAACCAGAGTACAGCAGTGATGATGGTGGGGCATAAATTGCCAGATTAGCAATTATTTATTCATAGGATTAGTATGCTGCTGGATTCTCCCAGGCTCCCAGCAGCTCTCAAAAAGAGAATAAAAAATGAAGACATCCATTGTAACAATCCTAATGAAGCCTCACATACCCATAAAACAAAAATGAAATACAAAACCCAGCTTAAACAATATATAACAGTGATTAATACAATGGTGACAGTCACTTCAGAGGCCCTGTGGGAAAACTTGATTTTTACTAGTTTCCAGGCCACATTACCAAAGCAATCAATCTCATTTTTAGGGGAGAGACATATTGGAACCTTACCAAAAAGCAACATTTTGTGGCCTCGACTCTCATCGTTTTACAAAGATGGGATACCACTTGACATATCTCCCAGGAAATTGTACCTAGGCAAGCAGTCTTGGAGATACATAGAATAGATAGAATAGACTAGAATTTTTTTATTGGCCAAGTGTGATTGGACACACAAGGAATTTGTCTTGGTGCATATGCTCTCAGTGTACATAAAAAGAAAAGATACATTTGTCAAGAATCATAAAGTACAACACAATGATAGTCATAGGGTACAAATAAGCAATCAGGAGCAATATCAATATAAATCATAAGGATACAAGCAACAAAATTACAGTCATACAGTGGAAGGAGATGGATGGTGGGAACAATGAGAAGATTAATAGTAGTGCTGACTTAGTAAATAGTTTGACAGTGTTGAGGGAATTATTTGTTTAGCAGAATGATGGCATTCGGGGAAAAAACTCTTCTTGTGTCTAGTTGTTCTGGTGTGCAGTGCTCTATAGCGTCGTTTTGAGGGTAGGAATTTTGAGGGTAGGATGCGAGGGTCTGTAAATATTTTCACAGCCCTCTTTTTGATTCGTGGAGTATACAGGTCCTCAATGGAAGGCAGGTTGGTACCAAGACTTAAGGCATCATAAATCCAAGCAAGCACTTTGACCTTCCACTTCCAGCAAAGTATTGACAGCAAATTTCTGGTGCATAAAAATAGGCACAGTATGCTCAAAGCCACAGACTAGCCAATAAGCGGACCTCTGCAATAATAAAAGTCAAGGTCAAGGTTTCCCTTGTCCAGCCATTGTCCATTGTCCTTGTCCAGTCACTAGGGGATGGTGCTCATCGCCAAGGAAGCCAGTGTTGTCTGAAGACACTTCTGTCGTCACGTGGCCAGCATGACTATACACTGAAGCAACAGAACACTGTTATATTCCCATCAAAGTGGTACTATTTATCTACTTGCATTCTCATGCGTTCGAACTGCTAGGTGGGCAGGAGCTAGGGCAAGGACGGGAGCTCACCCCGTTGCACGGCGCTTGGATCTCAAACTCATGCTATCAAATTTCGAACTGACAAGTTCGGCACCTTTAACCATTGAGAATTTTTAACTACCGTCTTTAACCAATAATAATTCACACCTTTATTGCCGCCCAGTTAAACTACTGCAATGCACTCCATTTATGTAATAGAATGTACAAAAGACCTTGGAATAGAGGAAGGGGAAGAAATGTTGCCTAGGGAACAATCAGAGAAAAAGATCCCCCAACAGTAATCAAGCAGTAAAACAGACTGGAGGGAATTTGTACTTTCAGACTTGCAAGATTCTCTTAATGAAGCCTTACAGTACTCTGGTGTCATCTGGTGCAGCTGGGAGGATGATAACATGGGACTATCTTTAGAGACCATTGGGATATAGTGACCCCCTGTGTCATGCACCTGTCATGGGAAACATATTACATCTGTATTTTGGGCCTTACAATGGCGTCTGATCAGTTTCTGGGCACAGTTTCAGGACTGGTTTTGACCTATACATAAAGTAGTTATCTCCAGGACTGCTGGAAACACCTGATACTTTATGATTACCACAATGTAAAGCAGGAGTGTCAAACTCGATCCTGTTGTGGCAGGGGTTGGTTCTATTTACCTTTACTACCAGTTCGCATTGCGTCTGCGCGCGCTCTTCTGCGCATGCGCAGATCACCTATGATGACATCTGGGTCAGTGGGCGGAGCCTCCCGCCAGTTTTACTACCAGTTCTTGTGAACCGGTCTGAACCAGGGGCAACCCACCACTGTGTTGTGGGCTACATCAGGACTTTGCTTGCCCTTGTGGGGCCAGGGAAGGCATAGCCTGGTTGTCGTGGCCGACTGGGTGGGCGGGGGCAGAGTGGGCTGGGGGACAACTCTGGACCTATCACGGGCCAGATGTGGCCCAGGGCTGCATGTTTTTTACCCCTGATGTAAAGGGTCCCAAAACCAGAAGGTGCTACTTCTCAGTAGCAATAGCCCCAGGCCTTCAGAACAGCTTTCCAGTGAAATTGGTCTACCTCAGCCCTGTTCCTCCATCTTATTTAAGAAAATGCTAAAAAAAATAAAAAAAATAAAAATAAAAATAAAAATGCTGAGTTTTTTCATAGAGCACTTTTCATTTTGAGTTAGCCTTGAAATATTCTAATTTAATGTGCATGATTAAGGGGGCACTTGCAGAAAAGATTCTACTCAGCTCCAAGAAAGAGAGAAGCATGAAAAAGGAACTCACAATGACCTCATCCTGATTTTGTTTAGTACAGGTAGTCTTTGACTTACGATCACAATTGAGCCCAAAATTTCTGTTGCTAAGTGAAACATTTGTTAAGTGAATTTGGCCCCCGTTTTATGACCTTTCTTGCCGCAGTTGTTAAGTGAATCGCTGCAATTGGTAAATTAGTAACATGGTTGTTAAGTGAAACTGGATTCGCCATTGACTTTACTTGTCAGAAGGTCACAAGAGGTGACCCCTGGGACACTGCAGCCATCATAAATATGAGTCAGTTGCCAAGCATCTGAATTTTGATCGCATGACTGAGGGGATGCTGCAATAGTTGTAAGTGTGAAAAATGGTTATAAATCACTTTTTTCAGTGCCGTTGTAACTTCAAATGGTCACTAAATGAACTATTGTAAGCCGAGGACTACCAGTATAAGATAAGACAGAGAGAACTTTGGACAGGTTCTCAAGATTGATGTCAAGTCAACAGATAGGAAGCAGAACTTCCAGGAATGCTACTTCATTCTTCTGAGGTAGAATAACAGTATCTAGTACATAACATGGATTACTAGACATTGAATACAAGTATGGAAGAGCAGTTACATTTACTTCAGTTCATTTTTCATGGAGGAGATGTAAAACTTTTTACACTGTTGCTTCAAACAGCATTAGATAGCATCTTAGCAAAAAGGGTTTCATGATACTGGATCACATGAATTTGGGCATTTTAACATTTCATAGCCATTACAAACAGAATCACACAGAAGGCATATCAATTTAGTCCCTGTTGTCATCACCCAACTGCCTACTTGAATGAATAGTTCAGGCTGTCAGGCAGTAAAGTGTCTTCAGAAACATCCCAAGACATTTTGTTGTCAGAGGCAAAAAGATAAAATGATCGCTTACCTATGTTACACCAGAATCTGTCCCAACTGGTGCTGAATTTTATTTTTACTCTGGTGGGGTAACATCCTTCATTACCTTTCTGGATAGTAGGATAGTTTAGGGAATGCAGGTCAGATTGCAATGAAACCCCCTTTATATATATCTATATCTATATATATTCTGCAGCCTCTCCTGATCTGCCATCTAAGGCAGTTGTCTGATTCTGCTTAATTCAGAATCAGTCTTGGAGCTTCACACCCGATCAGATGACTTACAATAGTGGCCAAAATTATGGAAACCTTTTGGGAAAAGTGTATTTTCTAAAACTAGTTAACAACACCACTTTTTTTTTTTTTTGGAGTACTACCATAAAATTATATATCAATGGAAAGATAATTTAATTAAGAATGTAATGCAATAACTTTTATGGAGGATTTGCTATTAGAATAGCAGTAACAGTATAAAGAAGAAAAATGAAACATGCAGAAAAAACGAGATATACAAAAATTATCACCATAGAAAAAACGAGATATACAAAAATTATCACCATGTCAGTTAATAGTTGGGTAATCTTTAGCATGAATTATGGCCTTACAACATCCTCCCATGGAGTGAACCATGTCTTTTAATTCTGCAGCTGTTATAATGTGAAACCAAGATTGAATGATTGCTTCTATTAACTGGGTTTTATTGCTGGGTTGCTTCTGACTAACAAATTTCTTTAGTCGGCTCCATAGATTTTCAATTGGGTTAAGGTCTGGGCTATTCCCAGGCCATTCCAGCAGTGGAATATGATTAGCTTGAAACTCCAAAAAAAAAAAAAAAAAAAAAAAAAGTGGTGTTATTAGCCATCAAATCTCAAAAATACACTTTTCCCAAAAGATTTCCACAATTTTGGCCACTACTATAGGTCCCATTCACAACTTTAGATGAAGTCATTGTTATCCCCATGCACATTACATCAAAATGCATGTAAGGTATTCACTTTATAAAGGAAAGGGCAAGAAAGCTACCATATCTTCTGTATGGTATTGCGTTGGTTGGGGAAGAGGCGTATAAGGGACATCACCAAGTTCAAAGGCAGTGTGAGCAGCTGAAGCATCTTCTGCATTGGATTTGCTGGGATACATACGTGAAACTCAGGAGGAATCCCGTGGTTTGCTTTACTATGAAGAGAAAGCAGAAGCATTTCCCATAATAAAGGAAAGAAGTGACATTCCTTACACCTTCATTGTCTTTAAGAGTAAAGTTGGGAAAATATTGTATAAATCCATTCAAAATTGGCAGAGATATCAATACTGTGTATCTTGTGGCTTTGGAGATAGACGATCTGTAAAAAGAAAGGACAGAGCCTTGTGAAAGTATGAAATAACAGGGATATCATGGTTTCTTCACTTTTTCCCAGCCAACATGAGACAGCTTCAGAAATATATTCTGGTGAAGATCAAAAAGTCTGTGTTTTCTTTATACTATGAAACATATAAATTGGAAACTGAACTATGAAAGGATAGCTTTCCTATCTGATTTTATTTCCTTTATAATATCCTTCCTTTTCTTTTTCTTTTATTTGCAACCTAGAATTTTTTTTTGTCCTTTCATATGTATTTGCATGCTTCCCACTCAGTAACAAACACAAGAGGATGTTGAGCTATCATTCAAATTAAAGTATGTTTGAAGCTCAATACTTATTCATTTATGTTTGTTTTCTTTAATTCTGCCATTTAGCCATAAAGCAATATCAAGTGTCCATTATTTAATTCTCCAGTTGAAAAGAAACTGTAAATGGGTCATGATCTGATATTGCAGTTGAATTTATCTGGCAATCTGTTACATTCTGAAGCAAACGCAAAGAAATCAAACATCTTTTCTGATATATTTTCACAAAACATAATTTTGGGAAAGTGATTTAGGATTAACGGCATTCTTCCTACCAAAACAAAAAACCAAAAAAACTTCAGTGATTTCTGTTTATGATAGCTATTAGATTATAGCCTCTCTGTAACCATATGGGAGCATAGTCTTGCATTTTCCCCCTTTTCATTTAAATGTTGTTTCTCTACAATATTGTTTATTTTGTTGACTTCCCAGAAACGTATTAGTGGTGCTACATATGAGATGCAAACTGCATTCAGTTTGGGCTTTGAAATATTAGAAATGTGTCAATTGGTTCCCAGTTTTGAAAACTGTTAACTTTCAAAGTGAAAAAAAAAAGTGTTTTACGGCACTGTATATATGTCAGCGGGTGTCAGAGTTATTACTTCTGAATTATAAATACGTTTTTGAAACATACTGAAAGAGTCTGCATCTAAAATTGCTTTCAAAATGATGCTAGTGGAAGGCAGAGGAAGTATTCCCATGCAATACGATACTTATTACTGAGACTGCCAAAATACAATTGTGATCCCAAATTATCATATAGCGGCGTCTGGATCCTGGTAGCCTGGCCAAGCAACTAAATCCAAGAAATATAGGGACTGTGCTGGTTGAGGATTTAGAAACTATGGCCACAGCATCTACAGATGCCAGTTGGAGAACACTACCCACTAATAGCAAAGTAGCAGAGTAGATACCTGGGCAAACTCCTAAATTTTCTGTTTACAGGATGCATAACAGGTGTTGTTGTTTTTTTAACCCCATCATAAATATGCAGCAGCAGCAGCTTTCATGTCACCTCCACACAATTTACAAGACAACTAAATCTCATACGCTGGTGGAGATTTAGATTACTATCCAGTATCTTGTCTTAGTGGGGAATCTAAAGATCTAATTAAAGGTGCAGCCATGCAGTAAATTATCTGACAGTAAATGGTGTTCAACTTAACAGCATGCATTTTAGAGCAGACATAGCTAATGTAATCCCAAGAACCTGCCCGTCTTCTGAGATCATCATGTCAAGTCAGTGCTACATGTCTCTCCTCCACAATTTAAGCAGATAGTTTTCAGGAGTGGCTCTCCCTTAAGGAAGTCTGTCTACAGAGAAATTTGCTTGGTATTTATTCCCTTTATTATTTAGACATAAGCCAAAAGATTATCCTCCCCTTGATGAACATTGATGTTTTCATTATTTATTTTTAAGGTGTGCAGCTACATTATGTATCATAGGGTTTTGTCTGGTTGTTACAGTATTTTAAGTTACTTTCAATTGGCTAACTCCTTGAAAGACTGGAGAAGAGTAATGGAAACAGAGATGCCTGAAGGAAGGGCCCGATATAATAATACTACAAAAAATCAAAATGGCAGTCACAATTTAAAATCAAAGGCATGCCCTTTTTGTAAGTGTGTCTACATTGCATGCAGAAACAAAAAAGAGTTATGGCCACCATCTTCATTCTTTTGGTCCATTCTTTGTGGACACTTCTTGATGAACAGATTCTAAATTTTCCTGCAATAAAGATTGAGATAGATTGATGATAGACAGATAGACAGATGGATAGACGGACAGTCTGGTGGATGGATGACTGGGTGGGTGGGTGGGTAGGTAGGTAGGTAGGTGGATGGATGGATGGATCGATCGATGGGTGAATGGATAGATGATAGATAGATAGATAGATAGATAGATAGATAGATAGATAGATAGATAGATAGATGGAAGCATTGGGTGGATGGGTAGATAGATAGATGATAGATAGATAGATAGATAGATAGATAGATAGATAGATAGATAGATAGATAGATGGATGGATGGATGGATGCATTGGGTGGATGGTTAGATAGATAGATAGATAGATAGATAGATAGATAGATAGATAGATAGATAGATAGATAGATGATAGACAGATAGATATATAGATAGATGGAAGCATTGGGTGGATGGGTAGATAGATAGATAGATGATAGATAGATAGATAGATAGATAGATAGATAGATAGATAGATAGATAGATAGACAGACAGACAGACAGACAGACAGGCAGGCAGTCATAGACATAGACATAGACATAGACATAGACATAGACAGAGACAGAGACAGAGACAGAGACAGAGACAGAGACAGAGACAGAGACAGAGACAGATAGCTAGAACCAGGACTGAACCAGATTTATTGGCTCCATAAATAAAGGAACAATGTAAAAATTTTCATTAAAATATCCAGATAGCTCAAGCCCAGAAACTACTTCCTTTTATTTTCACAGATTTTTATGCCTATGTACTTAGGAAATAAATACATAAATATTCTCTTAGGGGATGACAAGATGGCAACAAAGGGTATTTAGGACCTGAAAATCAATAACAGTTCTATCCCCTCTTTCTTTTCATTTGATTAAGCAGTATGAAATATTAATATTATTAGATATTAAACAATTTATGCTACTTGGAAAGGGATGGGAGAAATTTGTTGAAATGACCAGGTTCTGTGAGGCCAAATTTTTAAGATGTAATTTATGGGGACGTATGAAAGAAAAAGAAACACAACCTGGAAAGATAAAATAACATCATAATTCAAAGCAACAGTTAGGAAAACAAATAGTTATTGGGACAGAAGCATTCAGTTATTTTCTCAAGTGATGGTTTTTCTCTAGGACCTTGAAGTTTCATCAGTCATTACGAATTACCCAATGTTATACATGCCCCCCACCCTTAAAAAAAAAGTAAGGTGCAAAACATTGGATGCCAACTGAAATATATGGGGAGATAAGTCTTTATGGTTCTTTTGCCACAAGCCTATTAGAAAGTTGTACATGAGTCACGATAGGCATTTTTCAGGTAAAAATGTTAGTGATTTTGCTTCAAGGTTGCCTTCATCAACAAGGCAGGCATGGAGACAGTGAGGCAAATGTGGTTGATAGATTTTTTCAGCTGGGCTCAGGAATCCAAAAAGTCATATAAAATTGCCAGAGAATAGCTGCCTAAGCAGATAGCTGAAATCCTATAAATTGAGCAGTGGAGGAACAAATGGAATGAGGAGATAAGCCCATGCTGAAAGAAGCAAATCAGCAAGTAAAATACCAGGCTCTGTTGGTCTTTTTTTGTTTTGTTTTGTTTTTCAAATGCATTATTTCAGAATAACATCAACAAGAAGGAATATTTTTAGTAACTCACTTGTAATTTGAGGTCTGCATAAAGCATTTATTGCTGAAAGTTAGATGGCATTGTGATTTTATACTTTACGGAGTTTATAGAGGCAATAGGGAGCTTATCCCTTGTGTCCTGAAACAAAACTGATAACAGAATATGAAAACTGTAATTGTAAGTATCTCTTAATGCTTGGGTATGTATTAGGGTGCTAATAAGAATACTGCAATCCTATTCCAAGACAAATATTCAGATAGCTCAGCCTGCCCCAACTTTAAACACTCTTCATGTGTTGGGGCTTGAACTTTTACATAGCATGATTGATGGCTAAGAATGTTGGTAATTTTAATCTAAGTGCATTTGGAAAACAGCAGATTGGAGAAGGCTGATGTACACAGGGCCACTCTTTTTCCTTATTAAAGTTGGAGATATTATTTAATGATTGATTTGATTTGATTTGATTTCATTATGTGCCATCTTGTCCTTTATAACTATATATATCTATATATCTATATATAAATGTCAAAAGGGAGGGAGGGAGGGAGGGAGGGAGGGAGGGAGGGAGGGAGGAAGGAAGGAAGGAAGAAAGAAAGAAAGAAAGAAAGAAAGAAAGAAAGAAAGAAAGAAAGAAAGAAAGAAAGAAAGAAAGAAAGAAAGAAAGAAAGCTAGCTGGCAGCTAAATACAAAGAACAGATACAGGAATTGGGTATGACTTGTGTAATGAAAACAAAGATAGCAATGTTCCAATATTGATGAGTTCCTACAAAGACGAGGAGGTCAAACTATTTTCCAAAGCACCAAAAGGCAAGACAAAAAACAATGGATGGAAACAAACCAAAGAGAGAAGCAAGCTAGAACTAAGGAGAAATTTCCTAACAATGAGAGCAATCAACCAATGGAAAAGTTTGCCTTCAGATGGAGGCTCCATCACTGGAGGCTTTCAAAAAGAGACTGGAAAATCTTTTGTCTGAAATCGTATAGGGCCATGATGGTGAACCTATGGCATGCATGCCAGAGGTGGCACGCAGAGCCCTCTCTGTGGGCACACGCGGCATCGCCAGCTGCTCTTCTGGTTTCCAGCATGCACATGCATGACGGCCAGCTGGTCTTCGCCAGCACTGGAGCGCCGGAAAATGCCCTGAAAAATGCTCCAAAAATGGCCAGAAAACAGCCAAAAAACAGGAATGCGCATGCCAGCCAGCTGCTCTTTGGGTTTCCGGTGCTCCATCGCACGCACATCCATGCACATGCCCACACATTCCGGTTTGGGCACTCAGTGCCGAAAAGATTCACCATCACTGGTATAGGGTCTCCTCCTTGAGCAGGGGCTTCGACTAGAAAACCTCCAAGATCCCTTCAAATTCTGTTATTCTATGTTCTATGTTTTAACCCTATGAATCAAAGAAATAGAAACCTGAGCTCCAATTCTCACGGTGACCCATAATTATTCTTCACAGTTTTTAAGATTATTAATAAATCCATGTTTGATTAACTTTTTAAAGAAGGACTTTTTCACTCCGCATAATTCACTCTGCGTAATTCATTTTAATATGGTTGGAGCTTATGGCCCGATGATTCTATTGAGCACTTATATGTTATCTTTCCATAAAGAATGAACGACTCTGATTCAGTCTTTCCTTTGTGAAAGTTGGTCTCAACAGAAGAAATCATCTTCAGCCACTGTCAATGATGTTATATAAAAATGTAGCATCAGGCCCATGGGACAATGATGCAATTAAACATCATTTAATTGCTTGGCTGAAAGCAGCCAAGACAACATTTGAGGAGGAGGAAGGAGAATGACTAGCAGTATGCATGAAATAAAAAAAAACATGTTATGCTCTAAGTCTGGAACAAACAGCGAAACCTGAATATTCCCAAATGCTTTGAGTTGGCTATGTTCTCCCAAACAAACTTTGAAAAGCTCAAATGTTCATGTTTTTTTAGAAGAATATTAAAAAAAAAAAAAATCTCCCAACCCTGGGAAACAATGGAGACTCTCTGTCCCCTTGTCCCCATTTTTTTTAAACCTCTGTGTTATACTAATAGGTAGAATGGCACTCCTTGCTGATTGCCACCAGCCAGTCATCTTCCGGGGGGGGGGGGGGAAATGACTCTAGGGATAGTTTTCAAGTATTTTTGATATCTGTTTCAGGAAACAATGGGACACAAATCTTTCTTGCTCATTGGAAAAATCAGTTAGCCTTCTCTGTTTTACTGCAAAACAAAAATATGAAGAAAGAGTGAACAGACTAAGTGGAAGGGAAAGATTGAGAAAATCAAGGCCCAGTGGAATTGATAAGAACTTGAAAAAGAAAGACTGATGACAAAAAAACAATGTGTAAAACAGCGTATGGACATGGTGCCAACCTAGTTAATGATCATAGAATTAAATTATTCTATTATCATCTTTGTCTGTCTGTCCGTCCGTCCGTATCTATCATCTATCTATCTATCTATCTATCTATCTATCTATCTATCTATTATCTATCTATCTATCTATCTATCTATCTATCTATCTATCTATCTATCTATCATCTCTCTCTTTCTTTCTAACTATATATCTCTATCGCTTTCTACTTCTTTATCCCTATCATCTATTATCTCTATCTCTGGTTCTCTACTATCTATCTATCTATCTATCTACCTACCTACCTACCTACCTACCTACCTACCTACCTACCTCTATACCTACCTACCTTTCTTTCTTTCTTTCTTTCTTTCTTTCTTTCTTTCTTTCTTTCTTTCTTTCTTTCTTTCTTTCTATCTATCTATCTCTATCTATCTAATCATCTATCTATCTATCATCTATCTATCTATCTATCATCTATCTATCTATCTATCTATCTATCTATCTATCTATCTATCTATCTATCATATTTGAAAACTGCCCATCTCCTCTATAGAGTGATTCTATGCATTATAGTGAATGTTCTTCTTGTAAATTATATTTAGTTATTTTTCACTCATTTATTCCATGGTTTAGGATCTAAAGATGGATTGAATTTCCCATGCTTACTTTTAGTAAAAAAGTCACTGGCATGGCTACATGCTGCAACATTAAAAATATCTATTGTTCTGAAATAGCATCATCAGCACAGGGTGTTCAATGCTTATTCAATCCATCTCCTTTATTCCTGGGACTAAAAACAAGAAAACCCAGTGTAGCCAAAGAGGGTACAAAACTTTGAGCAGGTGTAGACCTTTGTCTTTAAGCTCTAGAGGGAGAGGCCCTAACTGGACAGAACGGAATTTTGTTCTGAGTTAAATGTGCCTTTGAGATGCTTAACAAAACAGAGAGTTTGCTCATATATTCAACCTTTTCCTGCTTGCCTTTGCCTGTTTATGTCATTAAAAAAGAAAGTGGGTCGACATTACATAGATTTCTGAGCAATCCCAATGGCACAAGGACAATTTTTGCTCTTGGACAACAGAAGGTTGAAAGCATGTGTATTTGATTGTCAGGACTAGTTGTTTTTTTCAAAAGTTCTCCTAATTTCTAATACTGGAAGTGCTGAAAATCACGTACATGCAAGAACTCGGAAATAAATAAGAAGCACCTTGATTCATGCCATTCAGTTGAAAACCAAGGTCAATCCATCTTGCCAACCACAAGTCATATTTATTCACATTAAAGTATTATAAAAGCAATAAGCTAAAAAGCAGAAGGTGAGGGATGGGTCCTGTCAATGTGTAACTCATTTTCCAAACCAAATTTAAAGGCAGTGTTTAATTCTTCCATTTTTTGGTCCTTCTCAGCTAAAATGGCATTGCATCTCCACCTCACAGGAAATACAGATCCAAAGTCAGGATTAATGTTTTGGCAGAAAAGCTGAGCAATGCCATTGGGAGCCAGTGGTGTTGCTGAAGTGACAGAAACAATTATTGAAGTTCAAGAGAGCTTTGTATATCTCTTGACTTCTGAATCATGACACCAACTAAATTTCAACTCAAATAAAACTTGAGGCTAAATTGGAGAACCCATCTGAGGGATTTCTAAGAAAGCCTCTCAGATCACTTCCAGATATTCAGAATTCCATTACCCAATTTTATGCTTTCAGAAATGTTAAAAGGAAGCAGAACGTTAAGTCAGCTGATCTGAATAGATCTATGTGGAATCCACATTCTGGGCTTCAGTCAGATACTGTTCCTTCACTATCTTCATAACATCATATAATAGAGTCATGACATCATTTGCCTATTTATTTAGCCCTATCACACCCAGTCTGTAAAAATCCAAAAAACCATTAGATGGCAGGAAAAAGCTTCAGAAAGCACTTTGTCAGGTTCTAGTGTTTGTCTCTCTCTCTCTCTCTCTCTTTTTTTTTTTTTTTTGCAGACAAAAAACTGTAATGATCTAAACATCCCTGTCTTAAAAATATTGCAGGGATAATTTTGAAGGGAAAAAGAGAAGAACGTGCTACAACTAAAAACAAGACAGAGACACTGATAGTTCACAGGACTAAATACTCTGAAATGTTTTCATCATAAATACTTTATATGATTCATTTTAGGATTTTTGGCATAAAACAAGAGCAAGTCTTTAACCATTTCTGCCAACTGCACAAAATTAAAATCTGAAATCTAATTTTTTTTGCAGAAAGAAAAGTGATTATGGATTCATAATTATATTCTTTAAATGTGTCCTATGGTGTGAATTTAATGACAGAACCCTTGCTCATTTCAAAACAAACAAACCCTCCAAACCCCCATTTCCTTTAGATTGTATCCCACAAAAGAGAGATTTATTATTAATGAAATATTGAGGCATTATTTGAAGCAATTTTTAAGTTTCAATATAAGAAATAAAGGAGTGTGGTCTGAAATTGCAACTTGGCCAACTGAAGAGTCAACAACTTGATCCACCAAAGCAGAAGACTTGTTTTAAAAAAACTATAAAACAAATCACTTTGAAGGGTGATTAGGAGATAATTATCTCTTAATAATTATTCTAACAAACTGACCCTGTACGTTTTTATGAATGAGGATGGTGATGAGCTATTTGTTAATTAACATCTTTGAGAAAGCTACGGTGCATCAAGAAATGTAACTTCTGTAGGAATCCAAGTAGAGTCAGTTTCTTTCAAATTGAAAACTCAAATTGAATAAGTTTCTTCAAATCACAAATCATTGATTTGCATCAAATAATCACTTATTTGGGCAGGCCTAAAATAGCAATAGCAGTAACACTTGGACTTATATACTGCTTCATAGTGCTTTACAGCCCTCTCTAAGCAATGTACAGAGTCTGCATATTGCCCCCAACAATCTGGGTCCTCATTTTACATCCTCAGAAGGGTGGAAGGCTGAGTCAAATCTTGAGCCAGTGAGAATTGAACTGCTGGCAGTTGGCAGAGTTAGCTTGCAATACTGCATTCTAATCACTGCGCCACCATGGCTCAGTATTAAATCTAAAATCTCTAAAATTTGACAAGATAGAATATCTTCCTGATGGTTATGTTCTGCGTGAAGATCAGACTACCATATTTTTCAGAGTATAAAATGCACCTTTTTCCCTCCTAAAAGGGGGTGAAAATTTAGGTGCATCTTATACACCAATGTGGCCCCACCCACCCACCGCCCCCCACTCTTTGGCCTCTGTCTCCCAGCAATTTACCTCCTTGCAGCAAACAGCAAGAAGAAATAGCTCGTTTCAGCTTCAGCACAGCCAAATTAACACAAGTTGATTGGATCAGCCTCCCGACTCTCAGCTGTTTTGCTCTCAGCTGTTTTGTGCGGGCCTCTGCTGCTTGCTGCAAGGAGGTAAATTGCTGGGAGCAGATTTTTGTTTTTCTTGTGCTAATCAAGCTAATGAAAGTAAATGAAATGAAAATGGAAGTAAATGGAAGTAAATGGAAGTAAAGCAGGCTATTTGCTGTTTGCTGCAACGAGGCAAAATTGCTGGGAGGCAGAGGCAGATTTCTTTTTCTTGTTTTCCTCACCAAAAAAGGTAGGTGCGTCTTATAGTCTGAAGTGTCTTATACTCCAAAAAATATGGTATATCAGCTCATAATCTGGTGTTAACAAACCTATTTGTTTATATGTAGAATAGTTCTTAATGGTGAAAGCTGTTATCCTATTAGAACCAGCTAGTTCCTAGGAATTATTCATTCATTGCTTTTAAATTATATTCTTTACTTTAATTGAACACAAGGCCCTGTTGTTTCAATGTAAGGCCATTTAACTGTGGACTAATTGTCTGAAAAATGTACGCAATCAATCAAGTATCAAAGTTCTACACTTCGTTACATATCAGTGTCATTCTGGCAGGAAACGGCGCTTGTATTTAATTGACATTTAACAAAATGATTATGAATGCTTCAAGATAATTGGAGTGTGTACTGTATCAGCAAAGTGCTTAAAATACTTATTGACCTTTTGTAAGTGTGTTAATCAATAGCAAACATAAAATTGCTATTATGTCAATTAGAATGTTGATGCGTTGCTTCCAGGTACATAACAGAGGAAGATAAATGATTGTCAGATGAGAACTGTTGAATGAGACACTGCTTACTTGGATCTCAAATACTGATAAAGATAATGCCCAAAAGAAAATACATCAGTTGCTACATTCTCCAGGTAGAAGAATGAGCACAATTTTTAACAAGGCATAACAAAATCTTCCCGCTAACAAATGTTCTAAGTTCAGAATGCTTTTGTATTATTATTTATTAAGTTTATTTGCCACCCATCTCACCACAGGTGACTTTCATATTCTTCATCAAGGTCAGCTGTCCTATTTTGCATATTTCAAAGTGATGCTTAGAAGGAATTTTGCTTTTTTATTCTTTTTCTAGCTTCTCTTAAAAATTTTTCAGAATGTTTCACTCGAGCAGAAAACTCCCTAATTCATCAAAAAGAAACCTGGAAGAAGTAAGGAAATTCATAAAAGGAGTTTGATAAATGAATCTCACTGTTGTTTTATTCCTGCTTATTGATTAAATTAAATTAAATTAGAATAATAGAGTTGGAAGGGACCTTGTAGGTCATCAAGTCGTACCCCCACCCAAGCAGGAGACCCTACACCATTTCCGACAAACGGCAATCCAATCTCTTCCTGAAAGCCTCCAGTGATGAAGCTCCCACAACTTCCGAAGGCAAGCTGTTCCAGAAAGAGAGAGGGAGAGGGAGAGGGAGAGGGAGAGGGAGAGAGAGAGAGAGAGAGAGAGAGAGAGAGAGAGAGAGAGAGTAGATATACTTTATAATCAGTAAAAATTGCTGTTATTTTAAATTCACTGGGTCTCCGTGTATTTTAAAGAACTGTTTGTGCCTCTGTTCAGTTGAAAGTAATTTGAGTTTGGCAATTTTCCAGGGCTGTGAGTGACTGACTGAGCATAAGCTAAACCTGCGAGCAGGCCTCATGGTTAGGTGCTAGGTTTGTTATTCCCAAAAACATTAATTTTTTTTTTAAAAAAAAAACCCTCTTTTTTGCTCATTTACAATTAAAGACCACATTAGTGAAATTTGATCACAATTGCTTAAAATGTTTATGTTAAACACAGGTTATTTTTATATTCTTTGTGAAAATATAGGATAAATATGAAAGGAGTTTACAAGTCTGATGGCAGTGTTCTCTCTTGATCTCGCTCACCTGATCTCCCTGCATACACACATCCACACTCTTGAGAAAGAAGTATATCAACCAAGATGCCCTGAAATCTCCCAAGGTCAACAGCACTACACTTTGGTGTTTATCTTCACAACAGTCTTCTGAAGGAAATCACGACTATCCACTGAAAGAGGGACCAACTCTTCTGGTTTTATCTTATGTGTTACTAAGATGCAAGCTGCCCTTGTCTTGCTTTCCTTAGGGGGGAAAAAAAAAACGGGCAGCTGATGGAATGACTGCTACTCTGTGTAATACCTATAAGAGCTTTTCTCACCCATAAGCGTTATTTTCTTCCAGCAGAGTTCCCTCTGAGCCAACCTGGTACACATCAAGATTGTTGTGGAGAAAAGAGGAGGAGAAGTAAGGAGTATTAGGTATGTTTGCCACCTTGAGCTACTTATACAAATATTAAAAGGCAATATATAAATAAATAAATATGTTCACTTTGTACACAAGTTTCTCTGATATTTGCAGACAAAATATTTCAAAATACAGCCATTTGGGACCATTTGGGGAAGGGAGACACAGTTGCTGCTTCACCTGCCCAAACAAAATACCTGCAAATAAGTATTTATTTATTGATGGCATACTGTCCATAGGCCACCTAAATCTGTTAAGGCCCTGGTTGGCTTATAAAAGACAACAAAAACATACAATGCAAACACAAAAAGTCATCAAAAGTCTGGACAAAACATTGTTTTAAAAAAGAGGACACCACGTAAGGCCGTGATGGCGAACCTATGGCACGCGTGGCACGTGGAGCCATATCTGTGGTCATGTGAGTGTTGCCCTAGCACAGCTCCAGCGCACATGCGTGCGCTGGCAAGCTGATTTTCGGGCCTTCTGGGCCCACCAGAAGTCAGGAAACAGGTCATTTCTGGCTTCTGGAGGACCTCTGGGGGGTGGGGAAGACTGTTTTCACCCTCCCCAGGCTCCAAGAAAGCCTCTGGAGCCTGAGGAGGGCGAAAAACAGGCCTACCAGGCCCACCAGTAACCTTTTTGCCATCGCGTGCCAAAAGCGGGGGTCGCGCGGGGAGGGGTCACATATGCATGTGTGAGGGGGCACGGGACGTGGGGGGCATTGGATTATGGGTGTGGGCATGCATACGACACCCCCCCCCCCGAGCTTGGTTGTTTTCTTGAAGAAGTTTCATTGCCCAACCAAGTAACCACTCCCTTTGAGAACTGATGACATTATTGATAATAGTTGGATAATGAATTATCTGCAAGGAAAAAAACAAGCTCAGAGAGCAACAAAAACTCCACAAAATGTGCCCTGTGTTAGGTTAAAGAGCCATTAATCGTTTTCCTCCTTTAGACCCCGTTATTTTATATATGACCAAAATATGTGACTGTAAAAAAGTGTTCATTCTTTTAAAACACATTCAGCCGCTTTGGAGAAATTGAATCCACAATAATATCATGTTCATTATAAAACAAGATTCCATTTCACAAGTATGCCCCAGGATATTGCTTAAAATTAGAAAAATTAAAGTCACCATCATCATAAGAGAAATACAACTTTAACAGAGATCCCAAACAGCTATTTCTTCCTTAAAAAGGCAACCATTAATTTATTAATCTATTAAAAAATATTTTAGTAGAATCAGCACAGGTATTGCTCTCAAAACATGTAAGTTTTGATACAAAAATCATTTTTATCATAATATTTTCCATAAGCTGAAGGGTATTTTCACATATCTCTTAATATCCATTTTCATTGGGTAGTACACATACAGATATCCTTTTCCACTAAGCAAGATATTTTCCTAGGGATAATTATCCTCAGATTTTTATTCAATTCTGGGCAATTAAAAAAGGGCATTTTGTTTACCAGTATTCACTGAAACTATGCTAATTGGCATAATTTTGACTTACTCTACTGAACTGCATACCTGGTAGTATATACATTTATTTGTTGCTGAAATGATTAATAAATATTCCAGCAGACTGGAAGAATACAGTAATATTTGAAGGGAAAAAATAAGTAATCTAAATTTCTTCAACATTTCAACCACATTAAATGCTTTGGGGGGGGGGATCCAATAAAGCTCCATCACTAATTTACTAATATTAGCATTCAAATCCCCATTACTGATTTATTAATATTAGCATTCAAGGCTATTATAGCAACCAAAAGCCTTATTTTGTCTGAGGATTTCAACCTTACATCAAGTGGATTGTGTGGGGTGAATTATGGTGGATAATACCTTCTGTAATCTTCTTCTATCTGTTAGCATCAAGATTTAATGGAGATACCAGGCATTGAATGGGATCTGAAGACGCACTTGAATCTGCATCTTCAGTAGCACCTTAATCACTCCCCCCTACTCCAAAAGACAAAATTAATGTTCTACTGAGTTCTTTTCTCTCATGCTTAAACCGGCACAAAAAGTGTCTGCAAAAAAACCTTACTTTCCCAATTGCCACTCTCTATCCTGCCTTTGTGGAGCCTACTCTAAGTCATTAGTGATGGAGGTGTCCTAACTGGTAGGCATACAGGTCATTATGGACAAGGAGACAGGCATTATTCTTATAGAATAATAGGATTGGAAAGGACCTAGGAAATCTTCTAGTCCAACCCCCCCCCGCAACCAGATTCTTTCTTTCTTTCTTTCTTTCTTTCTTTCTTTCTTTCTTTCTTTCTTTCTTTCTTTCTTTCCTTCTTTCTTTCTTTCTAGAAGTAAGAGGCCAATCCTGCCATGATTTTGCAGCTAGCTAAAGCCTTCAGGTGGAAGAGGTAAAACTGACCAGCTGCCAAGCAACCATCTCTCATTCATGGGTGGGTGGGTGTTGGAGGTAACCACAGGTAACCAGTATAGGAAAACTGACAGGGACACACAAACACATCCTCTCTTCTTTGCCAAATGAAAGTGTTGGTCTCCTGTCCTCTCCTTGGAAACCTAAAGAAAGTTTGGTGACAGATAGGGTTTGAAAGGAACTAAGGTTAACATGGTTAACAACCATTTAGCAACTTACAAAGTTGCAGAACAAGAAGACTTACAACAGAAGTTGCAGCCGTTGCAGGGTACCTATGGCCATGTGATTCCAATTTGGGCACTTGGTGACCAGATCATAATTATGACAGTCACAGGATCCCATAGTCACAAGATCACCATTTGTGATCTTCCCTGAGAGCTTCCAACAGCCAGAGTCGATGGGGGAACTGACAGGAGGTCACAAATTACAATCATGTGATATTGTGTCTAATGACCACATGGGATTCACTTAATGACTGCAACTAGAACTGCCAGAACTATTATTGTTACATTGGTGCAATCACCTGATGTCATTTGCTACTGTCACACTTAATGGCAGAATTCCAGATCCCAATTATGTTCATTAACTAAGAACTACTTTTTCAAGTGTGAATGGAAAAGGCAAAAGATGGAAGAGAAATTGCTAAGATTAAATATTTAGAGGAAAAGGACAGGTCCATGTTTCTGAACAGTCCCCAATCATACCTCCTCATCATAGCCATATTGGGTTACCTAATCTCTGAGGTAATGTTCTGCAAAGCATTACAGATGTTACAGTATATTCCTTGATGCTGTTCTTTGATGTTGGCATTGCAGTAAAGGAGAAATGCTACAATTTGCAGCTTTATTATCTGGAGGAGGGTATTTTGCTTTCCCCTACCCCATTTTGGCTGCTCTGTGATCTGCTTTTGGTGCTGCCATCCATGACCATCTGCTGCCTAACATTCACTGACCAACCTAAGTACTAGCATTCTGAGGTACATGCTGATTAGGAATATATGACAGCCAAAGGAAATGAACAAGAAATTTCCCTTTTGGCCTGAACTGCAGGTGCCAGGTGCAAGCAAAGGTCAAGTGGAAGGGATATCCCTCAATGTTCCTGGCAACCTCTCCAGCACACTGATGACCTGTCACTCAGACTATTTCTGCACATGATATTAGCAATTTTATGAAAGACTACTAAAGCCAGCTCCCAAAATTCACCATCTGGCAGGTTAGTAGAATCTGATAGACTCTTTTTTGGCTATGAGTTTAGTAGTCTTACAGAAGAACACTAGACTAATGTCCAGAAATAGCCTGCGTGACAAAGCACTGGGGACCTGTCACTCAGGCAACTTAAAAGATAGACAAAGCTGTAACAGTCACATGTTAAGATCAGCCTTTAGTGATTCTGCCAGCAAATGATGTTCAGTGAGAGAAATAACACAACGAGGGGAATATACCAATTGCTGTCCTTAACTAGGCTTGTTTGCAACCTATAAGGAGAGCATCAGTTGTTATCCTTGTCACTGAAATAGAGCAGGGCTTGACTGCCAGGGTAATGCATGTTATGCTGATAGGCTTTTTCACCAAGTTAGGAATGGTATGAATACAACTTCACGTGGCCATGAGGTAATAGCACCTAAATTAGTTTATTCATGAAATAAGGAGGGGGAGGGGAATGAAATAAGAACACCATGGGCATAAGAAGAGAAATTGCTATTGTCAAGGCATGATTACCCCATATGAAGTGCAAGAGGAGACAGGTCCATGGTTATGTCCATCAGGCTTTCGCCAAAGCAACAACTTTCTTTAGATTTGCTGAAATGATACCTATGGGTAATATTCTTTTATTTTGCTATTCTGTAAGCTGCTTTAAAATATTTTGACTTCGTATTTCATTTATCTTTTCAGTATCTGAGGAAATAAGCAAAAAACCAGACTATTCTATCTGTTCTTTTCTACCTTGTTTGAATACCCCATTGATTTTCTCTGGGTTCATCATATTGTTTAGCCATTCTTTTCTCCTGCTTTACATGATATTGCACACGTTACCGTATTGATTTTTCAACATGGTATATTACTTTGAGACTCGACGTGAAAGGCATGGTTCTTAAAGAAATAATAATACTGTAATTTGACTGTGTGAGTCCTCAGAATGAGATTCTGGTGTAATCATAACAGTAGAAATAGTAATAACACTAGTCAAACTAATAATAATAATAACAATGTATTCTTAAACATCAATATAGTGCATGATTATTCCAGGAGTATTTATTCCCTAGACAACCAATGTAAATTAGGTTTGTAATACTAAGAGTATCTGGTGAGTTTTGGGCTAGGTTGGGATATGGATGGTGACTTAATGCTACCAACAAAGGCCTATGAATACAATGGAAAGATAAATCCAACCTCTCAAAAGAGGAGCTGTACAAAAACATACACATAAGTAGAGATCAATACCAGACAAACAATCAAGCAGTAAACAATCTCTTAATCAAGGAACTATACCCCAAATCATCACTGACAGGACCAAGCTACTGTATATAAACAGGGAGCACACCCCACACTCACTGGCATTGATGAGGTTACCTAGTCAGGTAATAAAACACTTGCAAGCAAACAACTAAGCTCAGAAAGCACCAAAGATTTCACAAAAAAGAATACCTTTTAAAATTTAAAATTCTAAAATACCTTTTAAAAGCTCCATCACTGGAGGCTTTTAAAAAGAGACTGGACAAACTTTGTCTGAAGTGGAATAGAGTATCCTGCTTGAGCAGGATAGAAGACCTCCAAGGTCCCTTCCAACCAGGGGTGAAATGCTACTGGTTCACCAAACCGGTAGTAAAAAATGCTACTGGTTCACCGAACCGGTAGTAAAAAAAGTAAAAAATTTTTTTAAAGTTTCGAAGATCAGCTGAGCGACACCCGATTGTCGGAACTTTTCTTTTTACTTTTTAAAGCATTTTTAACTACCAGTTCTGGAGAACCGGTAGTTAAAAATGCTTTTAAAAAGTTTTTTAAAAGGTTCCTAAGGTCGCGTGCCATAGCTCTTCCTCCCCCCCCCCCACTGTTCTACTTACCTTCCCAAGCCTCCTTTTGGTGCACACTGTGCATGCGCAGCCAGCAAACCGGTGGCAAACCGGTTCAGATTTCACCACTGCTTCAAACTCTATTATTCTATAATCTATATTCTAAATATGAAATTTCAAGGAAAAAAGATAGGGGCATTTGTAAGACTAAGTGACAAAATGGTGTGCTTATGACCAGGCAATTGAAGCCCTGTTGCTTTTAAAATTGCATTACACAGGTATAAAAAGGAATGGAGCCTTGATTGCCTGGTTACACCCACTATTTTCATATTCCTGACTGGCCCTGGACACACTTCTGATTACTGAACCTGAAAGTCCATTGTCTTACAGGGAAATTGGGGTGAAGGGATGTTTTAGTTATAAAATTGCAGCCACGATCTGAAAATCATGTTGAACTTTTCTACCAATTAAATGTTATTGTCTGGATTTTTACTTTGTGCTAAAAGATCGTATGGTTTCTTTGAGCTGGCTTACTTGATATTGTGCATTATAAACAGCATTTATAGATAAAATGGGCAGTGTAGACATTTAATGAATACATAAATGTATTTTAATAAGAGGGGGCTAAGTGAAGATGGCTTATTCAATAATCTGTGGTTAATGCAGATGACAACTTGTGAGAATCCAGTCACTGAATTCCACAGGACGTACTCTGTATAAATTACTTGGGTATATAAGGAAGAACCAACCAGGTCTTCCTTTTTTGGCTGATAATCCTAATTTTAATTGGAATTTTCTAACATCATTTTTTCATTGAGTTTTCTTGCTGAGGAACATAAATATTTGTACCAAAAAATATGTGTTACCTGGAATGATACTCTCCCTGTGTTGAATATTTTATAAAGGTTTTAAACAGATGATTGTTCTGTTGTTTTTCTTTTGTTTTCTCTTTCATTGTTTAAAAATGAAAGGGCCTGGTGGCTCAGCAGACTAAAAGCATTGTGATTAACACCAGCTTCTCAATTACTGTAAGTTCGAATCTCACCAGGCTCAAGGTTGACTCAGCCTTCTATCCTTTCTAAGGTAGGTAAATTGAGGACCCAGTTTGTGGGGGCAATAAGCTGACTTTGTATAAATATACAAAAGTATGAAGGCTATTGCTTAACGCATTATAAGACGCCCTGAGTCTCCGGAGAAGGGCGGCATATAAATCAAATAAAAATAATAATAATAATAATCATCTTTGTGTTCAGTAACATATATAGGAGGTTATGTTCTGTTCCCATCTGTTCCACATTGCCAGACTCCATTCCATATGATTCAGAAATGTTCGAAAGAACGGTTCAGATTTAAAAATGGAAAGATTCAGAATATGGAAGAATGGCTTCCAAGCTGAAATGGTATTAAGATCTTTGCTTGCAAAACTTAGAAAAAAAGTGACTTGCTGAATCATCTGTTTTCAAAAAGCTTGCTATATCAAACCAAAGCAAGGATGGTCCAATCTTTATCCCAAAGAAATTACATGATGTAAGTATCTACAACATGGTGCATATCTAACATCCCTATTCTTAGATAACACAGGTCTAGTAAGGGATACATAACTGGAATCACAGCGGAATACCATTATTTCTCCTTAACTTATGGCCCTTTTTCTTTGTGAATGATTAGTCAAGTGTCCAACAGTTGCTTAGCAAAGGAGAAGGAATGTTCCTTTATTCAATGCAGAACAATAGCCTTGCCCTCATCTACACCTTTCGAGATGAGAGGATCTTATTTTTTCATCAGCTGCAACTTTGGTCATGATAAAGAAACCTAGAAAATAATGACAAGGATGTGTTGTAGGAGCCTGTAGTCTGCTATGTGTAGGACTGTTTCCTTATCTTGGATGGCAAACCTCAGATAAGGAAGGTTACTCACATGTAGGCGCCAGGAAATGGCATTAAGACCCTAACTCTATAAACAAGAGGAACAGGAGGAAAGGAAGTGGGATGTGTGTTAACCCTAGATAACATTATAAGTACTTAAGCAAAGCAGTAATGGTTAACCAAAGACTCTAGTTACCTGGAAGATTCTGTAGCCAATGAGATGCTGCCAAGTACACTGTGAGAAAAATAAGAATTATTCCTGTAAAAGCATAACCTGAGTTATGCCATTTTAAAATCATGTTAAGGTTTTGTTTTACCTTGTATAACCTGATTATATAATTTAGCTGACATTTAAGAACATGAGAAAGGAAGTGTGTAATTCCTGTGTTTTTGAGAAAATGTTTGTTTTGCAGGAAATATGCTCTTGGGTCAAACTGCCCTCATTAATTAAAGGAAGTACGCAATTGATGTTTTTGAAGGGGTATTTCTGTTAAGAATTGGGGAATTTCCAGGGTGGAATTATGTACTGCATATGTTATATAAGATGTTATGTAAGATCTGAAACTGATTCCCAAGGTACTTATTGACGTGTATCCTGATGTTCCTGAAGACTATAAAAACTCGTGTAAATTGTTTTATTTCCGTCTTTCTCTACTTTAGAGAGAAAGGCCCTTTGCAAAGAATAAACTTTGTTCCAGGATTATTTTGGTCTTTGTCTCTTTAAAACAATAATGGGATTTACCTGTCGACCACAATTGGTGCCCGAACAGGGACTGAAAACGTTCTGTCTGGAAGGGAACTCCCTGATAAGTGCGCACAAACACTGATTTCAGTGAGATGGGGTTATTTCCTTTCCAGCCGGAATTGCTTTTCTATGAACCTTGAGGCGGAGACCTGAATGCCTGGACAGAGAGGAACGTTCCTGAAGACTTCGGTGCACCAGGAGTGAGTATATGTTTTCTTTTTGGTGGTTTGGATTTGTGTATGTTTGTGTGTGTATGGCCTGTATGATTTGTGTGTATAATTAGTGTAATACAGGTTATATCTCTATTAGGGAAATTGTTAGTACAGTGGTCAGAGGATTGGTTGAAAGCTTATACAAAGGTATTAGATAAGGTGATTATGATTAATTATTGTAAGGAGGTTTGGCTGACGTTTGTGTTGATACAGCCTAATTATAGGTGGAGTAAGTTTGGGGAGTCAGACCCATAATGGATGAATGCTTTGAAGAACGTTTTGGTGAAAAAAGAAGTTGAAAGCTCAATTGTTATATGTTGAACCTCAGTTCCATGTTCAGTAGTTTGACCCTCTTCCCCGAGAAGTTCTAGAGTTTTGTATGGGAAGGAAGAAGAAGAGGAAGGTTGGGATCTTTTAGCTTATGCTACATGCCCACCTCCCCCTCCTTCGTATAATTGAAGTTGTAGGTGAAATTGATGTTTCTGCTGGGAGCAGAAAGGAAGAGACTTCAGCAGGGCAGTAATATGGGCAGCTGTAGAAGGAGTTGGGTGAATTGTTAGTAATTGTGAAACAGAATCCATCCACTTCTCCTCATGTTACATGTTCACAAACTAAAGGAATGTTTCCTTTAAGAGGAATGCCGAATGGTATTGCGGCTTTTGTGAATGGGTCTTTGACATCTTCTGATCTGGAAGATTAGAAAAGAAATATGCCGTCTTTCTAGGCGGATCTGATCAAGTTGTCTGAGTCATTGGATTTATTCCTGAGACCCAATCTGTATACTTTTGCAGAGTTACAGCATATATTGGGTTGTTTGTTCTCCCCTGAGGAGAGGTCACAAATTTGAAAAGCAGCTATGGTTTTTTTTTTTGAGATAAAACCCAAGTGGGGGCTGTTTAGCCCGTTGCTGCAGATGTTAAGTCTCCATTAGTTGATCCTGGTTGGAATAATAATAATTTAGCTGATCGGGAGCAAATGGAGGGAGTTAAGACAGCTGTACCTCAAGGAAGAAATTCTAACAAAAGTTTTTGGAGGTGGAACAGTTGTGGGAAGAAACACCGTCTGTGTTTCTGGAAAATATTAAGGACAATTTGAATAAGCACACTGGTCTTTCTCCTGAAACACCGGCTTATGAGTCCTTAATGAAAATGAATTTTGTGACGAAATTATGGCCAGACATACAGAAGCTTGAAAATTGGGTTACTACTGATATTGCTGCTTTGTTGAAAGAAGCTCAAAAGGTCTATGTGAATAGGGATGAGGCCAAGACTAGGAGAGGGAAAGGAGTTAGGTAGAAGAGGAAAAGGTTTTGTGAAACTTTGGTTGTAATGTGGCGACAGTGTCCTGAAATTGGGAGAGGATTACTCCAGTGGAAAAAGTCTAGTGTTGGTGGAGTGGAAAGCAAAAAGTGCTTTGTGTGTGTAAAGAAGAGGCATTTTGCTAGAGTCTGTCCTGAGAAGAGGATGATTAGTGGGTCCAGAAGAGGAAGATCATGTGTTTCTAATAGATATGGGTGTGACTAGAACCTATATTTGTAAATTGCCTAGAGTGCATCCCACAGGTGTAACTATTAAGATAAGGGGTGTCAAGGGTATACCTTTTGATGTGCCATTGTTGAAGAATGTGCAATTGAGTTGTGGAAAGTGTATTATATGTTTGGATGTGATATTTGTTCTAGAAGTAGGTATTGATCTGCTTGGGAGAGATGCATTGTCTCTTCTGGGATGTGAGCTTGGTATACAGATCGTTTTTGTTCTGGGATGAGGCAGAAAATTTTGTAGGAATGTAGTAAGGAAGGGTTATTGTTCTTCCTACCTGAGGTTGAATGCGAATATTTTGTCTTTGATTAATGTGATGTGATGGTGATATGTGTGTGCCGGCTAATTAAGTGACCTTCTTGGCTTAAGACTGGAGCTGTGGAGAACAGGTGTGGTTAGGGCCCGAAATCAAGTTTTTGATTAAAAACTGCATCCTGAAGTTTTCCACTGCTTGAGGAATAGGCTACAAGATGTCAAAGATGAAAATGAAATAGGTATCTGAAGGGATGGAACCTTTCCAGGTTTTATTCTAGGTTTGCAAATGTTGTTAAATGGTATATGTGTGTGTAATGAGAGTTGTTTAGGCAATAGAGCTCATTGTCTTGTAAGAATAATGATACTGAAAATGATAATAAAGCTCCCTGAAGTATTTATGTTGATTAATTGGTAGGGAAAAGGCATGTGTGTGTTGGAATACACTAAAAGGTCTGATTGCAGAATAAATATGAGTGTGTGTGGTAAGTCCTTAAATGGGGGTGGTAAGGTGATCCTGATATTTGTGAATGCTTGTGCGTTGAACCCCTGAGAAACCTTCTTTTGTATAATGAAATAGTGAGTGGCAAGAGTTTGTTGTTGTAGTTGTTGTTATGTTGTAATAGCAAGTGTTTGAATGAGCAAGTGAGAGATGAGAGAGATCCTATGGAGAAGTAGGATTAGGAAGAGGTATTTGCGATGTTAATTGGAGACAGGAGTAGTATTTTTCTTCTCTATATTTCCCCGTTTTTTTTGTTCTGAACAAGAGAAGTAAGAGAAGTGGGGATGGAAGATGCGGTTTGTTTTCCCTTTTACACATTTTTTTTTCCTTTGCTGAGTTGTCTGAGAGAAAGGAGGGGTGAATGGGTGATTTGATCCTGCATTGTTTCTGACTGCATTGGCAGCTATGTAGATGTATTTCCTGTTCTGCTTTAGAGAAGTGACATTGAAAGTTTGAAACAATTATTTTTGGGAGTACCTCTATTAGGTGATTTTCTTTTGCTTTTTGAAGTTTTTATTACCCTCTTTTGTGTTTTTGTGTCTGTGTATTTTGAATGATTTTGAGTGTTGAGAAGGAGATTTCTAGATACTGGATACTGGATAGTCTGGGGAATAGTTGACTATGTTATTTTAGCTTAGTGTTGTCTAGATGAAGGATGATCCTTTGAGGGAAGAATTACTGGTAGAAGGTAAAGATAAACTTTTGGTCTGGTTAGCTGGGAAGTTACTTGTAAGTTAGTCTGTACAGACTTGTGAATTTAGATTAAGTTTGCATTTCTTTGAAGCTTGTGGAAATAGTTTAGCTAATTGTGATAGAGGTGTGGTGTGATTCCTCTGAAGTGGGGAGAGTTGAGTATTTGTTGAGACTTTATTGATTTATTGATAGTTAAGTTGTTTGGAAGAAAGGTTGAAGAGTTGAAGAAAGTAATAATGTAGTGTTGCTCCAGTGTTAAATTTTCACTTGTCTGTAGTAGTGGAAGATGGTATAGCCAAAGGAGTGTTGGTTTGCATGTGACCTGGGAACTAAAAGGTAGTGCATAAATGCTAGGTTTTTAAAATTGTCTCAAGAGAGTTTGGTTCTCTTGACCAATAGGAGAGAGAGATGGGAAATTGTGTGGTTATGACTAAATGAATTGAGACTAGATGGTTATGCAGTTGTGAATGGAGACACTATTGAGATATTGGAAGCTGGAAAGTTATCGTTTGAATGGTCAAAGCAGATATGTGAGGTTTTTGCTTTATTGTAAGCATTGCACATATTAATTAATGAGGTAGGGAATATTTATGCTGATTTGACCTATGCTTATGGTATCTTACATACTTTTGGGATAATCTGGATTGAAAGTGGGTTGATATTTAGTAAAAGGAATTGCGATAGGTGGAAGTTATCACAGCTGTTTTAAAGGCAGTTGAGGATCCTTCTAAACTTGATATTATATAAATAGTGGATGAAGGGGTGTGTAAGTGAATGGATTATTAAGAATGGAGTGCAAATTTTTACTAAAGTTGTGATGTGGAATGTGATTGAATGAGTGCATGAGGGAACCATTGGGGAACGCAAGCACTTATTGATTTTATTAAATGTATATGCATATATGTGTCTAGGAGTGTGTATACAATAGTTATACAAATGGTACGGAATTGAATACATTGTGTATGTAAAAATATGTAGAGATTTGACCATTTGGCCTTTTCAATGAATCTAAGTAGATTATTGATATATGTAATAATAATAATAGTGAATTATTTTACTGGATAGGCTGAAGCCTTTCTTTGTGTAAAGATAGGTGTTCAGAAGATTGTTAATTCATATTAGAGTGAATAATATCCAATTATGTATTGGTTGATCTTATTGATAGTGATAGGGGTATACATTTCATTGTCCAAGGTGATGAAGATTATGGAACAATTAGGAATTGATTGGCAATTACATTTATTGTTTATGCTAAGTTCTATAGGGCATTGTGAATGTGCTAATCAGATAAGTAAATCTATGTTATAAAAATTAATGTTAGAGCTTCAACTACCTTGAATGAAATGTTTGCCTTTAGCTCTATTAAGAATAGGAACTAGTCCTAGGAAAGATTTGGGGATATCTATGTATGAAATGATGTTTGGATTGCCATATGTGGGGAAAGTTGAGATGCTTAGGATAGAATTGAAGGATGTTTTTTCTGAAAGTATATACAGGGACTGTCCCAGTGTTTTTTTTCTCATTTAAGGTAAAAAGGACAGAATCCACCTCTTGATTTCCAAGCACATGAATACAAAAGTGGAGACTGGGTCCGATAAAAGCCATTACTGAGAAGAAGTTGCAGCTGGTGTGGGAAGGACCGTTCCAAGTTCTGCTAACTACTGAGTCGGTTGTAAGGACTACGGAACAAGGTTGGGTATGCTATTCTAGAGTCAAGGGACTGGTGGTTTTGCATTATGGAAGGACAGTTGCTATGGAACCTGCAAACCCTTTTAAATTGACTTTTTGATGACAAACCTTAGACGATTGGGGATCAATGGATGGAAGAAGAGTTTTATGAAGAATTTTGTATTTGGCTATAATTCTTGTTGTGTTTCTGATTGTATTGAGGAAAGATATTATTGATTGGTGTAAATCTATGTTTTGATATCCAGTGGATGTAAGTTCTCCTTGATTGATTGATATTTTGGAGGTAAGATAATAATCTTTTATCTCTTTGGAAAATATGTTGGGGGAGCTAGTTCACTAGGAATAATGGGGTTTTTTGTGGTAGTGTTTGTTATTCTACAGGTGTGGATAGGAATGGGGATTTTGGCTGTGTTGCCTAGTTACCCTATAACATGGTAGCAGCTATGTTTCCATACTGAATTCGAGCACCGTTATTCTCTTATAGAAACACCACTAACCCTAATAGACACCATTGAGGAAGTTGAGATATGTATTAAGTCATCTTTTGAAGATGGTGTGTGCCAAGTGCAACGTACATATGAGATAGTTCAATACATTGGCCTTACAAATAGAATGGAATTTTTATATAAGCAATGCACTGAGCTATTTGGTAATTATATACTTTCATACAAGAAGTTTTGGATTTTGGAGGAAGGGTTACATTTTCTATGTCTAAGGATACAAGTTCCTTACAAGTTAATGTTTTTATGTGGTAACATGGCATTGACCATATTACCTATTGTATGGAGAAGAGTTTCTATACTGTTACAGGATGTTCATAGTTTACAGGAATAAAAGATAATAAAGAGAAGAATTGGGGATTGTGAGAAAAATAAGAATTATTCCTGTAAAAGCATAACCTGAGTTACGCCATTTTAAAATCATGTTAAGGTTTTGTTTTACCTTGTATAACCTGATTATATAATTTAGCTGACATTTAAGAACATGAGAAAGGAAGTGTGTAATTCCTGTGTTTTTGAGAAAATGTTTGTTTTGCAGGAAATATGCTCTTGGGTCAAACTGCCCTCATTAATTAAAGGAAGTACGCAATTGATGTTTTTGAAGGGGTATTTCTGTTAAGAATTGGGGAATTTCCAGGGTGGAATTATGTACTGCATATGTTATATAAGATGTTATGTAAGATCTGAAACTGATTCCCAAGGTACTTATTGACGTGTATCCTGATGTTCCTGAAGACTATAAAAACTCGTGTAAATTGTTTTATTTCCGTCTTTCTCTACTTTAGAGAGAAAGGCCCTTTGCAAAGAATAAACTTTGTTCCAGGATTATTTTGGTCTTTGTCTCTTTAAAACAATAATGGGATTTACCTGTCGACCACATACACTGTAACTTGAAAGTAACAAACTGTATAATGTCACTATGTAAGACAATAAAATCACCACATACATCCTCAACTTTTGTGTGTGTGTGGTCACTCTACAATGTGTTCTTTCTTTTCTTCTGGTAGACCTTAGTTTGCTTGATTCCCCCCTCTCCCCAGCATGAATTCAGCACTGTGGTGTCTGACTCCGTTATTGTTTTCAATGAATAAAGCAATTCTAAGTGTATTTATTAATTATTCTGAAGAACTGTGTTTATCTTCTCTTCCACTACCCTTGAAAACTTTGCACTAATGTTTTAGAAACTATTTCTGCTGTTTTCATTGTTTCCTTTTTAGCAGAGGTGAGAAGTGCCCTTCAATTTGCAGCAAGAGCTTCATTATTGAAATAATGGGTGTATAATGAGGAAATGTTTCTTTTTATGGTTCATTATTTAACTGGATGTCTCACCTTTTCATGCAATGAGGCTGACTTCTGTGTACTGTATATGCTTGGGTGTTTCTATACTATACTTAGAGCAGGAGTGAGCCTCCTATGGCTCCAGGCTGTGTGGCGTCTCTGAATGTAATTGCTGAAAATTTGCAACACAATTGTTTGCCATTTGGAGATAGGAGACATGTAAAAACTGTAGTGTAATCCCTAACATAAGTAAAACACAGTTATCCCTCTAAGACTGAAAAACACATAAGAGGGCAGTAGAGAATTCTGTGCAACTCTCCCCTTCCTGAATTTTCTTGTCAGTTTTCTGTTTTAAGTAAAACAGAATCAAATTGATGCTTACAGTGCTTAAAATGGAAGCAACAGGAGCTAATATCTGGCTAATTCCAAACATTAAAACCACTGTTTCATCATCGTATAGATTTCTTACACTTAAAAAGAATCTGCCTTGGGACTGATAATATGAATCAATAAATATGTGTGTTAGCTGCATCTGAGAAAGATACGAACGCAATTGGGCAAAGCTACAAGAAAATGCTACAGATATAAACAGAGCTAATTTTAACAATGACATATGGCCAGGGAGTCTGGGGTAGTGGTTAAAGTATTGGGCTAGAAAATGGGAGACCAGGACATCTAGTTCTAAAGCTGGGTGTCCTTGAGACATTCACTTTCTCTCAGCTCTGGGAAGGAAGCAGTGGTAAACCATTTCCAAACAAGCTTGCCAAGAAAACTGCAGGGACTAATCCAAGCAGGAATCAAAAAGCTTACCTGAAGGGACAAATAACCACACCAACAACTCATCCATCAGTGAACCTTAGTCATTGCCCCACCCTCCCCAATAATTGCATTTCCTTAACACCACTTCCTTGGGCAGTAATAATTTGATCCGTCTTCAAACTCAGAAACCTTTGTGTAACCTTTGAACCTCAAAAGTTTTGACTACAGCCCTCAGTCAGATACCTTGCCAGGACATTTTAAGTTTAGTGTGACACAAAGAGAAAATTATTAATGCGATTAATAGGATTCAAAGTATTTAAGAGGGTTATTTAATTATATAATCATGATCATTTTATCCAGTCTATTTGTGAGGGATGCAACACCTGGCTCATCACCCAAAAGCCAAGCTGAGTGGGAGAAAAGTTGCACTCTTGTTCTAGAGCATGGCGGGTTTTGTGTGGACAAGCAATTGATTAATGCAACGCAAATAAGGTAAAAGAATAATGGCCTATTAAAAGGTAATGTTTGTCATCAAACTTCCACAGATGTCTTGGAAATAAGATTCAGTTCTCAGTGTCTGGAAGACCACCATTTTCCAATTTATTGCTGCTGTTTTGCTGTGACTGTTTCCTGTTGGTAGATGGTGGCTGATTCTGAACTATGTGGCTGAGATTGCACTGTGATTTATTCAGCTCACCTAATAAACTTGATATATTAGCCATTTGTCCTTAACACCGGGCAAGATGCTGCACTGAAGAGTTGAAGGCTGTTTGCATAGCCCTGGCTCCTTGTCTCTAAATAATGTGAGCTTGAAAAACTGCACCGGCTCTGTCATTCCACATAGCTTGTAATCAGTTCTGGATATGAGAAATGGAAGTTCTGTATGCATACAAAAAGAAATCCCTGAAAAAGGAGAGCAGTGGAATTGGGCCGGGAGGGGATTAGAGAGTAGATGGCCACATTTCAATGAAGATAAATTGATGAATAACAAAGCAGTGAAGGGAGGGAGTGTTGGTTTACAGGTAGTGAGAGAGCCCTTGCAAGCAGTCAG
The DNA here is from genome assembly GCF_059756535.1 of Pantherophis guttatus. NCBI lineage: Eukaryota > Metazoa > Chordata > Lepidosauria > Squamata > Colubridae > Pantherophis > Pantherophis guttatus. Next base: position 142,316,800 of record NC_142064.1, read on the forward strand.
TTAGAAATATGATCCATGTTGAGCTAAATTATTCCTTTTTTTATAGGAGGATATCCTTAGTACTTAAATTCATGGGTAGAAATAAAAAGACACAAGGAAGTCAGTGCTACTGAGGCTTGTTACCTACCCACCTGCTGGGAGAATTCACAATCTCCTCCTCCTCCTCCTCCTCCTTATCTTCTTCCCTTAAGAAAATGGAAAGCATTTCAAAGAATGAACATTACTTCGGCTGGTCCCCAGATTTCTCTCCAACGTTGAGGCCAACACCACAGGAATGACAAGGGCAACAATTCAGACTTTTTTTTCCCAATACCAAGCTCTCCCTCCTGATTCTATAAACCAGGCCTTAAATATGAAGTAAGTAACTTGCTTCTAAATACAAGGCTCCTTGTGGAATCTAGAGATAGCTCCAGAAGGCAGCGGGACGATTTGCTTTGCTCTCCAGTTCTGTTTGATAACAGATCAACCATTCATTGGTGGAATGTGTTATGGTCCATTCAGACTTCTTGAAAACAATGTCTGAAGGGCCTGATTCATTGAGTTGCCAGATCAGGAGGCAGCAGATCATTGATAACTTGAGGCTAACCAGGCAATTAGCCCACATAAGCAGTTAAAGGCAGACTCAGATGAAGGGCCAGTTCCCAGCTGTATCAGCAACTTTGGAAAGCAGGGCAAAGGAGATCTGCTCAATTCCTCCAAAAACAAAAATGCACGTTCAACTAGGACTATGTAACAACAGTTGCCGGAGACTGGTTGTCCATGGAAAAAAACCTCTGCAATGTTGCATTGTTATGTTGCATGTCCCAGTCCATTCTGCAACCATGCTTCTTGTTCTTGACTTCCAAACTGACTTAAGTCACTTTCTAGTGTTTGACTCCAGGACTGCCTCGGACCA